>NC_064671.1:74275888-74961722 GCF_943734685.1 Anopheles coluzzii
CGCAAATAAAGCAGATAGTTAAATGGTTTGGGCTGCTGCTGCTGCTGCGCGTGCACACCATTATTTGTCTGTGTAGAATTGCTCCATTTGGTGTGGTAAATTTGCTACCATGAAGAAGACTCTTCCTGGAGAAGAGCTCACCCCAAATGAGGTGTGCGTGTCATTTTATGGTCCTGTTTTTGAATAATATATAAGTTAGGCCCTAGAAAGATGATTTTTAGGTTATACGTGACGATTATTGTGGGGACTTGATCCTTTTTTGATACCATTGGATCTATTGTATCTACACTGTTGAACGACGATTGCTTTGTAATAATCATGGACAAAATCTTGCAATTTGTTGTGCTACAATTGTGGATAAGTTTATTTTGATGGCATCCAGTGTGTCTATATGGGTTTCAATTCTACGCGTATAGTTACCGTTGATTTCTTTGTAACTTCATGTGCCATCATTGTGATTTCATGTGCCATAATTGTGATTTGAACTGATAAGTGTATTTAGAATGATGGCATTTTTTATACCATCCATTTGGGTATATATATCTTTGAACTTAACGCGTTGATTTCTTTACGACATCACCTGAAATGCTCCGTAATTTCATCTGCTACAATTGTGACTTCAACTGATTAGTGTGTTTGGAACGTATTTGTAGAATCATCTGATGCTTCTTGATGCTATGCTTGATGTGCCATGTATGTTAATCGTTGCCAGCATTGTGACGTTGTGTAAAATGCCTTTTATTTCACGTGCCACAATTGTGATTTCAACTGGTAAAGTTTGTTTTCAATGCTTGTATGATGCCAGGTGATGCATTTTTCTGTGCTGTATTTTACACGGTCTGTTAAAAATTTATCACTTTGTGATACTATGTCAAATTCCTTCCAAATTCATATGCCATAAGTTGTGATTTCAAGTGATAAAGTTGCGTTTTGAATGAAAGTATGAATATGTTTCTGAGCCGTTTATATGTTTACATGCTTCGTGTATATTTAACGTTAATTACTTTGGAATATCATGTGCCATAATTGTAAGTTCAACTAATAAGTTTGTTTTCATATGACATTTGTGATATGAAATTTGAAATTTCAATGAAAAATACTATACTAGTGTGCCAGCTTCAATAGCTCAAAATTGAGTTCAAGTGACACAGCGGACTCTGTTAAAAGCATCCAAAAAGGGGTTTGACCGTATCTCTTGTTTGCTAGAATGTATCGACCTCGACCGAGTTGCTTCTTACTTTTTGGCTTCTGCATGTTCTGTGCCATTCATGCCGGACTTTTTACCCCTCTGTTCATGGTGTAGTGATTTTTATGGCGATCGTATTTGAAATTTGTTTCCGGGTGTCTCACTGCTATCGAAACGTAGACCACTCAGTCAGCTGAAATCAGTGGTGACCAATGTACAACAGTGTAGCAGTATCGAATTGGATAGAGTTTAAAAGGCTTGACACAAACTCGACACATCGCGGCGAAGGGAAGCATGCGGGTGTCCTCCATTTGCCGATGAAAGCGAATCTTCTGCATTGTTGTATTTGATTTAGAAGGCCAAACTCGCTCCCGCCAACACGCATATAAATCCTGCCCACCCGTTGTGTTGGTGTTTGAAGAGTGGAACGTATTTTTTTATAAATGTACATATTAATATGTGTATATTATTCATTAGCCGGAAGTGCAGCAGTAAGCACGTTTTACTCTCGAGCCGCGCACACCACACCAGTCATAAATCATCGCTATATGTGCCGGCCATGCGTTCAATCCAAATCGAATCGCTACTACTACCACAAAAGGCCTCCGTTGCAGCAAATACGTCAAAACAGTTGAAGAGATAAAAATGAGGAACAAAACAAAAAATAAAAATAAATAAAATAAAATCACACCCGACACACCGACTGACAGAATCCGGCCACCAAAAACGAAGCAAAAAAGGGGGAAGCGCTTTTGTCTCCGCAAAGCTCTATAGCGAGAGAGACGTGTGTGTGTGTGTCAAACAAAACCCACCCACACTCCCTTCTTCTCTCTGTGTGCATTTATTGTGTTCCGTTCGAGCGATTTCGCTGGCTGAATAATTGATTTGTGCGACCGAAATGTGCGCGGAAATTCGATAAAGCGCATCAAATGTCCAGCCAACCGGAGCGGCGGGCGCATCATCAGCGCGGGGAGTAGAGGGGGATGCATTTGCAGCAGCGCTTTTGGGTGTGATAAATTATTACTTTTCTCTTCGTCTCTCACAACGGGCTCTAGAACCCAGGGACTCACAGACTGATGAAATTTAGGAAATACAGAAAGTTCAGGGTGATGGTGGTGGCCACGATGGCGGGTTGAGGATGATTGGTGTGTGCTTAAAAACTTCCGAACCTTCATGTTAAATGAAAGTGAATTAAAGTTATAATTGGGGACGTTGGGGATTACCCAACTGTTTTTTGTTGTTTTAGTGTGTGTCTTCTGTCGTTGCCGGACAGTTCCGGAGAGCATTAGGACGTTCAATTGAATTCCAGTCGCCTGAGCCTCTCAAACTTCTTAATGGCTACAGACCACTTTCCGACAAGTCAATGCACCCAGTGGGAGCCATGGTCTCATACCACAACTACTTCTTGCCCTGCACTTTGTCCATCGATCAATACGTGGCAATACGTATGTTTTCTTCGGTTCGTTTGAAGACCCTTCAGTGCCGCTGCGCGGTGGTGGTGCTGGTGTGTCACCGTTGCTGCCTGGCTGGAGAAACACACAGTAATTAAAATATGTGGCAGTGCTGTTGGTTGTGGATGTTGGTACAAGAGAAATGAAGGTTTGGACTTGCACACCAAGAAGTGGTCGCTTTCGGTTTGCTGTTGCGAGAAATGCATTACAAAATCAATGTTACGATGGTCCTCCGATGCGTCTCGCCGGTTGGGGACGACGACGACCCGGGGGGTAATGGTAAAGGCACAGCGGGGAGGTTTGTGGTTCCTAGTAGCATAGAATGGTGCTGCGTTGCTGCCATCGCTAATGGCGAGCCTTCTGGAACATGAGATGAAAGAGTAATAAACCACAACATTTCATAACCAAGCAACTATTTAATTATAGCTTGAATTAGTTTCTAATTGGACTCGGTGCTCGTGAATGCGACGGGCACGGGTGCATCCGTGTCCCCATGTGCCATGTGTGTGATTGTGTTGGTGGGTGTCCGATTGAAGGATTTAGAACTGGAGGAAGAGGCGAACAAAAGCCGGTCGTGTACCATCATCCTCTCTGTTCCGGCTAAATCTTAGTGTGTACTACCCCTTGACGCACGTGAGCCGTGTTGTAGCGCGGATAGAAACTTTTCACTCTCTCTCTCTGTCCCCCCTCAGACACACCCCCCTCCCGTAGTTGGTCGGTTGGTGCGGTTCAAATCATTCCAATAGTTTCGTTAGAAGCGAAGGGCCGACTATCCCGGGTGTACGGGGGGGTACTAGAAGCAAAGGAAGGGCCCCAGAAAGTTCGTAATGAATATCCGTTCTAATTGCTTTTCTTGCCGCTTGTGGAAAATGTGTGAAGAATTTCCCAAGAAATGCGCTCAAGTGCACCTACGGCCCAAGAAGAGGGGAGAAACCAAAGGAGAGCGGAATTCTGTTCCATTCCATTGCAGGTCTACCACCCACAAAAACCGCTCTGTTATCGAAGCCGCCCGTTCTTCCCAGTCCCAGTTCCCGCTTTTGAAGTGGTTTGTTTCAGTCTGGGAAGACGGGCGGCATTGGTAAAGCCAAACCACCGACGGCTGGGTAGGTTCACCGAACTCCTTTCTGGAGATGGTGTTTGACTCTTCCACCCGACAAGATGTCCTCGTTGCAATGCTAAAAGGGAAATGCTGTATGTGTATGTAAATGCAAAGGTTTCTAACACGAATGCAAGTCGGAAGTTTATTATTAACACTATATTTGACAACGTCCATACAGCGAATTCTATGGGCATTCTAATAGGATTCACCGAGAACTCGGACATTGTGCAATTTCTGAAGTTCCACCCACTGTTAGGAACTTCGTAGTAACATCTGATACAAATTGAGCGAGAAAAAAACCAGTCAAACGAGTGTGTTCGTCTATCATTTCATAGACACCCTAATTAGGTTCCTCGGGCGCGCGCGCCTTTGGATCACACACTTCAGGCATGTTGTGAAACCACTTTAGGGACATGGCGGAATTCGCTTTGCTGCCGTCAATGAACGAGTGAAAATATCCTCTCTTAATTTGAAAGGATACGAACGAATTCAAAACACAAACTTCTCAACTCTTCTTCCTCCACGCAGTCTCCCTCACCCCCATTCGATGTTGTTGTTTTTTCTACTCCCGAAGACGTGAGTGGGTTGGTTCTTTAATTAGTCTCAATCAGCAAAGAAAAGACTGCGTGCCACGTGTGGTGTTGTGCTTCATCCGCGTTGGCATTTTGCGTCATGCTTAAAGGACGGCATGCTGCTTCGTGTTACCATGGTGTTGCTACGACCCGGAGTTTTCAAAATGCTGGAGTAGGGGGGTCTGTCTCTGTAGACAAGCATACGTGCGAGTCAAATACGAATGGGGATGTGTGCTAAAGTTCCAAAAACATCTCAAACAAACAGAGACATTCGTCGATTTGGATGCATCACCAGCGCAAAGTCAAAAGGAAACTTCTTACCAGCGATCACCGAAATGCTTGGAAAACTTCAAGAGAAGAGGAACATTGGAACAATATCATAGCAAAAGGGAGAGGACATACATCCCCGACAGGATGGCGCGCGGCACTCACACACACACGGCTATTTGGGGAAAGATAAGAACGCGTCCCTACTTTCAATTCTTCCCTCGGGTTTCGGTATGTTATAGGACGTTTTCTTAGGGAAGCTATGCCGCAGCAGCGGGTCTACATGCACTTTTGCTTTATCATCTTGCCCTGTTGTGATGCAATGAACAGAGCGAAAGAGGGTGAAAACAGGGCCCAAAAAAGAAGCCACCTCAGCTCTGGTATGAGTCAGCATGAACTTTGTGACAGAAGGAATGCCTACTATGTGATATGGGAAAATGTATCAAACGGTCGGCCCTTCACAGCCCATGTGGATAAAGTAACGAGACACCCCCGGAACAACGGGACACAATCGCACTTGACACTGTGACAGGAGGGGGGGTTTTGTCGCCTGCTTTCTTCAACTCCCTCATCGTACCTACACGGTCGTCTGGGCCAGGTTTCCTATCCAAATCCGGTACCGAAGCTGTCGGAAGGGCGTTGAATTTACACGACTGGCTAAAGTGTGGCTGCACTCCCGACGGCTGACTGGTGCTCATCCAGGGTCTCCCGTGTACCACCTGCGAGCCCGGCAAGGACGACTCAGTGTCGTGTACTGTGCATTCTACCGTGTCTGCGTGTGTAGTACGTGATGCTCTGAGCGATGCTAGCTGATGGGGTACCATGCAGGTTTTCTGTGCATCCAGTGACGATGGATAGCATGTAATTAGCGCTAAATGAAAGCAGGGATAATGAGTGCAAGCATGCACTGCTGCACGCGGGAGAGGTTCCCGAGCAGCAGAGGAGGGTCCTCATGGGCAAATATTTGTGTGGCGTTGCTTTCTTTTTTTTAGCATGTCTGTAGCACCGTCCCAGTGACGTGTTTTCCGACCCAAGCCAAACGAGGAAATGACGGGGGCTGATCCGCATCCCGATGGGATGCGAAACATGCAATACGTGCTGAATTTGAAGGGTAAAAAGGCGGTAGCGACACCAAATTGACGCGATGGGTATGAGTGTTCGACTCTCCTTCTCGTTCTTTGGCCAAAATGAAATATGAAGCTTATGAGTCCTGGTTCCGTTAAGGGTTGACGCTGAAGGGCTGGAATATGTATGTCTGTTGGGCCTTCAATACATGAGGGGGACATGAGTTTTATGGATGTAATTAAAAATTGTTCGCTGGAGCAAGCAGTGCTCTCTTCGCCGTGCAATTGATGTACTGTTTGGGTTCGCAGTTTAATGGGGCACAATTTTGCACGTCTGCAGATGAGTAACTCTGATTCAGATTGATGTATCTGAATTAACTTCCAAAGCAAATACATGAAAATGGTGTTCAAATTTTGATATTCATGACCCTATAGAGATTCACGTCACCTGAGAGAATCATACATCTTTAAAGAATATTGTGAATCTGGTGTGAATCTTTGGAGAGTCGTATGAATTCTTGCAGATGAATCACTTTAAGGATAGAGATGTGTAACTCCAGATCAATGTATCAGCTTAATCTTGAAAGCTCTGAATTTTGAATTCATGAGTGGTGATCGACTTTTCTAATCCATGCATCTAAAGATTTAAAGATATTCATGTCTCTTTAGTGACAAATATTCATGAAGGTTTAGAGACACATGAATGTTTGAAGATTCGTAAGAATTCTGGAAGATAATTTAATGAATTTCAAACTAGAAATGAGTTATTCTGATTCAGATTCTTCAATCCTAATGAATCTTCAATGTGAATCAATGAAACGGGATCTTTAGAGATACATGCGTTTTAGAGACTCTTGACGCTTTAGAGACTTATGACTCTTTTGAGACTCATAGAGAGATTCATGAATCTTCGTATGAATTCTTGAAGATTCATGAATCTTTGATGAATCACAAACCTATGGAGATTCGATTCGGGACTCAAATCACGGCAAAATAGAAGAATCGAATCGGAACTCTAATAACGCATCACTAAAGACTCAAATGAACGAATCAACGAAAGATTAATGAAGCACAACACCAGTTCCGACATCATTGTGGGATTTTCTTGTCTCGGCGTTATTTCCTTTCGTATCTGCGAAGTTTGCGCCCTGTGAAATGGCAAAACAGCCAGTTTTATCGTGTTAAAGTATGGATGGAAAGATAAGATAAAGACCCAACGGATCTATTTCAAACAATGGGGCAGTTTCGTAGAACCGCGTTCGATAAAATAAACATTGTGAAACAAAAACTCGAAGGTGTAACATCAAAATTAAATTCTGTTTCTGTTTTTTTTCCTTCTTTCAATCTGTAGATCCTTGGTGAACCAGTAGTGAACGCGTGCAAGTGGTGATAGGCCCCCCCAAACTGGCCTGCTGGGGTTGTTGACCGTAACAGGCAAAACAGCGAAAGAGAGCAAAGGAACCACATCAATGCATAGTGAGGATGATCTAATTGCTCGAGCACACAACCACCATCAGCAGCAGCAAACGACACAGCAGATCACGACCATCACGAAGGTCGTGCGGGAGGTGAAGCAGTTGGGACCGGATGCTGGACAACCGTTCGACTATGTAGCAATGCCTCTAGACATGGGAACCGACGGTCAACCGATCGACTACGTGTCGATGCCGATGGGTATGTACACGACCCGGACGCAGTACTTGAACTTCAACCACATGGACCAGCCGGAGCAGATGGTGGGTGGGGCCGGCGGTGGTCCACCCGTCCAGCAGTCGGCGCACCTGCCGCCGGGCGCCAAGGTGATGGGCGGCGGCGGACCGGGTATGCCCGGTGCGATGGGAGGCGGCGGCGGTGGGCAAGGACACTATCAGGACTACGAGCATTACGCGCAGTACACGGACGCCGGGTACGATCTCGGCCAGGCGGCACACCATCCCGGCCACGCGCAGTCCTATCTCGGCGAGTATCAGATGAACGACCGCTCCAACACGCCGCACACGTCGAGCGAGAACAGCGAATCGTCCATCCCGATGCCGATGGGGGTGGCGCAGATGGGCGGCGGCAACCCGTCGGCCGCCGCGCTGATGGCGGGCCCGGGCGGCTACCTGCAGGGGCAGTACGACGAGATGGGCGAGTACGTGATTGCGCCCGGGCAGGGTGGCCCGGTCGATCGGCTCTACCCGGACAACCCGTCCGCCATGGTGTACGGGTACGTGTCGACCCCGCCGTACGGCACGATCAGCTCGCACATGGACCCGAACGGGGGCGTGGAGCCGACGTACGCCACCAAGCAGCAGCTGGCGTACGAAGCGGCCACCGCCCAGCAGCGAGCCGGAGGGGGCGTTGGCGGCGGCGGCGTAGTAGGAAACGTAGCGCCGGACGGGTCGTGCTACTACGACGGCGAGGACGATCTGCACCAGCAGCTGTCGAACCTGCAGATACATAATCACGTGTTTTTACAGCACATCATCACGTCGCCGGGCGGCAACAATCGGCCGGGCGTGAGCGGGGCCGGCGGGCCCTCGAATGGGGCCGGCGGCGGGGGCGGCGGCATGCCGGACGGTAGCGGCGGCGGGATGGATCTGGACGAGCAGCGGCAGATGAAGTGGCGCGACCCGAACCTGACCGAGGTGATCGGCTTCCTGAGCCACCCGAACAACGCGATCAAGGCGAACGCGGCCGCCTACCTGCAGCACTTGTGCTACATGGACGACCCGAATAAGCAGCGGACGCGCACGCTCGGCGGCATCCCGCCGCTGGTGAAGCTGCTCGGGCACGAGAACACGGACGTGTTTCGGAATGCGTGCGGTGCCCTGCGCAACCTGTCGTACGGGCGGCAGAACGACGAGAACAAACGTGCAATTAACGCGGCGGGCGGCATCCAGGCGCTGATCCACCTGCTGCGCCGGACGGCCGAGTCCGACATCAAGGAGCTGGTGACGGGCATCATCTGGAACATGTCGTCCTGCGAGGACCTGAAGCGGTTCATCATCGACGACGCGGTGCTGGTGATCGTGTCGTACATCATCATCCCGCACTCGGGCTGGGACCCGACCAACCCGGGCGAAACCTGCTGGAGCACGGTGTTCCGCAACGCGTCCGGCATCCTGCGCAACGTCAGCTCGGCGGGCGAGTACGCGCGGAAGAAGCTGCGCGAGTGCGAGGGGCTGGTCGATTCGCTGCTGTACGTGATCCGGATAGCGATCGAGAAGTCGAACATCGGCAACAAGATCGTGGAGAACTGCGTGTGCATACTGCGCAACCTGTCGTACCGCTGCCAGGAGGTGGAGGACCCGAACTACGACAAGAACCCGATCCCGCACCACGGCTCGGACGGGGGCATGAGCGGTGGCAGCGGTTCGCACGGCGGTGGCTCGATCGTGGTGAGTGCGGCCGCTGCGTCGTCCAAGGGCGAAAATCTGGGCTGCTTCGGGGCGAGCAAAAAGAAGAAGGAACAGCAGGCAGCGGCAGCGGCCGCGCAGCAGCAGGCGGCCGCCGACAAGGACCACTCCAGCGCGAACGGCGACCCGTCGAGGATGGCGTACAAAAACACTGCTCACTATAAAGGTATGGTCTGCTTGGAAAGCGTAATTACGATCAGTGCTGCAAAATGTCACTGTCAATGTCATACAAAAAATTTGACTGAAACAAAATCCATGTCAGTGTCACGAACTCAATTGTGATAATCACAGGTGATACACAAAACGATTGGTGTGTTCAATGCATGCTTCGTGACATTTTTTCGACCAACGCGTGGTCAGTCACTATATCATGACTTTTTGTTTTTACTGTGATCAGTTCTGCAAAATGTCACTGACATAATCATGACAAATTCCGGCTGAAACAAAATAATGTCAGCGTCACGAGCTCTACTGTGATGATCAGAGGTCTCAACTCAAACAGTTGTTGGCCAGTCACTTGGTCGCGACATTTTCAGTCGGTGATCATCACGATAGTCATGGAAGATACGCAGTGCGAGCATGCTTTTCCAAGAAACAAAATGAGCATGGTTTCTCGCTTTGTTCGACCCGACAGACCAGACAAACCAGACAGAGCGATGCTCATTTTGTTGCTTGGGACCACACGCTACGTCGTGACTAAGTGAGTGATCAAGAGTTAAGTGCTAAATAAAATGTCATCAAGCATGTGATTGGTCCAATAACTGCTTGAGATTCACTTTTGATCATCTCAGTTGTGTACGTGAGCTGATTTGAGGTTCGTTTCAGTCATGAGTGTTGGTGACTGAAACAGTGGCATTAGACAGCACTGTTCATAGCCAGAAAAAGTCATGATTATGCTTGCGCCGGCATTAAGCTCAGCTTGTCAGTCAGAGTAGCGCGGTTGGCTCAAGCACTCACATGTCGCGTTCGGCATGTCATGACGCATTTTCATTGAGTATCAGCAATGAGCATCTAGGTACCATGGATATGTTCATTGTTTTCAGTGATGATTATCACGTGATTCTCATGACATTTTGCAATTTACGACGCATTACTAAATATTACGCTTTTTTCCTTTTTTTGGTTTTGCAGGAGCGGAACAGCTGTGGCAACCGGACGTTGTACATTCTTATCTTGCCTTACTGCAGAGCTGTTCGAACCCGGAGACGCTCGAGGCGGCGGCCGGTGCGTTGCAGAATCTGGCCGCCTGCTACTGGCAGCCGAGCATAGAGATCCGGGCGACCGTGCGCAAGGAGAAGGGTTTGCCGATCCTGGTCGAGCTGCTGCGCATGGAGGTGGACCGGGTGGTGTGCGCGGTAGCGACGGCCCTGCGCAATCTAGCTATCGACCAAAGAAACAAGGAGCTGATCGGGAAGTACGCGATGCGCGACCTGGTGCAGAAGCTACCGTCGGGCAATCCGCAGTGCGACCAGGGCACCTCGGACGACACGATAGCGGCGGTGCTGGCCACGCTGAACGAGGTGATCAAGAAGAATGCCGAGTTCGCGCGGTCGCTGCTGGATGCGGGCGGCGTCGAGCGGCTGATGAACATGTCGCGGCAAAAGTCCAAGTACACGCCGCGCGTGCTCAAGTTCGCCAGCCAGCTGCTGTTTACCATGTGGCAGCATCAGGATTTGCGCGACGTGTACAAGAAGCACGGCTGGAAGGAGCAGGACTTTGTGACGAAGACGATCGCGTCGCGCAACCTGAACAGCAGCAATGGCGGGGCGGGCGGCAGCTACAGCGACAACTCGCCCAACTCGCCGAACAACACGCTCAACCGTCCGATGGCGTCGCAGAGCGGCACGCGGTACGAGGACCGCACGATGAAGCGGCAGCAGGCGTCCTCGTCGGCGAACAACGGTGGCCAGGCCATGTCGTTACCACCGGGCGACGGTACCATCAAGATGGGTAGGTTTCCGGGGGACGGCACGGGTGAAATTTCAAGCTGATACTGATGCCTTTTTTATGTGTACTCTTCACGCTTTGCAGGAAGATGAACAACCATGCCAGCTGCCAGCGAATACCGATAGCTCTCCACTGGTGAGGAGATCGCAATTTTAGAGAAACCCGGGGGCAACTCTGTCTGTTTGAATGGAGGATATATTAATGCTTAGACCGACGATCCCCCCCGCCACAACAAACACACGGGTGACGACGGCTGGTACATGATGCCACCGGATGGAGTTCGTAGCTGCTGTTGCTCTGCTGCTGCGGCAGCAACCTCTGAAACGATCTTTTTACGCATAGAAAGCTACCACATATAACGTCAGCACAGCGCCACAAGCGCCATCTTTGGGGCAGCAAACAGAAGAGAGAGAGGAAACACAATGTGCAGCAGTGATGGACACGACACGCCCCGTTGCAAGCTTGGCGCATAGGATATGATTTTCGATTATTGCACTAGCTTCCAAACACTCTCTTTCTATCTCACTCTCTCTCAACTCTCTATCTCTCTCTTTCTCTCGACATACACTTATACTGACAACATCCTAAGCCACCTACAGACATACAACACACGGCGCTCCAATATTTCTTCATTATTACCCACAAAGTATAGGCTGACAGCCACGCGTCACACCACCTAGTAGTAGTAGTAGCAGTAGTAGCAGCAGTAGTAGTAATAATAATAGTAGGGTAGCTAGAGAGTCAGCTGACTAAGGCCGATATAATAGTCTGTACAGCAAAGGCGGATCATCCAATCGGTAGTGCTCCTCTTCCTCAATTGGTTTCTCGATGGAAAACATTCGTTTTTGCGCATGGTGGAGGCATGGAACAGGTTGGCATGGAATTGTTCGGGAGAAAAATAGTAACTTACTTAGGAGGGAGGTCTGTATGCGACCGGATGCTTGTTGTACACAACACTAAGGATCACGCACTGTCGCCTTGTCACTATTTTTACGGTGCTCGTTAGGTTTGCCCTTGCATTTATTTTCAATTTAAATTGAATTTTAAATGGTTGCATTTTTACTGTTACTACAAATGCTACTACTTCCCCCCACCCTTCCAAAAGCGCACACACACACTGAGTTCTAATAAGCTAAGCGTTTACTTGTCGAACTTCAATAAGAATTCGGCTATTCGGTCGAATTAGAATTCAGCTATTCGGTTGATGGCTAATAGGAACGCAAATGTGCAGAATATAAAGCTCTATATTCGATGGACTATTTAAACAAATCACAACACTGGTTTCCTTAGCCGAGCATCACCTCCGCCATCATCTACGCTCTTTTCTATGCACTGATGTTATTTAAACGATCTTCGTTTTGGTGGTTCCATGGCTAGAGCGTCACTCTCTTTTGCTGCGTAGGAGAAAGGCACTGTTATTCAAATCATCTTTCCAGTCTCTCTGTTGTTTTTGGTGTAAGACAGCATGTTCGGGAAACGATTTTGGCACTGGAATTGCTAGTGTTTTCCTTCCGATGTGCGATCGGTTCAATCAAGCCCACAGTGTCATTCACTCAGACTAATCTAAACTATCTATCAGTCTCTATCATACTCTACGTTCTCTTGCATCGATTGTCTTTAGCTCCCGTGTCTGTGTGTTGTCACGGCCATATCAGAATCAGAGGGGTAAAGGCAACGGTGAAGAAAAAGGGATAAAAACAAGTCTTTTATTGGACGCCACAATCTAACTGCGATTATTAAACGTACTCACAACTAAAACCCACAGACATCATAGTGCTGGTAATCTCATCATAACTTCATACACCATAATTACCCCCCTCCGCCCGCAAACATCTAATGAGAGACGAGTGAATGAGAGATACGCCGCAAAAAGGGAAGAGAATGGGAATTAGGACGGTACAAGAAACAAACTAAAATTAAAGCGAGTTGTGCGAGTGGGTGTGAGTGCGTGTATCTGATGAAATGAACAGAGAGTATCATTACTCAACCTCCTTCTCCAACCAACCTACATTTAAAGCAAAACATTCCTCAGCAACAACAACAAAAAAAGGCGCAAAAACGTACAACATTGTATAATCTCGATTTCTTACCCGGGATCTCTGCATAATTAGTAAGGCACGCTCTCACTGTAATTAAGGATGGCGTCGTAGTCGATGGCTGCAGGGAAAAGGACCTTTGGAGTAAGACAGACACACACACACAAAACAAAAATTAGTCAAGCATCGAATCGCACGAATCGCATCCACCTGTACCCGGCACCTATACTGCAACATACGAAATAATCATTCACGCCATTTAAACATTCAGCGTACCATCTCTTAGCGCACCAACAAAAGGATCAATGTAAACTATCACACACACACACGCGCACGCGCACGCACACAGAGACACGCATAATAACGAAGGCTCATTTATCATTACTGCTGGCGCATACAAGAATATAAGGGGATTGAATCTTTCCATTTTGCGCGATCGCGGTGAAGCAGAGAGAATTGGGTGTGCCGGCGGGTTGTGTGGTGAGAAATCAGGCACGCATTCCAAAATGAACGCCGCAACAACATACTATTGTGTAGGATATATTTGCACTTGCGCACCACCACAGATCGTCAAATCACAGAAAAATCAGCTGAGCTAGAGAGAGAGAGAGAGAGAGAGAGAGAGAGAGAGAGAGAGAGAGAGAGAGAGAGAGAAAGACAGGGAAAGAGCATAAGAAATTTAGACCACTCCTTTTGTACTCTGGTGTAGTGTGTGTGTGTGTGTGTGTGTGTGTGCATGTGTGTACAGTCTCCTAACCCATCTCCCATCCCCATCCTATTGGAATGGAAAGGAACTGGAAGGAAGTTTACTGTTCGCGGTGTAGATCCTGTTGGATTACACTCCACGCGGGACAAACAGAAGCAAAACAAAACAACATATGTATGGCACTCCGATATATATATATACAAGGCACGAAACGTAGAGCATCTACTACAAATCTCCATTTTACTTCCTCGCTCGAAACTAGTACGAAAATCGAAAACAAACAAAAAAACGAACAAGAAACAAGGGGCAGCATGAGGGGTGGAAGGTTGAAGACATAGAAACAACACTATACCTAGCTCAAATATAATATAAATATAGGCATACATAATAGCGACAGGCAAAAGTAATGGAATATTTGGAACATGTACTAAATACTATCATGTAAAACACGGCGGCGCGGACGGGGACGGATAAGCAAACAAAAATAGGATAAATCTAGTAGCTCACTATACAAAAAATTCATCCCACGGGGAAAGACAGAGCCAGCCAGCCAGCAAGACAGACGGACAACAGTCAGAGGGGTGGCGTTTATACAGCAAATAACACCGTTACAAAACGTTACACGCGTAATGATAACATTGATTCACAGACACAGTCACACAACAAACAATTGTGTAGCTTTCGGTTGGTGCTTTTTTCGTTTGGTGATTGGTTTATTGTTCTTTTTTTTAATTTAAACCATTTAAATCATGCCTCGTGCGCTCTCATTAAAAATGCTCTCACCGAACATGGCATAAGGGGAGAGCAAACACATTGTGAGGAGGGAGAGTAGTAGCGATGAGGGGTAGAGGAGTAGTAGGAAGATTAGATCAAGTAAGCAAAAAACAAAAACAAAAAACAAAAAGAACAGAAAAGACATGATGCAAATGGAAATGAAATTTCTTCGAACGATTTCTCTTCGCTCCTTCAATTCAAAACGAATCTGAATGTAGAATATATAATGATAAAAAACACACATAATTAACACACACACACAAAAGAAGAAACTCCTCATAAAAAACGAATTGTCGAAAGGATGGGCGAATGAAAAATGAAGCAAAAAACTCCAATACATAACATGGGTAACAGGAAACGGAAGGAATCTAAAGCTCGTCTCGTGCGCATATGTGAAACCACAATACCCACAATGCTGTGAAAACTAATATTGACTAGAGCAGGCGCATAACGCTGCTGCTGAGAATTAAATACAACTGCACGCACCCAACATACAGACATACAGAGTGACCGGAGGAAAAAAAAGCGGCGAAAAGAAAGGTCCGTCGGTGGGGTAGAACAAATGTTAGATTAGGAGTAATTATTATACAAATACCCAGACAGCGCAGCAACCGGACTTAAACGGTTACGACGAAACTCTTGCGCTCAAAACCCACGTGTGTTTGTGTGTGGTACACGTGGCGCACCACGTGGTGTGCAAAATGCCCAGCACGGTCGTAGTAGGCAGAGCAGCAGCACATCCCTACCCTTCCCTGCTGGAAGTATGACTTTTGGAGTGCAAGACAGGCTAGGGGAGGAGGGGTGGGGAGGGGTTTCGGACGGAGTAACATACCTTAAAGATTACACGATTTTACGGTCAATTTTATCATATAAAAAATATACACGGGAGAACAAAAAAAAAACAACAAGCAGCTACAAAACTACACACCCGCCACTAACACTAGCGCGCCGCGCTCTTGTTGGTTTTTGGGAGGGGAGAAAGGAAGTTCGCTTCCACCAGCCGCGTGCGTGCGTACGTGCGTGGCCGTTCTGAACGGGTGTGAATAATCGAACGTTTGTGGTGGTGGTGGTGGAACCATTGATATGCCATACAAGGAGGAGCGGAAACGGAAATGAAACCATACGTGTGCGTCGGCATATATCTAGAAGAGTGTTCCGCCGGATGTGTACGATCTGACATTTACTAGGGAGCTTCAGTTTTCATTTACCGTGTTTCGCAATATTCATAAAATCACAATCTCCCCCACCATGTTTTCTTCTTTACGTTTCAAATCATATCTCGTAACATCTTGCACACACACACACCCACACAAATCGTGCGGTTTTGCGGTTGTTTTGGAAAAGTTTCACCGGTTGATGCGCAAGAAGCGGCGCACCCTGTGTGTATGCGCAATCGGGGGTGCAAGGGTAAGCGCGCATGTAGCGCGCACGCGGGTATGGCGTATAGTAAGAGTAGGCGCAGACGAGAGAAACACGCGGGTTGCAAGGAATATTACACTAAACCGCTCGAGAGCAGAGGAAAGTGGCTAAAAGTATTGAGAGCGGAAGTAGCAGGAACTGTTAAAAAGACAGCCCCGTAAGAGGCGTGCATGTGTATGTGGAAAAGATTGTGCAGGGCTTATACCCTACTAATTAGTAAGCTAATCTGGGATGTAAAATGATGCACATCGGTCACAGGCACACATGAGTTCAGGGTACATGGGTAGGGGGTGGGGATGGAAATAGCATTGAACGGAATCGAACGCAACCCATGGTGGTGTAGTAGCTGAATTATTGCAATTCCATCTAAATACTTAATGATTATCTCAATCGTTCAACGGTGATGTGTGTTGTGTGGTGCGAAGAAGGGGTTCATCGTCATGAAGGAGCAGCTTTGGTTTTGTACTACTGATTTGAACACTATTTTACACTAGTTTCTTCCGTTTAGTAAGCTAGAGAGCTTAGCAGAGTAACGAATGATGATGACACGTGTACCGGTAATTGTGAAATTGTTTATTTTATTTTATTGCGCTGTATTTTCTGATTTAGATAATATATATATAATATACACAAACACAATTATACGTATAATTTAATGCGATATTCCGTTGAGTTTAAAGGTGGATTCGGTTGGAAATTAGCTGGAAGGATATTTAAAAAATGTGGGGGTAAAGAAAAAGCATGGAGCCTCTCCCCTCATCATCATCATTCAGCCCAAATCCCGTGAGCCTATGGGTGGCAATGGTCGACAGCGGAGGTTGATGTGTTGTGTTAGGCGGGAAGACATTCGAATTAAGAAGAGGGAAAAGAAGGGGTATAACCATACATTATGTCCGTTTTTGCGCTAGGCTGAAAAGAGAGAGAACGAGCGAGAGAGAAGAAGTAAAACACACCTCCTGCTGCAGTAAAATTGCAAGTAAAGGCAACAGCAACAACAACAACAACAACAAACAAGGTATATTTTAAACCATGAGTAAGCATAAAAAGGAAAATGAGTTTTTTTTTTTTAAAATGCAATAAAAATAAATTATTGATATTCAAATAAAATGTACAGGCGTAATGTCGTGTTGCGTTTTGTAATGGAAAGAAACGATTGAAACGCGCACACTAAATAAAGCCAAACGGTTCGATAAATGTTCCAATGGAAGTCGATATTTTGATTGTTTCATAAAAGCGTACAAACTTGTTTGTACTCCTAAAACGATTATCAAAAGTTGAGCACTAGCTGTATTTTTATGGCGCTAAAATAGACTCGATGAAACTAAACAATAAATCGATGAAACAAAATCAGTATGGCACCGTCGGTTGACAATGACAGTACCTGTCCAGTTTGCAAAACTTCAACCATTGACAGCAGATGGTTTGGAAAATAGCAAAAAAAACCGCACACAAAACACTGCCACAAGCGGATATGTGTTACTCCAGAAGGAAGTACACATTCTACCGGTAAAAGAGACATAAAATGCTGCAACGATGAAAATATGGTAAGCATCCACTGCTAAAAATCCTGCTGGATAAGTGCTCGTACATTAACACACAACTTGCAACCCGCTTGCAGCATGGCGTCGGACTTCTTTTACCCGAACATGGGTGGAGTGGAGGAGCACATCTTCAACCTGTCGCAGTGTTTGCTGGCCCGCGGCCACAACGTAATCGTCATCACGCACTCGTACGGCGACCGGAAGGGCATCCGGTACATGACGAACGGGCTGAAGGTGTACTACGTCCCGATCAAGGTGTTCTACAACCAGGTCGTGCTGCCCACCATGATCTGCAACATTCCACTGCTGCGGTACATACTGCTCCGGGAGCAGATTGACATCGTGCACGGCCACTCGGCGTTCAGTACGCTGGCGCACGAAACCATGAACGTGGCCCAGCTGCTCGGCTTGAGGGTAAGCGTATGGGGTGTTCCGAAAGGAAATGTTGCGTTCCTCATCCAGTACTAAAACAGGGCCTTTTCTTTCTTCCTGCAGTCAGTGTTTACGGATCACAGCTTGTTCGGGTTTGCCGACCTGTCGGCGGTGGTTACGAACAAGTTTTTGGAAATTTCGCTCGCCAACTGTAACCACTGCATATGCGTGTCCCACACGGGTAGGCCGACCGTGGGAAGAGTCCCTATTGTCGTGTGATTATTTGATAATTTTCTTTTTAAATTTCAGGTAAAGAAAATACGGTCCTTCGGGCGAAGGTGCACCAGGACAAGGTGTCGGTGATACCGAACGCGGTCGATACGGCTTACTTTACACCGAATCCCTGCCGACGACCGAACGACGATGAAACAAGTACGGATAGCTCAAGATGAAGCTTCTTTATCGACCTTTAATTATCCTTTTTGCTCCACCGCAGTCAATATCGTGGTCGTCTCGCGGCTGGTGTACCGGAAAGGCGTCGACCTGCTGGCGGGCATACTGCCAAAGCTGAAACACCTGCCGCACGTGCACTTCATCATCGGTGGCGACGGGCCGAAGCGTGCCCTGCTGGAGGAAATACGCGAACGCAACAACATGCAGGATCGGGTGGTAATGCTCGGCGCGCTGGAGCATGCGAAGGTGCGCGACGTGCTGGTGCAGGGCCACATTTTCCTCAACACCTCGCTCACGGAAGCGTACTGCATGGCGATCGTGGAGGCGGCCGCCTGCGGTCTGCAGGTCGTTTCGACCAAGGTGGGCGGCATTCCCGAG
Source organism: Anopheles coluzzii (assembly GCF_943734685.1). NCBI lineage: Eukaryota > Metazoa > Arthropoda > Insecta > Diptera > Culicidae > Anopheles > Anopheles coluzzii. The sequence goes on from NC_064671.1 coordinate 74,294,555, forward strand.
GTCCTTCCGGCCAGCCTTATCATCCTCACCGAACCGACCGTCGATTCGGTGTACCGGGGGTTGCGCGAGGCTATAAGGCGCGAGATGGAGAAGAAGCAAATCACCAGCGCCCGGTACGCGAACGGTTCGATCGATGCGCTTGCCCCGACACCGTCCGAAACGTCGTACGCCGGGCTGTGCGCCTTCGAGCGCAACCAGATCGTCGCCAACCTGTACAACTGGAACAATGTGACCGAGCGGACGGAAAAGGTGTACCGAACGGCGCTCCGGGAAGCGCCCGCCACGCTCGAGTCGATGATGAAAAAGTAAGCGCACTGTTATCCAATGCCATATCAACTTTCTTCATCATCATTCCTCATTCCTTTTCCCCCTCCTATTTGCAGCGTGCTGAAAAGTGGCGTGTGGCCCTTCGTGCTAGTCATTGCCCTGTGCCATCTTATACTGCGCTTTCTCGACTGGTTTGTGCCGCGCAAGCACATCGACCTGTGCCATTCCGAGAATCCGTTCCTCAGCCCGGACTGCAAGCGCCACCAGCGACGGTCGTCGGATGATAATGCGGCCCTCATCACGGCGGTACGGCGGAAAAGGGAAAAATTTTCCTGACGGCAAGCGGCCCTTTGCTCGGTGGACGAATGAGCTGCTGGCGCAAAGGGCTGCATCCAATTGCGATTTACGCGCACAACTCCCTGTGGCACTGCGGGAACTTCTGAGTATTTGATAAGACTCCGTTTCGTCTTCGTTGTTTGCGTCTGCAATCTTGTTTTAAGATGCTTTTTTGTGCGTGTGCTTGTATACTGCTAGCCAATTCGATGAGACTATTTTTTGGTATAACATTAGATGGGAAATATACATCAATTATTGATTATAAGTAAGAGTAAACAGGTGCTGGATGGATTTAGCGTACTGATAACCGTTATAATTTAAACAACCCGAAAATCGATGAAACGCATTTTTACGTTTGTCGACTTGGCGAGTCGACAAAAGGCCGTTTATCCAATATGGCGCCCGGCGATGAGCTAACCTGTAGCGGGACGGCGTATTTGGCTTGGTCCCGGATTTGACAGCAGCTGTCAAAATAGCCCATAAAAGATGTCCGAAACGAAGTAAGTGTGAACAAATTCTCGTGGGAAAAATCGACTTTTTCACCAATTTCCCGCACCCCTAGGCAATAAAAAATACGTTAAATACTTTCCGCTGGCTTTGAAGCACTCAGTGGTGATGAGTTTTGCCCGTTCTGTGTGCGTAAAGTGGGTGTAAGAAGGCCTGCAAAGCAAGGGCTCTCCCCTACCACCACAGCCACCCTGTTTGTACATGTGTTCGTGGTGGTGGTGTTGGCGGTGTTAGGGGGCTCTCTCCCGGCGGCAGGATGCGTTTGCTGATTTCGGCAATAATTGATAGACGCCAACAACCTTCGACCTCTCTTGGGCCCCTGTGCGGGGAGGGAAAGTGTATAAAGAACATCAAAGTGTAGCATCTAATCGTTTTCACCGTTTCCTTCTCTTCCCTCCATAGTGACGACTCGCTTACCTTCGATTTGGGCAACGACGATCCTGCCATTCTTAATGAGGACGAACTTTTGCTGTCCGACGACGGTAAGTTGGAAAATCGATTTTTTGCCTTTTGCTGCCCTGCCCCTCAACTGTATCATTAACCGCCTTTGCTCTTCCTTCCCCCCACCCCGCAGAGAGTGGCATCAAACTCGACCAGCCGGATGAAGATTTCCTGCTGGAAGAGACGGACGACTGGGTACGCGATGAGTTGGTAGCGTCGAGAACTGTGGTGCAACCGAAAAGTGAAACCAGTGCGACAGTGCAAAGTGTGCCCCGTGACAGTGAAACGTCCGCACCACGTCCGCCGGTGCCCGTTGAGCCGGCCGTAAGCCGGTGCGATGATGAGAGTGAACCAACAGAGGGAGCCGGCTGCCAGGAAGCTCCCGCGCCGGCACATCAAACGTTCCACGTCGATCCACCCATCGAACCGACCACCACTCGGAGCAGGGACGATACTGGCGACGAGGCGAATGTAGAGGATGTTGCTGCAACCGGTGCCGAAACAACGGCGCTGCCTACTACGACGGAGGATGAGGTCGCAGCGGAAAGCGCATTTGAAGAGCCGCAGCCGGATGTGCCGAATGTTGGTGCTAGCGTGTCGAAGGAATCGTTACGGTCGGCGTCTTCTGGCGGGGGACAGGGGGTGGAGAGTGGCACGGTTTCCGGCTCGACGACGGTCGAGTACAGTACGTCCGCCCAGTCGCTTGCCGAAACGGTCAGCTCGGTCCCGATGTCATCGAGCGGTACGCACCGAACCGACCGAACCGCCACCAGCGCGGAACAGTGCGACACGACCTCGTCCGAGGATGTGCTGTACCTGTACGCGAACAACCAGGAACCGGACGGTTCGTACGATACGGACGAGACGAGCGAAAAGCGGGGCTGGAAGAACGAATCCAAGAACGAACCACGCCATCCGATGCACCAGCAGCAGCACCAGCACCAGCAGCAACAGCCCCATCCGCTCCTAGGCCACCATGGACCCGGCAACCGGCTCCAGCCCGGGTACGGCAAGCCGGGCATGAAGCACCCCCTACTACCACCCCAGCAGCAGCAGCAGCAGCAGCAGCACCCGGGCGGCATGATTGCGCCCAACATACTCGGACCGCACCGGCCAAACAATTTCGGCGCCATGCATCCGGGCGGCGGCGGTGGCCGCCCAATGGACTTCCGGCCCGGTGGCAACCGGCAGCGCTACCCGCTCCGGCCCGGCTTCGGACCGGAAATGATGGGCCAGTACCGTGGCATGGGACGGATGAACTTTCCGCCCGGGCCACCGCCGCCCGGCATGCACCATCCGGGCGTACTGATGCCAGGGGGGCCGGGCGGTCCAATGCCACCGATGCGCGGGTTCCCAGGGCGGGGCCATCCGTTCGAAATGGGGCGACCGATGCCGCCGCGTCTCATCCGCCCGATGGGAGGTGCCAATGGGCCACAAATGTATCGGAATGCTGGTCCGCCGAACGGGCCACAGGCAAAAGGACCGGCCATTGGGCAGCAGGGACCTTACGGACCGTCGCAACAGGGGCAAGGTGGTGGTGGTGGTGGTGGTAATGCTGTCCCGCAGCCGCAATCGCTCCTGTCCGGCACGTTCGATCCGATGACGGTTGGTGGAGGCGGTGGAGGAGGAGGAGCAGGAGTAGGAGGAAGTGTTAGTGGCGGCATTGTGGGTGGTGCAAGTGGTAGTGTTGGTGCCGGGAGTGGGGCCACGATTCAGCAACCGTCACCCGTCGCCGCCGCCGCCCCAGTGCCCGGATTCCCGCAAAAGGTTCTCATCAATCCTAATTTTAAAGGTGGCGTGGAAGCGGTCAAGAGTGAGTATACGAAGACTTTTCTTGGTTATGTACATTTCGCTATCACTGGGGCGGGCTTCTGTTTTGGCACTGTAGATGAGCCTCCACAAAACGAACTGCTAAGAGGTTTAAGTTAATTGCGGTAGGATCCGGGTTTCCGTTTCAAACCGATCAAACGTAGTAGTTGTAGTAGGCGGTGGAATTTTAGTAGCGCATGTGATTTTGTACCTTGCAATTAGTGATTGGATCTCCCCTTGTGGTGTACTGTGCAATTTAGGTGTGTTTTAAATTAAGTGTTATTTTAGTTGTAACAAAACATTGAAAAAGAGTGAAAACAAGCGCGTAACGAGTACGCAAGAAAACGAAGCAGAAAAACGAATCTCGATCCGATGGCTGTTACGTTATGTATTTCACACGTATTTTATGTTAGAACCATGCTTTAAACATTACAATTCATCCCTGTGTTAAGCGTTAGTGTTGTAAGCCTTAGCATTAAGTTGTTCTATTTAATTATTGTTGACGACGTTTCCCGCGGGCGGAAGTTGAACTGTCCATAAAAAACGCTTTCGACTATCTAAATAGTCCTGTACGCTGTATACATAGCTATGCTTGAGATTACTTTATCCAGAAAAACTCTTTCCCCTAACATCCTGTCCTGTGGTTTCGTACGCAAAATACGCGCAATTTGTTTTTTTGGGCAATTGAGCAAATAAATCGAAACATTGTTACGTAGTTGCATGGTTTGCTTTTTGGATCTAAAACTGGACGCGTTAGCTTACTTTAAAAAAAAACTCCCCTTCTCTATCAACCGGTTCCGTTTTCGCACCGTTTGCAGATCAGCTCATGCGCGATGCGGCCCTCAGCTCGCAGCAGTTCGTGGCCGGCGTCGCCACCACCGCCCGGCAGGTCAGCGACGACGAGCTGCTGCGCCAGCAGGAAGAGTTCATCAACAAGAACCGGATCGAGGTGGAGAAGCGCCGGCACGAGCGGTCCCCGTCGCGCGAACGTGACCGGGAGCGGGACCGCGAGCGCGACCGCGATCGGGCCCGATCGCGCGAACGGGAGCGATCGCGCGAGCGCGACCATCGCGAGCACCGTGAGCGGGACCGCGAACGCGAACCATTCCGTGGCCGGTCGCGCTCGCGGGACCGGGACATGCGGCCACGGTCGAGGGAGCGTGATCGCGAGCGTGACTATTCACCCCGCCGCCATCATCGCGCTGGCAGTAGGGATCGTGATTTGGGACGGCCGGGCCGGCGCAACTTTGGCAGGAGTCGGAATGCGAGCCGCGACCGTGACGACGACGGCCGGTTCCCGAAGCGGCGAAAGAGCAGCGATTACGGGGAAAACAACCGCGGACATTATGAGGTATGTTCGAGGTGGTTGTGGTGTATTTTTGTGACTCTTTCATTGAGGTTTTTGGTTTTCGTTTTCTAGCGCCATGACGATGACGAAGATCCCGAAACGAGGGCCTATCGGATGGAGATTGAAAAGCAGAAGGCGACCCGGGAGAAGATGCTCCGCGAGAAGGAGATGCGTCGCAAGCGGGCGGCAGAGGAGAAGCTAAAGTCGCGATCAAGTGTAAGCGTTTGATTGTTTGGTTGAAATATCGTGATGCAGATCTTTTTTTTAACATTGTTTCCTTCATCCCCTCACTCACGCAGGACCCGAAACCTCAGGAAAATACGCCACCACCCAAGCTGACGCCGTTGGTGGTGACGGAGAAGAAAATCATTACGCTGAAAAAGAAGCCGGAACAGGCGGCGGCGGCGGCGTCCGATTCGACGCACGGCCGTCGCTCGCCGACCGAACGCTCCAACAGCCACGCTAAACCGGCGGCCGGCGATCAGCAGGAGCGCACGCGATCGCGCCACCCCGACAACGAGCCGCAGCCGAGCGACGGCATCAGCAGCGAGCTCAACTCGGAAGCGATCGAGCTGGATCTGCTGGAAGAGTTGCTGCTGCGCGAGCCAACGCCCGAACCGATGCCGTCGAAGCCGTCGCGCGTTACGACCAGCAGCGGCCAGGTGTCCACGACCAGCGGTACGGCCCACGTCACCACCTCATCGTCCGGTGGGGAAGGGGCAGCAGTAGGGTCGAAGGGTGGACGGGATCGTCACCCGACCACAACCAGTGGCAGCAGCGGTGGAACAGGAGCAGCAGCAGCGACTGGAGGTGGTAGCAGCCGACGCATCGTGCTCATGAAGCCGACCGGCAGCGACAAGAGGGACGGAGGAGGCGGAGCGACAGCAGCTGGCAACAACAGCAACAGTAGCAGCAGCAGCAGCAGCAACCGGAAGGCGCGCATCTTCGACCGGCTGGACAGACGGATCGGTGTGAATGAGGCGGACAAGCGAAAAATCCAGAGGTTAGTTAAGGACAATTAATCGGTTTTCCAACGTCCCCGCTCTCCTTCACACAACACCATTTCTCCCCTCCGCTCCCGTGCCCTCTCTCACGGGAAGCAAACACATTATTCAGCAGCCGATTAGTGCGGACGCATCGAATGCCATGCCCCAGCTTCGTGTGTCCAAATTATACATATATATGTGTGTGTGCGTGCGTGCGCGTGTGTGTGAGAGAGAGAGAGAGAATTTGAACCCACGATTGGGGTGTATTGTTTGGCACGTGTTAGGGACTCGGCAAGATGGCGCCGGTTGTTCGCGTGCAGCTACAGTAGTGTATAGTGTACCTCTTGCGGGAAACTGTGGAACCAACCTGATTTTTTGTTAGGAGAATCGTTTTGTTTCCGAGTTTGCCTCAACTTTTCTTTTTTATTGTTATTCTTAGTCATATTTTTAATGCTTACACTCCACTGGAGATTATGTCAGTGGATCAAACCATCTTTTATGGTACACGCGTTGTACGATCCGTTAGCAACAAACAAACAAACAAAAAGCACTCCCACACTTTACTACAGGGCAGGAGAAATTGGTAGACTGTTTTTTTAAACAATTAATATTATGTTTTAAACTGTATCACGTAGTATACAAGTGCACGGTTGTTTCGCAAGGAAACAACGCGTTTTATAGCAACAAAAATAACAACAAGCCGACATGATCATTACGCGCAAGCATTTCTGTCGCCGTCGTCGTTTTCGTTGTCCCTTTTTTCCCCACACTTATCATGTAAACGCTTATTTAACGAGGTCATTTTACTTACCCGGACTGTTTTGCCCGTTGTAGCAGAAACGGGGACACCGCTGCGATTTTAATTTGTATTCACTTTTGTTCTGTTTTCGTCGTGTGTTTGTGCGTGTATTTCGAACAACAACTGCGCGGTGTAAAACGCTCTTAGAATAAGTGATGTGTAAAGATTTTTTCTGTTTTTTATTTTTGGTTTCGATAGGTTAAATAGTTAAGCAAACAAACAAACCCCGATTGTCTAGATTGTTGTGTATGTACGGTACGGTTACATAGGTGTGGCTACACGTGATCTGCCTTTCATTGTATTGATTGTATGCGATATGACACGTGGGGGCTTGATGACCACACACACACACACACACATATATATATAGAAAGGGCTTGGCAAACAAGTGAAGCAATTAAAATATATTTTATTATTACAACAAATACATGGCCCCTCTCGCAAAGGAACCCAAACAAACAAACAAACAAAAAACCCTTTGACCGTAAACTTTATTGCTAGAAGGCGGCAGTATAGGAGTGGAAGTAGTGAAGGCAAACAAAAAAAAAACATGCAAGAACAACAAGAAAAGAAAAAAGTAACAAAATTTAATGATAAATGTTAAGAACACTAATACTAACACTGTAGCAAAACATGTAACGTCATCTTCTTCACCCTTTTATTTAGTCCCATTTGGTCCTTTCTTCTTTTCTCATCTTTCCTTCCTTTCATCCTTTTCCCTTATCTTCCACGTGTCCTATAAAGTTGACCCTCCATTTTTCCTCCCTTTTCCATTAAAAGTAATTGTAACTGTTGCAGTCTAGATATTGTCCTCTTCTCCTCTCCCCCCCCCCCCTCTTCCTAACCCACGCAGTGTAACGACACTACTTTAAGATTAACCAAATAAAATAAACGCATCAAAAAGGGCGCGCGCTGCTCACTACACGCGTGGTGTGTGCGTAGTACTCGCGCGCACACGATGAGAAAGCGCAGCCCCTTGCAATTCCAAGCAAAACAACAACAAAAACCAAAACACACCGAGCGTGTGCGTGAGCGTTTTATTCGAGTGTATGTGTGTGTGTGACGGAGTGTGTAAATAATAAGTTTCGTTTCGTTTGTAGTAGTATTCAGTTCGGTTGTACTAGCATTAGCGGTTAAGAAGATTAGTGTCGACGCACGTCGTGCGCGAAGCGCGTTTGCGTTATGAACGCCAAACACAGCAGCGTAACACACAGTGGGGGGCGGCGGCGTGTCATCAGAATTTGGGGGTAACGTTTGGGAACGTAATTTTAAGTAACACAGTTCTCTCTTTTTTTTAGTACAAGTAGTATCAGCAACCGTAAATAGTGAATATTTTAGCTCGAATAGGTCGAAGTTGGATGGTCGATCGAAAGGACGAGAGCCCCTGTGGGTTTGTCCCTACATTACGATACGTTGCCATATGCACCCACGATGCTACCTAGGTAATAGGAATGATTGCAGAGAAGAAGAAAAAACTCCGACAAGCGAATTTTAGTACAAAGCAACCCGTGAGCGTGGAATCGGAGCAAAAAAACAAAACATTCCGCAGTAGGCAGAACGGCTCGGTTGCCACGTAACGTACGCCAATACTTGTGATAACGTGTAATTATGCTCTCTATGCCTCTCTCGCTGTCTCTCGTCCTATTCCTCCTTCTCTCTCTCTCTCTTTAGCTACGATTAATATGACCATTTACGTTAATTTAGATATTTGGCAGGCAAACATATGACAGATTGTCCTCATTTATGTGATGCTTAATCAGAAGAAAGTTGGCGATAATGCCAACCTTAAACGAATTCCCCTTATCGTACATGCCCGCACAGTAGAGGGCCGACTGGGGTGTCTCGTGCTACCAATGAAAGAGTTTAATACGTGACCGTGGACGAGATGATGTAGTGTGTAGCACGTAGTAGGTTACTTTTGTCCAGGAATGATCCCCACCCCAGTCAGCACAGCACCACACAGTCCGTGGGCGGGCTTGTGTGTATCGGTTTGTTAGTGTGTTGTTGAAGGTAGCTCAATCCGCGGTTAGAGTCACGCGCTTGTTTTATTTTGAACTTTAATTTACTTCCTTTTCTTTTGGGGTACCTTTGGGGGAATAATATATTTTATTAAAGTGTGTTATTGTTGTGGGTAGTGGGTGATGGATTTGCAACTCCTTGCCGACTGATCTTTCTTCCCTTTGCTGCTATCGCTAGGCTCTGCTCTACGAGGAGGGGCTAGGGTTTTCGCGTAGCATTTTAAACAGTATCAAACACGAGTGGAAATCCATTTCCATTTCAAAAACACACAACACACCACGTAAAGAGGGTATCAACCAACCAACCAACCAACCAACCAACCAAAACCTAAAAAAAAGATGCGAAAAAAATAAAACTCGCCAAACTAATCCGCAAAATAAAATAAAAAAAAACCTTTCGTTTTTGCAAAGGATTTCCTAAACAAACAAAACAAACGCTTGCGTGAATTTATGTTGAAAGAAATTATGATAATGTTGACGATTAAACGTTACTTTTTTCTACTGAAACTCCTCTTCGAAATGCGCGAACGCTCGAAAAGTGCTGGAAAGTGATTCTGCAGTGACTTCAACGCACTAAAAGCTACGAACCTACGCTACCTGTGTAACAGATGTACTGCTTCGGCAGGTGGGCCGAACTCGCTCGTCCGAAAAAGAAGCGCTGCAATGCGTTAAGGCCGGGCTACATTGATCGTACTCGCAAGCGTAATTTTGATTTTCACTAGCGCATCTGGCGGCGGCTGGTGGAAGCTTTTTTTGGTCATCGAGGGAATGGACCTGCCGGATCTCAAAATTAAGTAGTTTTTCCATCGTTTTCCATTGCAAAAATGGATGCAATGCGTGCAAGACATGTCTATCTACGTTTTACAAAACTTTTCTCCTCCGATTTAAGTAAAAAACATGGAAAATTAACGTATTTTCTGGAGCGGCTCCAAATTGTTTGGCAAAATGCTTCGGTCAGCCGCCGCCAGGTGCGCTAGTGAAAATCAAAATTACGCGTGCGAGTACGATCAATGTAGCCCGGCCTTTAAGGCCGGGCTACATTGATCGTACTCGCAAGCGTAATTTTGATTTTCACTAGCGCATCTGGCGGCGGCTGGTGGAAGCTTTTTTTGGTCATCGAGGGAATGGACCTGCCGGATCTCAAAATTAAGTAGTTTTTCCATCGTTTTCCATTGCAAAAATGGATGCAATGCGTGCAAGACATGTCTATCTACGTTTTACAAAACTTTTCTCCTCCGATTTAAGTAAAAAACATGGAAAATTAACGTATTTTCTGGAGCGGCTCCAAATTGTTTGGCAAAATGCTTCGGTCAGCCGCCGCCAGGTGCGCTAGTGAAAATCAAAATTACGCGTGCGAGTACGATCAATGTAGCCCGGCCTTTAAGGCCGGGCTACATTGATCGTACTCGCAAGCGTAATTTTGATTTTCACTAGTGCATCTGGCGGCGGCTGACCGAAGCATTTTACCAAACAATTTGGAGCCGCTTCAGAAAATATGTAATTTTTCCATGTTTTTAACCTAATTTGGACAAGAAAAGTTTTGTAAAAAGTAGATGCACATGTCCTATAAGCATTGCATCCATTTTCATGGCAAAAAACGATGGAAAAACTACTTAATTTTGAGATCCGGCAGGTCCATTCCCTCGATGACCAAAAAAAGCTTCCACCAGCCGCCGCCAGATGCGCTAGTGAAAATCAAAATTACGCTTGCGAGTACGATCAATGTAGCCCGTCCTTAAAGCTTCAAGCCTGCTTGCTTGGATTCCTTCACTCTCCGCCACAAGCTACACTTTCGACAATGGCTTCATCAATGCGTCAGCGATCATGAATGCAATAGGGCAGTATTGATGCTGAATAATATTGTTGCTTACCAGGTCCCGAATGAAATTGAACCGAGAATGCCTATATCTTCAGTTCTTTGACTTGCTTGTTCGGCTCGCAAGAAGATGAATCCCGAGTTCGACTTTCCAGCTGTCCAGCTTCACCAACGCTTTATATCTGTAGTCAAATTTAAACATTGCCGGGTTCAGATCACAGATCAAAGGATGCTGGGTGTTGTCGTACAAGAAGTGCGATCGTAGCCCGTGTCTTGGCGTCTCTTTCCTTCCTGGATTCGATTATTGGTTCAGGGGTGGCCGTTGAAACTTCCACAGGGTTTCCCGGACTAACAACATTTCGATTTTCGACAGTCATGTTGTTTCATATACACCGCTACGGAGCTTCTCGATATTAAACTTCCCGCCATGCATTTCCGAATTCACTTAATTCACAAAGAGTAGGGTAAATGTACCAATATTGGGCAGGTTAGAGGAGCAGTATCACTAAAACACTTACAATTTGTATTACTTTTCATGAAAGTGACGTTATTTTGAACGATAAACTATCGTATTATGTTGTGCTATTTTTTATTTCCCGTTTCAAATGCATTTTCTAGCCATATTCAAGAAAATGCAAACACTGTTTTTGTTCCTAATTTCGGCAGTTTGGTCCTATTTTCGGCAGGCTGTGCTCCTATTTTCGGCAACGCGAATACGGGTCGGTAAATGTTTTAATCAATGCAAATAGGTAGACAAACATGTTTAAAACAATTTTACACTCTCACTTTCCTAAGATTGGTATTAAAAAGTACTTAAATTATTAATTTTATGTTGTCCATTTTGGGCATTTTGCTGGCAATTTTTACAGGCATTTTGATTTGAGTTACAAACAAAGTAGGCACTGGAGAAATGAGACTGCCTGACGACTGTAGAGTACGGCTCCGACTGACCTACAAATTATTATTTTCCTCTCAAGTTATTGGATTATTTATAGTGAAATTGGTGAAATTTGATACAAAAAATGTGGTTTTATGTGTCGACATACGCGTTGTAGTGTTCTGATCAAGTTATAAATGAATATTCAGCCAAATCAAAAGTGTGTTATTGTTTCAAGTTTCGGCAGTAGTCCAAAGCATTGAACTGTCAAAAATCAACATTTACCATGTACCTTTCTTCGGCAGCATTTAAAGAGAAAAATAACTTGTTTTTCGTGATTTTAAAATTCCAAACGGGCTAGAATAACTGCTGCAGGCATAGAATCTTTCATAAAAACCATACTTTAATTGTGTTAGTGCTCTGGTTCTCTTAATAATGAAACCTGCCGAACTATTGGCTGACAGCAAATCTGCCGAAAAATTGTGAACTCCGCACATTTTGTACGATATTTTGAAAAATATGCAAGGAAATGATGTGATACTTCGTATATGAAGAACAAATAAGTATATCTCTATTTAAAAATATGTGTGGAGACTATTTTCAACGCGTTTTAGTTACTCTGCCGAAAACAGGTACAATGCCGAATGCTGGTACAGTTACCCTAGTACAACTTGGCTCAATTGCCTGTAAGACCACAGTAAAGGTAGACTTGCCTCTTCAAGTGGTAATTGCAAACTACTACAGTGAACTCTCTCTTATTTGACACCTCTCCAATTTGAAAAACCTCTCTTATTTGAACATTTTGCACAGTCCCTTGATTTGTAGTACATTTTTGTTCCTCTAATTTGGAAAACCTCTGAAATCTGTGTCCTTCTTATTTGTGTATGGTGTTGCCATGGTTATTGAATGATATATGCTCAAATTGGCAATCGTATGCACAGTTTCCTATAGCAACAGTTAAGGCTGCATACTAAATGTTCTGTCTCTTTCTTGTTTGTTTGGACCTTTCATTCACTTTCAACCTCTGTAATTTGAAAACCCCTCTTATTCGACAGTCCCATCGCCTCTCAAATAAGAGAGGGTTCACTGTGGCTGGTATTATTGAATCCGTTCGTAGCGGCGGCGTACGTCCCGACACTCATTTTCCTAACGTACTAGATTCTTATTTGTGTATGGTGTTGCCATGGTTATTGAATGATATATGCTCAAATTGGCAATCGTATGCACAGTTTCCTATAGCAACAGTTAAGGCTGCATACTAAATGTTCTGTCTCTTTCTTGTTTGTTTGGACCTTTCATTCACTTTCAACCTCTGTAATTTGAAAACCCCTCTTATTCGACAGTCCCATCGCCTCTCAAATAAGAGAGGGTTCACTGTGGCTGGTATTATTGAATCCGTTCGTAGCGGCGGCGTACGTCCCGACACTCATTTTCCTAACGTACTAGATGGTTGCTACAGTTATTCACCGCGGCGTTGTAGGACCGGGTTCAAGAAATGTGTTGCCATCCCTAGAATTTCATGTGAGCGCCGTACGTTCCCGCTACGAACGGATTCAATAATACCAGCCTGTATCTTTATTGAACATATTTCTATGACTTCTATGACTTGCAATGTTTCAATCCTGCATGCTTTGAGTGGTTCGTAATGAATGCATGGCTAACAAGAATTGGTTACAGCGCGCGAAATGACAGATATGGAATAAAACACCAGACAGGAAGAATGTATTTTATTGAATGAATTTTACTGGTTTGAAGTTCGATGTTCATTTGTCTTGTTTATTTGACGATAGCTGAAGATGCACAGTCCGAAACACTTATTGCAACCAATGGCAAATTTACAATCCAGCAACTGAAACGCTCTGACTTCGTGGCGTTACTTTCATTTTGCGTTACTTTGCACGAATCAACATACGAGAGTAAGCCATTCCTTCGTTAACCTGGTTGAAGGTATCCCAAACAATATTTTGTGCGTTTATACTATTGTTATAAATGCCGTTCAGATTTGAAGTGTGATATAAATAGTACCACCAGGCACCCTGATATGTTACGGCACGGTTTCCTTCTAACCAAACATCATTGTCACTATCCTTGGTCGTGAAATTCATGCCCTTGTGTCTGTGCAATGAATCCCCTGCTGTTCCAGTGTACGATCCGAGCTTCGTCAGCGGATAATGCTCCTCCTCACTGCCGATCTCGAACTCATCGTACCGTATGTACTTGTAGTTTCCTTCGAAGTCCTTCAGCTCCACCAGCAGCTCGTGCTGCCGGGTCGAGGTCATCCGATGCAAATGCTCCAGCCCGAGCCAGAACTCTCCATCCACGCTTCCGAACCCGTCCCGATACTCGGTCCAGTTGCGGTAAAAGTCCACCGATCCATCGTAACGGTACTGGAACACAAGCCAACCTCCTCCGTAGGCCGTCTGCTCACAATATCCCAGAAACGGTTGATCGTTCTCGGTAAGCTGTAGGATGTACTTGCCCGATCGCTTCGAGGGATTCTCCTTGCACGATGGAAACGAGACACTTCGAAGATTTATGCCCGAATTGATCATGAACAGATCTAAATCTTTCTTCAATACCAGCTGGTTGCTTTGTTCGAGTTGAGTCAGCAGCATCTTATGGTTGCGGCCAACCTTTTCACTCAACTGCCTTATGGTGGAGTCCATCTCCATCAGCTTGTCCTGCAGGGTTTGCAGTTTGCTTGCGACCATCCCGAGCGCGAACCCGGCGGCGCACGCATTTGTGTCGTTTGTTTCTATACCGCGGACTTTGTTGATCGTTGATAACAGCACCAAAGGTAACAGCACGTATATTTTGTGAGCGAACATGGTGAGCTAACGTCAAAGACTCTCCTCCACAAAAGATGATACTGAGGCCACAACGGGCTATGCAGCATCCTTTTATACAGGAACTAGCAGCATAATCGCAAACGTCATTCTTATCAATGTTGGATGGAGGTGAATAATTTTGGGCAGATTTGCACAGCTCCTCACTTATCAGTACCGTGCGAATGCAAATATTTCAAATGATGACGACCTTATCATCGTGTGCAGTGAAAATACTCACTGCAAATCATATTTATTTGTATACATATATGATCATATGTTTCTGAAGCCTACCAAGGGAACGAGCGTGTCGAAAGAGAACGTGGAGAGATTGCAGATGAACGAGGAAAAACCCAAACTGATGGTAGCATCATCAGCGAACATACAAAAACAAACCTTGACCTCCTCTCTGTCTGGTCTGGTAAGCCTTTGTTGCATTGCATTATAACCAAACAACACTTGATAAAACGCTTTATTGTCAGTATAGTCTGAACTAACCGGTTGAACTTCGATTCCCTGCCAAGCACGATGAAAACGATTTGCATTAGTGAGTATTTTCACTGCACGCGCGTGATGAGGTCGTCATCATGTGAAACATTTGCATTCGCACGGTACTGATAAGTGGAAAGTTGAATTTTTCGTGAATTATTCACCTCCATCCAACATTGATAAGAATGACGTTTGCGATTATGCTGCTAGTTCCTGTATAAAAGGATGCTGCATAGCCCGTTGTGGCCTCAGTATCATCTTTTGTGGAGGAGAGTCTTTGACGTTAGCTCACCATGTTCGCTCACAAAATATACGTGCTGTTACCTTTGGTGCTGTTATCAACGACCAACAAAGTCCGCGGTATAGAAACAAACGACACAAATGCGTGCGCCGCCGGGTTCGCGCTCGGGATGGTCGCAAGCAAACTGCAAACCCTGCAGGACAAGCTGATGGAGATGGACTCCACCATAAGGCAGTTGAGTGAAAAGGTTGGCCGCAACCATAAGATGCTGCTGACTCAACTCGAACAAAGCAACCAGCTGGTATTGAAGAAAGATTTAGATCTGTTCATGATCAATTCGGGCATAAATCTGAACAGTTTCGCGTTTCGATCGTGCAAGGAGAATCCCTCGAAGCGATCGGGCAAGTACATCCTACAGCTAACCGAGAACGATCAATCGTTTCTGGGATATTGTGAGCAGACGGCCTACGGAGGAGGTTGGCTTGTGTTCCAGTATCGTTACGACGGATCGGTGGACTTTTACCGCAACTGGACCGAGTATCGGAACGGGTTCGGCAGCGTGGATGGAGAGTTTTGGCTCGGGCTGGAGCATTTGCATCGGATGACCTCGACCCGGAAGCACGAGCTGCTGGTGGAGCTGAAAGACTTCGAAGGAAACTACAAGTGCGCACGGTACGATGAGTTCGAGATCGACAGTGAGGTGAAGCTGTATGCGCTAATGAAGCTGGGATCTTACAAGGGATCGGCAGATGACTCATTGACACGCCACAAGGGCATGAACTTTACGACCAAGGATCGGGACAACGATACCTGGAATGGTGGAAACTGTGCACAATACTATCATGGTGGCTGGTGGTACTGGTCGAATCGAAAGTCAAATCTGAACGGCATGTATAGAAATAGTTATGATGAGAAAAATATGGTTTGGGATCACTTCAAAGATATTAACAAGGGTTTGGCATACTCACGTATGATGATTCGTGAAACGTAACGGAGAATTAACTCGGGGGTTGTTTATGAACGGTAAATTAACCATTTGAAATGTTAAAAAATAACTCAAAAAACGGTCATCAGTGGAAATTTCAGATAGAGAATAACAATTGAGATACAAGAAATATTCCCTGATAAATGTTTGTAAAGTCAATTTAGTCAAAAACTGTTTTTTGAGATGACAAACATGTGAGTCGTACGAGTTTGTCGTATAAAGCGAAGAAGATACAAAAAGGTGAAAACGAGATTACTCTTACTTAGTGTAACACATCTGTAACTTAGATACCGATGGTTCATCGCATTGTTGGCATTGAAGACACTGTTAGGTTGGTTTGACCTTTGGATCTATTTCAGCATTGATATGCGTTCCCCGTCAGCTCTAGGATCGGCATTGGTTCAGGATAAGTTCAAGCACCGGAATGGATTATGGATCCTTTCCGAAATTGGGGGCCTTCATGATTCTAGTTAGTTTTTTGTATGGAGTTTGACAGTTGGAGGCTGAAATTATGTAAACACTCCATACAAAACCACACAAAAAACTAGCCTGCAGTTTTCAGTCTAGATTATTCTAGCCACAAAGCTAGAATTAGATTCGAGTACCTGCTCGAAAACACGGGTTTGTTTACATTTATCCCAAGGTGCATTAAAGAGATCAGGTGATGATTCAATATAGAATCAAAGTGTATGTAGTCCAGGTGGTCTCATATCATGTTTTTAAAACCAAATTTGAATATCACTTTTTGAAAGGATGAGTGAAAACTTTTGTTTAAACAAGCTTTCTGGAGGCTTGACGAATACATAGAACACTCTTAAAATCTTCATTCAGAAATAGAAGCGATAAAAATAAGCCTTCTAAATTCATACACCTTGGGATAAGCCCACCTGTATATTATACTCACTTAGATAGCTGCTCGAAAACTGCTGTACAATGCAAACAGCTGACAGGCTGAAATTTCAGCCTACGAACTTAAAACGCAAAGGGCCCCATTGTTGTAGATTCCAGATTAGTTACAAGACAGCTTTGAATTCATATCCAGCACATAAGATCCAGTACAGTTATGATTTCAGTATAACCTTGAGAGGTGGTATGGGTTCGGGATTAGATCTCAGTCCTGTAAGGACCAGTTTTATAAGCTCCCCATAAGCTCCAAAATCGAAAGGAGATCAGCGTGAGGATCCAAGGCCGGTATGGGGTTTGAATCTCTTTTCTTCTCTCGATGTGGGAATTCCGTTGTTTATTTATAAAAAATATATTTGCATGCACTTTTAGCTTATTATATGCTTTCATAATTATGTAGTGGTGCCCTGTAATCGGGCCAAATTAACTAATATCGTAACAAACATCCACTTCAAACATGACGTTTGTAACCGCCACTCTACGTGTATTCAATTTGAAACAGTACAGTTGTTGTAGAATTTTCACTGGGATATTCAATGTCAAAATAACGGACAAATAAACGCCCGCTGTGCAAGGGACAGATAAAAAAATTATTGCTTCTCGCTCATTTTCTTAGTCGTTCTCTTTCCGCCCTACAGGAATTTTGTCGCGCTGCTCGTCCCCTGTACTTCCCCCAACCACTCGCATATGTGGGCTATCATTCGCTCTCATTCCCTGTCTAGTGCTATCTCTCTCTCTCGCGTGTGATCAATACTCATGAGCTGTAAAAAAATTGGACCAACATTCTGGTGGTAATAGGGGAATTTGGGTAAAGATGGACACATTAAGTAAAATGTTAAAAATCTAAGGATGTATAAATACAGTGACGATGAAAATTGTGTATGCTTTATCTTACACTCATGTTTTATCGGAAACTGTGTTGAAGCTTTTAAGTTGTCTATAGATTTTGATTTTGAGAACATGTTTCTTCTTCTTCTTCTTTCAATCCTACTTGTGGGCTTGGTCAATCCTACGTATGGCGGCACGGTCTATTTGGGGATTGAACATGTTTATTCATGCAATTTTAAAATGTTCGGGTGATAGACAGACACCTAAAATGGGAAAGATGGACACCATGAAGGGTAAGATGGACACTTGTAGGCAACATAAAGGATTTCCCACGGTTTATTGGTCAGTTCCCATGATTTTTTGGTGCACTCCCACGATTTTTTGGTCGTATCCCATAGATTTTTGGTTCGTTCCCATTATCTATTGGTATTTTCCGATTGGATATCAATACAATGGGACCAAAAAATTCTGGGAACGCACTAAAAAAATATGGGAACTCACCAAAAATTGATGGAAACCAACCAATAAATCGTGGAAAACCCTGTAAGAAATTGAAGATATTAACAGTACAGTAGAACGTCGATTATCCGGGGGCGGATTAACCGGCGGGCGGCTTAACCGTGCGCATAAATGTGACAGCTGTTCAAACGTACGGCGAACATTTGCAGCGATAGTCAAGTGGGCAACCAGTTTTTTGTGCAGCTCTGTAGTGTCTAGTGGTGTATTCGAAATTTATTTTTGTTCATGAACAGTTGTTAAACCTAAAGTTATTAATTAAAATAATATTCTACTAACTATTTTTCGATGGATTCAAGGTTAATTTATCATAAAACTAGTGGATTATTTAATTTTTATATGAATTTGACATTTCTTGGACAATTATCCGTGCAAATCGATTAACCGGCAAACGCCCGGTCCCGAGCTGCCCGGATAATCGACGTTCCACTGTATTTTAACTTATTCTAATGCCCTGTATTGACCTACAGAAACCAATTCTTAGTCAATTGCCACGACGGCTCATTTAGCTGTGAATTTAGAAATTATTAACGCCTCTTCTGACATGTAGAAGAATGCATAATCTATCTTACTTACTTACTTATCGGGCGCAACAACCACTTTGCGGTCTTGGCCTGCCTCTGGAAACCGCTTCGAAACCGCTCACAGTCTCGTGCCTTCGCCTGCCAGTCCGTTTTGCAGAATCCAAGGCATTTAATAAACAGCGGGCACTAACAGCTAACGTAATTCCAGCTTACAGAAGAACAGTTGTGATCTTCCCTTTAGGAAATCACTCCACAGAAAGTATGCAACCCCAGCATGTTTGATGAGATTGTCAATATGTCATGTCTCTTTTAACCAAGTCAAAATTCAACTTTTTGCAATCTCTGTAATCCCATAGAATCTTTCATCTATTCCTGGACGATGTCATATCAACGGCTTTTCTTTTTGTTGTTTAAAGATGTCCAAGTTGTGGCAAGATATTAGATATCGTGAATTCCTGCACCAGCGTCGAGCAGGTAATAGTCTAACGCATGGCTGCTAGGTTGACCAGTTTGCGCGCGCTTGCGATATTACAGGGTTTCCCACGATTTATTGGTTGGTTCCCATCAATTTTTGGTGGGTTCCCATGTTTGTTTGGTGCGTTCCCACGATTTTTTGGTCGTTTCCCAGAATTTTTTGGTGCAATTGTATTGATATCCAATCGGAAAATACCAATAAATTATGGGAACAAACCAAAAATCTATGGGATACGACCAAAAAATCGTGGGAACGCACCAAAAAATCATGGGAACTGACCAATAAATCGTGGGAAACCCTGTAAGTGCGAAGGCTGTCTTGAGCATGATGATGTTCCGAACACAACTGATGCACTTGTCCTGTCAAATGCAGCAGGTGCATTAAACGATGCTACGCTTGCGAAATCAAGTAAAAACCCCTGTAAACATTGACAAATATTTGAGTAAACTATGTCCCTAATATCCTTCATTATTATCACTTACTTTGAGTGTCTTCATCCAAAGATAATCTCTCAGGTACTGCTAACGACATCCTAGAAGAGCCACGAATTAAAACAGTTATATTCCATGAGCGATTTAGCTCACACGTAACTGAAAACGAAAAAAAAAGAAAAATTCAACCTGACCTAGGACCTTACCAAATTGCTACGTAGGAATGCAATTGGACTCTCTCAACCCAATAAAGATTAATGACAGGGCAGAAAGAAATGAAGCCAACCGGTACAGTGCCTACGTTCCCATGTTAAGGGCAACTGACCTTCAACCGCGTCCCTGAATCATTTTGGCTAGAAGAAACAAGTACGTAGGGAATTAAAAGAATAAAACTGAGCAAATTTGTACCAAAAAAGAATAGAACAACAGTAGTGAAAGGCATGAACTAACAAATACAGGGTTTCCCGCGATTTATTGGTCAGTTCCCATGATTTTTTGGTGGGTTCCCATCAATTTTTGGTGGGTTCCCATAGATTTTTAGTTTTTTCCCATAATTTATTGGTATCTTCCGATTGGATATCAATACAATTGGACCAAAAAAATCAGGGAGACGGCCAAAAAATCGTGGGAACGCACCAAAAAAATATGGGAACCCACCAAAAATTGCTGGGAACCAACCAATAAATCGTGGGAAACCCTGTAAATGCTTGTTTTAATGTTGTTTTTTTTTTTGGAACCGATTCCAGCGTCCCTAGTTTCACAATAACAACCAGCCCGAGTTGCCCAACGACTGCTGATCCTCATAACGTATTCACCGTTAGCACAGAAACACACCCCCACACCCGGTGTTCCGGTCATCCTATCGACGGCCACACACTCACCCTTGAGGAAAGCGAAAATAGTAAAAACAACTATTTCGACCGCTTCCGCCCACCAGGACAAGTTGCCAAAAAAACAAAACAAACCATCGATCCCGCGATCATTTCGTCACGTGACATTCACCGGCTGACCGACTTGTGCAACTGTGCGTATGGTATCGTCGGGACGCGTCATCGCTTCCCAGGCACTGCCATTACCAATCGGTCGTAGTAAATGATTCGAAAACAGAGTGCGGAGTGGGATCGCATCTCGGCTCTTAACAGTACCGATAACCATGAACTTATTTCGCGACACACACACACACACACACACCCAAACACCTTCCCTCTTATTTTCTCTCTCATACACTCTTTGGGATCGCCACAAAGCAAAATAATTGCACTGCGAGCATGATAAACCAACGAAACGAACGAAAGCTCTCTTACACAGACAGCAGCTCCTTTCACTTTTGGAAATTTTTCGGCCCAAGCCCAAGTTCTCGCTGGCGTGCGTGGTTGTGGATGTTGTTGTTTTTCCCCCCTGCACGCAAGCTTGTCGCTGGAAATTATTGTCCAGAAAGTTTGCAAGGTTATGCTTTCGAAATTCTTGCCCACTCGCGAGGGTGGGAGTATGTATGGGGCAGTCGGATCGGCATCGAATGGACCGGGATGGGGATCGACTGTGATCTTCGGCGTCGGCGTCCATTCACAGTGGACCGCGAACCGTTACACGATCCAGTTCGTACCGTGCGTGATCTTCGCGAGACGTGAATGGATAGATTTTATCAAAGCAAGGTGCACCATGACCAACTTGCAAGTTTTTACACCGGTAAGCGAGTCTTGCAATAGTCCATAAAAGAGTGCTCGAAGAATCTGCCAATTCATTACTCCGCCGTTTTGATGCCTTTAGATCCTACCGTACGTGGGACGATTGCCGGGCGAGCTACGGTACGGTTCGCGCATCAAGCTGCGAGGCCATTTCCGTGAGCCCGAAGATGCGGTCCACATCATCCTGCAGCGGGAAGCGCTACTGAACCCGCAGGACGAGCTACCCCTGTACCTAACGATTCACCCGGGCCGGAAGGAAATCGTGCGCAATCACCTGTGCAGTGATTGCTCGGCCGGGCCGGAGGAACGCATCGACAACTGTCCAATCGAGTGCGGTCAGGACTTTGAGCTAGCGATTGTACCGTCGGCCAGTGGGTACGAGCTGTCGCTGCACGGTACGCCGGCGCACACGTTCAGCTACCGTGCACCGCTGGCCACCGCCCGCTATCTGTTCGTATCGAGCGGTTGTGTAATTTTTGCAATTAACTTTGAAAATTGGAATGCAACCACCGGTGAGCAACCGCACCGGCCGCAAACACCAAGTGAGTGCATTGCATTATCACAGTGTCGTACCTCCGAGTGACCTCCAGTGTGACGATCGAATAAACTTTGCCTGATTTTACAGCGGCACCGCTTCTTGAACCGTCTCGGCTTTACCCCGTGCTAAAGGAACAGCAGCAACAACAGCGCCACACACAACAACAAACACGATCCCTTCTGCCTCAGATCCATCGTCATCCGCAGCAGCAGCAGCAACACCATCCCCATCATTCCCATGGCAACAATCTGCGGGAGCTTGTACTGCAGGTGCTGCCGCTGGTGCAGCTCGCCGCATCGCAGCTGCAGGCGAACGCGAACGATCGTAACGATGGTAACAACGGCTCTGGTAGGGCTGGCATCGGTAACCTTGCCCACCTACTGCCCTTGTTTCAACCGGTAGTGGAGCAACGCACGGCGCGCGTTAAAGCCAACCGCCCTGCCAATCGATGGACGTCGGTCTCCTGTTGGCGTATGAACAATGCCGAAATCCTACCGGCAATGTTTCTGGTAAGAAGAGTTGTTTTTGTTTTTATCGTAGGGGGGGGGGTGCACTTAAGAAGTGAAGCATGGTGATGTGTTTGTAGTGAAGTGATCGTACCGCGATCGATTGATGATCGTTATCGTTTTTCTATGTACTGTGTTTCGTCCAAGGAATGTGTCTTCTTTTAAACACTTATTCTACACAATAATTGCACTTTGGAAACAAAAACAAAAGAGAGTTAAGAGTAGAAACAGTTACAAATGACCAGTGTGTTAAACATGCATTACTTGAGAATCCAAGAGCTGCAACAGGACTATTTTTGTGATTTTGTGTTCAAATATTTAAACGAGCTATGGGCATTATGTGTGAGAGTAAATAATTAAGAATCATTCAATAATTTTGTGTTATTTGTATATGTCAAGTGAATTAATTGATGTAATTCAACAAATAAGAGTGTTTATGATTGAGCTCACAATCGCCTCTTCATCCAATTCAGCTTCTTCATCGAGTTTGTGACAGTGCCTGACAGTCAACAGTTGACGTAAGAGTGATAGTTATGTGCATCTTGAATTCAAACCCAAGAAAACACCAAAACAAGTCAAAGCCGTATCACCATAACTCGGACACTAGTATTTTGCATCGAAAGAGCTGTGTTCAATAAGTAATGGCTGGAATCATTGAATCCGTACGTAGCGGGATCGTACGGCGCTCACATGAAATTTTATTGTGTATTCAATGATACCAGCCAGTATGATGCAAAATAAGCTAAGCTTTTTAATAGCCATGGATTTCAAAGTCAAGACTTCTTATAACGTTCAAATATTCGTGTAAAGGAATGGAAATTACAAGATTTTCCAGGAGTTCTCTTAGTTGTGGGACTCTTTATTGATTCTTTCGTACGGGAATAGAGCTTTACGTCGCTGGAATTGGACTTTATAGCATTCGAAAAATCTTACAGGAATTTTCACACAAAAGGGTTCAAAATAGTCCTTCCCATATAAAGTTCTCTTCCAATAGCATAGACTCAAGTAAGTGTCCCACAACTATGAGAATCCCTGGAAAACCCTGTAAATTATGTTATAAATTTTATTTTTTTTTTTGTGTTTATAAAACCGATAACCGTTAGTAATAATCCCAACTTCATGATGTTAAAGAGGTTTTTTTAATTAATTCTTGTTAATACCAGATACATCAGCAGTAACACTTCTAGTAGAAATAGGAGATAATGTTTCCGAAATTGTACGTTATTTACCAGCTACTGGGAATAACGAATTCTGTATTGTGGATTTATTCAGAGAAATTGAGCTAGAATAACGAATTATGCCTTTAATTTACCGTCGTAGCATAATGAAAAACAACAGTGCAATAATTGGCAAAGTAAATTGGCGTGAAGAGACAAATCATTCATCAGCTCACGAATGATTCAAGTCGTTTAGTTTTAATTCTCGAATACGTTTAACTCACAAATGATTTAAAATACAGTGAAGCACCGTTTATACGTGTACAGTATCGGACATTAAGATAGGACCCTTTTTTTTCAATGCACCGTGCACTTGTTTTGCCACGTTACTCGTGTTTGTGTGTGTGTATGTGTGTATGTGTGTGTGTATGTGTGTGAGTGTGTGTGTGTGTGTGTGTGTGTGTGTGTGTGTGTGTGTGTGTGTGTGTGTGTGTGTGTGTGTGTGTGTGTGTTTGTGTGTGTGTGTGTGTGTGTGTGTGTGTGTGTGTGTGTGTGTGTGTGTGTGTGTTTGTGTGTGTGTGTGTGTGTAGTAGTAGAAAGTGAGTGTGCTTTTTAATGTGTATTTGCAAGTGCGCGGGTTTGTGTCTGAAAAACATAGCTTGCCATGATGTCATATTGCGTTGAAATTATTCTTATTATGTGTGTTATCATGTGAAACATTGTGCGTTTACACTTGGATAAAAACTAAAGTTTGCATCGACAGCAGCCCTTGTTCCTCGGACGAAAACGCAGGTGTGCTGTTTCATGAATGTGAATGCGACACCGGTGCGAAATGGACACACGCACAATAGCAATGAACTCGGCATTCTCTCACAGGTGTTTCTCCAGTGCACGCCATTGAAAGGCCTTCGTGCATCTCTGCGTTGCACGTTGTGTGCGAATGGTAAACTTTGTGCGTGCATTGAGCTGGCGCGCAGTTGTTCTTTTCAATGGGCGTTTTGTTTCATGAGCGCGGCAGTATTCTGTTCTCGATTTTGAAGGGAAGACGCTTACTCGCGTACTCGTTGATAGTTTTTATCCATGCGATGTTTTCGCTGCTCGACAACGATGTTATTCATCGCGTATAGAAGTAGAACGCAGGCAGAGCACGGGATCAGCCGTGTCCAAGTTTTTAACCAGCGCGTTCTTGACGGTCCAAGCAAGCAATGTTAGTAACAATGGGTCGAGGTAAACGTTGTACCGATTATCAGCGCCATATGTAAAAGCGAATGGCTGCTGCTGGCATTAAGCGCAAAAGGATCGAGTTCGTAATGGAACGATCGCGCACTTTTGTGGCAAACGCGCTTCGGACAACCGAAACGTGCTTAGACAACTGAAACGCGCTTGGACAACCGAAACGCGCAAGTCAACCGGTCGTCCTCAGAAGACCACGGCGAAAGAAGACCGTAACATTGTTAATATATCGAAAACACACTGATCGCGAGGGCGGTGGTCCTGCTTATCACACCAAAAACCTAACCCAAAACACAAAAAAGCTACTTACAAATCTATCCGAAACGACCTACTTGTGAAACAAACACACACATCAATACACATTCAAACATACATCCACACACACACACACACATGCACACACACATACACACACACATACACACACACATACACACACACACACACAAACACATACAAACCACACATAAACTTGGCCCAACGGGTGCACGGTGCGTTAAAAACCCAATGCCCTATCTTTCTGTCCGATACTGTACCTTTTATCCGGCTGTCCGTTTATCCGTGCTGTTGAAAAAATGACAGTTCAATACAAAGGTGACATTGCGTGCTGAAGAGGACATTTGAAAACTGTTATGAGAGCACATTGTTATGACAAAATTGCTATAATTCATGATACATTTCAAATATTCTCATTGGAATACTTGAAGTTAATAAAAACTGGTTAGATTTTACCAAAACATAATATAAATTCATCCTTTCGTGTTGGTACTCAAATTGACAGACAGTATTTCATCCACGTGTATTTTCATTTTCTTGTTTTTGATCATGTAGAACATGACTGCAATGAATGATTCATTTAATGATCAAAAGATGAATTCACACCGCAGTAAATTTACGGCCTCACCGTTTCAAAACTTCACCCAGCATGATTCATCAATTAACGTCTAACATACGGTTTGACAACTGCGCTAAACAATGTAGTTCAAATCGTAACATTAAGGTATGACCTTTTTCAATTACCAGGCGCTGTGTTGCGGAGTAGCGCACCGTACACAACAATATCACCGAAGACTGAACATGTGAACATATTGTAATTTTGGCTTAGCAAGGGGCTTGAAATTATGCTTGAGTACATTCTTTTATCAATTTAAATTCTTTTGTCTTTAAAGTTACACTATGTTACCTTCCATTCCATTTGCAGACCTGTTCCATGGGCCTGATGAAACTGTTTCGATTCCTCACCATTGCCTGCGTATTCGGATACATCGGTTACGTGTTCTCGAGAAACACCACTTGGAGCATGACCTGGAAATAGTGGTTCGATCGGTGTGAGTGAGTGGTTTGTATTAACAATTAACGTTTGCTTTAAAACATTGCTGCTTATGATTCATGTAAAAGAATTATTGCTATTAATAATAGTATGTGAGTAAAATATAAGAAAAACGTGTGCAGTCTATTATTTCTTAGTGAGAAAGACTTCTTCATTAATCTATCCTGTCCATCCTATCATAATCAATCTGGTATTAATCAATCAACAATAAGCGCTCCACTACTAATCCACCCTTAGCGAAGATTAATTCTAGTGCAAATGGTCGGTGAGCGATTCGATTGATTGGGAATTGGGAACGACCAATGTGACAACTGTTATTGTAATTATGTTTTATTGCAAAAGAGCTGCTGACAGAATATATCGAATAAGTTATAGTTGTTTGCTGCTTATTAAAAATTGGCAAAAGTATAGAAAAATGTATTTAGCTTTACAACAAACAAATAAACAAACCGCTCATTAGAATACGCTCTTCATTATCTTCCACTGTGATTCCTTCTGCTTGTTTTTCCCCTTCCCATAAACAACCTGCCCCCGTAAGCTGCGTTTTATCGCTGCAGAAAAACAGCAAAACATTCGTCATCCTTCATCGTCATTCCGATGGTCTTCATCCTTTGGCCAAACCATCGATATCTTCCGGTCAAAAGAAAAGTCATACCAGGCCATATAGGGAAGGAACAACAATCAAACAAAACAACTGATAATCTCTTCTTGCGTCAACATCGTCGCCGCCCTGCGATGTGCCATTTCCCGACCTACGAACATTCGCTTACGGCGCAATACCCAAACGAAGCCGGGAAAATCATTTGCAATGTTTAAAAAAAAACACACACATAAAGCATTGAGCTTGTGCTGATCGATTGGACTTGAAATTCCCTATACAAACATACATACACACACATACAGCAATCACTGGACACACCTCTACTGCTTGCTCTCTTCAATGAGTTTCAGTGGGGGATCGGATGTTGCACGCAGTACACCCGCAAAACCTACTCTCCTCTAAAGCATCCCCTCCTATCAGGATGAATGAATGAATGAAAATGTATTCCACCACCATCTCACCCACACACACACATAGTACCTACACGCAGACAACGCTATTCGTGTCCCAGGACCTAGCTCCAAAGCATCGCAACGCGCAAGGCGTTCGCTTTCGTGTCTTAGGTGCACGTGCACTGAATGTTAAGAAATGTAGTGTGCCATGACGATGAAGGCAAAAGCTCGATGTAATGCTTTCCTTCCCACGGGCTGGCAAAGGTGTATGGGTGTGTGAGTGCGTGTATGGTTGTGACAGAGAAGCTGTGTGTGGGTGTGATTAATGGAAAACGGCAACGATTGGGAACTGCTGCCAACGATGCCAACGATATGGCCGGATGGTGACATTTAAATGTGATGCTGTTTGTCCCTTCTTCTCTGTCCTTTTTACACCAGTTTTTTCTATTTAAGTTGTACCTTTTTTTCGCTGTCTTGACACTGTCGAATGGAGGAAGGGTTAAAGCCAAAAATTACGAAAAAAAATTGGGGAAAGTTTGAAATTTTCCACCAGTGTCATCAGTCCATAGTGCGTCTATTAATATGTGTTTAATTATTAGTTATTACGTTTAAAATCTAGCGATAACGAATTTTTTCCATATTTTAACTAATATTAAACAAATAATTGATGTATATTTTAAGTAATGTTTCACCATCTGTTAGAGTTTAGCGAAGTACTTAGAAACATTGTTAGCACTCCGGTTAAATAGAATAGTGTTGTGAGCTATTTATTCATCTCTAAACTACTAAGCTAAATATGTTTGCTCATTCAATGTCTTACCACAGTCCTAAATTCCATACTAAGCTCCAGGAAGTATTCTATTCCATTTACCTTCAGAACCAGGAACTTCAATCAGTTTAATGAATCAGCTCTGTAAACAGCAGTCTATAGTTTTGTGGAAATTAGACGGGCAGAGCTAATTGGTGCCTTTCTTGTGAATGTAATTAATTTTATTACCGCTAACACATGGTTTGGGGTTTTTCTGTAAACTCTTCCGAGCATACTGTTGAACATTTCCTAACGTCCTAACCTGATACCAGAAGTATACCGTAAGTAAAGATTGAGCAACGAAAACCGCAAAGCGGTTGTAGCGCCAGGATGAGTAAGCAAGTGATTGGAGTTGTTATGAACGTGAAAATATACTATATTTGTGTATGCATGTCATTCTGTAATAAATGTTATCATCAAACGATTGTGAGTTCTTCAAAAGATAAGTAAAAGTGTTGCCTCAAATTAAACTGTTTTTTTACAATTGTTTTAATACTGTGTTTAAAGAAAAGTAGTCAAACTCTCAACATTTCCGGTCTGTCTCTTCTTACTCTTTACCTACTTAAGCGATGCCATTTTGTAACTTATATCACAATGTTCATTCAAACACGTTCTGTATTTAATGCTCTCAAGCACGATATGATCGCTCAGATAAAGAAAGTAATACTCAACAGCAAAAATAATTTAAAAAATATGCACTACTACACACTTATACAAACGAATAAAAATTATAAATAATTAATGTTAGTTCTTTCGATTTTCATATGAAATATAGTAGAATTTATTTATGTTGCTTACTAATCCACAAAAAAACCTACTTTATACTGAATGAATTTACTCGTCGGAATAGACGAAACACAATTTATTTTTGTATAACGTATATGTCCTTTTAAATAGCGCATTAAAATCAACTACGCAACCACTACCGTTGCCATTATTTCTATACGTTGCATTCTAAGCCGATGCAAACGAGGGAACTGCATCCAATGATCATGCACAAAATAGAACAATTGCCACAACCCAACTACAACAAAACAGATGAAAAACAAAACAAAATCTCCCCACGCCCGTCAACTGGCCCTGTTGTTACAACCTTCACAGCGACGTTGCGCGCGCGGCGCCACCGATCGGATCGATCGGTCGTTGATTGGAAATTAATTGAAATTCTCACCCAATTTACAGTGCTACAGTTTCCGGTAAAATGCGAACCCACAACAGAGAGCCGGCATTCCGTTTTTGGCGTCTACAGTGTTTGAGGCGCAGTAGCAGTACACGGGGCCGTGTCGGTTCTTCTTCGCAGCCGCAGCCCGTGGAAGTGAAATTGATGATTGATGTCAATGGTTGCTGTTGCTGCTTGCTTGCTTTCCTCCGGATTCCGAACTTCCTGGTGGACCAGCAAGGGAGGTAGATACTACTCCCCCTCCCCATTGGACACCGTTGGGAAGCTAATGACGTAAGTAAGGCACAGACGGAAAAGCCCTGACAATTCATATCGTTCCTCAACCTCCTTTTGGTGGAGACGCCACAGCGACCATGTGAATGGAGCAAAACCAACAATGCTACCACGGTGTAAGTATTGCGTTCTAAAGATTCTGTTCCGAAAGAATAACACGTTATGTAAGTTGGGCAAATGGGGTTGGGTGCGATTGGGTCGGAGGAACTATGCTATTGTCTTTTAAAAGTGTGGTTTTAGTGGCTTACGAAGTGAGTTTAAGAAAGACACAAAAATCCACCCAACCATCCAGACATGTAGAAGTAATCTTAAAATTTTATTAATTTTGATATGAGACATTCGAATCATTCAATTATTAACTTTAAATAACTGAGACAATAAACTATAGAATATGCTCGATGAAATTTTATCTGCAAAATATTATGAACTTACTCTACCATGCAAATGAAAATGAAAGCTTGTATTAGCTTATTATGAGCCTTACTTCTATACTAAGCTTTTACTGCAATCTCCTCAACATCTGACAGTTGGACTCCCCAACCCGCCCTGAGACTCACAGCATTAAAGGGCTATACAATGGAGTGCTGTACCTACAGCAAAAAGGGGTTACATCGCAGTTAATTGCTTTCGGTGGGTCCTTCCAACTATATAACATATAAACTATTTCTGTCTCACCTCGTGTTGTAACAAACCAGCCCTCCCACATGCAATCATCATCGTCTTTCGGTTTCAAATCTGTAACGTCTTGTTCGGAACACGTGCTCTGTTACACGCAGGACGTTTAACGCACACGCTTCTCCTCACTCACTAATCTATGTACGTATCGCCGTTTTCCACCGAGTGTTGCTTTTAAAGTTTAAACCATTACTTGTGGGTTTGTGTACCTTTTACTAACCACATCAAACCCTCCCAATCACACCACTACCCCCTTATGAATCATGTTTAATACTTTCGATTTCTTCCCACCCTAATGATTCCAGTGAACCTAACCCAGTTCCGGTATGAAATGAGCTGAAAACCTGAAATGCCGCAGTTTTCCTTCCCTCCTACTCCCAGGACACCTCGTGAGCGATTATGTAAAATGATGTTTATGCACTGGCACAGGGGGTTTTCCCTTTTTTCCGTTGGGGTCCCACATTCGCCTACTGCGATGCGATGACGTCATACAAACACCGGGCAGGCCATTGCTTGTTCATTCATTAGTTTCAGTACAGCGAGGACAGTAAAACTAGT
Source organism: Anopheles coluzzii (assembly GCF_943734685.1). NCBI lineage: Eukaryota > Metazoa > Arthropoda > Insecta > Diptera > Culicidae > Anopheles > Anopheles coluzzii. The sequence continues at coordinate 74,324,912 of NC_064671.1, forward strand.
ACAGAGCAATATGCCGTTGACTTGCATTTGTACAAGTTGGAACCTTTCTAATAGGATTCATCAGATGTAAAAAAACACACTATTTATGTTATACTTTATCGTAATCTATCTGCAGTCATTAATTAATTCTGCTAATTATGAAGCATTTTAATTTCCAAATAAAAACAAATACACTTATTTTGCATATCAAATTCACCTCATCAAACCCCCTATTAAACTCATTGCAATTTGCTGCTGTAAATTCCCGTGCCTAATCCCTTATCGTGAAAAGGTTTTGTTTCGGTCCTCGCCTCGAAATCCTTCTAGCCTCAACAAAGTTCGCACTGGTGTAGTTCCCATCCGCTTCAGTACAGCGGCACCAGCCCATCGGAACAGAAAAAACAGTCCTTGCGTCCTTGCAGGATTTCGTTCTCACACAGCCAAACAGCTCGGAGCGTTAAACAATTGTTCAATACACACACACAGAGGCACAAACACATATACTGACAAAGAGGAATGGATACTTAGGTAGGTAGAGGTATTTAGCCAACCAACGCTCCAACAAGGATTTCTTTTCTCACTCTCTCTTTCATAGTTCTCCCATCCGACTTAACGTATCTAAATTGTATATGTGTGTAGAGAGCGAGAGAGAGAGAGAGAGAGAGAGAGAGAGAGAGAACAAGAAAGGAAAAGAGAGTGAAAATTAGTGGATTGCAAAAAGGGAAAGGCAACGCTTTTCCGATCGCAAGCTCCGGAGAAACCTGAGTGACCAGAGTGACCAGGCCCATCGGCTCCCCCATTTGGTCCCCCATTTGTTCGTTGGCGCATGCTTGTTTGCAGGGAGTAGCTCAAAACGGCTACATGGAAAAATATTGCAGGGGTTGAGCGTAATTCATGGAATTTCATGGATTTCATGGAGTGTGTGCATATTTATTAGGTGGCTCTACTGGATGTGAGCTGATAATGATGTGTGCTATGTCAAATTACAATGCAAATTCATCTCCAATTTTCATCGTAGAAGTCCAAGGCTTTCTAAACCTCACAAAGGTGGATCTGATGGATCTGATCTTTTGTGTTTCAGATTTTAGTATATGATGTATTAAGACGCATAGAAACATAATTCAATACAGATACATCTTGTTAGCTGACAGTTCGTTTTTCAAATAGTTAACCGATGATAGACGAACTGGCCCCCATAAAATCGCACTTGCTTAGCTTCTCACGACAATTGTCCCACCGCTGCACAGACTTACGAAGAAGGAAAAGTAGCCAGTAGGCTTAAAGAATCTAGAAAAGTAATTTGGATGGATGGATGGAAAATGGATGGTTTAAGCTGAGAAGAAAATTTAATTTCCCGCTAAAAATAAGCTCAAGATTGGAGTGTCTATTTATAAGTCTATTTTTGACAACTTTAAGCGCTTGCAGCAAATATTGAACATTTCCTAATATTAACTAGAGGTTTCCCATGCCACAGTTGGAATCATTTCAAAGCTGTATTGGCTCTTCAAGGAATTTAGTTAATCTAAAAGAAGAAAACCCCAGTGGAATTACGAAAGAAAATGTACTGCTTCCCCTCTATCAACGAATCTGATCCACGAACCCTGCACAAACCAAAATCAACCCCTGTAGGTATCAATGGCAACGACAAATGCAACCCCCTCGTTGAACGAAGGGCCTCACTAGCGCGCTCTCTCTCTCTCTCTCTCTCTCACACACATACACTCACTCTCTCACTCACGCGCGCTTCTGTAGCGCGGGGAGTTTTCGCCGTCGGATCCATACCGCACACGATCTCGAGTGCACCGTACCCGACAGTCAGTTCATTTCGCGAGTCACTACGGTACGGTTGGTCGTTTCCCGGCGGTTCTGAAACGTGCCACTGAGCGATAGAAATCTGCGCCACCGGCCACGGAGAGCACACGGATTTTTCGGTGCTGTGCCAAACGCTTTTCCTGTCAATCGATACCACTAGGTGTGTGTGTGTGTGCGCGCGTGTGTCTGTGGGGGTGTATACATACAGAGAGTTTGCGACTGAATGTGCATGTGTGTGGGTGGGTGGATGGAGATTTTGCTCCCCAGGTTTTGCCTTCCTTTTCATTAGCATGCTGCTTGATGGTGGAGTGATGGATGCAAGAAGAATTTTCGATCCACTTTGGAGTACACTTTATCGACCCAATCTTTGGTGATTTCCGTTTGTTTTTTTGCTTTTGTTGCTTCAACTTGCTCTTACTCGGGTGAAATTGTAACGACAGCGCGGTTCGACAGGAGCACCATAAATCATCACACGGCCTTCACTAGTACAGCCATTACATAACCTCAAAAATTACCTTTCATCCTGTCTGCCCCGTCGCTGCGAATGTGTCAAAAAACGGAACAATCGCAGCTACCTTTTGCATGCCGCCTCGAAGGAAATTTTGGTACCTTTCCTTCTTGCCACCTGGGTGCAGTCGGTGGTTCAGTTCACAGCGCGCCGTGACGATGGTCAGCCGTGGAGTTTTTGTGGAAACTATTTATAACGACCGCACGTCGGAACTGCGCACGAACGCGGCGAACGCGGCACGGTACATCATAATTGCATCACAACGTTTTGGGGGAAAATTCGATATTGTGCCCCCCCCCTCCTCTTCTCCAATGCGAGAATCTCACGCTCGTACCAACTCGCAAACTTCCGATCGAAGTAGGCACCCAAAGTGTAACGTCAAACGTCCCCGCGGTTTGGAGACCTTGGAAAACCGCGTGGTTTTTTCTTTGCCATTTCGCCTTCCAGCCATTAGCGCGCGGGTAAAAGGATAAAGGTACTTTACGGTTTCCGGTTCTCGGCAGTTGCCCCCCGTGCCCAGTGCCCCTATGTTCGTCCTACATTATCCGGTTTTGAGGTGTGCGTGTGTGTGTGAGTGTGGAGCGCCCGCGCGTATGCGTGTGTGTGAGTGTGTTGGTGAGCACGCGCGCACGCCCTTCGTCCGAGGTTCGCGCCCGTGTGTGTGTGTGTTGGTGCGGTCTTTTGCCGCCCGGGAGAGCCCGTCCCCATGCTGCTGGAAGGGATGGAAAATTCCATCCTGCCTCCTGGCGTTGGCTAGTCATTAGGTATTCATTGGACGGTCCCTTCGGCAGGCGAATTATGGTCACGGTTGTCAGGGGTGGGTTTTGCCGCTCGCAGGTAGTGCGAATATGACGGCGCACAGACAGACGGAAGGTAGATTGATGGACGTGCATGGTGGCCGGTTTTGCATCGGGATTGCAACGATTTGAATTTATTGTTTATCAAGCCCTGGCGCGTAAACAATGTGCGGGTGTGATTGATGAAATACGATCATTGCTTTCTATCAATCTTAAACAGTTGGATTGTTGGACGTTTGAGAGGAAGTAATCTGAAACTGTTATATAGAGCGAAAGGTAATGGAGGATAGCACACTCTGAAGCAGTTGAAACCTTCCGAAACAGTTTAAGTTTTGTTAGAATTTCCTCTTGCAGACTATAATCTAAAAGATGATAGGAGAATAGAGTAGACTATTCCATCAAGAATTCAAACCTTATCTAATTAGATTAGATTAATTAAAGATCATTTAATCTAAAAGATGCTAGAACTATAGAGTAGACTATTCCATCAAGCATTCAAACCTTCGTGCTACTCTCCCCTCTCTCTCTCTCTCTTTGGGTAGAATTCCTCTACAATCCCAACAGACACGTGCCGGGGACCCATTTTCCTCTAATCGTTTCATAATCACGTATGTGATCTTCAACCATAAAGACCCATCATGTCCCGCTGTCGTCACAGCCTGACCTATTAATATTTTCGGTCGTTAACGTCCCACTCAGCTGTGCTACCACGGTGGCCTCGACGCGGTTTCATCAGCACAGACCCCGAACGAATGCACCCAAGGACAGAGGACCCACATGCCCGCCCTTAGGCCGTGCGCGTCTGCATCCTGGACCTAGGAGCATCCCGCAGCTCCCGCACAGCAGCTTCATCCACACATCTTCTTGAACCGTTGAGTGAGAACCTTGCGTAGAAGTTCATTACTTTTTCGCAACCGTCCGTCGGTCCCGAACGCCAAACTTCACTCTCTCTCTCGGATCTCCTTTCGCTCTCCCTGTTTCTCTTCGAGTAATTCATCCGAAGAACCACATTTACTATCTCTGCCCTTGCGCTACTATACGCCGCTGCTGCTCACACAGTAACCATTGGGTTTGTCAGTTTCGGTCCGAATGGTCGATGGAGACGCCTTGGCGGACAGGTGTTTGCAGTACGCGCACGGCTGTAGCAGTTGTCGGTGTTGCTTCGAGTGTGACCGTGTGCCAAGCGCTGCCACCGTTCGGTATCGATACGTGCGAGGCGAGCGCAGAGGTTCGCCGTAGAACTAGCCGTGTTTCGGGGAGTCAGGGAAGGTAGCAGTGTTACATATCGATTTTTCATCCAGCATCGCGTGTGGAGATGCGGAACCAGGCGAATGTTGCAAACAGTGTCCGTGAAGCAGGTGTAAGACCGGAGCCGGAGGTTGATGGATGCACACAGCACGCGCTAGGATAGAAACCTTCTACCGTGATGAAAGTTTTGTGTTCTGACTTTCTCAAGTTCGCGGTTTGTTTGTTTATTTGTTCGGGCGCGTTTGCCAGGAAGGAAAAAAGACGAACTTTGCTTCGATTTTCCTCGCATTAATCCCGAGAACGTCGCAGTACATTATATAACAACCGCGTTAGTGTGTCTGCGTGTCTGGGTGTTTGTCTTTTCGTGTAAAACGTGTGTGTGTGTGCATAAACGGTGTTTGGAGTGGTGATGCTGCGGAAGAAGTGAAACGAAAGCAAGTCCATCGCTCATTAAGCGAAAATGCTGTGTGTTTTATTTTGACCGCAAAGATCGTGCGGTCCCACCCTTAGCCACCGGCAGTGCTCATCGTTTGACGTCAATTAGTGGTACGGAGACGGTCGTACGATCTCCAGGCCCCAAAAGGAAGGTCAGAAAATCAAGAACGAATCTCTAATACTAGCCAGAGTGCGTAAAACCCAACAAAGAAGTTGTGTCCGGTAAGAGATTTTTTTTCCGCGCTGTGATCCGTTGCTTTCCGGTCACCTGTTCCTGATGGACGTTGTTGATTTGTCCGTACGAAAATAATTCCAACGCTTCCAACTGCTGGGAGCAAACGGAGAGAGCATTCTCTTCCAGAGTAGCATCTCACTGTGCTGCTGCTAGAGGTTCGGGGAGGGTTGTTTTTTACGAAGCTGGACCGTGGCCAGCAATAAAACAGACACGCAAAACTTTCCAACTACAACCGCGCCGTCTGATGGCAGCCGTCCAAGCGTCCAATATTTGCGGAAGCAGCGGAAGACCTAAAAATAATATCTGCTTGTTTAGACATTTTCTTTTGCGAACAAGACGAGCATGTTCGACTTTGTTCTTGTTCTTGCTTTTATAATTATTGTATTTTTTGCTCTGAATTGTCGAGAGTTTTCTTCCCCTAGTCATTTTTATGTGACCCTTCTTGCAGCCTAAAACTTCTGCAACGGAGCAACGGAACAAAAGCCCACCAGCTAAGGAAACAAAGGTTAACCGTTAGCAAGAACCTTGAACGATGCGTGTGCATGTGTATGTGTGTGCCCATGTGAGCATGTGTGGTAGATTTGTTCGTTTCCATAGTTACGCACAGGCCACCGTTCGCTAAAGGGTGAAACTACCATTCTGTTTTTGCCATAGTTTTTTCTTCTCTTCTCACACCGCACTTGGTTTTTAACGTGAAGAGATGTCCTACGAAACTTGGTTCTTGTCTTCAGACGACAACAGCATAGTCCCATAGCAATGACTCTCCTTCTCCTCCCCCTCCCACTCTTTTCATCCGTCAGCAAGGAGTGAGAAACAATATATGTTTGTCTTCTTTTTCACATGAAACTAGTTTAAGCACGCATGCCGCGTTAACGATCGACAGAACGGATATCCTTTTCCCCTTCTGAGATCTTTGGTCTGCTCTGCTTTTGGACCATACCGCCTTTCTTTTTTTCACTGCATTACAGCCATCTTTTCTTGCTGTAAGAGATTGCTCTCTCTCTTTCTCTTCCACCATTGTGTCTGGGGCAACGTGTTGCGCTTCTAGAGAGCTACATTGAGGTTGGTTGGAATGTAACTGGAGACGACACCAGTGCTCTGTCGTAAAACAAGCTATCAAATAAATGGTTGAACTAAATGGTCTAAAAAGATATCATCAACAATATCAAAAACTTTAACCCTTAAAAGGTTTATGATAGAAGAAATTCCCAACAGATTAGCATCAAGTACTGCTCAAGTTCTTGATGATACAAAAAAAAAAACTATTACACAACCTTACATGTCTTTGTTCCATGTGGAGACAGTCAGTACCAATTAATGTTCCAGCAGAAAACTATCCCAAGCGTTTCCCCAACCCCAACATCTCGGGCTACATCCGGAGTTGTCTAACAGTTCCAAAAACAAGGACGGTACATTACCCGTTATTTTCTGGCAAACTCTGTCGGGAATTGAACGCACGCATCGGATCTTCAACTCCGCCTCATCCATGCCCATGCTTTCGGAAGTGAGATTATGAGCCAGCGGCACACTTCCGGCGGTTTGCCCAACGGGAGCCCACACAGCACAAAGGGCCATTGACAGTATGGGGGGTCAGCTGCGTGGGAGACTGTATGGGAATGTAAAAGCTTTCATACGCTTCCAATAACCCGTTCCCCACCCAGCCCGAAGGTTCCGAGGTCAGCCAGGGCCAACGACACTAAAGCCACCATTTGCGCTGCGGATAAATCATCTCTCCCTTTCGTCGATGGTGCCCAACAACAGTTGGCCAACTTTTCCGACTCCAATAGCGGGATGCCATCCCGCTGCGTTACGAAACGTCCTTTTGCCCCATGCCACAGCATTGATCGCAGCTTTGCTGGTTCCATTTGCAAATTTTGTTCCACTTGCACAGAAGCGCTACCCACCAAACTGATTCATTCGATTCGCATTGATCCAACGTCTTCAGGATTCTGGCTGCCCCTGCATTACCATCCTTTCGTTTCTGCTCATCGTTTCGCATCGAGTGAAATTTTATTCGCAGACTGCTAACGTCCGTCACCCTGTGCACACCACGTCGCGGTTGAAAAAAAACGTGGTTAGCGAGTGTTTCGGTTGATTCCTGCTGCATTGCGCACACCTGGCGGATTTTGGTTGAGCAGGGGTTTTAGTTATGCCATAAACTCTGTGTCAAGGACGTAATGTGTGTCTGTGTGTGTGCGTGTGCTTTCTACCCCCTCTTAATGGGTTTAAGGGTTCCTAATTCCACGGAAAATGTGATAAAAGTGATTGTTATTGCATGGTGACCGTTTGGGGCAATGGAAATGGATGCATTATTTTAATTATATTTTGTTTTGCCGTTCTATAGCTAAGTGAATGTGTGTAAGTTTGCCGCAGGCAAGTGATTCAAGAAGTAAATTAAAGTGCATAGAGTTAATAGAATCGTGGCTAACACGTTGTCTGTGCGGATGAGTGCGTTGTGAAGCGAAGAAATATCGTAGAATATTGATCAAACAGCGGCGCACCTATTCTGGGACAAGTCAACAGCTGAGTCTCCAACCACAGGTCTACGATTTGTAGGTGAGTCAATTTAATACCAGTCGTTTCGGAGAGAGAAAAGATCGATTTATATTGTATGATTATAATGTTTAGAAATATTTATTTAGAATTATATAGAATTTATCGAAACCTTTAGTCTGTAGAGATACTTAGAGCCCATCTTTTAGCCAATGATATGGCCACTATCTTACATCACTACCACCTCTTGTTTCCCGTCTTGAGCTTTTCAAGATCTTTAATTTGAATATTGCAATCTCAGCAACTGAAGGTTGCTATCTTCAACAAAATTACTTGGAATAGGCATAGTTATTTAAGAAAATATATTGTAGCTGCATCCTTTAAATTGATGTCTAAATGGAATGTACCTGGAATATCCAAAAGTTCGACATTAAGTTATATTTTATACTAAAAAAACAAAAAATCCAAATGCTCTATAATTTTGTGCACTAAACAGTAGTCATCAGCGTCACGTCTCACCCTAATACGAACACGAACAGCACCTAACCTATCCTATATATGTTGCCGGGTTCGGGCACAATTTCTGAAGCACCCAGACACGAAACGGTACACTTTTTGGTGATTATTTTCTCGCTTCTTGTTTGTTATACCATCGTTCGTACACACGTCGAAACGAACGGATGGACACGTACGTACGACGTACCCGGTTCCCTCCCTAATGTCCCACGATCGTTACGCGGCATTCTTCTGACGCTCTGATACGCTAACGGTGCGATATAACATCTCCAACTCAAGGATGGAGCCAAATGTCCTGTCGAGTGGTCGGCAAGTGTACGGCTTCAACTCATCACCGTAACAATCGTTCGCCGAAGCTTAGCACGCCTGTTATGTACGAAATCCACAATTTAGGTCCCGGGTGAGACGGGCACGTGATGCGCGTTTCGTACACCTTTGCATTTCGGCTAACGATCGTCCGTGCCCTTTCGTCCTGATCTCTTGATCCGTTTGACGATAATGGTCTTTTGTCGACTGTCAGATCGTGTCTGGCATTGTGTCTGCTTTCCCGCATGTACCGCCCTGGGGTAGTGATTAAATGATAATGATATCAATAACGAGCCGTGTCATGGTGGACGGACAAGCAGCTCCAGGTCTGCCGACAAACGTAGGGGAAAACATATTCGGCAGAAACATGTTTCTTTGCTGATTGTGATGGTTAGCATGTGTTTTGTCGACTTACTTCTTATCAATATCAATATTTGATAGTAAATAGAACAAAAACGGTACGATATGAAATGAATTACGCTCAGGGGGAATAAGAATTTATTCAATTGTTACTCAAGTTTTCTCTGTATTGTTGATACATTTCTGAACCAGAGAGCAGTTACATGAGATAGTTTAAAGGTTTTACTGCTTGTAAGCTATACAGATGAATTTATTATTATTCAAAATCAATCACTTTTTAGAATAAATTAGCAGCTTTTCATATGTCTGCAGGTTATAATAAAACTGATGAGTCATTCAATAGTAGATTCTGCACTAGATTTGAACTCAAATTTCAGGATATGACTGATTGTGCCTTGGAAATGAAAGTCTTCAGTCGAAGTAGGATAATAAATTGATGCCTTTTTTCATCAGAACACATAGGCCATAGAACACATTGCAATTAGGGGTCTACATTACTTAAATCCCAAACTTAGGACTTTAGATTACTTAAATCTCAAACTAATTTTTTTGTTTACTGAGCATCTATTGCTTGGTACCTACAGATAAAAATATAGTTGTAATGGATAACATTTATAACTGATAATGATTACACTGGTAGGTTATATCAAATACAACACTCTGAATTATCTGTACATCTTCAGGAAAAGATATCGTTTAATTTTAATTTCGCAAAAATCTGAAAAAATATTTCCTTCTAAAACCTAAACCTACAAAAATCCTGCTGAAAATCGAAACAAATGCTTGAGAAACCACTTCTTCTTGATCAAATAAAAAAAAATTGAATGTTTAGCCACGCACGTGCTCGTTATCGACTTGCCAATCTCACTAACACACTAACATGCATCTCCAACAAACCAAGACATACGGCCCACAATAAATAAACACTGTATTAGAGCAACGCTCGAGGGATTATTTTATATTACATTGCTGGAACAAGCTCAGAACCCCCACACTCCCACACTTATACACACACACACATTGCAAATGGCACAATACCATGCATACACGCTCGCTATTATCGCTTTCCAGCGCACTGAACCATAGCGCGATGTCACCCGCCCACAGCAATGAGTTCTCGTGAACCTGAGACCAGCGCTCCCCAAGGGTCGTTCGCATCCTAACAATGATCGAAAAGAACACGTTATTGTTTGCTATCATTGCGTGCTAATTAAATGTGACGTCTCATCTTCTCGTTGCTCTGTCTCACTCTCTGTTTCCCTCTCTCTCTCCCTCTAGTTCGGCAAGGCCCCATCCATCCATCCACACCACACCAAAACCGTGACATTGGATCGGCACTCGAAGCGTGACATCGTAAAGTGGTGCACAACGGATCCGCAGCCAAGACAACGGTTACCCACTGACGACCCGCCCAGTGACGACGATGACGACTAAGGTGGACGGGGTGCCGGGCCCGCGGAACAACGGGCACGAGATGGCCCCGCTCAACACGCGTGCCCGCGGGGACGGTACGCACGGTGTCACGATCATGCTGTCGCCGCCGGACCGCAGCTCGATCGGTTCGCGGGAAGGGGCCGGTGCGCTGCCCGACGGCGACCCGGACCGGGCGGCCTGGTCCGGCAAGATGCAGTTTTTCCTCAGTATTATCGGCTACTCGGTCGGGCTTGGCAACATCTGGCGGTTTCCGTACCTTTGCCAGCAGAATGGAGGAGGTAAGTTGTGCTGTTTTTTGCTCATAATGACCGGGGGTTTGGGAAAATCATGGGAGAGAGGAAAATCAATATTAGTATCCCCAGCATCATTCTGAATGAGATATTGTTGCGAATCGGTGCCAAAAACCGTTCGGGACCAGATGTAGGCACCAGCAGGGACAGGGCGATAAATTATTGAATTAAAATCAATTTCATACCCGGATAGATGCAGCGGAGATCCGTAGCACGTGAGCGTCTGTCCCACAAGCAGCGAGGCGCTCCTGCTAAGCTGCACGGTTTTTGGCAGCCAATCTTTTTCACTTGCACTTGCCTATTTGTTTGGCAACGGTTCTGCCGCACGCTTAGAAGCTGTTACCCCGCGCCAATTGCAGGCGGAGAAAAGTCAGCCAAAGTTATTGTTGAAGTGTAAAAGGTGTAATTGCATGGGAGTGTTAAACATGTCAAACGTGCTGGTACGGCTTCACTCAAGTGCAAATGGCATTTATAGTATATTATTTTTATGGAAGTTCATGCAATCTAAAGGACTCTTTTTAGATTGAACGAGCTTATAGAACCGTATAACACAAAGCTTGGAAAAGTGAAGCTAATCTTTTGACAGATGAATCTGAACGACTTCTAAAATTCCATATTACATGAGAAAACTCATACAAATGTATCTATTCTACAAATTTTTGCACCTTTTGGTTGTTTGAAATTGTGTCGACGTGTGAAAGACATGTTTTTTCTCGTTTTTTCAATACTTTTATTTATGTTTTTAATCTACATTTTGCTAGCTATAGAATTTCTGCAAAGATAGGAACGAATTGAAAGACAACTTTCTTACTTGCAACATCTTAAATCACAATAAATGCCTTCAAACGTAATTTGATTTGTGCGCGTCGATTTCTTTGATTTTTTTCCGATTTCATTACGATTCAACAATAGGTGCCTCTCCTCGACAGTACACGCAGCGTACCCTCTACCCTTGAATACAACTACGCAGGGTCTAACTAATTTATTATCGATCACCTCCACCACACCCAACCGGTCCCCGATTGGCCCGATCGGGCGCTGCAACTGTTTGCGTTACTCACTGCACTACGTATCAATTACGGAAATTTGTTCCAATCAGCACCCATTGGTTGGCACGTTTCGCACTTCGATTGATACTGACAGCGCCGGCATTCGGTGGACACGTTAATAGGAACGCTAGTAGCGCGACAAGGGCCGGCCACACGACCTAGTCTAGGTCGTCGTCGGTGTCGCTGTCGCGTTGGGCGATTGTGTTTGAAGCAAGCGCTGGACCCCTAATGATAGTACATGGCGCGGCATCTGACGCCCCAAGACTTCACAGTAAATGGGGATTCTTTTTTTTGTTTTGTTCAATCCTGCACCCCCTCTTCTTGCCAGGGTCAAATTTATCAGCGGCGCTGACTATCGATCAGTAGTCATTCTTGCCGGAAGTGTTAAAAGCAGTTGATGGAGAAAATCAAATTGTTTTACGAAATTCTTAAAACACAAAAAACTTTCAAGAATGTTTTACTTGTGATGCATTGGAACTTTTGGAAAGTTTGTCTTTCCACCTAAGCTTTTGTTTGAATTTAATGACTAAAGTATTTTGTCGAAACGAGAATGGAACGCAAAAGTTTTTCAATCGATTAAACAATCATTCAACCTTGTGGAAAACGTTCCAATCTTTTCCAATTGGGCAGTTCTCGAGTATCAATAAATATTTTCCAATGTTTTATCGAATTACATCGGAGTTATCTGTGGCATTATAGCTCAAGGTTATTTTACCGCGCGGCTACACGAGGTGAAATATACAACGAAATGAACTATTTGTCAGTTGAAATATCGGTCAGACAGTAACCAACTGATGTGCAATGTAAACAAATAACTTGTACAAAATCGTAACTAAAACCATTAAATAACTTCAATATCAAGTATCAAGTAATTTTCAGTCAACAATTCTCCATTTCGTCCAGTTTGTAAATGTTCCGCTCAAGGAGATACTCCTTTCGAGTGATTATCGAAAGCAGATGCTACATCCCTCAACTCCATAGCTGCACCTGTCAGATATTTCACCTGTCAAATAGTTCATTTCGCTGTATATTTCACCTCGTGTAACCGCGCGGTTACACATTGCTTTCGACAGCGTAAAGTTTAGATTGCTTTACCTCTAGCCATGCAGTATCTATTAACATACCTTTCTAAAGCTGCCAACAACTTACTGGTCGAGTTGGAGATGAAGGTGAATTTAATTAAACAAAAATAGCCACTCACCAAAACTTTCTTTTAATTCTACTTTCACTCGTACTTTTCTCTTCCTTACATCAATTGACCTACTGTCATAGATCTTTTTCTTTTCGGTTGATGTATGATTTCCACTATCCTTACTCACAAACGTGTCTATTTCGAAGGAAAACACGACACCGTAGGTTTTTACAGAATGTAAACTCTTTCATCTGAAGTTGAAAATATGTTTCTGTTTAATAGTAGTCACGAACAATTATTTGAAAAACATCAAAGATTCACTCATATTGCGACATTACCAACATCTTATAGAATAAATTTTGAGCAAAAAAATTAATTAGTTCTATTAACAATTTTGACTAAACCTCAACAAGTAAAAGAAATCTCTTTTGTTTTTTTTCTTATATATGGTATAAAATGACTATACAAATTTCATTATATTCATAGCATTAAAAATCAATTGAATAATCACTATTTTAGTAAAAAGTTGTTATTTGATTTGAAGTTTTACTATATTGATGAATAGTTGAGTCAAAAAACTACAATGTATTCACTATTGCTTAAGTATTAAAACGTGATTTTCTTAAATTAATTCCCTAGCATAATGCATTCCAATAAAACAAGGAAAATTTACTTTAAAAGTGATAAATAGCAAATCTCTAGTCTAGTACACCACGAATCATCCAACGCTTGCAGCGAGAAACTAAATTCTTTTGTGATTAATCTCCACCACTTATTAAAAGCCAGGCGCCTCCATTAGCAATCAGCTCCGAGCGTTTAAACCCAAACAACCTTGATCTTGGGTCGCGTGATACCAATGACCGGTGCATTAAAATTCATTCATCAGTCATCGCTCTCGACTCTGTACTCTTTATTTGCAAGAGACTACCATTACCATTAAAACCCATTACATCGTGCAAAGGCGCCTTCCGCCCTTGAGCGCAACACAGGGGGGCCTCTGCGGTCGGACGGGAGAGGGAAGCAGGCGCCAAGTTCAAGTTGAATGGTGTGCGAGGGGATGAGCGTAGTAACTACGAAACCCAACCACTGTGCATTGTGCCGGTGGGCGGCGACATTCCGAGCAGCCCGCAAGCTTCATTGATCGATCGACAAATACAAATTGCACAGATTTGGCGTCATTAAACCGAACGGTTGGCGCTCCTTGCAGCGATTTTAAACCCCCCTTACTCGCCTCTCGTGGGTGCCTATGCTAGAAATCAATTACACTGCCATCGAGCTGACACTAACCACCACCTGACTGATGTGGTTAGTGATGGTCAATGAAGCGAGCAATGAACAGTGCATGATGTTGAAGGTACACCTATTCACTATCGCTCAATATGCTCGTAATTGTTTTCGTGCTTGTCACAGCATAGTGCAGCCAAACGATCGAGAGACGAACGATACACTATTACTCTTTCGAGAGCAGTGTATGTACGAGGAAAAAAAGGAGGCAAACAACACCCTGCTCCCTGCTCTACTCTCGAGACGAACTTTCGCCCTTTTGCAGACGTAAACAAATACATCACGTTGACGTTGACGGTTTGAAAGGCGGGACAGGGGTTGCAAGCTTGTCAGTCACAGTCACAGGCTGTTAAAAATAACGTACAGATCATTGGTCGACGTTGGTGAGCAGGAAAATGCCTCGCCGGTGAGACATTAGCACACTTTTTCCCTTTGCGCTGTCCAGAGTTTTCCTGCCCACCTTCGCACGTAAAGGAACGCGCAATGTTGACTCAATCGTTTACGTTTTCTTCCTACGCACACCTATGACACAGAGACCTTCTCATTACAGCACTCGCACCACCGGTGTGTGGCGCAAATATGCGTGCCCGCGACGGATGCCAATGAAAATCCGATCGAACGGCGCCAGCCAAAGCGTTCTTCGACATTGCTTTGCTTTTACCTCAACGCCACCGACGGCTATATAAATACGTCGTCTCACCGATAGGACACATGCGCCACCCGGGGCGGGCGAGGGTTATAAGCGATCGAACGAGCGGAAGTGTAAAGTCCAGCCACACCACACCGTAGCCGTTCGATCGATTGAAATTGCATCATGAAACCTAGTGCATCAACGACAGAAAGCGAAGTAGGAAGAGGAACCGACAAAGAAGTAAAGGACCGGTGTGTTTCCTAACTTTGTTTTGCCTCGGATCCCACACCAGTTCGGGGAAAGTGTTACAAAGGAAAGTGTTGTTGTTTTTTTGCCTGAAAAGGAAGTCTTTCTATACCACAAAATGAAGTGAAGTGGGAAACAGTATGTGAGTAGTATTACAGGGTTTTCCAGAGGTTCTTATAGTTGTGGGAGACTTCCTTGACTCTATCTAATAGGAAGTGAACTTCGTACGTTGGAAATTGGACTCTATGGCACCTTTTTTGGACAGGCGCCTTGGAAATTCCTATTGGATTTGTCCAACAAGGATGCGATATATCCCAATTCCCACAACATTAAGTTCATTTCACTTATGAATGAGTCAATAAAGTGTCCCGTAGCTATGAGAACTCCTGGAAAACCCTGTATTGTTGGGAAATCATACAGCCGCTAGCAGCCGGAGTACTTGTAACGAGAATTGCGTGTCACGACGCCCTAGACACTGCTGACCTACAACGGGTGGGAAACGGCCGGCGCTTACGGCACAGCGTACACTGTACAGTGATTGGCAGGTGCCAGGGTTTGCGGACACCACCTACCGTTCTGGCCGCTCACACGAGGCAAACTCTGCTTATGAAACACGCGGTACACAACACAACTACTTCCTTTTGTTGGACGGGGAAGGGAGGTTAATGTTAGTACCGCTTCGAGTGGATAGCGGTCCGATTGGCGAGGTAGTGGATGCATCACTAACAACAACAACAATAACAACAACATCGCGGCAAACACACTCACAGCGTCATATGGCATCAGCTGAAAAGTGGAAAACTGCGCACGATGCACTTGATCGCAATAAAACGCGGTCAGCCGGGAAGTGGTGAAGATGTGTGTGCGGAAACGAATGGAATGGAGGATGATGCCATAGAAAATCGTTGGCGCTAGCCATTGAAACTAGAGCATGAAATATTAAATGGAAAATGGCAAACACTGGCTCAAGCGCTGGTTAGTAGTGCCCATTCGACGTCCCCTGTCAGTCGGTTTATTTTTGGCCACCATCCTTTGGGCCAACGCGCACTGTACCGGGAACGTGTCGAATCTTGGGGAAAGTCGCGGGATTACAGATATAACACGGATGCTTTCTGTGAACGTACTTAGAATAATTAATGTGCTGCATGTGAAGGAATGTGACGTGTTTGTTGGATTTGTAATGTCAATGAAAAATGATATGTTTTGTCTAATTTCATCTGCTCTTCTTCTATTTGGCCTAACGTCCTTGGTGGACATGCCGGACTACATATGCTTTCGAGACCTACCTGTACCACGCAGCCAGTTAGTCAGTGCTTGCTACGGAGGGACGACTGCACCACAAGACTGCACCTGCTCTTAGCTCTTAGTGATGCTCTATTGAATGTTATCATTTTTTCTTGTCGATATGTTGTTGACCTTGACATTTAACCTAAACCAAGTAAATACATGATTACAAAAGATAGTTTATTTTATACAAAAGTGCAGACGTATCAGAGCGAGCGATAGAAAGATACTCGATAATCCCATTAATGTATTAGCTACACAAGAGTAACTCATGATTCCGATTCACTAATCTTCATCATTCTTCCAAGTGGACTGCTTCACCAAAGTCACAAAGTTTGAGTACTATAAGTACTATCGAAAATGGCAAACACTGGCTCAAGCGCTGGTTAGTAGTGCCCATTCGACGTCCCCTGTCAGTCGGTTTATTTTTGGCCACCATCCTTTGGGCCAACGCGCACTGTACCGGGAACGTGTCGAATCTTGGGGAAAGTCGCGGGATTACAGATATAACACGGATGCTTTCTGTGAACGTACTTAGAATAATTAATGTGCTGCATGTGAAGGAATGTGACGTGTTTGTTGGATTTGTAATGTCAATGAAAAATGATATGTTTTGTCTAATTTCATCTGCTCTTCTTCTATTTGGCCTA
Organism: Anopheles coluzzii; assembly: GCF_943734685.1. Taxonomy (NCBI): domain Eukaryota; kingdom Metazoa; phylum Arthropoda; class Insecta; order Diptera; family Culicidae; genus Anopheles; species Anopheles coluzzii. The sequence continues at coordinate 74,341,601 of NC_064671.1, forward strand.
ACGTCCTTGGTGGACATGCCGGACTACATATGCTTTCGAGACCTACCTGTACCACGCAGCCAGTTAGTCAGTGCTTGCTACGGAGGGACGACTGCACCACAAGACTGCACCTGCTCTTAGCTCTTAGTGATGCTCTATTGAATGTTATCATTTTTTCTTGTCGATATGTTGTTGACCTTGACATTTAACCTAAACCAAGTAAATACATGATTACAAAAGATAGTTTATTTTATACAAAAGTGCAGACGTATCAGAGCGAGCGATAGAAAGATACTCGATAATCCCATTAATGTATTAGCTACACAAGAGTAACTCATGATTCCGATTCACTAATCTTCATCATTCTTCCAAGTGGACTGCTTCACCAAAGTCACAAAGTTTGAGATTTTCGAATCTCTAAAGACATGAGATAAAGATAAAGATAAAGATAAATGAATCTCTTGTCAGAAACATGTCGGAATCAGTGTGTTATGCAACACTTAGAATGTTACTAATTGCTCTATTGAATGTTATCATTTTTTCATGTCGATATGTTGTTGACCTTGACATTTAACCTAAACCAAGTAAATACATGATTACAAAAGATAGTTTATTTTATACAAAATTGCAGACGTATCAGAGCGAGCGATAGAAAGATACTCGATAATCCCATTAATGTATTAGCTACACAAGAGTAACTCATGATTCCGATTCACTAATCTTCATCAATCTTCCAAGTGGACTGCTTCACCAAAGTCTCAAAGTTTGAGATTTTCGAATCTCTAAAGACATGAGATAAAGATAAAGATAAAGATAAATGAATCTCTTGTCGGAAACATGTCGGAATCAGTGTGTTATGCAACACTCAGAATGCTACTAATTCGATATTGTTGTATTGTTTGTTTTTTTTATGACTTACAATTAGTGTTGGATAATTCAGATTCATGAATCTGAATGAATTTTTGAAATGATTCAATGAATCTGAATCCCGATTGGAAAGATTCATGAATCTTCAAAGATTTATTAATTCCGAAGGATTAATCAATTTCTAAAGATTCATGAATCTCGAAAGATTCATTAATCTCAAAAGATTTATGAATCTCAAAAGATACCGGTGGTAGATATTTTTATATCTAAAACGAATTACGAATCTCCAGGGATACATGAAACTGTAAGGATTCATAAATTTCTAAAGTTTGAGCTTTTTATTATTCTTCTTTTTTTGCGTAACAACCTACGTGGTCATGCCAGCCTATGCAGGCTTTTGAGACTTCTTGGAAAGTACCACGCAGTTGAACCGACAACAGACAAGTTGTAGGTGGGATTGGGCAAATTCAATATTTTGGAGATCATACATCTCTAAAGATTCATGAATCCCAAAAGCATTATGAATTTTAATGGATTTATGAATATTATAGATTCATGAATCTTAGGAGATTCATGAATCTTAGGAGATTCATGAATCTTTGAAGATTCGACTCGAGATTAGAATCACTCATCACTGAAGATTCATATGAATGAATCTCAACGAAAGATTAATGAAACCCAACACTACTTACAATGTGTTGAATTCAGAAGCACTAGTTAAAAATGAGAAAACTTTATTCTTTTGAGATTCATGAATCCTGGAAGATATGATTCGTGACTGAAGAGTCACATAAATTAAAGCTTGCGAACGATTTATGAAGTTTACAGTTTTACTATCGACGTTACGGCTGCAATTTCCATTTCAGTTTTCGAAGAGACCTTTGAATTTCATAAATGCATTATTCTTGGGAACAGATGAACCTTTACTAGAGTTAAATTCATACATTATGCCATCGGAAAATAGTCTGCTTATGCTCCCACACTCTCACAAATTGCGCTGAATGGTCCACTTCCATGGAGCGGAAATATAATTGGACGTCAATCACATACAAACCTAACCACATGCATTCAGCGAGAATAAGCAAAAATAGCGTTTTCCAATGCACTACACTACAAACGATGCATAAATGTCAGATTTTTAGTACAATGGCACATCATTTCTCCAAACGATTCCCGCATGTTCTTTGGAACGTTCGTCAACAGACGGACGAACAATAGGTTCTATCAATTCCTGGTGCGAACATACCACCAACACACCCACCTGCAGTGTGTCCACTCAGCTTTGGTTTAAAAGCCGGCCCACCCACCCACCAACAGTTACGACAATTTCCATCATCATCATCAGTATCGTCATAAGCACGTTCCGAGAGTGCTGTAATGATTTACACTGCACATCCATTTACAGATTTACCACCACTCTATCAGCAGCAGCAGCAGTAGCAGCAGCAGCAACAACAGCTGCAGTAGTATAACCGTACCACTGCTCTAAGCACTTCATTAAGTAGAGCAAAAGTTAAACGACGAACGGACTCAATGCCACCATTTGTCCGGCTTCCGTTTGCCGGTATCGGGTTTGGAGCGCATGTTACAAAACGAGTGTGCGTGTGTGTGTGTGAGGTGTCCCAGTTTATGACGGGTGGAAAATTTTACCGGAAAATGTGTATGCAATTTCGCCACCATCATAAGGCGAATCGGAAAGTATGGCTAAAAAAAAGGGACGAACAGTTCATTATGCTATTTTTGACACAACAAGCGTGCTCCACCAAAAGCGTGTACATTTTTTTCTTACAATCCATCACACATGAAGATGATTCATTTAAGTGTCTCTAGTGGCTTTGTACAGTCTCGTGAGTCATTTAGTAATTTTAAGTGGATTTTACATTCCCCACAAACCATTTACTACTGCTGCCTTGACTGCCGGGGTATTTCAATGGACGTGAATGACAAACAGCTGTTTGGGTAGCAGCATTACCGCTTAACTGCACCGGAAAACTGCATCGTTTCGCTTGAATGCAGCGCAAATAATGGATGTTTTTTTTTGCATATCTGCGTATGGCATAACCAAGCAAAAGTAGTATTTAGGGCGTAGGAATTGTATTTAATTTAGGATTTGTGAAAACTCTGCAAATTACATTCCTTCTGTATTCTGCTCTTTATTATTTATCGTACCATGAACCAGCATAACATAATTCACACTCATCAAATAAGTGCACTTGCATGAATTGCCAATCAGTTTCATATGATTCGTACCGACATTCGTTCACAATCACCGCATTCCTACGGAGCCGCGCGCATGCAACAATCAGTAAACAGAGCGAGCATTGAGGAAATTATAATCATAACAAATAATAAACCAATGCATCCAGCTGCATGTGCGTCCTATTGCAACGCTTTTGTGCACTGTGCGCCACCTAACCACACCCACCCACATACGAACGTACCCAACCCAGGCGCCTGGCGGTCCAAATCCCCCTCTCCAACAGCTGGGTTAGTTACACTCATACACAAAAGCTACCAATCCCCTTCTCCCGGCATGTGACGGACCTTGGCGTTCTACATTACTAAAAGCGGGAAGGAGTTGAGCCGTTGCAGGAAATCCATGCATTTCCCACACAGCCCCCGGTAGGGCAACTATTTATAAATGTGAAAGGAAAATTGTTTTCCATGGTTTGACCTTGCACACCAGCGGTTGTGCTTTCCCGTGCGGAATAAATAACCCGCTGACATGCTATCCTTTTGGCGTAATCTTCCGCTAACTACTCTCACCGGTATACCCGTCCGCTGTCGAACGATCGATTCGAACCACCGGTAGTCATCGACCGTCATATTCGTACATCCAACACACGGTGATACAGCGCCAGCAAGACCGCAGCGCTAGACACGGGCACGTGGCACCTTTCGGATGGGAATGATTAGTGCGCCTGAAGCTAGGCTAATCCTGCCCGCAAAGCACCACGAAACAGCACCCCCACCAAAGATCGTCTGCCGTGGCTTCATTTACGGTCGAGCGGACGTAGCGAAACGAACCGTCATCGTGATACCTTACCGTTGGCGAGCGTGAACTTTCCCCGGCTCAGTCCTGGGAAAGCAAATACCCCGTCGTATTTCCCAATTATCTTCTTTCGGAGCTGGCTACATTGACTTGCGGGAGGAAAAAAAGGAAACATGGAGTGTAATTAGTGGACAGCGGTTTGGTGAACGTGATGTAAACAGGTTTCGCGGCACACAAAACAGCCGTTTTCTTCTGTAGAGTTTTTGGGCTGTTCTAGCACATCGTGGCTGTTGTTTGAAAAGGCGATAAAAACTTCTGCAAATTGATTTGGGATCCTATAATTTTGAATGCTTCATAACCGTTGGTAGTCATTTACATTTTCAGCTCATTGAATTTTTCAATGTTGTGCAAGAAATTGATGATTCTATAGGCTAGTAGCATCAACTAGTAGGTAGTCAGTGGAATCTAATAGTGGGGAATCGTTGTTACTTTAAACTTTAATCATATGATCTTATATGTAAACCGGCTCCGTGGTACAGTTACCAAGTCGGGTAACTTGTTGTGCAAACAACACACCCGTCATAGGTTCATTTCTGGGATGAGGCTCTACCTTACTGCTTGTCGCTAGTCTAACCACCAACGGAAAACTAAGCCCATAAGAGGCTTAGGCGCCAACCTTGTCACAGGCTACGTTTGTTAAGCTCAAGAAGAAAAGGACAAAAATGTGCGTAATATATGCAACAACAATATGCTACTAAAAGCTCGGCTAAACTTAAGATTTATATCAAAGTTTATTACTTCCATACAAACGATAGAATAATTCCTGTATTTATTGTGGCACCATGCTAAAGAATCGCAAAATTTTAATATACGGAGCGATACAAACCACGCTACTTATCGTATATTTTGCATCTGATTATTTCGGTACATAAAGATAGTGCAATGCATAACCATGGTTTACCTTCCATCTATGCAACATCGTCAGTGCTGCATATGAGGGATCGTTACTAATGATGTTCAAGAACATTAATATGCATTCAAATACAATTCTATTGTCCTATACTGTACTTAAATGTTCTAGTATCCTAATTAAATGTTGTTAATACATATCGATTCGATGGTACAGCGATGTTTTCTCTCAATTCCGATAGAGAACGCTATCAAAGTGGTACCGTGCGGCTACCTTATAGTAACTATCAGGTCACGCAGTAACGATTGCACGAAAATTTCCGACTTGTGACAAGTTAATCTGAATCCTGCCTAAATATCTGAAGACCTTATAGGTCGCAATTATTCTCAATTCGTCCTAATAAAAGCAACTTTTATTGGCTTTCTATTATTAATATGTTGCTCTTACCTTAACATTTTAGGCAATATTCTAAAAGTACTATTCAAAGCCTTTAAGTAACTATACAATATTATGCGGCTTCTGCTTAATAATGTCGGTTTGATTCTTGAATTACTTTCAACAAAAAATGTAAAGGGAATACTAAAGTAAAATTTAAAAAAAAAGCTATCAACTCCACCCAATACTGGAAATACCTACATTACGATGATTGGTACTTGGTTTCTTTTTAAAAATGTTACACACACATATAGCAAACATTTGATAAATGCAATCAAAGCAAGACCCGACCATAAAAGCATTTGCGGAAAGTACACTCGTACGTACAAGAAAACTCAATTTCTTATCTTACCAACAATTGTATCAAACCGATGCCCCTTCGCTTCCACCCGTCAGGTCGCATGTATAATGTTGTGTTGCCTTCTCTTCACTTTTCAGGTGCTTTCCTCATACCCTTCATGATTATGCTGATTCTCGAGGGTATTCCCCTGTTTCTGATCGAGCTCGGTATGGGCCAGCGGATGCGTCTCGGTGCACTCGGCGTGTGGAATACAATACACCCGTGGCTCGGCGGCATCGGCATCAGCTCCTGCATTGTGACGCTGTTCGTTGCGATTTACTATAATGTCATCATTACCTGGTGCTTCTACTACTTCTTCAACAGTTTTCGGGTAAGTCTGGTGCTGCTAGCATTCATCACAACGAGCGAAACCCTCTTATAGTCTCCTATCAACTCTCTGCTTTACAGTATCCCTTACCATGGGCTGTCTGTCCCCAGCTGAACGGTACCGACGTTGAGGAGTGTGAACGGTCGTCCGAGACGGCCTACTTCTGGTACCGGACAACGCTGGACGCGGCACCCAGCATAGACGAAACCGGCGGCTTCAAGTGGTGGATCGTGCTCTGCCTGATGCTTTCCTGGACGGTGGTGTTCTTCATCGTGATGAAGGGCATCCAGAGTTCGGGCAAAGTAGTGTACTTTACCTCGCTCTTTCCGTACATCGTGCTGACGATCTTCTTCATCCGCGGCATTACCCTCAAAGGGGCCGGCGCCGGACTGATGCACATGTACACACCGAAGGTGGAGAAGCTACTGGAACCGACGGTGTGGTTAGATGCAGCCACGCAAGTGTTTTACTCGTTCGGGCTCGCATTCGGATCGTTGATTGCGTTCGGAAGTTATAACACGCCAAAAAATAACTGTGTACGGGATGTGTTGCTAGTGTCCGTGTGTAACGCGATCACCGCAATCTACGCCAGTGTCGTCATCTTTGCCATCCTAGGGTATAAGGCTACGTTAGGCGTGGATAGATGTATCCAAGTGTAAGTAACTGCCAACGTGTTTCCGCAAAAGCAGTCCTGCTCTAATGTGTGTTTTGTTTAATTCCCCAGAAATAAGCATATTCTAGTGAAACATAACCTTCTTCCATCGATGGATGTTGATCAAAGCGAGTACGAACACGCGATGGCCGGATTGAACGAGACGATGACTAAAGACTGGGAGTTTGAGAAGTGCAGTCTTGAAGATCAGTTGTCCAGTGTATGTATTTTTCGTATTTAATTTATGTATGTCATATACAATTATTGTCTATATTTTTGCATCTGAACTACAGGCTGCCGAAGGAACCGGTCTAGCGTTCATCGTATTCACTGAAGCAATCGTCGAATTACCAGGTTCTCCCTTCTGGGCTGTGCTCTTTTTCACCATGTTGCTCTCTCTAGGCTTAGGATCTCAGATCGGCATTCTCGAAGGAATGCTTTGTACCATTTTTGATATTGACATCTTCAAGAGGATTCGGAAACCATACGTCACTGGTGGGTTCGAACGCTCTGCACTTCCAGGCACGTTATTGACATCGATTTACGCTCTATTTCTATTACAGGTGTTGTTTGTGCGTTCTGCTTCTCGGTGGGTCTTATCTTCACCACCGGTGCCGGTGAATATTGGCTCAAAATGTTCGATTCATTTGCTGGCACGATTGGATTGGTTGTGGTTGCACTAATGGAAATGATAGCCGTCATATACATCTACGGACATGAGAAGTATGACATGTTTTTCATGTTTTACATTTTGCATATCATTTACGATTCGTTCTCTTCATCTCTCGAGGTTCACGGAAGATATTTACCAAATGACTGGTATTCGACCGGGTCTCTACTGGCAAATGACCTGGCGATACATTGGTCCAGCCATCATGGGTTGCATTCTGCTGTCTTCTATCCTTTCGATGCTACTACGGAATCCTACATACGGTGCATGGAATGGTGATTTGGTGAGTGTCTCTTGGGACTATAGAAAGAATAATGTTGAATAACTAACATTTCAACTTCTTCTCCGTAACACCATCTCGCTCTCTCTCTCTCACCAGGGAATTGTCGAAAACAAATCATATCCTAATTGGGTGATGGGCATTGCACTGGCAATGATCATTGCCGGCGTGCTGCCTATGCCCGTAGTCTTCCTGCTACGACGGTTCCAGATACTGAAGGTGGATCTAGACATACACCAAGGCTCGATTCGAAGAAACGAAACGACCGCCTCTACCAAGGAGATGATTGATGAAGACGACGTAAGTATTAGTAGTCAGCATTCATTTATTACAGATGATTTTTCTCGCCGCTTCCTTGTGTTTCTGTAAAGAAACGCAGAGGGAAAATCTTCATTTTCACATTATTTGTGGGAAGACAGTTACTGCGCAAGAGAAATGGTCGCAAACGACGTAATGATTCAAGTGCATATTACCGCCGAAAGATGTGGATATGACTAAAAAGTGGGATTCTCCTATAAATTCTAGCATTGTGCAAAGTGACAATAAGTTATTTTAAGAATACCTACCTGGACAAGACTGACGCGTGGTATTTTAGCAAAAATGTTTGGTTCTTAATCATAGCAGACAGGATTTAATTTAAAATTCTTCAATAATTTTATAATAAGAAACTTTGTATGCTTATTAATGGCTTCTCAACTGGATCCAGGAGTCCTTGCAGTTTGAATGGGCATCGAATCCGTCCGGCTTTGTACGAGCTATCATGTCAATCCAATATCGGCGACTTTATTCTTCAACAAGAATTAAATTATTCTTGTTGTAGCTAATTAGATTAATTAATTTTACTTTGTACATTAAGTTTAAGATTAGCATGTATAAGTTATATATAGATAGATCACAATTGTGATAGAAAATAAGTTCATCAAATTATATGAACGCATATGAACGCAAAAATGTTCGTAAGAACACCATGACAGATTTATGAAATTATAGGCCTTAAGATTTTAGGTTAAGTTCTACCATGTTTTGTTTTATTCCAAAGTCCCAAGCACCTCTGTGTCATGCGCTAGTGCCGTGTCGCCAAGCTTCACATCATATGTCTCAACGATATACTAATCCATTCATTCATGGACTTTTCTTCTCTCTCTCTCTCTCTCTCTCTTCTCTTTCTTCTTTCTCGCTATGTCCACTATATGTGGCCGATGGGAATTTTGCATTTGTACACAAAACTAATACCAAAATCGTACTATTGCTTACTCGATGTATCTCTGCCATGTTGTTTGCCGCTCTGTGTGCTTGTGCTTTGGTGTTGTTCGTATCCGTGTACTGAAACTGAACCTAACCAATGCGAATCATTCGTCCGTTCGAACGTTCCATCCAAAACTACTAAACACAGGTCGTTAGCCCTGACTTGCCACCTCCGCAATCGCTGGCGGCTACACGTTTCACGATCGGTGATTTTGATGTAAGTTTTAACGCATTTTTACAACCCTCATCTGCATCTCACTCATATCTCATTGCGAGCAGGAAAGGGGGCCCACGCGTGGCATTTCTTTTTTGCTCGCCCGTTCATCCCAAACCATCGTACTTTCGTGGCTGTACTTACCTTAACTATTGATGTTTCATAACGTAACTCATACGGTTCTAATCATACTCCATTTAAATGTCGTTTTTCTTTAATAGTTGAAGATTCATTGAACAAGTGTTGACAATAGTCTATTTCAAATTAAAAAAAAACATCTTTAAAACAGCTTTCATATTTAATCTTGAGGCTGTAATCTACATCTAAAGATTGTTTATTTATGGTACACAACTATTGAATATACTGAAACAAAATTAAGAATACTTCTAACTTATATCCATGATATAATGCTCGTATCTTATAGAACAAATAATCCTATTCTCTCTATAATTCCGCCAAAAATTGTTAACACTTTTACCAAGACTTTTTTATACAGCCATTTGCTTGTTACAAAGTTCATCCACAACCATTATACTTTTCGCTCAAATACTAACTTGATGTATTATCCTCCTACCATTTCCACCCTTCCCTTTCTCTTCCAACTCTTCCATTGTCTTTTTCTCTATTTTTTCTCTTTCTCCATTTTCTTCATCCGTAGATACGCTCATAAATATCCAAGCAAAAACAAACAAACACCCCTTCCCCTGCAAGTGATAACTGTAGTAAACATACAAGTATAATTTAAATAACTAAGAAAAAAACAAGCAAATCAATGTAATCCTACTCATCCGCGTTCAAAGTGTCGGTGCTAAACAGTACTCGCGCAACGGCACCTGTCCATGACTCCAACATCGCCATCGTTGTAGTGCCCGCTCTCATGTTGACTGCTTCACTAGGTATCGCTAGGCATTCTCTAGCAGCGAACCCACGTTCACAAAGTCCAAGTGATCGTTCAGTAGACCAGTTCATCGAAGCGAAGCGCATGCGTATACTAAAAAAAAACGTTCTTCCCACCAATTGGTATCATTCTTCATCACCATCACTACACACGCCTGTGAGCGATCGTGTGTTAAACTAAAGCTCTTATACACTTGCCGAAGCAAACAACAGTCGTGACAACTTACCGACACTTCCATAAGGACAAGGTCTCAGGTCTTTTTAGCAACTTACACACCTCTTAAAACCATGCACCACTGTGTTGCTCACATTACAGCACCCTTTTTTACACCTCAGAATGCGTTTGTGTGCATCCATCACCCGTTTGATCGCTAAACACACTCATTGAATGTCGTCTACTCCTCGATCATTTGTATGTACGTAGCAACTGCTTGTTCATTTCTTTCATCGATCGCATTCATTTTCGTCATCGCCACCCTGTGTGTTGAGCTGTGTGTGTGTGTGTTTGTCGGTAGCGAAACTCTCGGTCTTACCGAACCCTCCAGTAGTGCCAGTAGTGTAGCCATTGCTGCATCCCGGGCAGCGGTAGTGTTCGCTGTCGCAGCTGCCTCTCGCGTCCATGGTGACAATTGACATGGAGTTTATTACTTGAAAGTTATAGACCAAAACCGATGACGCTAACAAACGCGGTAAAACATCGCCCGGCAAAACTACCCGAACCAGCACCGGCACCGCTAGCTACGGCAATGGCAGCTCGAACAACGCCACCAGCACTTCCGCCGGCTCCACTACCGCCAATAGTGCGACGCTCGTCACCACCAGCATCACCAGTACCGGGGGGCCCAGGAAGTCCATCATGAAGCAGTAGACTGAGTGCAATCGGGGACGAATGGTTCGCGTGCACACGGACCACACATTCACAACCAGTATAGCAACACAAATTCAAACGCACAGATAGCAAAAACGCACACCATGTGGTTAAGTGTAAAACATTTACAGTGAACGTAAAATATCACGCTAACGAAAACACTCCAACACTCTCCAAACAATGGCGAACGTGGACGTGCATTGGAGCCAGTTTCTTCAAGCGGCATACATCGACAGCAGCAAATGTAAAAACAGAGAAGAGAAGCGTTAGCGTTATATATTAGTGTCCGTTACCAACTAGAGGTGTGCAGCGTTTGAAAGAGAACAAAAATACTGCAAAATACATTCACCAAACCACAAACAGTTCGATCGAATAGCACGCGCGATGGAGAGCGCGATAAATGAAGCTCTTAGAGTTTGTTGTTGTTAACCGTACCTTAACTGCTAGAAGCGCTACGCTACCGGGTCCACACCCGATAGGACTTAATTTTTCGTTGTTGTTGTTGTTGTTGATGTCGAACATTAACGGCGCCCAGATAACCAACCCAGCAGCAGCAGCAGCAAAGGAAGCAAGTGCAACGGGCGCTGCCTCTCCCAACTCACACTCATTTTTGTCACATTGCGTACCAATAGAGGACCATTTTTAAGACAACCTTATTCACGAGAGATGGAACATAGAAGAGAAGCATAAATGAACCACCCATGCCAGAATTTAAACAATCCAATGACAATATATGGTAATTATGCATTAGAAAGTCAGTTGAACAGTTAAAAGAACCTAACGTCTATTCTATCGTAGGACAGTAGCGTCAGTTTTGTTGTACTTTTCTATTGCATTCGATTTCGTTTAATGGTACAATTATTCATTTCAAAAGCAACAAACGAATCTTATTTTAAATTTAAGATCATAATTAAGGATAATTTTATGTTAAGCTTTAAAATTACACCAAACAAAAGAGCAGCATGTGTTTCTAATTGTTATTACGGCACAGTTTAGTCCTCGTTCTATGTTACTTCGAAGATTCGCCATCAGGTTGGCACTAAGAATTTAGAGCCTCTTGTAACAAAGCATCAACAAAACTGCTAATAGAGAACGAGAACTTTACCGATTATTATAATTGTTTAGTAATAATATTTTCATAAAATTATAATTATTGTTAAGTTGAAATGCACGATGCAGGACATATTCAGTTATCTTATTTAATTATCGTTTTTACTGCATTTCAGAACAGAGTTTTTTAGCATGTTTCAGAAAAAAACGGTTAATGCGTGTTATGTGTTTATTATTTTATGCAAACTCTGTTAAACTTGGTTAATAGTTTACTCGCTATTCTAGTATTTACGTACCTTTCCAGTAGCGTACTGTATTCAGTTCGTTAAGTATAGCTCATGTTATTTGCTTGACAAACCTTTGTTATCCCGTTTATATTCCTTTTACAAGCCAACGTTATATTTCAACCACTAGTATGTAAAACTTTAATGGGAATTCCATCGGAAACAGATTGGTTCACTCTGCAGAGAATCTGCTTTTTTTTTGGGAATGTTTGTTTTTAATTTTACAATCTCCCTTCTTTGAATGCATTTACTTATTATGGATTCTTTTTTTCTCTTTTTATATGTAACAAAACACCTTAAAAAATGCAAACTAAATAATTTTCTTTTTCTGAACTGTCTCTTTTCCCCCTTTGTACGCTTACCATCGGCGACCAACTCGAACACAACGCAGGACGACGATGAGGATGATGACGATTTCAGTGGACCCGCGCTGGGCGGCCCCGTCAACGTGCGGAGCGATTCGGACGACGAAGACGAACCACCGACGATGGGCAAAATGTTGGCGAAAAAGTCGGCCGCTTCGCCGCAGAAGCTCCAGTTCCAGAATCAGCATCATCTAACCCCGAACGTACTGAGCCCCGGTTCGCGGAAGAAACCGTTCCGCATGGAGGTGGTGGACTTTTAAGCGTTCACCGGGCAGCGGCCGGTATAACCAGGGCAGAGCAGGAGACGCTACGCTCAAACACAACGACCACATGCGGGGCAGTAGTAGTAGTAGTAGTAGTAGTAGTGGCAAAGCTTTTATCATTTTAAATGTACTTCAGTTTTACCTAGTTCACCAACCCTCGTTCCTTGGTGCGTGAGTGAAGGGGGCGTCCATGGGAGTGTGCGGTTCTAGCACCGACATAATCCTTTGTTTGTTTTCTCACAACACACACACACACACATACAGACACAAACACACACACACACGCTATCCATAGCTGTGGTTAGCATAGGTATCGAAGCGCTAATGAGACAGCACAGCTGCCACGCGAAGAATGATGAAAGTAAAGGGTGGATAACATTGTTACTTGTAAATATCTTGTATAGGCCATACACTAAGCAGAAGATGCTGAAAATCAAGCTATTTGTAATAGGTTAATTAGTAGGAGAAGCAGCAGAAGAGATCGAGATATCCCGGTCGGCGCTCGGCGGGTCTGGCGACACTTACTTTGGTACCCCGGGCGGGACAGAGCTTTCTCTTCGGAATCGGTTTTAAACCTCCAATCCAATCTCGAACCATAGAGAGCCAAGTCAAACAAATGCCGGAACGAACGGTTGCCTGCTGCTAGTTGCCATTCAACTATTAATAGACGATAAGTCCAGCACTGCAGCAATGCGGTGCGGTGCCACAGCCGGAAAATGCAGTATTCTCTTTGGGTTTTCTTTCATGCCAAGTTACCTGCTATAGGTGTGTGTGTATTTTCCTGTTGTACAAATTGTACTGTTTCAAACCAAATTACACCACCACGGTAGGTGGTGGTGGTATTGCGTTTTCCCTCTCCTTTTCCGTAGACACATGTTGGGAGGGGAGTGCGAGAAAGAGAGAGGGAGATAGAGAACAAAAATGCTAGAAAAAACCCAGAAAAAACTAATCAAACGTAAAGGATGAAATGATTTGTAAAAAAAAGAAAACAAAACAGAGAGCATAAGTGTTGCGTGCGTTAAGATTTCAATTAGTTTGAATACCTCGCTCCTTTAGTGGGAACACAGGTTTTGCACCATCAAGTGCGCTCGTACAATAATCGTAGTGTTAGACGCTAAAATGTGTTAGTAGTCGTTTCACTGCTACCAAACCAATATTTATACTTGTGCTTTCATTTAGACAGTTACTACTATAGTTTTCCATCAATGATCCCTTGTAACCCCTCAGTCCTTCTCTCTCTCTCTCTCAATCTGAAAATCGCTCCTTCTCTCATACTTTCCCGAGCAAACACCATACGATAAACACACGTGCTCAGCAGAATTATACTATGTAAGTGAAACTTAAATAATTATTACTTAAAATGTAAGTGCATGTGAAGTATGTAAGATATTATGAAAACGTTCAACCAAACGATGGTGACGATGATTGAAGATGGTGAGGTGGTGTAGAAGCTCTCGTAAGACATTATTTTCAAAAAGCACTCCCTGAAAAAAGGAAGGAAAGAAAATTTCGACTAGGTTTCCTGGAAAAGATCCGCATGAAAAATACCGAACTCACTCTCATTAAAATGATTTAAATTAATTTAAAAAAAAAAGATTGTTTGCCGCTTCCAAGATGCGCTGCAATGTAAACCGCCTGTTGGCTCATACTGAAAGGTACTCTTGCTAGAGCCATAAACAAATGTGTTTGTTTTGTTCGTTGTTGCATCCTATACGGTAATGGTTTGGTTTCAATGAAGCCCCTGCTCCGCTGCACACACACACATGCAGTGGCAGATAGAGGAAAGTGTGATAGAACAAAATTTGTTTTGTATCTTTAATGCTAATCGTTGTACACACCCCGGCAAACAACTACAATACGCAAGCCATGTGTAAGAATAAGGCGACAGAACATTTGGTCAAGGAAATAACACAACAGTCGATATATGTTACGCTAGCGTACGTTCTACAGTGACATTGTTTTTCTCACAACACACCCCACAAACATAAGAAGGCTAGAGGAGAGAAAAAAACATCAAATTAAACCCGTTAAATAGAAAGTAAACCAACACGCAGCTAAAAAACTGAAGTCATTAAATGAAAAAAAGGAAAAGAAAAATAAACCAAAACAGATCGTCGTACTGCACGAGGATCGTATATAACTGGAAGAAAACATACAATAAACAATGTGATCAATTGAGTAAACTTAAAGAGTGGAAGGGGGAAAAACATAAAAAGTGAAAAGTATAAAAAAAAAACAAACAAACACAGAAAAACAAACCACTATGTAGTAAGATCATCTTTTTAAGAGTTAGTTGTTAATAGTCTCGTAGCAGGAGTGCAAAAGCGGAGGGGAAATACTTACACACACACACACAGAAAACATACACATAAACAGCAGACATTGTAAGAGTCACAGGAGCTATCGAGCTAGAGGCGCGCAAAGGCCAAAGAAGAACAAGAACAAAATGATGAGGAAACGTATTTCACTTACCTTGGACAACGCAGACACAGTTTATTTGTAATCCCAGCAACCATCAATCCGCAACAGGACGAAATAAAATGACGTTTACTTGAGTGATTAGAACTGGGGTCGTTTTGTTTTGCGCACTGTTTGGTAGTGGAAGTTTTTGTACTCAAAACTGGCAGAGGAGCTGGAATTTCAATCATTCTGGAGTAAGTGAAAATCATTTATAATTATTATTTATAATTTTTCTTATGAAAATGTTAATTTCAAGCTCAAATTGAATTGCATGGTGAACTTAACCTATTTGAAAACTGTTAAAGAACTATTCAAATCTATCAAATATTATTGATTGCATCACTTTGGATTTTGCAGTCCTATTGCCTATTTGTAGTCGAAAATTACTCTGAATAAACTGAAGTTAGCTGCACACCTTCAAGATATACCTTTTGCACCACATCACTCACCCGTTAACAAGAACTATCTTGTAAATGCATGATATATGTTTAATGCCCTTCACTTTGATGCAATAGAGCACAGAAGAACACAAAAACTGCCCCCAGAAAAAGATGCGATAACCGAAGAAGTCAATTGTTGTTTACCGTCTTTCAATCCTGCAATAATATAAAAGCAACAGAATGGAAGTAAATAGAGCATAATTATTTCCATTCTTTTTAGCCATATTTTGGCATGGCGAACTTTTGTTTAATATATTAACAAAGTGTATTTCAATTTAGTATTCGTTTTTGACACTTTTCAAAAGCTATTTTTTCTTTTCAATTGTATGCTTAATTTTTCTGCTGCAAACGCTTCTCGTTGCCTGCTAGCTTCAGTAGACCACTGTTATTACTACATAGAACACTAGCCAAACACTTTTGCAGCTGCTTCTTGGAAGATACTATTAAGAAGCGGATAAAAAAAACAGATACAAAACAACAACCAAACGTGACGTAGTGAACTTAAAACTGAAATAATGCGATAAGATATGAGTTTAAAAAAGGAATCAAAAGTAATTTTTGTGCGTGTGAATCACGATTGATTAACAAATTGAACACAGAACCATTCACACTGCAACACTGAATTATCGAATAAAGAATTAGTTTGTTAAGATGCAACCATTACTGCAGTTACTTATTATTGCCTTTTTCCTTTGCTTTTTGTTACAATTGTATATGCAATAAAAATTTAAGAAAGAAATATAATGATACATTTTCACATTCAAGAACAATTGTCAAAGTTAAAATTTCATATTTAAAACAAATTGACATAAGTTGCATTTGCATTTAAAATATGTATTTATCTTTTTTTTTCTTTTTTTTGTTTTAAATTGTACATTTTTGTCTATACGTTTCCTTCCAACCAAACCAACAACTGTGTAGACAATTTGCAGTGCACTGTAATCGTTATTGCGAACGCATCGTACAAACTTAACGATCGTATAGTGAAAATGTAAAGTCTGCTCCTGAGCTACGCGGTTTGTGCGTTCCTGAGCAATCCGCGTAAGTCGAATTTCGCGGTTTTCGCCCAAAATACAATCGATAACTCGTGGATTTTTATTTAATTTTGTACTTTTATTCACTTTATCACTTATTTGATGCGATTCGTGCCAAACATTCCGATTATTTTGACTTTTAAGTGGAATAAATTCATTAACAAAAATGCAAAAATGCAATTGCAATGGACAGTTCTTGAAGTAAATTATATTGATTTGATCTGTCAAATTAAAAAAACCGCATATCTCCGAATTCACGTAAGTCGAGAACTGCGTAACTCGGGAACAGACTGTATACTTTTAGAATTTTTATAATTTTTTTTAAATATAAACCGATGGTGCTTTCGTTTCAATCGTTCGTTATTTCAATTAATTTAAACAAGGGGATAATGTGAATGATGTAGCGTGTATCACATTTCTAATATATTTCTAATAATTTTGAAAGACATTTGTTTAATAAGTTGTGCACATCTCTAATATTTATTACTTTAATAGCGTTTCAAGTTTGACCTAAAAATGTGCCAAATAGTCGTCCTCACTCTTATCAAATTACCATCACCAATGCGTCTACCCAAAACAGACATTAATAATACATAGTTTGACCCTCACTTCAATCCAACAACTCTCTCACGCCGCCCTTACATCCATAGGCATGTTCGGACGTTTCGGAACAGCATTACGTCATTTCTGAAAACGTGCCCATATAGCCAATGCGGCGTCACCGAAGCAAACAACAACCACCCCTACCGCTCCACTGCTGCGGATACGTTCCGGATCTTCCGCCTGATCTTCGCCCTCTACGGGCCGAACGCAAACACAGCTGAGCTGGTGTAGAGTTATGTTTAGCACGATCAGTAAAGCATTCTACTGCCGGTTTACCACCACCATCGCCAGTCAGCGAGAGTTTAGGAGAGCGGTGAAGATCGTTCAAGCTCGCACGCCTGATCGAGCGGCTGAACTCAGTCCGTTTCTAAACTTCACCGCGCGTTCATCGGAAGGGCTGGTAGCCAACAAGTCCAACCGATCGGATTAGAATTTAAAATACAAAGCAATGGCAAAGGAAGAATCCAAGTACGGCTTCAAGGATAAGGCCAAGGCCGAGGAGTCGCTGGAGCTGCTGAAGAGCGAGGATCACAAGTACCAGCTGCTGACGGTGCGCGGTCTGATCGGACGGGCGAAGCGTGTGCTGACATGTGAGTGTGTGGTCGGTGGGTGCGTAGCCTAGCAACGCATCACGATGATGTCATTGCATATTTGGTCAAAAATGAGCTAACGCGACATTGGGCGCAAGTGTGGGCAAGCTTAAATCTTTGCTTTCTCCCACTTTCGGGAGCAACCGCTTGGTCCTGGTGGTGGTGAGGTAATCATTATTTTTAATCGTCTCACGCTCGTTTCTAATAATGTTGTGTGATTGTGCGTAAATTTAGATTGAAGCACATCAAAACAAACGGATTTAAATCGGTTTGTTTTTCGTTGCGTTTTATGACCTATTTAAATACCATCTGGCTGCATGCAGTGGTTCTCAACGGAGTGCTAAAATGTCAATTGTAGAGTAATTTAAAATATTTTATTTCAATTCGTCATATGATTGTTTTCAGTGACGAAGGCTGAGGACAAGATAAACAACATAAAGGCTGCGATCGAAACGTTCGAGCAGTGGCTGGAAGCAAACAGCACCTCCAGCACCAAAAACGCTAAGCCGAAGGATACAGAAGACAAGGTGGAAACTGTGCCAGGGTTGGGTTTCAAGGACAAGCAGGCGGCTGAACAAACGCTGAGGTAATTGAAAAACTGCGCCAGGAGCCAAGGCCCAAAATTTCGACTTACTTACTCTTCTCCCACTAAAGCATCCTAGAAGGCCGCGATCCCGATTATCAGAAGCTAGCTGTCAAGGGACTGATCGGTAGCGCAAAGCGCGTTATCCCTGCCACCAAGAACGAGGAGAAGCTAAGCTCGATCAAGCAAGCGGTGGCACTGTTTGAAGACTTTCTCGATCGGTTCGATCGCGAGGAGCGGGGCAAGCAAAACATGCCGTACCTTTCGATCGACTTGATACGTCAACTGCCCGCACCGCAGGGGGAGCAGTCGGACAAGCTGGCAGTGGAGTTTCTCGCCTGCTATGAAACGCAGGCCAAAGGCAACTACAAACATTTGCGCACCAAAGCACCCAAGGACCCAGGCTCGAAGACGTGGGACATTGTGCGAAATGCGAAACTGCAGGCACTGAAACCGGACAGCAGTGTGAAGTTATTCGATCAGGACGGCAAGCCTACCGAGCTGCACTTGCAGATGGTACAGTGGGCGTACAGTCCCCAGGTGGAGAAGCTAAAGAGCTATGCGAACAGTTTGGCGAGCAGTGGCAAATCAACAACACCGTCCAGGAAACGAACGCACTCTACCAGCTCATCTTCGGAGGAGGAGTCAAAGGCAAAGGAGAGTAAGAAGGAGCGCAAAAAGTCGAAGAAATAAATAATAAATACCTGTATACAGCAAGCAAGCATGATCCGCGTAGGTCGACCAATGAAAAAGGGAATGATGAATTGCATACCTTTAGGCGCTTTCCATTGACGCTCTCCGAAATTTAACAAGATACAGCGCAAAGAACTTTTCAACGTTTGACTGCTGGTGGAGTTGCTACGGACGACGACACTCTGAAACTTTTTATTTTTATTTTTTCCGGTTCAGATAAGATTTCTTAAAAATTTTACAATCACAAATGCTTCGGAACGCCTAAAAGTATGCCATAATATTCTTCTCAACACAGTTGTTTGCTAAACATTTCCACTGGGATGTTTATGTAAAAGCTCAAATAACTAAAATGTTGAGAATTGATTGAGTAATGTATGGTTGTTCTTCTATTTGAATCATAGTTAAATTTATATTATATTATATTTATGTATATTTCTTTTATTTATGCCTTTCCTGTCAACTTTAGACACAATGATATCAAAGGAAAAAGAAATAAACCTCGCATTTTTAATTTAAAACTATACTTTTAGTTTTCTATTGCCGAAAAATCATGCCGTTGAGAACGTGTTTTAAAATATGATCATGTTTTGTGTATTTTCTGTCATTTAAAAAATATTTTGATAAGTAGCTAAGTAATTTGAATTAAAAATGAAAATATTTTACAAACCAGGTTTTGTAAAGAAAAATATAAAAATAAAAGAAAAAAAAACAAAAAAATTACCCGTGGAATGTAGTAATCCCGTACCTAACTTGAACGATGTTTCGCCTAAATGTATACTCTATTTTTTGTATTTTTAGAATGCCCCAGAAAGTATGCAATTTTCAACATGTACTACTGTAACGATGTCCTAAC
The DNA here is from genome assembly GCF_943734685.1 of Anopheles coluzzii. Taxonomy (NCBI): domain Eukaryota; kingdom Metazoa; phylum Arthropoda; class Insecta; order Diptera; family Culicidae; genus Anopheles; species Anopheles coluzzii. The sequence goes on from NC_064671.1 coordinate 74,361,496, forward strand.
GACTAACAGCACCATACAATGCTGACTTCCCACGGCCACAGGATTGACCCCAGCTACTAACCAGTTATCGATTGGCCTTGTTGCTATTGTGGTTGCAATTTTTTGATCGATATTCTGACATACTTCCTGTGCGAGTCCTGTGCCGTGTCCCGTCCATAAAATTATCGTAATTGGAAATATTTAATTCATCGCATTAATTCCGACGGACATCTAACCAGTCCAACCGCTTGAATACAAATGCAACGGCGACGTATGTCATTGCTATTCAAAATGTTCGATATTGCGTTGGCTGAACGATCAAGTTACGAAGCGGGGACCATATTGCTCGCTCTAAAACAAGACAAGTGTTAGTAATTGATTCTGATGAAGATGTTGCTAGAGCATGATTAGATGTCAATGAGTTGGAATGGCTCTGCTGGAAGCGTTTGGTAGGTAATCATTATCACTCATACATTATCTTAATTAATGCTTCTCCATTAACGGGATCGGCTGGACGGACCATCTGTTTGCTAGCTTATGAGAGGCTTGTCAATATTGTGATTTCAATTAATGGCCATGAATGTTTCAGTATGTTTCATAGAAAGACAGAAAGAGAGGAGACAATTTCTTTTAAAAACTACCCTTTATGGACGTCCAGCAATCTATTTTGTAATATGACGTCATGGCTCATCTAATGAATTTTGGTCATAAACGATGCCTTATCCGTTACTAACCTAGCCTAATGAGGTTGCTACTGGAAGAAAAGGACAAAAGCAAACTATGAAACTGATAGTGAACCGACAAATAGATTGAAGAGCCATCTGTAACAGAGCGTGATATAGTCCGGCGGTGAACTTTGTTTTTTAATGATTCTAACATCTTCCTATTAAACTCATCTCATCAACTTCCATCACCATCATCACAGTGCAGCGTTGAAAGATGTTGAAACAATAAATATTGCAAGACAGGATCAGCGATCAAAAGCACCCACAACCCATATTTCACCAACGAATAATATTTACGCACTGTTTTTGTGCCTAAGTTAAACCTAACCAGCTTCCCGCTGCTTGAATCCAATGCATCCTTTCACATCTCGTTCACCTGTCACCCACGAATCGGGGACTGATCGTGTGTGTGATCGAGTTGCTTCCGATTCTGTTTTCGGCTATTCACTATCAGTGCCGACCCACGAAATATTTACGAATTTTGTTGCTCAAAAGTATGCCCAATGTTGTTGCTTGCCCGTTAGTCCAATTAAATTAAATCACCAGCTGTCCATGGACCTTTTCGTGGCGTGATGACGCTTGATATCGGCGCTTGGGACTGTGGCTCCTCCTTATACTTCGTTTCTTTCTTGTAGTAGTTTATAATAAAGCTTTCAGCTAAACGTATTGCAGACATTGAAATAGGTATACATATGTTGACTAAAAGTTCCTTTAGTTAGTTAAAATAGTTAGATAAAATGTAGATCTTAAAACCTTAAACATCACAATTGTGTTTCAAAACAACTTCCAAGCCATGAAACACTAACATAACTGCAACATTTCGCGCCTAAATTTATGTATCCAACTATCATCCTGTATGGTGCGATGACATTCGAATGAAAATGATAATTCTTCACGCACCCACACATCGCACGACAATATTTACGCGTGAAATAGAGGTTTTGGGTAAGAACTTTTTGATCGATTATGAATTTACACTTCACGGCGCGACTTGGCCAGCTGCTTGGCGGTTTGTTAAGGTGCACGGTGAAAATTAACCCCTACAAGTATGCAAAATGCATTACAAATATGTCTTAGCACATCCTGTAAAACGCCTTAATGTACCAATTAGCCAAGAATTGATAAAAAAAACTAATTAGATTTTTTCAATTGAATTTAAACCTTTTCTACTTTGAAACATGCATCTATATCGTATTTAAAATTCCACGTGACCATGTCCATTTCAAACGCACGCCAACCAAATCTCTCCATAACTTTATTAATCCATTTCGATCAAAAGTGCAAGCGCAAACAAGCTGCCTCCCATGAGGTTTAATGAGCAGCCACAACACAAGCGATTAGCTTGTTCTACATTCCCCACCAGCACTGTGATGCATGCGTGCTGACTCATTAGCACCAGACCACTTCCGGCATTGATTGTGTCGTCTGCGGTGCAAAACTGTGTTTCTTCTGCCGTCGAACATCATCATATTAGACAACGATCTAGCAGAGCTATTCAAGCGACATGAACATCCAAACGATCGCGTTGCAATCGGTAATAAAATGGCTCTGTCATTGCAGGCTTAAAAATGCAACAGCAGCAAGTGTTCTAATGCATTTGAACTCGAAGAAACAGAACGCTGGGGGGGGGGGGGTCATTGGAAGCTTCTAAACAGCACCTTCCCGTCCCGTCGAGTTCTATGAGTATTTGCTTGCGTGCATCGTGTCGTCTCTGTTGACAGTGTCCAATTTTTTGGGTGTTGTCTTATCTTATCATACCCCCGGACTACAAAAAAAACTAGAACACAGAAAGGGGGGGGGCAGGAGGGGGAAGAGGAGTGGTAGTCAAAATAAACACCAAACGACGAACGCATTCAAAGCAAAATACTTCGTTTACTGAGTAAAAAGAAAAAAAAACATAAACGATATATTGAGCTGTAGTTAAAGTGAAATGATCGGCTACAGTGCTTACCGCGAGATTTGCTGTTTTTCGAAATTTTATTTAGGAAATAAAATTACCCACTCCACACTGCTCTTGTTGGTTGGAATCGAAAACACAACATGCATTTAAAATCACTCACTAAACAAACGGTATTGAAACGATAATTCCAACGTAACGTATGTATGTTTTTTTATCAGATTTACAACCCCGGTTACATCGAGTGCTTAGGGAACCAACCACCACCACCACCGCCATCATGTACCGACAACCGATGATTATACTGATGTTGATAAAAAAATGGCACTCAACCGGCACTCGGAACACACACACACACAGGCATGTGTACGTGCAAGTGGTGCTTTGACAAAACCCTTTTTGCGCCCCAATCGAGGGAGTCACACCGGGAGTGGCCCAGTGCTCGGCCGGCGAACCGGCAGACCAGGACGAACCCGAACCCGAACCAGTACTGATTAGAACGTCGGCCGAGCTGGCTGCATGGTAGAGGGCGCGTCTGTGCTGATGTGAAAGATCCGCGTACCGACACACGTGACGACGAAGTGCCGTTTTGCCGCTGCGATCGTTAAACCAAAGCGCGGGAAGGGTTTGGTGCAGTGAAAACAGTGTGTAAGTTTGGTGACACGATCCGCATCGATAGTGAATGTGAATATGGGAGAGGTGGACAGTGTGCTTTGGAGGAGAAATGCGCCGCAAGCCTTATTTCTGCAGTTTTAACTTAAAAAAGGGCCTGTAAAAACCACTTCTGTTACTTCGTTTTCGAATGACGTGCGTAGTTGGAGGCAATTAACGCCGTACGCGTACTGGAAGCGCAGTGTAAACATCCTCAACGGTGCATCCATTTACCATGCGGGGCCATAGAACTGACGCCGTCTGCGTACTTATTGATTGTTACACTCCACAAAACTGACTTCCTTGAAACGCGGTTGAACCCACTTGAGTTGCGCTTTTTTTCTATTACTCCAATTCCCTCAAACGACCCTTCTTCTTCTAGTGCATCTTTCAAATGTACGCATCTTTGCGCCCGGCATGAGTCGTCACAAATGAATGTGGTGGTGGTGGCGGAAACAAAAAAAATATCTATTGGACAAAATTTTGATAAGGAAACTGAGCAGTGAAGTCAGGTTCACCCCCTCTTCGCACGGTTGCTAATCTATGGACGCATTCCTCACGTATGCCATCGAATAGTTCTCACCCTCCGGCGTTGGGCGGGATGTGTGCGTGTGACATAACCAGTTTTTTTAAAGGAAAAGTTGTCACGGGAAAGAGATTTGTGTCTATTTTTTAAAACATTATTTTTTGTATAAAATAGCAGCATCATTATATAGATGTAACGACTCTGTAACGACACCGCAAGACACGGCTCCTATCAATGCACGAGAAAGACATACACTGTACAGTGTTATCAGAATCTTCTTTGACATCATGTTGCGAAATTGATTTTGAACGGATTTAATCCTTACAGAGTTTTCAAACCGGTTCTCATAGTTGTGGGACACTTCCTTGCCTATTTCATATAGGAAATACACTTTACAGGGTTTCACACTTTATCTCAAGACCGCGGGACCCCTTCCCGAATCTGCCTTAGCCAAAGCCAAGATTGCGGTATGATGCTTGAAATCGTTGATGATACCTGAAAACGTTGATGATACCTGATTTCATCGGATGCAATGCTGAATCTGCGGCACATTTCTCGAAACACACTGGCCCGCGCCGAGGACATGCGGTCGAATATTTTTTTACACGGATAACCTTTGTGTACATCAGTCTATTAGAAACACTCAATTATCCTTTCGTTTTTTTTACCAAAAAAGACAATTTAATAAAATGAGTGAATGCATATTTGTTTGATTAAAATATTTACAAGTGTTAAGAAAGTAGTTTGAACTGTTTAAATAATCTTTTTTGGTAAAAACACGAAAAAATAATTAACTGTTTTCAGTACACTGATGTACACAAAGGTTATCCGTGTAAAAAAATATTCGACCGCATGTCCTCGGCGCGGACCAGTGTGTTTCGAGAAATGTGCCGCAGATTCAGCATTGCATCCGATGAATTCAGGTATCATCAACGTTTTCAAGCATCATACCGCAGTCTTGGCTTTGGCTAAGACAGATTCGGGAAGGGGTCCCGCGGTCTTGAGATAAAGTGTGAAACCCTGTGATACAATTGGGAATTGGATTCAATGGTACCCTTTTTAGATAGGCTCCTTAGAAATTCCTATTGGATTTGTCATTCAAGGATGCTATGGATGTCAATTCCCATCACATATAGTTTATTTCGCAGTAAGAAAGGATCAAGGAAGTGTCGCACAACTATAAAAACTCGTGGAAACCCCTTTTACAGGGTTTCCCACGATTTATTGGTCAGTTCCCATGATTTTTTGGTGCATTCCCACGTTTTTTCTATCGTATCCGCTAGATTTTTGGTTCGTTCCTATAATTTATTGGTATTTTCGGATAGGAACCTACCAAAAGTTGATGGGAATCAACCAATAAATCATGGGAAACACTGTAGTTTACATATATGTTAGATATTTTTCCCGTTACTTAAGAATAAAAGTATGAAAATTCATCCACCAAAAAAAAAAGGTAACAACAATCGCGAACCTCTTTGTTTGTGCCCCATTTTATGGCAAACCCCGCAAAATCGATACCTCGAATCAATCGATCGGCCACTTAGGACTCCGCAGCAGGTACCGGAAGAGAAAAAAAAAACAATGCACATCCCGATTATGATTTATGTAAACAAAGTCGGTCAATGCAAGGATGACGGTCAGGCAATGATCGTTGAATTGTAAAAATGTAATTTAAAAACCATCAATATCACCCTCAGCTTCTTCTTCTTCTTTGGCTCAACAACCGATGTCGGTCAAGGCCTGCCTGTACCCACTTGTGGGCTTGGCTTTCAGTGACTAATTGATTCCCCCCCATAGCAGGATAGTCAAGTCCCACGTATGGCGGCGCGGTCTATTTGCGGATTGAACCCATGACGGGCATGTGCATGGCATGGCACCCTCAGCATGGAAATTATTATTATTAATTATTTGAAAAGCTACATTTTGAAACAAAAAGCAACATTTCCCAAAAGCAAGCGACACCATGTTAGGCTCGATCGAGCAGCTTGCACTCAATACCGTCAATGCCGTCACTCTTCAGAAACCCGAAAAACAGATAACAGGTATGATGAGTTAGACACACATAACCATCCCTTAATCTCCGCTGCCCGGGGTGTGTGTGACTGTACGGCAAAGGTGAGGGACAATGTTCCGCCAGCCAAAACCAACAGGCGACAACACTTTATCGCACCAGCAACGGGGTGAAAAGATCGCACCCACGATAGATTGCTGTGCTGCACAAGAACAAGCAAAAAACATCGATCGGGATGGTGGGGTTCGGTGATTGTGTAATAATCAGCATTTAGGGCATGTGTTAGATAACGATAAAAAAGGGATTTCAACGACAAGCACACACACACACACACACACAAACGCACGCACGTTTTTATCAATAGGAGAGAGATATGACGGCGGTGACGGTATCGTGAATGTCGGCTTAGCAAGAGGAAGCATTAGGTCTCGTTAGGTTATAAAATATAAATATAAAATTATTATAAATCTGTTACAAAATATTATTATTTTTTAAATAAACTAAACTCGGGAGACCTTTAGAATCGTTCATTAATTAAAACATCCTTTCTTTAGTTAGTGCTTTCATCTCAACCTGCTGTGACAGAACCGCTACCCCAACCATGGGCAAAACGGAACAACCGCTGATCGTGCGGTACAAAAACCAATGGTACGATCTGACAGAGTTTGCCCACAAGCATCCGGGCGGGAAAAATTCGCTCACCGGCCTGCACGAGAAGGACATGGCGGAGCGGTTCGATCGGGCACCGGGCCACTCTCAGGCCGCCAAATACTTGATGAAAGAGTACCAAATTAAGCACGATCCCAAACAGAACGGACACTCTCTACCGAACGGTACCAAAGCGACCGTGAACGGGACAACGCTGCGGAATGGGACCAAACCGACCGGCAACGGATTACACACCGCCAAACTGCACGGCGAGGGACATACCACGGCAGTGACCGCGAACGGTGATGTAGCGCACCTTACCGACGACAGTATGGAGGTACGTCATCCTGGTGAAGGGGTTGTTGTAGTAAAGCAAGTGTACAACAACTATTACACCTCCCCATTCCACCGTTTCCTTATCGCGAATAGTACCTATAAACGCACTGCAAACACACTCGCTCACACACACCGCATTGTATTGCCGGTTATTTCAATCGTCATCATCATCGTCATTTCCTATCGTTTCACCAACACCGTCATGGTCATTAAATAAGCAGTCGTTTGATGATTCACAGGCTGCCCAAGTTCACGCGATTCTCACACTGCCCGTACTGCCCATATCCTTATCTTGCGCGCAGCGTGATAAGGAACGTGTGCTGGTGGGGTGATTGAGGTGATTTCGTAATCCCCACGCCTATCTAACAAAACCGTTTCTCTTCCCTCCCTTCTCATTCCCTTTCCCCTTACCTAGTACTTGGTGGACTGGAGCAAACCGATGCTGCTTCAAATCTACCGGCTGGGCGACAAGTACGCCGAATGGGTGAACAAACCCGTCGATCGCGAGCTGCGCCTGTTCGGACCGACCTGGGTGGAAAACCTTACCCGCACGCCCTGGTGGATAGTGCCCGCCTTCTGGGTACCGGCCATCCTGTACCTGATCGTGCGCCACGGTGCACAACAGGTGGCCACCGGCCGGGGGTTTGCCAGCGCGAGCGAATCGTTCCGTACGGTCGAGCTTTACCTGCATCTAGCGATCGGTGCGTTCGCGTGGACGCTGCTCGAGTACTCGCTCCACCGGTGGGTGTTCCATCTCGACCCGAAGGGCAACCGGGTGCTGCAGACGTTCCACTTTCTGATCCACGGCCAGCACCACAAGGTGCCGTTCGATCCGCACCGGTTAGTGTTTCCGGTACCGCCGGCCCTGCTGCTGACCAGCCTGTTCTACCAGCCGGTGTACTATGCATTCCCCTATCCGCGGCTAACGCTTGCCGGTGGACTGATCGGTAAGTGGGTTGGTTTTTTGTTTTGTTGTGACTGAAATGAAGAGAGAAGAGGAATGGTTTTAGTAACGCTGTCATTCGTTTCACCACCCGCAGGCTATCTCGTATACGATATGATCCACTACTATCTACACTATGGCAGCCCAGCCGGGGGCCATCTGTATCATATGAAGCGATACCATTACTCCCATCACTTTGTCCATCACGATCAAGGTAAGTCTTTTGTATAAACGGGAGAGGAAAGAGAACGAATAAATTAGTAGATGTTTTACATTATTCTTAACATCTCTTCATTACCTCTCTAGGTTACGGTATTAGCAGCGACTTCTGGGACAAACTGTTCGGAACGCGCATCATGCTGCGAAAGTTAAAGTATCTACTGAAGTGGTAAAACTGTGCCAGCAATCAATTCCTTCTTTCGGGTCGTTCAATTCCAATGGGATGGTGGTGCAAAACACTACTAAACTGGGCTGTTTTTTTTTACTTTTTAATAATAAAAATTAAGCAACTTTCATCCGCTTTCTCGTTTCGGAAAGCAGACTGAGCAAGCGAGAAGCGTGAAAGGAGTTGGCATTATAATTGAAAGTTGTGGTTTTATTACACTTTAATGTACCCGATTCAGTTTGTTTTGTTTTCTTATACAGCTACAGATTGCATTCTTACTTGTTTTTTTTCCGGCTTAAGTACGAAAAGTGTGTCTCACAGATACTTTTTTGTTGTTGTAAAGAAACGTAAAATATAATTGCAGTTTTGGCAGCATGCGCTGCTACGTCCGCTCTTAAGCTGCGGGATTAGTGGTCGAATGAATTTAATTAAGTTAATATTTCTTTACTACACAAGCTGAAATATAAATGGATCAATGGAGGACGTAGATAAATCCCACCAAAGGTTTACAGGGTTTCCCGCGATTCATTGATCAGTTGCCATGATTTTTTGGTGCGTTCCCAAGATTTTTTTATCGTATCCCATAGATTTTTGGTTCGTTCCCATAATTTATTGGTATTTTCCGATTGGATATCAATACAATTGGACCAACAGATTCTGGGAAACGACCAAAAAAATCGTGGTAACGCACCAAAAAAACATGGGAACCCACCAAAAATTGATGGAAACCAACCAATGAATCGTGGGAAACCCTGTAAAATACCTTCCACTCAAATAACATACTTTTAATAACCAATTTCTTCATTTCCTGTTATTTCTGTAAGCTAAAAAAAGTCTAACTTGATAAAAAAAAAAACATTTTAAGCAAAAGCGAATTTAATCACACTAAGTGCCTTCACATTTCAGCTCATTTGTAATTTAAAAAAAAATCAAAATAAACCCAAAACTCATTCATTCGGCCACTATTCTCAACACAAAGAGCGGAGAAATAAAAGCATTGAGGAAGGAAAATAGTGAATAAATAAAATATTACTCTAAATTTTAAAGTAAACAATATAAAAGGCGAATCACATCACTATGAGAGCTGCTGACGAGACAGCAGAGAAAATGCGAATGCTACAAAGAATGCAATGAATATTGCCAATCCCGCTAAGTAGTTAAAGGTTTACTAAATACAATCGTACGATCCTCGTTTCATCCTGCCATCACGGTGTCATACCCATACACAGGTATGCATATTCGATACGGCAATTAAGTAGTGAATGTTTTGCTTGTTTTTTTGGTTTCACTATGCTCAACAGCCCTAATTAGCAGCAGCAGCAACAGCCGTCCACTAGTAATCTGCACTAACACATAAATAAAGCTCTTCTCCGCTGCTGCTGCAATCGCGCGCTGCAACTAGCTGTTGTCCACCTTGGACGTTTTCTGCGTGAGCTGTCGAAGCTGGGGGAAGGAGCTTTTGGTTTGCGTCGGGTAGAGGCGTATCGCCAGCTGGATGAACGGTTCGTACAGCGACGCCCGCTCCATCGCGTTCACCGTGTAGTGCTTGATGCGCTCCCGGGCGCACCAATTGTTGGCGCGGTTGAGATTGGACTCAATTAGATCGTTGTTACTGATTTGGCTACCGTTGCTGGTGCTGTGGTACTGGTTCCCGTTGGGGGACTGCGGTACGGTACCGGTCGGCGCACCGTTGCCCGCCGACCGCGGATGCCGTGAGTGCATGTTGGCTATCACAATAATTATCATCTGTGCGGAGGAAGAAAATAATCGATTTTAGCACACTGTTTGCCGTCAAACCCCGGTTTGCATGTACCTCCTTCTTATCCTTGTACTTGTCGATATCACTTTTAATACCGGCCAGCAGATCCAGGCTGGCCGGATCGCTCGGATCGTACACCAGCACGAACGCGTCGGCAAACAGGAGATAGTGGCGGGGCAGCTGCACATTCCCCTGCAGCCCGGCCGTGTCGTAAATGCGCAGCATGTCCCTACTGCCCTTCCCAGTGTCCACGCTGGCCACGTACGTGTCTTCGATCGTGCTGTGCAGCTCCTAGTGGGTTGTGTTGTGATGCCAGTTCCGTAACGGTACAACGCAACGGTAGTTTAATTAGCATCGCCGGAAGTGCCGCCATCGATCATCGCCCGTACTTACCGAATCGATCGTAACGTGGCCGTAGATGAGCTGCTCCAGCATTGCCGTCTTTCCAACGCCCTTGCCGCCGCATAGTACCACTTTGCCAATTTTTGTAATTTTCGACGTGAGCATATCCGTGCCTTATCCGCGGTTGCCCATGTACCCGTGCGGCTATTATCAGCAACACACACACACACACACGTACACTCTTTTCAGGTGAGAAATGCACTACCGTTTGCTAACCGTTGAGGGGTCTAATTGCTTCTTCTCATAGCTGTGCCCCGTTTGCAGAAGTCACCGGACGACCCCCTTTGTGCACAAATGCGAAGCGAAAGCGAAGCGCCTGCGACGAAGGGTAAGTTATCGTGTGAATCCGCAGCACAAACAACGGGATTGTTTACGCTTCAGAACTGGGGGCGATGACATCGAGCTGTCAAACCCATATTTGACGCTGGTCGCTGTCAGGTTACGCACAGTGTGCGCGCAGTTCGAGAATAAAACGCATACTTGAGCCATTTTAACCCTGTTGATGGGTACCACCAAAAAGGTACAACATTCAAAAATTGAAAGATGCCGAAAATAATTCCTTTCAGATGCTTCAGACCATGCTCTAGAGAATTCTTAAATTAATAGTTAAACTGAAGTATCACAGATAAGGATACTCTTAACTATTGTGGACTATTTCAGTCTGAAGGGTTCAAATTTATGCACACAAATCGATTTATTTCACATGCAAGAAAAATGTTTTCATGAGTTTGCTAGTTCGTCCATACGATTTGGCAACAAATATTCTCGCTACATTTGCATTGATCCGGGCCTTTCTTTCCGAGCTTTCTTTAAACAGTTGAAGCATTCTAAAACGCAAGGTTTAAACAAGTTCACTAGGCGAACTGATTGTTATTTATAACTGCGATATTAGCTGTGGAGATTGCATATGAACTACGTACACTAGCGAACCGATGTGCCACTTGGAAAAAGGTGGGCTTCAAACGTTTTGTCAACCGCAACAGATTAAGCTAAAACGACTGGAAAATCAAATATCAATAGAAAAAAACGAAAGCTTCATAGCTTCACTTGTTTGCTCCTAATGGTTTATAACACATCATTATATAGCTGTCTTTCGTCTAATCATGACCTATATAGCCTTCTAACTTTTCGAACAAAATTATATAACCCAAATGCCACAAATCCACTAAACGACCACTAAACGGGTTCTAAACGACCCAAGCTCTCTACCAAAACGGAATATAGAAAGCCTTCGTTTAGCAGACAGTGAACGACTCACTACTAAAAATAGCAAAAAAAAGGCTGGTGGCGCCATCTGTTGATGGAATTCCCAACCACTGAAGCACTTTCCTCGTTTTGAGAGCTTTCTCTCTCCCTCTGTACTGTTGTATGATTTCGAATTGAAGTTATGCATCACTAGAACTAGAACGTACAGAGAGAAGGAGAAGGCTCTGAAAACGAGGAAAGCTTAACTGGCTGGGTCTCAAACCAACCATTGGCGCCATTAGCTTTTTTGCTATTTTTAGAATGCATGAGTCGTTTGCCGTCTGCTAAACGAAGTTTTTTTTTAATTCCGTTTACGTTGAGAGCTTGAGCCGTTTAGTGGTCGTTTAGTGGATTTGTGGCACATGAGTTCTCCATATTTTAAATAAAAATAGATTTAACACTATCATCATTTTTAGAATTAATCGCTTACTAATATACATTGACGAGAAATTTCATGATCTCTATTTATTGTATTCCTTCTCCAATTTCAGAGACACGCAAAATTTGTTTTAGTTATCTCTTAAATCTCCCGGCTTTATTGGGAAACGTATGGAATAAATTACCTATATTATTTGTCTAATTGTATCTTCTATTTGAATAGATATTAACATTTAAAAGATATTAACCAGACGCGGGCAGAACTCTTTACACAAGTTACAGAAGTAAATATTTACACAAAAAAGTCGAAATATCTCGCTAGAACTAAGCCAAAGTTAAAAAAAAAGTACTAATACTAATAAGATAAATACAGTGGAGCGCCGTTTATCCGGGCTTCTCGGGACCTGACCTCGCCCGGATAAGCGAATAACACGGATAATGAGTCAAATGATATATTTTATCACCAATTCCTGGTTATGTTTTGGGAAATTTTTCTTAATTTTTGATACTAATAACCCAGTTATTACTAACTTCATGTTTTTCCAAGGAGAATATTTAAAATTTGCCATGAATTATTGTGTTTTTGTTATGACAATGTGCTCTTATAACCGCTTTTTCAAATATCCTCCTCATAACACAATGTCACTTTTGTATTGAACTGTCATTTCTCAACAGCACGGATAAACGGAAAGCCGGATAAAAGATACCCGGATAAACGGTGCTCCACTGTACACTGTTTTTCAAGTCATTTTCTAATGTGAACGGCATTATTCAACAATCGCCCGAACTTTTTTCAACAGCCACAAATGTGTTACAAATAATGACAGCTGTTGAAAAACATCGTGAAAGATTAAATAATGCTGTTAACATTGAAAAGTAAGCCGAAAAACAGTGTAAGATAACAAATATGTAAAAAACTAGTTACCTGGCATAGAGAAAGCTTGTTGCTGTGTATGCATACCTCCTCTCGTTTACCTTTACTTCCTTTTCATCCACTAAATTCTCATCAAAAACAAACGCACAAAACCCCACCAACAACTGCCCACAAAATGCACACTCCCACTGTGCGGTCAAAAGCGTTCGCCCGAAAACACCGACACCGGAAGCGGCCCGGCTGCGTTTTCCCCTCGCTCGACGTACAGAAACGCACACTCGCCGGCCACACCGCGGCCCCGCGTACACGACGAAAACGCAAACTGTGCGGCTGTCAAACTCTGCCCCTCTTGCGAACACCACACGTTCGTGCCGCGTGAATCGTGCCGTCTCGCTCGCGCACCGCACCGATGTGCTTCCGCAACTAACGCCATCGTTGGAGCGATCTTCTTTTGTCCGTGACCATTTTGATCACACATGTGAGTAGCGACATTCTGCCGGAGTGCGTACCGGAAAAGTGTGTAAAAACTGCTGGAAAACGGGCGCCGGTGGCACGAAACGGTTCGGTTTGCGGCGTGGAACACGGGTGTGCTAAGCGTTTCGGGCCCGGGTCGCTGGCTGGCTGGAGAAATTAGAGTGTGATAATTCCGTACGCCCGCTGCCCCCTTTGCATTTGCACGTCGCCGTCGTGTCGGTGGCGATGTGTGATGGTGCTGGTGGTGGTGGTGTCGCGGTCGTCGATGGTGGTGATGATGGTGGTGGAAGAAGCGGTGCCCGTGGCTCAAGCGGCAACACGGCGGCCCATATCCGAAGAGGAGAGCTGTGGACAAAAAAAAACGGTGTTCGAAATGGGATGGAAAAGCGGAAACGCGCGATGAAATGACGTGAAAGGAGCTCCTGTGCGCCACGAACGAAGAAGAGGAAGAACAAGAACGGTCACATCGCTGTGGAAGAACCCCCGATGGCAGAGGGGGTTTGTGCAAGTTATTGGTAGTAAAATGCGAATTTATTTGCAGCGTATGTGTGTGTGTGTGTGCGTTTAAGGAGAGTCCACACACACGCACACGCACACACATGGTCAAAGAAGCTGTCGAGAACACCACCGGATGTGTCTGTTCGCGCTGGGTGCGGTGCAGCTACGGTCGATGTAGAGCTTTCACCATGTCTGAAGAGTTTTCTGTAAATGTACCCACAACATTGGGTACAGAGTTGGAACAACGGAACCCACGGGGAGGAGGAGGTGCCTGTCCCCAAGAAGGATGGATTTTTTGCCCCACCAACCTCAAAATGGGACCTTCCACCCCTACGCACCAGTAAGAATGTTGGAAGGATTTGGCACAGGTTGGCTGTATTTTTATCGTGCCTTTTGATAACATATCCCTTCAGGCGGACATTGTGCAAGAATTGCACATGCACACACACACACACACACACACACACTTCCGACCACATATTGTGTTGGTCGGAGATGTCTACTTGGATGATAGAATCTGTCAAACTAAAAACGGGATTCGCTGCAGTCGTTTTGATCTTTTGGTGCACACACAGATGTTTGTACACATGATTTTAGCGAAGAGTCTAAGGAAGGCCAAGGGCTCGTTGGATATCAACAAAGGCCAAAGAGGGGCAGAGTGATTGCCGATTCGGTCGGAAGCCGCGTGTCTCGCAGCTGAAACTGTAAAATCGTGCTACCAAGGTGGGAGGGGTAAGTGCAATCACAAACACACATATACACTGTTGAATGATTTCATGTTCCTGCCTAAGCTTAGCACATTCGCAAGCTTAGCTATGGATGTAAAAAAACCATAAACATTCCCTAACCTCCCCCATTCGGGCGACTAGAAGGTGTGAAGACACGTTTCCTGTGTTAATTGAAATTTTCCACCAATTTGGCAGATATTGTAAGGAATTGCACACCACCTTATGCATGCTGTCCAAAAAAGTGGGGAGTGCGAGGAAGTGTGTGGTGTGATAAGGGGCACATTTCCACTTGTCCGCTACTGTCTTGAGAAGCAATAGGGAAGGCTAGGGAAAGCTCCAGGTGTCAACAGTTGACGTGGCTACTATTGCTGCTGCTGCTGCTGCTGCTATGCTGCATGTCATCAAGCGTGGAGCCGGCCGGAATGCCGCAACATGGCAAAATGGCAAGTGGTGATGATGGTGGTGGTGATATAGGCAGTGAGCAGTGAGTTGTGCGTGCGCGCCCGTGCATGTGTGTGCGTGTGACGAGGGGTCATTGATGTGCCTGTGTCGGTGAATGTATGAGTGCGCGCGCGGAATGACGAATGCACAGACGGAAAGTGGTGTGGTGCGCAAGGAACGCAACAGCGGCGGCGGCGGCCGCCGCAAGGAAGTGCAGAAAACGTGTGCCGAATTTTGAGCACAATTCAGAGGAATGATTGCTCCCTTTTTATACACGTTTTTATAGTGCACGATTTGGTAATGGCGGAAAAAATTGTTTCAATCTTGCAAAAAAAAATCTCCGGGAAATTGCAAGAAAAGACGTACATTGGAATTAGACGTGCACGGAAGAGGGATGATGATGCAAAGAAGCAGTTCAGCCTACCTTTTTCCAATTGATTTCCAACCCACACGGTGGCGCGGTGTCTGTCTCTCTCTCTCTCTTTTTCGCTCCCACGTGTGCCGCTTGCGAACCGTTCGTTCCGTAACGGGCAGAGAGCGGTTCCTGTTAGCGCTCTCATTCTCTCCCTCGCTCGCTCGCTCGCTCTCTTTCTTTCTACCTGCAACGCGGTAGGCGCAGGGCGTTTACATGCTTTCTCAAGACGGCGACGATGTGCTTGAGCAGCAGCAGAAGCAGCCGTGCGGGCCTGCTGCCAGGTTACAGCAGCGGTCGATGTGTCGGCAAATGTTCTTCTTCTTCCACATCACCACCACCACCATCATCATCAGCGCCGGTGTGGCTTAAAAACCCGGCAAACCGCCGCCAAAGCGGAGGGTAAAGATCCGCATTTGACTTGCCGTTTTCACTGTTGTGTCTTTCTCCTTTTTGCCTTCTTTTCGCCGGCTTGTGTAGAGTGAGCGAATCATCATCATCACACACACAATCACAATTTACAGTAAGAAAAGTCTTGGAGTCTTGGATAGTAGGATACATCGTATCATATCAACTTGAAACAGTTGAAAGTCTTGTTGGAATATTCTATTAGAATATTCATATAGTAATGTTACAATTTATCTAAAAAAAAATTATGCATATGTGTGTGTGGTGATCACAGACTAGAACAAAAAGTTTACACGTCGATCGAAGTGAGAGGCAAACTTTCGTTCTATTGTACCCATTTTACCCCGATTTGTGTCGAACACGGGCAAACCGGGGGCGACACGGCTCTATTTTTAGGTTATGTTCAACGGGTGCGATGTTCCGACTTCTCGATATCTCTTCTATAAAAGCAATATCGCTCCTCTGCCCACCACCACCACCGCTAACCAACCGACCCATCCCATCCCATCCATTTACAAAACGAACGAAAAAGAGCTTTCTCTTCTATTCTCATGTACTACACTATGTTCTTTTTCAGCAACCTTTTGTTCCCAACCGGCGATAGAGGGCTTCAGACTGATCCAATCGTCGTCACCTTGGAAACGAATACATTTGCGTATTGTGTGATACATAGGTGACACAGCACGCGGTGCGTAACGCTTAATCGCACGTGTTACGAGTCAAATTCGGATCCTCGTTTCTACTCCACGAGTTCTGAAGACTCTTCTATTGTTCGATCCCGAGATGCCTGCAAAGTCAATGTAGATCGAAAGGCCACTGAGCACAATTCTTTGGACAAAAATTTACAAAATCGTGCAAATTGGATAAAGAAATTCGGTTTGGAATGACCCACCCCACCTTGGAAAAGGATCAATTGTTATCAACAGTAGCAACGAGTGAACGCCTCAGCTTTTCATCCGCTGACGTCTCTCTTGCACCAGCCGATAAGTAATCAGCATAAAACACACCATTCGTTACCAATCGGTTACTGATAAGACGAAGCAATGACACCCATACACACACAGAACCGTCTTTTAAATGAGAAGTACTCAACGGTGTGGTGTTGGGTTGTTAAAAACCGAAAACGTGTCAGCTCACATGTGGAACCTGGGGCACGTCACGAAAAGAACGAAGAAAAGGAAGGAAGGAACGTACGATCAATTCATATTTGATATGTTACTGGTCGTTTTTGTAGAGACTGTACGTATCTAAACGAACATGTTAATGTTACGGATTGATTTTCTATTATTCGTAACACGATCGTTTTCCATTTCCGACCCAAAAGCACGTGTTTTGATGTGAAAAATATCATACCAGGGGCTTAAGCCTTAAGTATGATGAAATATTGATTGCTCCGGCGCATAGCATCATAGCAAGTCAATAGCGCACATTTATCATGATGCAATAAAGTCATACACATGATAATCTGCCTATTTTATCGTACCATAATTGCGCGGTGTGTTGTTGTTGTGCGTAGCCGGCGCATTTTTCAATTCGGGAGTGGTGTCATCCTCCCCGTTCTCTAAAGCCATGCTTGTGTGTGTGCGGCTCGGTGTAGCTCACACACTTTAGAATTGCCGGGTGCATTGATGCGATTTTGGTGCAAAAATGCTTAGAACAAATCGCCGATTTGGCCTTGACGTGCGCGCGCTCTAATCGTTGCAGCCACTGCCTCTGCGTAGGTTGAAGGGGAAGGAACAGAGGAAGAAGCACGGGATCGAAAATTTGCAACGGATTATTGATTTCGTACACCACCCGACCACGTATTCAGAAGTGCGATGGTGCGTCCCTAGACACATGTTTGTCTTGTTGGGGGGGGGGAGGGGAGTCGTCGTCGTAAACTTCCTTCCCCGGTTGGAAGATTGTTCTCCAGGGAGGAAGCTTCTAGGTGTACGATCTATCGCCAGCGAGAACAGTACACATTTGGTTGTCCTATTGTGAACGTTGCTGGTCCAACAACACCAGGGGTTTGTTGTCGTTCGCGATCGTGTATTCCACAGAATCCGCAAACCGAAACCGTCGCTTTTTTTCTTAAGCCTTTAAGAAGAAGCTCGTGCCACCCGTCGGTAAAGCCAGCTGCTGTATCCTGCGGTCCGCTTGGATCGAGGTTTAGCTATGTGCACCACTATTACAATTATTAATAATGATGTAATCTTCTTCTTATCCTTTCTCAAAAAACAGCGTAAGCAAGATCTTTTACAGATCCGTCAGATTAACCGTGCATATACAACAGCATTGTTTGTATATCCAGTCATCTGGAGGAACGGAGGATCTCTGCCTACAACAACCCACCCCGTCGTCATCGTCCCTGGGAGGATAGTGCCGCGGCAGCAGCAATCGGAAGAACTCTGCTTCGTTTTTAGCGCCAACCCCCCCGTTGTGCTCTTTTTTCTCTCTCTCTCTGTGTGCGAGCGTTTGATCGTTCCCCCCAAAAACCCCAATCAATCAAAATGACTGAAATGGAGGACACTCACTTCGAAACCGCCGACTCCGGCGCGTCCCAGACGTTCCCGATGCAGTGTTCCGCGCTGCGCAAAAATGGTCACGTGATGCTGAAGGGACGGCCCTGCAAGATTGTGGAAATGTCCACTTCCAAGACTGGCAAGCACGGTCACGCCAAGGTCCACATGGTCGGAATCGACATCTTCACCGGCAAGAAGTATGTGTACTACCCGGGCTCTTCTTTTTCCACAACACCCTTTCTTAACCGCTTAAACATTCACTTCCCCACTTTCCCCTAGGTATGAAGATATCTGCCCGTCAACACACAACATGGACGTCCCGAATGTAAAGCGCGAGGACTACCAGCTGACCGACATTGACGATGGCTTCCTGGTGCTGATGAGCGACAACGGCGACCTGCGTGAAGATCTGAAGATCCCGGACGGTGAATTGGGTACCCAGCTGCGCTCGGAATTCGATTCCGGCAAAGAGATTGTCGTAAGTATTTGTGTGATAGACGTAGCGAGAGAGTGAGAGAGAGAGAGTTGCCTCCGTCTCGCCCAGTGTGCTGATGAAACTAATCGTTCCATCCTTTTATTTTCCCCCCAGTGCACTGTCTTGAAATCATGTGGCGAAGAGACTGTGATTGCCATTAAAAACAACACCTCAGGTGATAAAAACTAATACTTCGTTGCCTGTCTAAACAACAACCACAACAACAAACACAACAACAGCAGCAGCAGCAGCCACAGCAGTAAAAAAGCAGTAAACGACGGTACCAGAATCAGCCGTAGCAGCAGCAGCAGCAGCAGCATCAGCAGTAGGCGCCGGCCACACATATTACAGCACTTTCTTATACCACCATCACCACAACAACAACAACAACTACTACTACTACTACTACAACAACTCCTCCTGTTGCACCAAGCAGCAAGAAGAGCAACAGCATTCACCACCACCAGCAGCTAGAATATATAAAGATATAAAGAAGAAGGAAAAAACACAAACAAACAAAAAAACACATTAGAAATACCATCTCGTCTCTGAGGTTTAAAAAAAAGAAACAATAAAGGAAAGTTGTTAAACCGACAAATAACAAACACAGAAAAAGAACAAGGAAGAAAACAAAAAGAAATTGTGAAACAGATGTGTGAAACAATGCGGTAGCAGCAGATAACATCAACAAGCAGAAGAAGAAGAACAACAACAACTGCAAAATGCATGATGGCACAAGAAGAACACCAGCAACACACACAAACACATCCAGCCAGCCAGCCCGCACCCGCATCCGCTCCGCCGTCACCACCACCCATGTGTGCTGTGCACCTCTGGGGGTTTGGAAAGGAAAAAACAAAACATAGTTATATAACATCGTTTCTATATTAAATGGGGAAAAAAAAATGGCGACATTAACAACCACCAACACAACACAACTACGACGGATTAGCCTTTTTCTCCTTCTAGAGAAACTAGAGAACCACTATTTCGTTGAGGTTGAGGTTGTGGTCTTCTTTTTACCGTTTTTGAAGACGATTGTCGTCGAGTGTGGAGAAATATCGAGAGAGAGAGAGAGAGTGTGCAAAGGGATTCATTTACCATCCAACTCCAGGGATCCAGGGATTCATTTACCATCCAAGGAGCGAACGCGGCTGGAGAAGAAGAAGAAGAACATATAATCCTCAGAAAATGGAGATCCCTTGCCGCGGGGGCATACAATTTGGTGCAAACACGACGATAATCGATACCATTATTGCATTTTTTTTTTGTTAGTTTGTTTGTTTTTTCAAACTCTAGAGCAGAAGGATAGAGAGAGAGAAAGAGAGAGAGGAAGGAAGAACACGTTGTATTTGAAACTGAGAAACGAGGAAGAAAATACAATCCCCCCACTCCGTTTTCCACAGAGAATGCGTTTGCCACCTCACCATACATACACTTACACACCCACACACATTTACGTTTTGAACAAGGAAAGAAGCTTCGCTGTTTGTAGTTTGCAGAAAGAACCATGTTGGGAAAGGAGAGGATCATGTGGATTATCATGGCGGTGGGGTGGGGGTGAAGGAAAGGGTAACTTTTAGCTGCACAGTGCTGGTACACACCGAATGTGCAAGATCGATCTCTCTGTACTGTCGTTCACAATAGCAGAAGCTTTTGAGAGTGGGTGGTGGTGGTGGTGGTAGTAGGTGGACGCGGAAGTGTAGTATTGTGCGTCAGAGCATGATCAAGCATCTTCCTCTCCCTATTCGGCGTTTTGCTTGTTGTTTCAGCAAATCGTGTGGCGACAAGAATACTAATCACAAATAGAGCATTAGGTGGTGGAGGGGATGTGGTAACTTACTACGAGTCGATGTGACATGAAATCCTAATAATCAATCAAGAGAGAGAGAGAAATTGCTTTTCCACTTTTTTTTGCCCACTTACGTTCGCTCCGTTTGGTTTCATTTTCATCCCAAAAAATAGTATCTTCCTCTCGTCTAACGCTACCTTGTAACGTACTTTGCATTAAGTGGCTATATACAATCATTTTTGAAGTAAGATCGTTTTTTTTCTTTTTCAAAACACGTTCATTACCAAACGATCGTGTTGTAGCGTGCACTTTGAAACATCTTCGATCCATGTAAGTGTGTGTGTGTGTGTGTGTGTGTGTGTGTGTGTGTATGGTGTCGTATTCGGTTGATCTAGTTCAGTAGAGTTGTAAGAGATCAAGCAAATTGTTAAAAAACAGGAGAAGATGTAATACAAGAACAAATTACCTTCCCACTGCAAGGAATGTGGCAAACAATAGGGAAACAAAATAGAAATAACGATCATTATACTACTGTGTGTTCAACAGTGATTGACGGAATAGAAAACACAGACAGACACACACACACAGAAAAGAAAAGAAAAGAAGACAACAAACACAGGGCCAAGTGAGGCGAAGAGACAGCGAAAAGTAACACTCAGAACAGAAAAAATACACTCAAAAACACACTCAAAAACATTAATATCGAACATTACTCCAGCCAGAGACGCGCGCACTATTGTTTGTTATTGCGGAACAATTAAATTGGAGCAAAACTGAAAACACAAAACATACTAACGGCAAAAAAAAAACTATGGAACAAATAAAATGAAATAAAACAGAACTAAAAGTGAGAAGAAAAAAACAAAACAAGAAAAACACACAACGCCTCTCCCTGAAAATTTGGACAGAACACGAAAAACGAAATAAGAGAAACTTCTGCCCTCCTTTTCTTCCCCCCTCCCATTGGACGTGTGTTTGTTCGTTTGTGGAAGATGATGATTTTACAAAAAAATAGATAAGAAGAAAAACACCAGGAAAAAGAAATCGGGACTGTTCCGGGCAGGGGAAGGAAAGTCGAAGGACTGAAGTGTGGCAATGGACAAATAGTTTTTTCTTGAAAATCTTTTCTCAATTCGCCTATTTGATTGAACTATAAATCCTCCAACGGTAAGAACACTCGCAGAAGAAGAAAAAAGACCCCCAAAAAATGCCGAAAGATGGGGGCATCCTTTCAGTACGGTTCATCCGTGTTCTGTTTGTCCTGAGAGTAAAAAAAGAAATAAAAGAGAAATAATTGTACAAGAAATGCAAATCGAAGACACTGCAACTTAAATGCATCAGTAGCGCGTTTGTTGGGCATTTCGGGAAAGAAAAAAAGATTCACGGTTATTAAGGGCATCGCATGAATGCTGCAATGTTACATGATGTTCCGGTCCGTAGGTTCGGTGCTTGTGTTAAGAATATATCCTTTTGCCACGTCTGCGTAAAGCAATCTTTTGAAAATGAGTTCATCAAACCCGGTTGAATTGCGCGAGAGAAAGCATTTTTTGCATATTTTTGCAAATCATATTTTGTTTGAACCAAAATTATATTCCTCTTGCAAGAGGAGCGAAAAACGAGGAAATTAAATTAAATTATTTTGCAAAGAAAAAAACTACACACAAAATAGGGTTTTGTGACTCGAACGGCGGGAACGAAAACACATGAATCAAAGATTACTTTATGAACGTAAAACAGAAACAAAAAAACACACACTTTAAACATACATCACGAAACACACAACATAATAGGATAAAAAGTATAACAAATGAAAGGAAAAAAACATAAAATATGAAGCAACAAAACAAACCTGATTGTGTGCTAGGAATAAAACAAAATAATACGATGAATGTCAGGCGAAGAAAGTATGAAACGCGCGGCGAAGACAAGAAGTTTATGTGTGTAGGAGAAAGTGACAATGAGAAAATGTGCTGTTTAGAGGTGCGCTTGGTTTATGCTAAACATGGGATGGGAGAGGCATGGGGGAAGGGGGTTGTGGATAGGAAAATTCAAAACGAAATAAAAAAAACGAACTATATCTATGAAGCAGCGGCAGAAAGGATTAAAGCAACAAAAAAAAAAGAAAATCCCAAACACGGAAGACGGAAGTAGATAGGGTGAGAAATAATAAGAATGGGTGCCGCCGATGCAACAACCCAGAGGGTCAAGAGGATTAAAAGAAAGACAGAAAGATTTGCGATGCGAAATAAAATGCTACTCAACGGATGGAGGATTGGACTGTCCGAGCGGCCTAGCGCTGGCCGAAGACTATAGGAAAGTGAATAAAATAAATGCTAAAAATATATATGTATATGAATATAAAATGAATAGAGAGCGGGAAAACAAAAAGGGGAAATAGGCAAAAAAAATAACATATAAAATATAATGGTTTGCTTTCGATTCACTCCCAGATAGGTTAATGACTTTTTTGTATTTTTATTTTGTGTGTATTATTTCTTACAAAATGCACACACACACACACGCGTATACGGAAGCAAATCAATAAAACTAGAACTTAATTTGCTTAAAAACTATAATTTCTAACACATTTCAACTCCACACATTGTTGTTTCAAATGTCACAGTTGATGCATTTAATACAATAGCAACAAAGACAAAGAAAATAGCAAAAAACAAAACTCTCGAAAAAAAGGAAAACTAATTGGAAAACAATTGGAGCATGAAAACAAACAAAACACAACAATAATTGTAGCAGGTAAAGAGAGGAGATCGAAAAGAAAAAAAGAAACAGACAAAAAAAAAGAATGAAAAAAGAGAACAAAACAAAACTACCGCAATTGAAGGCAAGCAGTAAAATCGCCCGCATATTTGTCCCCCCCCCCCCCCCTCCATCATTCCCCTCCACAGAAGGTAACATACAAAAAAAAACATAAAAATGTGGTAGAAAATACAGGAGCAAAATATAGAATTTGTAAAAGATTTAATCAATATCCAAAACTAGCCAAAAAAAACGAATTGGACAACAAAGCAAAACACAAAAACACACATATAAGTGTGAAAAATAAATACAAAAAACGCAAAACGGCTTACTATTGGGATAGAATATTGAAGGAAAAAACAAGCAAAAACAAACGAGTAGAAAAAAGGAAAGAATTGGATCAAAAAAGTGCATTTGTGCAGCGAAAGAAGCGAAAGCGATTCGGGTCTGAAGAAAAGAGACGAGCAAATAGACGAGAAGCTTAAAGCATCAGAAATCCAATAGCCCCCCCCCCCCCCCCCCAGAGCTCAACGCATAGGAACGGCGAGGATTAGTAAAGGGAAAGGAAAAAATGTTATACAAACAAACAAAAAAACTATAATAAAGAAAAGATAGGAACACAGGGGAGCAGAGAAAGTGGCCGAAGGAATGGAAAGTGTTTAATGCGAAAAAGGAAAAAGAAAGGCCGAGAGAGCGTTAAGATGAAATCAATCAAGCCAGCCAAAACCAGCTCAGATCGCAACAGGCGGGGGACAAGTGAAACAACCCCCACGTTGCAGCACTCACAAACCGATCACACTAAAAACTATCGCGTGGCGGAAATGGAAATCGAAACGCAAGTCCCCGATGAGTATAGAACGAAAAAAAACCTGGAACATATTAAAAGGAAATAAAAAACGGGGAAAAAGTACGCAAGAAACGAAGACACAACACAAAAGGGATAAAAATAAACCAAATCGCTCTCAAAACGACCAACAGCAACGTGCGTTTTGGCCCCCCCTTTTTTCGGTACTACTCACCAAATGCGTTTTCCGTAGACACTTGCACTACTTTTTTATGTTCATTTTACATCACTTTTAAACGATTTATTCTTTTCTTCTGATCTCTGCACAGCGTCGCTCTAAAAATCGCACTCAATCTTCGTATCCGTCGCCAGCAGCTCATCGGCCTGCTTGATGCGTTCCTGTAGCAACTGCACCTGCTCCTCCGGTAGGCTGCTACTGTTGGCCGAACTGCTACCCCGTGCCAGGAAGTGATGCATAAACAGCCGGATCCCATCCTTGAATGCCTTCAGCTTGAAGCTCGCCGAAATGCGACTGAACACCTGCAGACACTTGTTCTCGTCCTCCATCAGCAACAGTCCCAGCATGATCTGGCGCATCAGCCGCAAGTTCACCTTATCGATCTCAGCCAGGTCGACCACCTTGAGGCAGGACAGGGCCAACCCCCCTTCCCCGATGAGGTGCGTAATGAAGCGGGCCAAGTTGCGAACCTGCTGCTGCTGCAGCGAATGGATCTCCTTCAACCGATCCCACAGCGCGTACTGGATCGCTAGCTGGTAGCGCCGGTCGTAGTCGCAAAACTTTTGCGCCAGCACACTGTAGTACGGGTTGTAGTCCTTCTCCGCCAGCGCGCAGTGTATGATGACGGACACGAGAATGCGCAGATCTTTGATCGCTAGCCGCAGCAGCTTCTCGAACGCGTCCAGATAGTCCTCGGCGCTCATGATGATGCAGAACGCGTTGCGCCGATCGTCCGTATTCATGCGCTGCTGGCGGGCGAGCTCGAGCAGCTGCTCGCTGTACTGGGCTTCCCCTGTGGAGGTGGAGGTGGACCCTAGTTTTCCACCGGTGTTTGGCCCCGCATCTTTGGCCCCTAGCCAGGCCGACCCGACGAGCCACCATTTGCCGCGCTCCGGTATCTTTACGATGTCCTCGATGCCGATGTTGAGCGACGATACGTACTTGCCGTTGTTGATCATGCCCTTGAGCAGCTTGCGGAAGTGTTCCACCAGCGTCGGATCGTACTGGGGTATCTTGCTCATGTTGTTGTTTTTCACCGCCAACAGTATTTCCAGCATGTACTTAACACGTGGACTGGGGGAAAAGAAAGAAGAGAGTTAATTTGTTGGTTAAAACCATTTCATATTCCTCGACAAGTCGCCTACTCCGCTGCATTCACCATGGCAACCATCTTCGTTACCTCCAACTACTTACTCATTCTTCAGCTTGTCCGGCGCGTTCGCTGCCTTCTTCTGTATCGCAATGATCAACTCCTTCAGCGCCAGTGGGTCGTCCTTGCGCAGAATAAACCCAACCGTACGCAGCACCAGCAGGATGCACTCCACCGCCTTCTCGTTGAAGCACTCGATCAACTTCTGCATCACCTCGTGCACGATCTTGCACTTGACGATGTCGAACGTGTACAGGTGGCACATCAGCTGCACACAGTTGTCCAGCTGCTTTGCCTCGTTCGGCGTCGTCTCGATCTCGCCCAGCAGCTCCAGGAACCGGCCAACGATCGTTTCGAGAAACTGTGAGCCCACCTCGCCGCCCACGTTGGCGTGCAGTATGGCCACCAGCAGCATGTGCTCCAGCACCATCCGCTCAGGCGTCAGCGTGGGCACGACCGTTGCCTCCAGTATGAGCGCCGTGAGCGTGCTGTTCATGTCGTGCCGTGCGTTCTGCATGTACAGATTGTCCAGCGTGATGGAGATGCGGTGCACGTTCGATTCGGCCAACCGATTAATCTGTCCCTTGAGCGTGCGCTGGAGACGCTGCAACCGTTCCTGCTGCTTCGGATCGGTTGCGTTCCCATTGGCGGCTGCTTCCGCCTCCAGTTTGGCGCGCAGGTGCGGGGGAACGTATTTGCCACCGGTGGCGCCGGCACTGCTATTGTCCTCCTTGATGATATTGCCCGCTTTGTCGCGCTTACGGCCGTAGATGTCTTCCCAGGTGCCGTCGTCTTTTTTGGCGGAGGATTTGCTGCCATCTTCACCGTCGGACGGATCGTCCGAGCCAGATTCATCATCGAACAGGTCGTCTAGCCCATCGTCTTCATCGTCGAAATCTTCCTCCTCGTCGTCGTACTCCGGTTCCTCTTCCGAGTCCGACGATGCTTGCCACCGCTTGCCGGTGGCCTTTTTCTTCGTTTCTTTTCCATTTTTCGACTGCTTTTCTTTGCTGGGTTTTAGCAACACGAAGCGTCCTGCACCATTTCCATCCTCTTCCTCGTCACTGTTGTTATCCCGTTTGGTCTTTTTGCTCTTCTTTTGATTGCCATTTTTTTGTTTTACCCCTTTCCTTGGCTCGAACTCTTCACTAAGCTCTGCTTCACTATCCTCATCCGAATACGCGTCATCATCATCATCGAAATCATCAAATTCGTCCTCTTCGGACATGCTATCCGCCCTCTTGCGCTTCTTGTCCACCTTCTCTTTGGGGGCAAATTTTACTCGCTTTCCATTTTTCTCCTCTTCCTGCTCCTCATCCGATTCTAGCTCGTCGTCCTCCTCCTCGTCCGAATCGTACAGCTCATCGTTTTCCGAATAATCCGACTCGCCACCGTTTTCATCCGCCACCTCCTCCTCCTGCTCCATTTCCGAATCGTACTCACCCAAATCGTCGTCCATATCGTCCAGCCCAAAGTACTTCTCCTCAATCTTCTTCAACTTTTCCACCCTTTTCCGTTCCTTAGGCGATAGTTTTTCTTTACGTTTCTTGGTTCGCTTCGACGGCTCGCCACTATCTTCCTTCGGCTCATCGTTCAGCTTTCCCCCGACGGCTTGCTTCAAATCCTCCACAAACTCATCGCCCGAGTTTTCCTCCAGCTCGGCCGCCTCCTTAGCCGCTTCGTACATTTTCCGTATGCTCTCGTCGGTGCACAGTTCGAGCGCGTAGTCCAACCCATCGTTGAAGCTTTTCGGTATACCTTCCTTGTTCCGGCGGCGGTTGATCTTCAACAGCTTTTCGTACTTTTCAATCACACGATCGTCCTCCTCGTTCGCCGCCTCCAGCTGCTTGATGCGGTTCGATTTGAGCCCTTCCTCATACCGGCGCAACTCCATCATTTCCTTCTCCCGCTCCACTTCCAACTGGCTCGTGTAGGGTTTCGACACGGGCTGGTTCTTGCTGCCCCTTGCCATGCCCTTCCCACTGTCCTCCTCATCGCTAAAATCGTCCGACGGGATCTCTTCATCATCGTCAAACACCTCCGACTCGTCGTCGCCATCCGACTGCTGATCGTGTGCAAACTTGCCTCCGTGCTGCTTCTGGTGTCGGCCGTCTCCTGCTCCCTGCCCCTGCCGTTCCTTCCGGCTGCGGTTGTGGTAGTTGAAGCGGTTCAGCTTCTTCTGCTGGCGCTTTTCCTTGCGCAAATCTTTGCGCGTTTTCACCGCCGGCGCTTTGCTGCTTTTGCGCCCATTTCGGCCCCCCTGGCGAACGTTTTTCTGCGGACGGCTATGGCTGGAACGCGTAAGGATGTAAAGTAATATTAATATGCACCCGGAAAAGTAAGGAAACAACACAACACACACTTACCGAACCTTCATCGCGTTCGGGTTTTAACTGAAATCACCACGCAAACACCATAAATTGCACGTTTTTGCGAAAAGCGAACCAAGAGGAGAATGTGTTTCCAATTTTGCGAATAACAACAACATTCGCCGGTATATGACAGTTTCCCGCACGTGGATTAATGCCAAGGTGGTTGTTGTTGAGGTAGCTTTTGAATTGTCTACATCAACAATAACGGTTAATTTTCAAAATTAAATGCAATGCTTCTACAAAATGTTTTATTTTGCTCATAAATAATTGAATTTGCAATACTTGAACAAGAATTGGATAAAGATTTCGATATAAAATTACAAAAACAGACAACCCACAAAAAATAAATTGTTTGGAAGGTTATCTTTTTGCAGTCACCTTGTCCGCTGCACGTCAAAATTCCCCGATGACAGTGGGAGGTGGATCGAAATTTGCAGAGGTCCCCGAGCAAAAAGCTGACTAGCAGCAGAGAAGGATTCGTCCCGTAATTTCTAGCGTCGTCAAAGTACAATGATCCATCGGCTGGCTCCCTAACTCGGAAAAGGATCGGTTAAGGAACGGAAGCACAAAATGGCCCAACTGCTTCGTGGATGGTCGAGGTAAGGCACCGAAAAAAACGCGTTGTTACCAGGACACACGACGGCTGGCTGGTTGCTTGCTCTCTCTCGCTGCATCCGTCATGAGCTCATATCGTTATGTAAAGTTTATTGATTTTTTGTTTTTACTTTCCTTATGTCTTCGCGCGTGTCGTCAACCTGTCTTGTGCCAACAAAAAAAAACGCCCATTCGATGCCAAAAACGCCCGTCTGGTTCATCAGCATCGACCCGCGGTTCAAGCACATTCGACCGGTCGTGTACACGGTGAGCCGCGTCAACTTTTCCGGCTTTACGACCCCCGGTGGCAATGGTGGCAATGGAACTGGTGGCACCGGCGGTAGCAACCATTCCACGGCCTGGTCCCGGTACAACTACTACCGGCAGCAGGAATTCCTGCGGCCACCGAACGCGAGCGGTTGGCAGTACTATGGTGGGCAGCAGCAGCGCCATTACGGCATGCTGATTGGGCGCGTGCTGAGGGGCGTGCTGAAGCTGCGCTACCTCGTGCTCGGCAGTGCCATCGGTGGTGGCGTTACGCTCAACAAGCGGTACGAGGAGTGGAAGGACGGGCTGCCGGACATGAAGTGGCTGGAGGAGGTGTTCCCCGACAACGAGAAGTGGGCCGGCTTTACGAAAAACCTGCTCGCCGTTAAGGACGCCGTGAAAGACTCGATCGAAATAGGTACCGTCAGAGTGGTGGAGTAGAAAAAGCACAATTGTTTACGGTCATGGTCATATTTTTAGATCCCCGGTTAAAGCAGCTGAGCGAGCACAAGCTGAACGAGTGGCGACAGTGGTTCGACCAGCGGCTGGACAACGCAATCGAAGCAGCGGAAACGCAACAAAACCCACAGATTGAGAGTAAGTAAACGTGCTCCCGGTATCCCGTGTTCGTTCCGTTCCGACCCAAGTGCTCAAGAATGATTAAATGTTTACAAAACCCGTACTGTTCACGATGATGTAAAAGCTATTATGGGTTGTTGTTTGTTTGTTCGTGTGTGAGCGTGCTTACATCATCTGGGCACGAAAAGCTCGAACGGTTATCGGGCGTGTGTGTGTTTACAAATAGCACGGAATGCACTAAGCCTGGCAGAATGCATCAGAGACAAGCCAAAAAGCGTTTAATTTCTTCTATGTAAATGTAATTTAATTTGCTACACTCAAAATTCACTTTATTTCTAATTCATTTTGGATAAAACTAAACTGTTTCATCAACAACGCGATCGCCGTGGGTTCGTTACGGGTCGATAGTGTGTAGAGTAACGGTTCACGAGAAATCATATTCGAACGTGTACCGTTACTAATCGTTTCATCGTGATTCATTCGCTCTTCCCGTTCACCTTCCCCTCTACCCATCTTATAGGGGTCAGTTAAAAGGAAAGTTTGTGCCGCGTTTAATCGAAATTATTTTTTTCTTTCTCTTCCTCTCTTTCTCTCTCTATTTGGCTTCTTTAGGTTCCTTCCAGAACTTGTCAGAATTTATTTCTGAGCTATATGGAGGTAAAAACCAGTTAGCGTATAAAAATCTAATACGATTAAATATGCGTTATGTAGATAGATGCTGGTGATGGGGTCTCAGAGCGCACCAAAAGATTTAGTCATTCTTGAGTGGTTAAAAAAAAACGACGCCTCGGAATTGGTTCTGATTGTTTGTTTTCTAGTGCTGTGTTAATTTTCCTTCCCGGTTTTCTCTCGCTCTTCCTTCTCTCTCCCCCCCAAACAACCACCAGCAACCAAAGAGGAGCTGCGCGCGAAAAACACCGTCAACGCGAAGGGGCTCAGCGCGGAGGACAGCCGCAAGCGCGTTGACACCCTGCAGGCGCAGGTCGACTCGCTGCAGACGGAAATCATGAACGTGCAGCTCAAGTACCAGCGGGAGGTGGAAAAGCTCGAGAAGGAAAACCGCGACCTGCGGCAGCAGTATCTGATACTGAAGACGAACCGCAAGCAGCCGACGAAGAAGCGCATCAAAAAATCGCTCATCGACATGTACTCGGAGGTGCTGGACGAGCTGTCCGGGTACGATACGAGCTACACCACGGCTGACCATCTGCC
Source organism: Anopheles coluzzii (assembly GCF_943734685.1). Lineage (NCBI taxonomy): Eukaryota > Metazoa > Arthropoda > Insecta > Diptera > Culicidae > Anopheles > Anopheles coluzzii. Next base: position 74,391,937 of record NC_064671.1, read on the forward strand.
GCGCGTGGTGGTGGTCGGTGATCAGAGCAGCGGCAAAACTTCGGTGCTGGAATCGATTGCGCAGGCGCGCATCTTCCCGCGCGGCAGTGGCGAGATGATGACGCGTGCCCCGGTCAAGGTGACGCTGTCGGAGGGTCCGTACCATGTGGCACAGTTTCGCGATTCCGAGCGGGAGTACGATCTGACGAAGGAGAGCGATCTGGCGGAGCTGCGGCGCGATGTGGAGATTCGGATGCGCAACTCGGTGCGGGGCGGCAAGACGGTCAGCATGGACGTGATCTCGATGACGGTGAAGGGACCGGGGCTGCAGCGGATGGTGCTGGTCGATCTGCCGGGCATCATTTCGACGCAGACGGTCGATATGGCGCCGGATACGCGCGATCAGATCAAGCACATGACCGAACACTACATGAGCAACCCGAATGCGATCATTTTGTGCATTCAGGTAAGCGTGGGGAGTGAGAGAGTGAGAGAAAGCAGTGCGAGAAGCGGAGAAGAGAGCTTTAATGTTTGATTTCTTCCATTTCAGGACGGTTCGGTCGATGCGGAACGCAGCAACGTGACCGACCTCGTGTCGCAATGCGATCCGCTCGGCAAGCGTACGATCTTCGTGCTGACGAAGGTGGACCTGGCGGAAGATTTGGCCGACCCGAACCGCATCCGGAAGATACTGTCCGGCAAGCTGTTCCCCATGAAGGCGCTCGGCTACTTTGCCGTGGTGACGGGGCGCGGCCGCAAGGACGACAGCATCGAAACGATACGCGAGTATGAGGAAAAGTTTTTCAAAAACTCCAAACTATTCCAGTAAGTGTTGGAGGGCATATGACAAATGACAGTGGAGTTTCAAACCTTTTTTTTACTTATTTACAAATTTTTTTTTTTCATAAAACAAAAAAAAAACACAGAAGTGGCGTCACAATGTCCCATCAGGTGACGACGAGAAACCTCAGCCTAGCCGTGGCCGACCGGTTCTGGAAGATGGTGCGTGAAACGATCGAGCAACAGGCGGATGCGTTCAAGGCGACACGCTTTAACCTGGAAACGGAATGGAAAAACAACTTCCCACGGTATGTTTCTATCTGGTCCGTCTTTTTCTCCCTTTTCCAAGAAATTTAAAATATTGTTTACCTCTCCCATTCTTTCAGACTACGCGAGTCCGGTCGGGATGAGCTGTTCGAAAAGGCGAAGGGAGAAGTGCTGGATGAGGTGGTCAATCTGTCCCAAGTTTCCGCCAAAAAGTGGGAAGAGCTGATGAACAGCAAGCTGTGGGAGAAGCTTTCAAGCTACGTGTTTGAAAACATCTACCTACCGGCCGCCCAGTCCGGATCGCAGAGTGAGTGATGGAGATTCGAAGCGTCAACAACAAAGACCCTCCAACTAATTGTTCTCAAAACTCTCACCTCCCACAGATTCGTTTAACACGATGGTCGATATTAAGCTGCGCCAGTGGGCCGAACAGGCACTGCCGGCCAAATCGGTCGAGGCGGGCTGGGAAGCGCTGCAGAAGGAGTTTCAGCATCTGATGGAGGTCGCGCGCCGCACGCCCGATCACGACGACCTGTACGACAACCTGAAGAGTGCCGTCATCGACGAAGCCATTCGAAGGCACTCGTGGGAGGACAAGGCGATCGATATGCTGCGCGTAATACAGCTGAACACGCTCGAGGACCGGAGCGTGCACGACAAGCAGGAGTGGGACCAGGCGGTGCGCTTTTTCGAAGCCTCGGTCAAGGATAAGCTGCAGGCGACCGAGACAACGATCGGCGAAATGTTTGGTCCCTCGACCAGCCAGAAATGGCTGCACTGGCGCTCGTCGACCGAGGAGCAGAACAAACGGCGGCAGGTCAAGTCCGAGCTGGACAAAATACTCGACAGCGACTCGAAACATTCGCCCACGCTCAGCTACGACGAGCTGACGACGGTGCGGAAAAACCTCCAGCGGGGCAACGTGGAGGTGGAGACGGACTACATCCGGGAGACGTGGTATCCCATCTACAGGCGGTAAGACAAGACACACAGGGCGCACACTAAAGTGAGGTTTTAAATGACCCTTTTTCTGCGTTTCGAACTGTAGGCATTTCCTCAAGCAAGCGCTAAACCGTGCGTACGATTGCCGGAAGGCGTACTACCTGTACTCGCAGCAGGGCAGCGACTGTGAGGTGAACTGCAGCGACGTGGTACTGTTCTGGCGCATCCAGCAGGTCATCAAGGTGACGGCGAATGCGCTCCGCCAGCAGGTTATCAACCGGGAGGCGCGGCGTTTAGATAAGGAAATAAAGGAAGTGCTGGACGAGTACGGCGAGGATGATGAGAAGAAGCTGCAGCTGCTCACTGGGAAGCGCGTGCAGCTGGCAGAGGAACTGAGTAAGTAACGCTTTGCCTCGCGCTGAAACACGCATGACATTTTCATGCAACGACATTTCTCCTTATTTCAGTTCGCGTGCGACAGATTCAGGAAAAGCTGGAAGAGTTTATCAACGCGCTTAATCTGGAAAAGTAATCGCCCCTTTAGTCACCTCTGCTACCATCATCTTCTCCTCCAATATGGGCTGTTATTGTTTCGTTCCGGTCGATTCGGTTCTATGAACGCGCGCGCGCGCTGCACAAGGAGCCAGCGACGGCAGTCACACGTCCGGATACGGACAATGTTATTTATTTGCGCTTGCAAAGCAAAGTCATCCAATTCTGCACATCGCCAGTGAGCGCCAGTGGCGCCCCACGCGAAACCAATTCCCAGTCCAGGTCGGACGGAGGAAAGTATTCGCGTGTGCCAGCAGCATTCTGAGTACGCCGCCGTCGCCGCCGCGCTACCTCTATTGTAAGCTGTGTATATTTGGAAAGATACATACAGTAAGCCGTTTTTTTTCCTTTTGAACCTTCTGCATGTGCAACTACTAATCACAGTAAGAGAAGAGTTTAAGCAAAATCAAGGGACATCATTCCCTTCTTCCCCCAGCCAAACAAAACTGCGTGTTACAAGTTAGTAGAACGCACAAAACGCTCGCGCCCCGTACAAGCGGCTTGCTGCTATCGTGCTCTATTTAAATGTGATGAAAGTGGAAAGTGTGCGGAAAGAAAAAAAAGTCATTGGCTAATCGAGTACTTGAAATAAATGTAATCTTATGGAAAAATTAACATAGAAATTTCGAAAGAATTGAAATGAAACCAGCAATATATTATGATGGCAGGAAGTGTTCCATGCGATTGGAGCTCTATGTGGGGTTTGGGCGGTGTCGAAGGTATAAAGAGGTAAGTTCTTCGTAAGATTGTGCACCAATTCTAGACGCAATTTCAGGAAGTAAATGATCCCCAAAACGAATCCATCAAAACCAAGAGGAAGTGTAGAAAGTAGATGGTGCATGTCATTTTTACGAGACATTTACTAAGCATTCGCAACTCGATATCTTTCTAGTATCTACTGCATTTTTGAAATACGATTTGGAATACGGCCAAAGTGTCACACTTTCTCTTCGAACAAAATTATCTACAGCTCCTGCTAATCAGAGTTTATCACAACTACAGCTTTTGCTCATGTTATCAGCATGTGAAATCGGTAAAAGCCTAAGAAGGCCTGAGGCCCTTACAGAGGTTTTCAGGGGTTTTCATAATTTTGAGACACTTTCTTGACTCTGTCTTAAAGGGAGGTGAACTCTACGGCAGTGTTCTCCAACCTTTTTAGTATCACTGCCCTCTTAAGCTTTGTAAATACATGCGCCCGCGGCCCACATTTGTTACATTTGTTCAACACTTTTTGATCAAATATGTTATAATCTCACTCTAGGTATGCCGGATGAAAATTTGACCTTGGTTGAGCAAAAAAGCTTTTCTTTAAAAAGTAATCAATTCTTCCGCAGATCACGTATGTTAATAAACATCAATGCCACGGACATCAAGTTGAAGACCACTGCTCAATCGGAATCCAATAGGAATAACTTCATGATGCTCACAACCCCTGAACAAAGAATGCTAAAAGTGCATTCAATGGCAGCCTTCATGCGAAGGCTCAATTGGAATCTAATTGGATTTACAATATTAAAGGGAGTCTTAGAATTCCAGTTCACGTCAAACACAATCCATAAGCAACTGAAAAGACATCCTTAATGTTTTGTTTTTTTTTTACCGTAAAGAATATAACTTAGCTAGTAAAAAAGAATATAAAACCGTTTCGGAACGTATGCTTAACTATATGGAATTGGTACGATAAAAAGGGAGTGTGCTGTAATTTGTATGCCCCAAATGGTAATAGATAATATATTCCAATCTTACTTTTTAACAACTTTTAAAACCAATATGACTATTTCGTTTCAATGTGTTTCTATGATATCGATAAAGTGTGTAATAAAATCTAATCACTGTCACTACTACTGCTGCTACTGCTACTGCTGCCTTTACGCCGGAACGCCTTCGACAGGGCGTACCCTCCAAGACCGGCTGCACCGGCTGCGGCACCGTACTTTAGTAATCTGCTGGTTTTCCCTTTCTGAAACAGTAGAAAAGCACAGCAATTATTTTCTCATGTTTAACTACCGCAAAATCCCAATACCCAAATAAAAAAAGACACTTTTAAAACCCCTTAAGCCAATAGCTCTTTGGACACAAAACAGCTAGACAGACAAAAAAATAGAAAATCAAACAAAAATACACTGATCTCACATTTTGCAACGTACGGGAAGCATTTTAGAAGCAATGGCAGCACCCGTGCCAGCCACTAAAGCTGTCGACGCTACACCACCGGGCGTCATTGCAAAGCCTGCGCTCTGATGTTGCTGTGGTTGGGGATGCGGCGCGCATGGATATCCTGCCGAGTAGAGGGCGCCTGGTGGTGGTGGTAGTGGTGCCGTTGGATACATCGGTGCACCATATCCTGGACCACTCCCTGGCGGCATCACGAAACCAGGCTGTATGGCAAACGGGCGCAGTGGTGATGATTGAGAGCGCAAAGAAAAGACGAATACAAAACACAGAAAACATCAAACAATAACACAACCACTTTACAATGTACAGAGCGAATGGAATGTGATAGCAGCTTCTCGCATACCTTGACACTTGCCGGATGGGATTGAGCAGTTTGGGATGGTGAGATGGGGGAATGGGTAGCCATTCCTTTGGCGTTTGATTTATCGCCTACTGCGTTGCGAAGAAAATCTTGCGTTTGCTGTATGCCGCTAGTGATCGTTTGTTTGAACGGGAGGGTTTTCATCTTAACGCGATTGTCTTCGCGTGAAGCATCATGGGATGAGGAAGGCTTTTCGTTTCGGCGTAAGGGAATAGGAAATATACAGTTAATTTACAGATAACGGAATTTACACGGACAACACAGTAAGCAAATGTAACGCCACGTGTTTGAAGCGTAATAACGACATAAAGAAACGCATATAGACTCTAGGACACAGAAGAGCAAACATAAATGCCAAAACTATTTGCCAGCGAAATTTTCTAACCAACTGCCAGCATACCCGTTCTCTAAAAAGCCACGGACTGCAGCAGGACACGTAATTGGGGGGAGTATGCCAGTACTAAGGTAGCAAAGGATAGGTGTGTCGTAAACAGTGCATTACATTTGCTCAACTTTTGCCTGCAACTCTTCTTTGAACAGTACCGAAAATGGCACGGCCGCCGGCAGCGGTGCTCCAGGGGGCTGCGTAGGATAGTGCGGATAGCCGGGCATCGTCGACGGCGGTGGCGGTGGTGGTGGTGGTAGTGGATAGCCACCTACTCCTTTAGATATGTAGCCGAAGTTGAACCAAAAAAATGGGAAAACGGACACAACACATTAAGACATTAGATAAGGAAGAGGTTGTGTGACAGAGGTGATGGTGTGGTCGATCGATCGGTTACGGGCTTAGAACAGTCTCCCAAAGAGTAGCCGCCTGGTTCTACCTGGATAGTGGCCACTTCCGCCACCGATCGGGTGCGATGGCAGCGGTGTGTAGGGGGGCGGTGGCGGTAAGTTCGATGGTGGCGCATTCGGTACAAAGCCCATCGCCGGTGGTGCGTACGGTGCCGCTGGAGGGAGATGCACTGTTGGTGGATGATAAGGTAAGGTGTGTGTGTTAAAGGGAAGGGGAAATATCGAACACACGAGATAAGATAAGCATTTGGCTGTTTCAGTCATTTGCACTGCCGTGACACCTACCGATTGGTGGATATGGATTCACTGGCACCGAGCCCGGCACGTCCGCCTCGGACAGGATCGAATAGATCGTGCCGCCGGCGGCGATCGAAATGTACTGCGCCCGATGCAACGGCAACCGGTGCCCGAACGTGCAGAAGTGTGCACCGTTGATGGCAATTTTGTACTGCGTCGCTTCGGCCAGTATCAGCAGATCGAAGCTTTCGCCGTACCGGATCGGGCAGCCACCGTAGCGTTCCTCCGGCCCGACCACCTGGTTCTGGATCGAGTTGCGCACGATCGCGTGCTCGTGCGGTCGAATGCTAATGTGCAGCGTGACATCGTCGCGCGGATTCACTGCCGCACCCGATTGAATGTAGATCTGGCAGCTGGTGTGGGTGAAAAATGGGTTGAAAAAAAAACACATTATTAGAAACATGACTCATCGCAGCTACAACGCAGCAGCAAAAGCTGTAGGCGTGTGAATTTCCTCACCGTTCTCCATGGTTGGTAATGATGCCCTTGATACGCAGCATACGTCCCGGACTTAATCCGCCCGGTATTAGCCCCAGAAAGGGAAGGGTCTAGAATGGAAGCGAAAGAAAACGAAACGCTGACTCATCACACATTCGCCCCTTGACTGGGTGGAAAAGCAACCTTTTTTCCAATGATACTTACGGGAGAATATTGCGGAATCGTAGCCATTAGTGTAACTAGCTACAGCCACAAACAATCAACTTTCTTCAAACGTGGTTTCTTCTAAAACACTGCACTATATTTTAAACACACGCACACTAAATGTACTACCAAACCGTCACAAAGGGTTCCCGTACGCGAAAACTGACAAACGCTAAATGATAGATAGCGCTACGTTGTATGTTTACTTTATAGCTTTGGGCTTCGTTATCGTACGTACGAAATCGACGTGCCTTCGATAACTGAGTCAAGTGCGCGTACAGCAGCAATGGAGAGAAAGAAGGTTCTGCCTCCCACCACCCCCTCAATTTCCGTAATGACGATGAGTCAATACATCAACCCAGCCGAGCATTGGCATGTGTAAGTGAGCTTGGCTGTATGGATTTCAAAAATATTGCGCCATTACCCGATTGTAACGGCCGCGTAACGCTTGGTGATGGGTGTAACGCTGAACTGTCATTTGAGCGGGATGTAAACAACACGCGCTGCCATGCGTTGCTGCTTTGCTTTGTGCCATCGAAGTGTCCGTCTCGCAGGTCCCGAAAACCGAACGCAACACTCGCGCGTGTTTGTGTCCCCGCGACAGGTAAAAATAAATTAACTAGGTGTACCCGGAAGGGGAAACAGCTTGCACAATAGAGAAAGTGACCAAGTGGCACGTCGACTGTGTGTTCACAGGGAAGAGGGGGCAGGACGAATTGCTGCCGCCGCTGTATGATGCCGCTTGCCGTCTACCCGCTGTACGGCCGGCCAGTGAGATGAGTGTGTACCACGATGAGGTCGAAATCGAGGATTTCGAGTACGACGAGGAGGAGGAGATGTACTACTACCCGTGCCCGTGCGGCGACCGGTTTCAAATCAGCCGGGAAGAGCTGATCGCGGGCGAGGAGGTCGCTACCTGCCCGAGCTGCTCGCTCATAGTGAAGGTGATCTACGATCCGGAAGCGTTTGCCGCGGAACAGGACGAAACGGAAGCGGTGGCGGGTAAAGCGACCGATCAGCTGGAAAAGAACTAAACTGGTCAAGTGTGAATATTACGAAGAATAAAGCTAGGTAATAATACCCTTAGCTAAATGTGACATATTTCACTGTGGAAAAGCCGGCAGAAGGATGGCAGTGTCTTACACTTACAGGGAGAAAAATGTATTTTCATGTTTATTTTCAGTCGCAAACCAGATAAAAAAGAGGAAAACACAGAGTGCATCAACAATTAAAACACTAACAAGTACAGTATGGTGAAAATAACTTACAGGTCCCGTGTGCACACGTGTGTTACGGTTCTGTTTTGCTGTAGTCTAACTTCTTCGCGCGTGGATTCACCGAAGAACGGGTCAAACGTTTTGCGGCATCTGAAAATATAAGTGGAAAAACATGATCATATAGTACAAAACGAACAGATAACAAAGTACACTCAGTGCTTCAATTACCTGTTTCTCCCTCGAAGCTGTTGTGGCAGTCCTTACTATCGCCCGAGTCCTCGCCGAACACGTCCGCGATGACACTGGCCGACGTTCGCCCCGGCCTGGATCGTCGTTGGCTGGCCGCACTCCGACGTGGCGTTCCACGCGCATAAACCTTGCGTCCCTGCTTCGCATCGTCTGTGTCCACGCTGTCGTCCGACTGTTGGTTACTTTCGCTGGCCGGAACGGACACGGCAGATGCATTCAGCAGCTGCGAATGTCTGAGCCGCTTCTGTATTTCCATATCCAGCCGGGACGGTGTCCGGGCGGCCAGATTGTCGATGTGCTCGATCTCGAGCTCGTCGTTAAATTTGATCTTCGGCTTCGGTGTGTCCACGATCGAGCGCGACGTATGCCGGCGACGGGTTTGCGGCGTATCCAGGCCGGAATCGAGAAAGAGGACACTCTTCGTCCGCCGGTCGTTCTTGACCTTTGGCGTTTTCAGTATCGACTTTACCTCTTCTGTTCTGTGCAGTGTGATCTAAGCAAGGGGATGCGGAAAATTTATTAATTAATTTAATGAAAGCAAAGACGGACGTGGTTGGTGTGCTATTTGGGTACGGACTAGTGTTGGGTTTCGTTTCATGAATCTTTCGTTGCGAATCATTCATATGAATCTTCAGCGATGAGTGATCCGAATCTCGAATAGAATCTTTAAATAATCTTTTAAGTTTCATGAATCCTTGAATATTCATGAATATCTAGAAATTCATGAATCTCTATAGATTCACGAATCTTCAAAGATTCGTGAATCTTCTAAGAAGTCTCGAAAGCCTATATAGGTTGGCATGACCACGTAGGTTGTTACACCAAGAAGAAAGATAATAAGAAGCTCAAACTCTATGATTATTTAGACATTTATGAATCCTTCGAGATTCATGAATATTCAAAGATTCATGAATCTCAAAATATTCATGTATCTTGAAAGATTACATCAAAAATACCTGAGATTCGTGAATCTTTAGAGACATAAGAATCTTGAGATTCATGATTCTTTCGAGAGTTAAATTGAATCAATTGAAAGAACAATTCAGATTCCTTAATCTGAATCAGATTTACCCAACACTATTGCAGACTACAGCGAATAACGAGGAAACTAAACTTACATCGGGAAAAATGGTACGTCGCTTGGAAAGTTCATCCAGTTTGGATGGCTGTTCCCAGTGGAATACGGTCGGTGTACCACCCGGGCATAGACTAGAGCGCCGCTGCTGCAGGGAGGAACGTTTCGGGGACTTTCCGAAGCGTACTGCACGCTTTTCCGGCGTCGTTACAACGGTGACCGTATCCTTCAACTGTTCCAAATCTTCCACCGTCGTTTTTTGCTTTTGCTTCTCCTGTCGCGCTTTGCGTATCAGATCCGCAATGACGGAGGACGACGCCTTGGTGCCAGCCGCTGGCTGCTTCTTTTCGCGCTTTCGTATACCACCACCGGCGCGGAGCTTTTTCGTTTTGGCCTGTGGTTCCGGCGACGGTGCAAACTCCTGCCAGTTGTTTTCCTTCAACGATCGCAGCTCGTCGAAGCGTTTGTTTAAGTTGTCCAGATCGAGCGACAGCATCACCCAGAAGCCGTCCAGATCGTCATGTCGTACCTTGCGGTCGTTCCACTTCAATTCATAGTGCCCTATCAACTCCCGGAACTTGGTAAACTTCTTCTTGAACAGAATGTTCGTTTGGCCCTGGGCCGCGATGATTAACCCGCGACAGTGATCGTTCAGTTCGTGCTCTGGTTCGAGGAACGGTGCGTAAAGGTCACACAAACCCTGCAAACGGCCCACTTCGTTGTCGACCTTCTCGTAGTAGAAGCGTGTCTTTTCCTGCACCTCTTTCGGCGGTGCTGGATCGTCGTTCGGCTCGACCACCGCTGGCTCTGTGATTCGTACCGAGTTGCGACGGCTACGACGGAGAGGAGTATTGCTGGTGGAAGTTTTGGGAATAGCGTCTCCCTCACCGACAGAGCATGGCTGAACCTTCTCCTCTTGCGTTAAATTTGCTTGGCCAGCAATGGTTTCGTCTTCCACTGGTTTCGACTCGGTGGCCAGGTTGTCGATGTGCTCGATTTCGAGCTCGTCGTTAAATTTGATCTTCGGCTTCGGTGTGTCCACGATCGAACGGGATGTGTGCCGACAGCGGGTTTCCGGTGTATCCAGGCCGGAATCGAGAAAGAGGACACTCTTCGCCCGCCGGCCGTTCTTAACCTTTGGCGTTTTCAGAATCGACTTTACATCTTCCGTTTTTTGCTGCGTAATCTAAGGGGGATGAGGAAATTTGTGAATTATTGTACGCGAAATAAAAATCGATGAAAAATCTGAGATTTTACTCACCTCGGGGAAAATGGTACGTCGCTTGGAGAGCTGTTCCGGCTCCGATGGCTGTTCACAGTCGGATACGATCGGCGTACCACCCGGGCATATACTAGAGCGCCGCTGCTGTACGGAGGAACGCCTCGGAGACTTTCCAAAGCGTACTGCACGCTTTTCCGGCGTCGTTACAACGGTGACCGTTTCTTTCAGCGGCTCCAAATCTTCCACCGTCGTTTTTTGCTTTTGCTTCTCCTGTCGCGCTTTGCGTATCAGATCCGCAATGACGGAGGACGACGCCTTGGTGCCAGCCGTTGGCTGCTTCTTTTCGCGCTTTCGTACACCACCACCGGCGCGGAGCTTTTTCGTTTTGGCCTGTGGTTCCGGCGACGGTGCCAACTCCTGCCAGTTGTTTTCCTTCAACGATCGCAGCTCGTCGAAGCGTTTGTTTAAGTTGTCCAAATCGAGCGACAGCATCACCCAGAAGCCGTCCAGATCGTCATGTCGTACCTTGCGGTCGTTCCACTTCATTTCGTAATGCTCAATCAGCTCCCGGAATTTGGTAAGTTTCTTCTTGATCAGAATGTTCGTTTGGCCCTGGGCCGCGATGATTAACCCGCGACAGTGATCGTTCAGTTCGTGCTCAGGTTCGAGGAACGGTGCGTACAAGTCACACAAGCCCTGCAAACGTTCCAGCTCGCTGTCAACCTTCTCGTAGTAGAAGCGTGTCTTTTCCTGCACCTCTTTCGGTGATGCTAGATCGTCGATCTGTTCATCGAGCGATGGTTCACTCAGTCGTACCGAGCTGCGACGTACACGACGGAGCGATATGTTGTTGGCCGCAGTGCTCTGCACAGCATCAGCGCCGTCGGCAGAACATTGTTGAATCTTTTCGTCTAGCGATAAATTCGCACGGCTGGGAACGATTTCGTTTTCCAGCGGTTCTTCGGTAAATATTAACGAAGCACGCTTCTTTGTCTTCGATCCATCCAGCTCGCTCTGTTCTGGTAAGCCCTGCTCCGTGGGTTGAGCGATTTGTTCGATTTCGGTTTTCAACGGTTTTTCGGTAAAAGACCACGAGATGCGCTTCTTCGCTTTGGATCCATTCAATCCCTTCTCCTTTGGCAAACTGCTGCTACTACGGTCCTGTTCCAAGGAGTGAGATGAATTGATCTCGATTACAGAAAGTGATGTGAGGGAAGTCGCATTATTGCCATTATTCGTCACCATATGCAATAGCGGCGGTACCGTTTGCTCGTGATAAACAATCGCTGGACGACCATTGGATGGAGCCGTATCAACGCTGATGGTGAACGATTCATTCAAAGCCGGTTTCCTATTGCGATTTTCCAGCTTGTCAAATGCCGAAGCATCGCTCATTTCTGCATCCTTAAACACCTCATCATCGTCGTCGCCTATTACAATCGTGTCGTTGTCGATTTCGTGTACCACTGCCGGTACCCAGTCGCTAATATTACCATCGATCTGCTGTTCATTCTTGCCCTTCGTGTCCAGAACGGCCGAATCGTTCAATTTGACCGTTTCATGCACGACCGTTGCATCGTATGTCGACAAGCAAGCCACCGGCTGTGGATCCCAAATGCTGTCGCCTTCCGCTCTCAATGCTATCGGCGATGAATGTCTAACACCATCGGAGGCCGGAATTCGCACCGACGGCGACTCTACCTCGATCGGACTAATGCCATCGAAAAGTTCCGCCGTTTTGATTACATTCAGCAATCCTTTGTCTTTCTTAATTTCTGACTCCGGTTCAAACGTGAACGCTAACGGTTTGCGATGTTTGCGTACGGTCGAAGTAACCATGGCAGATGTTCCACCACCACCGGTCTGTTTGCCATCGTTAGGTGGAGGCTTTACCTTTAAGACAAACGCTGGCTTCTTCTGCTGGAACAGTGGTCGAACGGTTTGCGCTGTCTGTGGAGAAGAATGGGTAAGAAAAACGTGAATTCAACCATGTACTACATGCACCCGGTACAATATATACTTACCACAGCATGTCGGATGGTTTTGATCGGTTTCTGCTGCACGGGTTGCTGCGTTTCCTTCACGCGCTTCAATTCCGGTTTCAGCCCCTTTACTGCCGACTTGGTGGGATTCGGTTTCAGTTTCTCCGAGGGTAGGATTTTCGGTGGCACGTTTTCCGTTGCCTTTGGTGTCAGCTTTTCCGTGCGCCAACAGTCTACCCGAGGTTTGATGCTCTTTACCACTGGGGCAGGCGTTTTGCTGCCGATCGCTACCGTTTGCATCGCCTGATCGAGCAACTCGCTGAGGGGCTTTTTCGGGCGCGCAGTACCTTCCGCCAGTGGCTCTTGAGTCACCTCGACGAGTTTCTTCGGCACGAACGGCACGAACGGTGCTTTGGCTTTGATTTTTTTCTCCTGCTGCATCCGTCGCTTCTGTTCACGAAACTGTAGCAAACGCTGCAGCCGTCTGCGATACTGTTCCTCTTCCGACACTGGTTTGTTGTCACTGTTTTCGGATTGCTTTGTGTTTGCATCTTGCTGCAGCTGCTGTGGTTCATCATTTTCTTCTTCCGATTCGTTGGTCATATTACGGAATGCTTGCCGCATCTCATGGCGAGACTTGGCCCGCATTACTTTATTCTTCCTGGTCATTTCCTCCAGCACCTGGTCGCCCCACTGGTGCTGGGAGTGGTTCTTGTAAAACACTTTGAACTCCATCCTGAAGCCACTGAACACAACAATGCTCCCCGAACTCTACTGGAGCGGTCAGGAAATGGACGACAAAGTTACTTGCAAAAAGAACACAAACCAAACGCACTCGAGGTGTAGCAACACGTCCAAACAGGACGTCGATGGCCGCTTCGATCGGTACCAACGGCTGCGCGTCCTTTGGCTGTGGCGTTGAATGTTTCGGTTGTGATCGTTACCCAAGCTGCAAATTCAAACCAACTGTCAACGGACGTTCAACGGAGCCTGCTGTAGCTGTCAAGGGCAGCGTTTGTTTGCTTGCTATTCAAAGCTGTTGGAATGTGATTCATTTGGAAAATAAATATGTATAATTTATAAAGAAACTTATTTTTTATCAATTAAAAGGAGAGGTTTTTAAAATAAACAGCAAAACAGTCCCGTTTCGATTGCTTATCCCATCTGGCAGCACTGCCCCGTCGCTTGACAGCTGACGACGACGAGGTGACATTTGTCGTTGCTGGTGTGTAAACTTTTCCGCAGCGCAAGGGAATGCGATTGGGCCTGTGGCCGTGATATTTGAGTGTTTTCTATTTTCTCCGTGCGCAAAAACACCACGCCAGCCAGCGTTGCACAGTTTACACTTTTCCCCCAAAAACAGTGATACAGTGTGAAATTGCAAGCACGCGACAATGGTTCTGACGCGTGTTATTCGTGCCGTAGGTCGTTCGACCTTGCTCGAGACGGGTGTAGCTGGTAGCGGTGGAGGCCAGCTGCAGCTGGTACGGTTGCCGCTGCGTCGCAAGTACACTTATCGCAGCGGTGCCCTGAAACCGATGCCCGAAATCACACCGTTCGGGCTGTTCGGCATTATCGCCACCGTCATCCCGGGGCTACTGATTGGGGCGACCATCAGCAAGAACATGGCCAACTTTCTCGAAGAGAACGATCTGTTTGTGCCGTCGGATGACGACGATGATGACGATTAAAGAGAGCGAGAGGACAAGGGAGAGGAAAAGATCCGCAAACTACGGACCTACACAACTACACACACGTACGGGGCAGGATGGGGAGGCGGGGCAGCACATGGGTCAGGATCGATATTTTTAGAATGCGAACCATTCTTCAACCTGTACGTGTGGTGTAAGTAAGGGAAAACATAATCCACGCAATTAAAAGGACGGTCGCTAACATAATGCATCTGTTTTTCCGTTTTCATATCATTTCCAGATAATTCCCTAGTTCATTTTAATACAAGAAATGCTGCGATCATCCCCTGGCCCCAGCCTGTATCGAACCTTGTTATAGATAGCAGCTGTTAAACGAAGCTCCCAATCCCTTCGCTTTCAATCGTTTCACAGTAGTTACAGCTCTTCCCCATTCACTGTTAAGGATGTAGCAACCTCGAAAGGAAGAAAAGTGGCCGACACTAACACAAAACAACGCGCACCAGTGATATCATCGAAAGCGGAAGAAAGAAAGAAGCGACTTCTTCCGCATTCTTGCTCGTTTCAATCGAATGTTCGTAACTTTATTGTTGTGCTTGCAGGAATAATTTAGGTCCACACCATCAGAACCGTAGCGTGTTGAATCGTTTTGATTTTCATTTGTACATAATTTGCAGTTAAGTTTTTCGTTTTAAGTTTTTTTAAACATACAGTTTATGCTTTTGTTTTGCTTCGAGTCAGCAGCAAGCAAACGACGAACCATCACGCACGCACCCGCCATCGCGCAAAGTAGGCGGCTTAATTAACGAGAAATCAAACAAACAAACAAAAAAATACCCGAAGAGTTATTAGTCCGAGTTACGCAAAATAAAAGACGAATAAAATACTTAAAAAAAGCTGTGCTGTCTTTTGCTCTGAGTTTGTTTTTCCACCGTAATTTACAATTTTCGAAATTATTCCCTGGTGTTATGGACTTGTTCGGGAGAGGAAGACTTCCAAGCATTATTTACAGTCGGCGTGTCTGGTCACTTAATGCTCTCTTGAAAGGATCGGAGAAGTAGAAGAGCGGTAATGGGTCAGGAGAGGAGGAGAGCGGTTCGTCATTAATTTAAAAAAAGGAAATAATATTATACATGTGTATGAAAAATGAATACTAACTCCGTTATTGCATTCCAAAATTAAAGCATAAAGCAATAGTGGAACGACGAAACAGTTCTTATTCCTTTTCGAAAAAAAGCTTACAACTTAATACCGAACCGTTTTGTGCATGATCCTCGATGATTAATAAGTTAATAAAATTATAATAAAAGAAACGTTAAATAAAAATAACAACTACTCGTCGTAAAGCCATCTGCAGCAACAACCTAAAACACGCGGGAGGGACGATTGGAAAATACTTGGTACGTGTTTTTTTTTTGTTTTGCGCGATTCTGTTCAACACACATTTACACCTTTTTTGTAGCCGCCGCTGGGGCACTCCAGCTCGTCCCCTTTTCCATCTCCGTTTACTCCGGTGGCTTTTTGTGCGCACTCCAGCCATGGAAGCACTTGGTGAACCGTTTCGATTCCTTGTTTTTCAGCGTGAGGAAAAGCTTTCGCGGCCGCTCGGGTTGCTTTATGCGCATATGCTGGATGTAAACCTACAGCGCGTGAGAGAAGGCAGGAAAGAGGCAAATAAAGGGAAATGATAAATATTTCACCGAAAAACGCTTCTCATCATCTTGCCCATTTTGCTTACCTGTGCCGATTTGTAGGCGAGCTTAATTTCCACCTCGCTGCAGCGTGACCCCAGCCACAGAAACACCTGATCGCCGTTGTCCAGTATCATGATGTCGTCGTCCGCCAGATCGTCCTGACAAAAGTCGGAACACTTCTCCGCCACCGTAAAGTAGCCCTTCTCGTTCGAGCAGCGGAACAGGCGGGTAAAGTTCATGTACTCCGCATCCGTGTCGTACGGTTTGCGGCCACCGAGCGCAACCCAGAAAAAGTTTTCTGGCTCCTCACCTTCGTGAAGGATCTTTGTAGTGGAGAGAAGGCAAAATAGCACATTGTTTAGTGAGAAATTTAATAGGGTTTCACTTATGCTCAAGCTGCGGAACTAGTGGTGGGAGCTTGGAATCGGACCTAGCCGATTCCGTTTTTGTTGTCGGAATCAATTCCGAAGCCGTTTTAGATTATGTAACTTATTCTGATTCCGGATCCAATTTCGATTCTGATTCCGGAACCGATTCCGACTCCGGATCCGATTCTGACTCTGGATCCGATTCCAATTCCGGAACCGATTCCGACTCCGGAACCGATTCCGATTCCGGAACCGATTCTGCTTCTGGAACCGGTTCTGACTCTGGAACCTATTCTGATTCTGGAACCGGTTCTGACTCCGGAGCCAATTCCGGGGCCGATTCCGGAATTGATTCCGGAAACTGATTCCGGACCTACTATCCGGAAGTGATTCCAGAAATCTTTGGAGCTAGCCGGTGAAAACTTCATTTTTCCCATCACTAGTATGAACCATTCGCGTACCTGTAAGCTAACCCACGGATTGTTAAACATGTCCTCCGCTATTTCCTGTATCAGTCTCGCCTCCTCGCCGGTGGTTTTCGAGCCGATCCACACGTACACGATGCCCGATTCCGAATCATCGTCCGTTTCGAACGGCACAAACAGAATGTAGCTGCGAAAGGAGAAGATTATTAGCATAATTCAATAAAACATTCATTTCCCCCCTGGGGAAACTTACCAGAACGCTGAGTTCAGCACAGTCGCTTCCGGTTTGACCTGTATCAGGCGCGTGCACAGTGCGCTCCCGTTCGACCGCAGATGGTAGAACTCGACCGGCAGCTTCCCTTCGGGCGTGCGCTGCTTCTCCTTGCGCCGGCCATTCTTGATCACAAACTTGCCCTTGAAGTGGGACATAAACTTCAGATTTTCCTGCTGCTGGTGTATCCGTACCACCTCCAGCTCCTCGCCAAACATCGACTTGAACTTCTTCTGCAGCGTAAAGGTGAACGTTAGCCAGCCCATATTGCCCGCCTCACGACCCTGCCAGAAGTACACCACGCACTGGATTTCCTCGGCCGGGGTTGCAGCCGGATCGAGCGCCTTTAGCGACGCCTTGCCGATCGGGCCCGACGATGCACCCTCGGTACCGGGTCCGCCCGCCGCCACCGTCGAGTCGTGGCCCTCGTCCTCCTCCCCGTCCGGCTCGTCCTCGTCGTCCACCGGGAGGCAGTAGCGGCAGAGAAACACGTAGCACTCGCCCGTGTAAAACACGCCCAGCTCCTCCTCCGGCAGCCGGACAAACTTCTTGTTCTCCAGCACGAACGGTTCCATCACGTCGAGATCGTAGTTCCAGTCCTCGGCGAGCTGGGCCGCCTCCATCGGCGTCATGGCCGGCTGGCGGGGCATA
This sequence comes from Anopheles coluzzii, assembly GCF_943734685.1. NCBI lineage: Eukaryota > Metazoa > Arthropoda > Insecta > Diptera > Culicidae > Anopheles > Anopheles coluzzii. The sequence continues at coordinate 74,409,530 of NC_064671.1, forward strand.
AACAGGGCGGCCAGATCGGCCTTCGTTTGCTGCTGCTTGGCCCACTGCGTTAGGTCGGCGCCGGTCCGCGCCACCGATTGGGCGGTGCGCGTGAAGTCGACCGCAATGATCTCCTCCCACCCGGTAAACTTGGACTTGAACACCTGCGTCTCCGTGCCCTCCTGGACGCGCGTGATCATCGCGTAGTCGGGCCGGTCGATCATGCTGAACAGCTCCTGGGAGAGCTTGATGGCGGCGGCCCGCACCAGCCGGGTCGACTTCTTGCCGAACCACACGAACAGATCCAGATAGCAGTCGAGAATGTACACGTTCTTGCTGGCGAGTATGGTGTGGGTGAGCGTTTTGTTGCAACCGCCGCCCGGCAGCTCCACCTGCGGCAGCTCCAGGTAGCCCATGCCGAGCTGGATTTGGTAGAGCCGGGGCGGCACCGGCACGAACTCCGGATCGACGTGCGACTGGTTGAGACACTCCGCCTCCTCGTCCTGCGGCCCCTGGCCGTCGGCGAACCCGAGCGCACGCCAAAAGTCTAAGCTTTCCTGCCGCTGGTACTCCTGGTAGATCTCGGCCTTGTTCTTCCGCTCGTGCTTGTTGATCTTTTCCGCCGTAAAGCGTGCCTTCGACTTGAGCGTGTTCTTCGACCGCGTCCCGTACCACACGAAAATGTTCAGGCCCGTGTCCAGCAGAAACACGTACCCCGGATCGAGCGACTGGTAGCTCACCGGCACCGGCTCCAGATGGATGTTCGGCCCGGCGTCGTGCACCCGGTACAGCCGCACAATGTAGACGGCGTTCTCGATCGTGTAGAACCCGGTCGACGTGCGGCCACCCTCGATGTACGTCACGTCCGAGTCGAACAGTGCCAGAAACTCGTCCGACTCGTCGCCCTGCTCTTCCCGGATCGTACGGCACCGGGCGCCCAGATAGTTGCGCAGGTTGACCGCGTGGATCGCCGAGCAGGCGCGCTTGTCTAGCGTTGCCTTCGTGCCGATCCAGAAGTAAATCTCCCACGACAGCTGGCCACTGTCGTCGTGCGACGTTTTCAGCACGATGTAGCAGTCGCCCTCGTAAAACTTCCCGTGCGCCGCCTCCTCGATCTTGTTCGGCAGGAAGTTCTCAATCTCCCACACCGTCAGCCCCGGGTACTGGCCGTCCTCGTCCTCGAATATCTCCGAATAGTCGACCGGCGGCTTCTCCAGCGTTTCGTCCCACCGCTTCGGCTTCAGGTTTTCCACCTTTTCCTCCCCGAACCCGAGCCCGCTGTTTTTGTCCTTCGCAATGTCCTGCATGCCTTTCAGTATTTTGGCCGAATCCTGATTGTCGGACGAGTCGTTACGGGCGCCGCGCCGAAGCCGCAGCTTTCGGGCGATCGGATCCTTTCCGGCGTTCGCCGCACCCTGTACCTGGGCCGGCACGTTTGCGCCGGCCAGCCGCAGCTGGGTTTGGAGCGAAAAATCGATATTGTAGTAGGCCAGCCCATCGCCCCGCTGCGCTTCGATCGGTTTCGGGGGCATCACCAGGTCCGGGTTGTTGCGCAAATCCAGCTGCTCCATGTCGGTCAGCAGATGGATCGCTTCCGGCAGGGTGATCAGCTTGTTCGAGCTAAGGTTAAGCTTTTTCAGCGAACCACAGCCGCGACACAGCCCTTCCGGGACCATCTCGAGCTCGTTGTTCGAGGCGGAAAACACCTCCAGCGCGCTCAGCTTGCCGATGCTCGACGGAATGCCCTCGAAGTTGAGCAGATTGTCGTTCACGTACAGGCGGCGCAGCTCCTGCAGCTTGCAGAGGGTGGCGGGCAGGGCGGTTAGCTTGTTGCGCGAAAGGTTCAGCGTCTCCAGCTTGGTAAGGTTTTCGATCAGCGGCGAAAGCTCTTCCAGCACGTTGTCGTTCAGGTTGAGGCGCTTCAGGTTGGCGAGGTTGTACAGTGCGCCCGGCACCTTCGAGAGCGCATTCTGGGACAGGTCCAGCTCCTGCAGGTTGGACAGGCTGTCGAGCGAGGCGGGAAAGTTGTTGATCGTTCGCTGCGTGTTGCGCATCTGCAGGCAGACCAAGCTCTGCAGGGACGGCAGCTGGCGGAGTTGAAACAGCTCGAGCGGATTGTCGTTCAGGATGAGCGTCTGCAGGTTGGACAGCCGTCGCGTCTGGGGCGGTAGCGTTTCCAGCTTATTGTTGGACAGGTCGAGAAACAGCAAATCGGTCAGATTGATGAACAGCGAGGGTGGAATGGTTTCGATTCTAGAAAGTGGAAACAGTAGCACATTATTACATTATTGCATAGGGCAATCGACTCGAAATTAATCTCTTGGACACGTTTTACTCACTGATTATTGCTTAGATTGAGCACGAGCAGTGCTTTGGCTTTCTCTAAACCCTCCGGCACCTCCTTAAGGCGATTGTGCGATAGGTCGAGCGTGGTCAACTCTTCCAGCTCGAACAGATCCGACGGGATGGCGTGGCTTTTCAGCTTGTTCCGGCGCACGTTCAGCGATCGCAGGCAGCCCAGTTCGCTTAGCTGGCCGAACAATTTCTCGAGCTGATTGTTCTTCATCGACAGGTGCTCCAGCTTCACCAGCTTGCCCATCTCGTCCGGTATCGTGTCCATGCCGGTACGGTCCAGCTTGAGCCACTGGACCCCGGACATGTGTTTGATATTCTTGGGGAATTTATCTTCCTGAAGGCAGACAGAAAGAATACCAAAAATTAGATAATAATTAAAGGGGAAACATCCATTCGCAACAAATGGTTGTGAGAGCAAAGGAGGGAAAGAAAGAAGGCTTTTGTATTTCATAAGCTCGTTAAACATGACAAACATAACCCTTCGAACTCGGATTATCGCAACTTATCGTCGTCAGTGCGGCGCGCGATCAGCCTCGCCGTCTCTTTGCCTTGGATGAGGCAAAGCCGGGTAAGACGAAAATAGAATTCGGTGGTATGTTCGTATTAATGCTGCCAGTAACGAGCGAATTCTGGTATGGGAAGTATGTCACCGTCACCGGGGAACAGTATGACGACCCATCAAACACTACCGCCCACTTGATGTTAGTTTTATTACAACCGAGATGCAGTTAAAAAGTCCATCTCAACAGAGGGGCACACCCGTACGGACAGGGATAATCACTTCGCTGGGACATTCCTGGTTGCATATTCGCCCGGGTTACTTACGCTGAAGTCATTGTTCGTGAAATCTATTCCACGCACGAACGGCAAAACACCTGTAGTGCTCATAGTTTTCCTCTTTTAGTTTTCCTCCTTCGTTTTTTTTTCTCTCCTGCACGATGCACTTGTGCAGCCAACGACCCGTGCAGTATTTTTTTTGTTTCGTTTCGCAGAGATTGATGCGCTTCTGGTATTTGTGTGGGAAGGGGAACAAGTGAATTGGCCGTGCTGTTTTCACTGCTTTAAAACTTGGTTTTCCTGAGGATAAATTCACCGCTAAATATCACATTTCTGTCCGAATGTTATGGGGAAGGTTTATCGGGCAGGATGGATGCCGATTTATGTGGAAAACTCTTCTAAAATTTCCACTTTCTTGCCATTCACTGCACAAAAACAGTACTTGGTGTATTCTTTTTTATTTTATTGAAAGAATGAATGACAGTGCCCAAGGAAGGCAACCACCGAGCTGACAGATGGAGCGACCCACTGCGCAAATGTGACAGATTGGTGTGGTATGGGATGCGATGTTTTTTTTTTAAATAGAGCGAGGTGTAGATTAGCTTAAAACAACAATAAAATAGCCGTTGTTATTTGTTTTAACTTTTTTAAATTTGTTAATAAACCCACAATAAACATGATATTTGCTATGAGGATACAGTAAAAAATAAAGTATAAAATAATAATACAGGCGGTCCCCGAGATACACGGTACCTCTTATACGCGGATTCGGAGATACGCGGTTTTCTAAATTTGACAATTCTTTGAGCAAATTGTACTGATTTGACACATCAATTGCAAATTGCCAAATAATTTCCGTTTTGATCGAATGTTCAAAACTATTTCAAAAGGTTTAAAACAGTTATATTCAGTCAGAATCATATCAAATAATTCATAAAGTAACTAAAACCGCCCCCTACTTGCAAAATTACACGAAAATTTGTGATATTTTAGCTGTGTAACGTCCGGACTAATATCGCCCACTGTGCACTCAACCCGAACACCGAACGCAGCGGTATAAACGCGTTATACCTTGACCGCTGGAGCACCCGGTGTGCTAGATGAACTGTCATAGAATAAAGCTCTCTTCTTGGCGCGACATTGAACTGAACAGACGTAAGCCACTGACTTCTGCGTATAATTATTTGTGTGCTCTTCCGAATTGTGCTAAATCTTATTAAAACGACCAATTAACCTTCTGCCAACCGTAAAACGCTTGGTCGTTACATCTCAGAAGTGGGATAACCAACAAAAAATCGCCTACAAAACCGCCTGCAAGCCGCTTTACTAGCCGGTATACGTGTGTCTGTGTACGTGTGTGCGTGTGACAACGCCATTTCATAAAATGGTAGGCAAAGACGAACTTCGCCGGGCGCTCATCGAAGCCGGCGTCGACGTACCGAATACCGCCACCGTCACACAACTTCGGAAACTTTACGCCTCCCTCGAGCTGGTCGCTCGTTCCCCCCGTGCAGCGCAGCCCACCACCTCGGCCATGGCATCGGTTTCCGCTTACGCAAACCATCCCGAGGCCGCCATTTTGTATCACCCTCATGAAAATGGCGGTGACGCCGTTAATGATGCCGCTTCGACGAACAACACCACCGACGCCAGTGCTAATCTGCCTTCCGCTCAAGGTGTAGCTGCCGCCCTTCCCCGCGGCCCTGACGACATCGAGGCCCAATTTGAGAAGCTGCGACAGCAGCAGCAGCTAGCTGAATTACGCCAAAAGGTGCACCAACTTGAAACGCCGCAGCCAGCCGCCCTTTGCGTAAAGGACTTTGAAGCTTTCATCGAGCCACTCGACGTCGATAACAACCCCAATGTCATCCGATGGTTCCGCGACTTGGAGCGTCTCTTTGCACTTTACCGAGTGCGCGATGCAGATAAATTTTTCTTCACCCTTCGGCTCCTCACCGGCACAGCCGCTAACGTCGCAAAAGAACTTGTTGTAACCACTTATGATGAGTTGAAGAAAGAGTTGATCGACAATCTTCACGTCGTTGCTACGCCCGAATCTGTTTATCGCCAACTCCGTAACCGTCGATTGCGGCCCCAGGAATCCGTCCTGCACTACTTGTTTGACATGCAGCGCATCGCAGACCAAGCCAGTATCGCCGATTCAGAACTGATCCCGATCGTCATCGACGGCTTGGGAAGCCCGTCAATTACGTCGAGTCTGCATTTCATGCCTCTTACGATGAACGACTTCCGGAAGAAATTGAAACTTTTCGAATCTTGCCGTCATCTTTGCACCACCCAGCCCCCTTCCGCTGATGCCCGGGCCACAACGAACAGCTGTATGGAACGGCCCCGCCCATCGCAGGAACCCATCCGCTGCTTCAACTGCTCCCGATTCGGACACCTTCAGAACGCGTGCCCGCGACCTAAGCGCCCACCCGGCGGATGTTTTCGTTGTTTCCAGACTGGACACGTCTACCGTAACTGCCCTGAACGTCGGGCCAACGCCACTGTCGAGGGCAATACTAGTTCGGACGAAGCTCTCGCCACAAATCAAGAGGTGAGTTTGACATTTTTCCACCCTTCTGCTAAGCGTACCACCCTTCCCTGCGTTCGTTCCCTTCTCGACACAGGAAGTCCTGTGAGTTTCATTAGCGACACGATAGTACCAGTTAAGATGCTAGGACCTCTTTCCGCTACCGAATACTGCACTATGATTAAGGGACCACTTTACTCTCGAGGAAAAATCGATTGTACTATCCGATTTAAGAAACATTCCGTTCGACACTCTTTTATTATATTACCTGGAATTGCGTGGCCAGTCATTATCGGTCGCGATTTACTGAACTCACTTAATATTTTTCTTACGTATTCATCTCTTACAACTTCATGTATTACTAAACCTCTATCGACGGAACTTAAAGAAGTAGATACGATTCTTCCAGAAAAATTAGACGATGCTATTAGGAGTATTTGTGCGCTCGATGTGACTGAAGCCGATAATGAATTGGATTTAGGAAAAACACTATCTTTGGAACAACGTTCAATAGTCAATTCTATTGTTGAAAATTCATACCTCAACTATACTTCAGATGTTATACCGCTCAAACACCCTATGAAAATCAATCTGACTCATGATACACCAATATTTACTAAGCCGCGAAGACTCTCTTATGGTGAAAGACAGCAGGTTAAGCAAATTGTTGATAAACTGTTAGCAGAAAACATCATCCGGCCCAGTAATTCTCCTTATGCTTCTGCGCTTGTCCTCGTTAGGAAAAAGAGTGGCGAGGTTCGTATGTGTGTGGATTACCGGCCCCTCAACAAAATTACAGTTCGGGACAATTACCCATTACCCCTTATCGAAACTTGTTTGGAGCATCTATGTGGAAAAAAATTCTTCAGTTTGCTGGATTTGAAAAGCGGATTCCATCAAGTCCCAATGAGTGCGGAATCTATCCCTTACACTTCTTTTGTGACCCCAGATGGTCAATTTGAATATCTGAAAATGCCCTTCGGTCTTCGTAACGCCCCTTCCGAATTCCAACGTTTTATTAATTCTATCTTAAGGGAATTCATTGATGATGGCAGAATAGTAGTGTACCTCGATGACATCATCATCGCTTCTACCGATCTTAGCTCTCACTTCAGTACCCTTCGGTCCGTATTAGAAAAGATTAAGCAGAATAATTTAGAACTTCGTCTTGACAAGTGCAAATTTGTCCATGAAGAAATAGAATACTTGGGCTACAAAGCTAACTTTTCTGGAATTCAGCCTAGTGATAGGCACATTAAAGCACTTACTAATTACCCTATGCCCACTAATTTAAAGCAACTCAGACGTTGTCTTGGTCTGTTTTCATACTTCCGACGGTTTGTTCCATCTTTCTCTTGCATCGCTAAACCTATGACAAAACTTCTTCAGAAGGACGAAGTATTTAACTTCGATTCAAATTGTGTGCATGCTTTTGAAACCTTACGTGACAAACTTGTGCATTCTCCTGTCCTTTCCATATTCGACCCAAAACGGGAAACCGAATTACACTGTGACGCAAGTTCCTTTGGTTTTGGCGCTATTCTCCTTCAAAAACAGGATGACAATAAGTTGCACCCTGTTGCTTACTTTTCCAAAACCACTTCAAAAGACGAGTCCAAGTTACACAGTTATGAGCTTGAAACTCTTTCCATCATTTACGCTCTTAAGCGCTTCCACACTTATGTTCATGGGCTCCCCATTAAGATAGTTACTGACTGCAACTCTCTGGTCGAGACCCTTAAGAACCGTAATGCTTCCGCTAAGATTGCCAGGTGGTCCTTGTTTCTGGAAAATTATGATTATACCATCTGTCATCGCTCAGGCACTTCTATGCCTCATGTCGACGCACTGAGTCGCACCGAAGCTGTGGGTGCCATCGGTGAGATTGACCTTGACTTCCAGCTTCAAGTAGCTCAGACGCGTGACCCATCTATCGAAGCTCTTAAACATCGGTTAGAATCAGAAGAAGTTGACGGATTCTTACTTCAAGATGGGCTTGTCTATCGCGACATACCTGATGGTCAACCTCAATTGTATGTCCCTTCGGAAATGGTCGACAATGTAATTAGACACACTCACGAGCGAATTGGCCACCTGGGCATAAACAAAACCTTCAGCAAAATCAGTCAGCATTACTGGTTCCCCCACATGAAGCCCACTATCGACAAATTCATCAAAAACTGCCTCAAGTGCATTGTTTATTCTGCACCTCATCATACTAATGCCCGGAATATGTACAGCATCCCTAAAGAGCCCTTACCCTTTGATACCATCCATATTGACCATTTAGGTCCGCTCCCTAGTTCTTCCTTACGCAAGAAGTATATACTTGTTGTTATCGATGCTTTCACTAAATTAACTAAACTTTACCCAACCTCCTCAACTAATGCGAAGGAAGTGTGTTCTGCCCTTTCCCAATATATGTCTTACTATAGCCGCCCTAGGCGGATTGTTAGCGATCGAGCTACTTGTTTCACCTCCACCTTGTTTGAGGACTTCTTGGAATCGCATAACATTAGCCATGTCCTCAACGCCACCGGATCCCCACAAGCCAATGGACAGGTAGAACGGGTGAACCGTGTGTTGCGTCCTATCCTTAGCAAACTATCTGATGCTCCAGACCAGACCGATTGGGTATCCAAGTTGCGGTCAGCCGAATACGCTTTAAACAATACCGTCCACACATCTACGAACTTCTGCCCCTCTGTCCTACTCTTTGGTGTCGAGCAACGCGGTAAAGTTCCAGACGAGTTAGCCGAATACCTGGATGAGAAATTTGATCGAGCCTCTAGGGACTTAGAAGCCATTCGGGCTAAAGCGTTAGAAAACATAGAAGAGTCTCAACGGAAGAATGAGGAATACTTTAGCAAAAAGCACAAACCACCACAGTGCTATAAGGAAGGTGACTTAGTGGCTATACGTTACTCTGATACGACCGATAGCGGTAATAAGAAGCTCAATCCTAAATTCAGGGGACCTTACGTCATCCATAAAGTGTTGCCCCATGATAGGTACGTGGTACGCGATGTAGAAGGATGTCAACTCACACAACTACCCTACGATGGGGTTCTAGAAGCGAATAAGTTGCGACGTTGGACCGAGTCCAGTGATTAGGAAATTGAGGGCAATTTATTGTTCAGGATAGCCGAGCTGTAACGTCCGGACTAATATCGCCCACTGTGCACTCAACCCGAACACCGAACGCAGCGGTATAAACGCGTTATACCTTGACCGCTGGAGCACCCGGTGTGCTAGATGAACTGTCATAGAATAAAGCTCTCTTCTTGGCGCGACATTGAACTGAACAGACGTAAGCCACTGACTTCTGCGTATAATTATTTGTGTGCTCTTCCGAATTGTGCTAAATCTTATTAAAACGACCAATTAACCTTCTGCCAACCGTAAAACGCTTGGTCGTTACAGCTGGAAATCACGAGATTCGACTTACGCGTAAATTCGAGATACGCGGTATTTTGCGGCCGTTTTCGGTCCCCATTAACCGTGTATCTCGGGGACCGCCTGTATTCCATTATGAAAAATAATGGATAAACTAAAACATGAGAAAAGGTACCCAAGTGCCACAAATCCACTAAACGACCACTAAACGGCTTCTAAACGACTCAAGTTCTCTACCTAAACGGAATATAGAAAGACTTCGTTTAGCAGACGGCAAACGACTCATGCATTCTAAAAATAGCGAAAAAGCTGGTGGCGCTCTCTGTTGGTGGGATACCCCAACCTGTTGAGCTTCATCGCTTGGAGGAGAGCTTTCTCATTTCCTCTGTACTGTTGTATGGTTTCGCATTGAAGTTATGCATCGCTAGAACTAGAACGTCGATACGATTGTTTAAATACTAAACTCCAACGGAAACCACCAGTACTGAAGCAAGTGAGATTTGAGTAATGGTCGTTGGTGTTGATACCCACGTATCTGACCACACGACCATACATATAGATTTTTGCTCAGAAAGTTAGAAGGCTATATAGGTCATGATAAGATGAAACTTGTCGAAACACATTGCAAAAAAAGGATAGCAATATAATGATGAGTTGTAATACGCCATCTATTGATCAAACCAATGAAGCTGTGGAGCTTTCATTTTTTTTCTATGGATATTCAATTTTCCAGTCGTTTAAGCTTAATCTGTGGCGCTTGGGTATTGATGCATCTTTAATGTTACCAAATCTACAAGCGCCAAAAACCCACTAAACGACTCCTAAATGGGGTCTAAATGGTTCAAGCTGAGCTTAAAAGGAATCTTAAAGGACTCTGTTTAGCAGACGGTAAACGACTGGCTTTAGTCACAGTTGTCAACTCGTACGACTTAACAACATGCCCATCATGGGTTCAAGCCCCGAGTGGACCGTGACCTCATACGACCCCGCAGAAATACAAGCCCAATAGTGGCACAGGCAGGCCTTGACAGATAACGGTTGTTGTGCCAAAGAAGGAAAAGATAAACTCCTGGCGCATTATAAAAATAGTAAAAAAACAGCTTGTGGCGCCATCTGTTGGTGGGATAGCTGCTAGCCAGTGTACTTTTCGTCGGTTTGATTGCTTTCACTTTTCTCCTATACTGTTGTATGGTTTCACATATAAAACCCATACAACGAACAGATTCGAAACCATACAACAGTATAGAGGGAACGCGAAAGCTCCACTGGCTGGCTATACTACCATCAAATGGCGCCACCAATCTTTTTGATGCTGCTTCTGTTGTTTACCGTCTGCTAGACGCAGTGCTTTAGAATTTCTTTTAGCCTGAGAGTTAGAATCATTTAGACCCCGTTTAGTAACCATTTAGTGCATTTGTGGTGCTTGCAATCTATGGATTACGCAGGTTTGTGTATTTTTGGTCTAGAAAAATAGGTTCAATTACAAAAAACAACTTCAATTTTAACCATGTAAACAAATCTGCAATAGCAATTGTAACAACATTATGACTCACGTTCGTTAAAGAACTCAAAATAAATATTATTTTAAAACGAAATTGTTAAACGCTTTCAACATTGCAGTAAATTTGCTTTTCCTATAAACAATTTGATTTCATAAAGTTTAGCAAAACCAAAACTAATTTTTAACATCGCTTTGTACCCCAACTGTCAAATACCACTTTTGAAGAACGAGACCGTTGCCTCTTCACGCTTGGGTACCGCAGAGCGAGACAGAAAAGAAAAACATCGCGCTGACGTTTCTGGGGAATCGCGAAACGAACCAGCGAAAAGGTCCCCCCGTACGCGTTTCATTGTGTCACAACTGGTCGGACGGTACGGGTGGGGTGTTTCTGTTGTTGTCTTCGAAACGCAGTGAATCGATTATGTTAAATATACAATAATCGCAGTGTATGTTTCCATCAATCTTCAAACTGTTTTTTTAGTTTTAATCTCCTCGCTACATCGCGCAAGCACCACGGCTGCACCAGTGGTCGAAGCCAGAGTGTCATGTGTTCCGCAGCGTCAAGGGTGTAACCGTGCTGGGATGTGTGCGTGCGTGCGTGTGTGCATTGCTCATTCCGTGTGTGCTGCACTTCCTTGTTGTTGAGCGAAAAATACAGTGTGTTATGATTTGTGGTTTTTTTTGTATTGTTATTTCTTGCTACATTTTCCTGCGATAAGGCAGCAGATGATTTGTCTTCGCTATCAGTTGATGTCACTCACCCATACACAAACACACGAGCGAACAGTCGGGCGGACGACTGATGGCATTTATTGTCGCTGGTTTGTTCGCTGAACTGTTCTGTTTGTTGCTAGCAGTTTTGCTATGACGCACCTCTCTTCTTTGTGCGTACAGGCCTAAATGATGCGAAATGAAAATGTCCCGGCGGTTCCACCCACACACTTTCGAGTGTGTAAAAGTAATTCCCCCCTGCAATGTTTTGCTCGGTGTGTGCTAGCGCTCTGGTGCCGGAGGAAGTTGTGGATGTGGAGCGGGAAAGATGCCACCCACGAGAGGACAGTGCAGTGTGCAGAAGGAAAAATAAAAATAAAGCCACTTCAGTGTTGTTCAATATTTCGGTGCTATTTTTAAGTCATCATCATCGTCCCACGCGGCGAATGAGCAATTCAATTTCTTTTTTTTCTGATCGTGTGTGTCTTCCTCTGTGTTCCACAGGAAAATGTTGTGCTCGTGTTGCAGCTAGTGTGCTAGCAAGATTCCCTTGCCGCTGTCCTAGATGGGCTTATAATAGAAGCGAAGCGCAAATGTGTAAGTGCAGCAAGAAATAAAAGTGTTTACACGTGCATATCCCCGTACATCTCAGAAGAGGTCACCTCCCTCAGTGCAAGCGAAACATCGCATAAAGGTGTCCGCATCCACTCCGCTTGCTCTGTGTGTGTGTCCGGTGCCTACTGTGTGTGCGTGTGTGCATTGGTTGCTGTGTTTCGATCCCTTTGCTCCCGAATAAAGTGAACCGTGAAATTCCGCCGAAGGGAAAAGCCCACCCGCCATAAACACACACACACACACACACACACACACACACACACACACACACACACACACACACACACACACACAGGTCACATCCACGGCAACCGGTACACATTATTCCCAGCTAACACAGGCAGGCAGAGGCTGCACGGTGTACGAAATTTCGAAGCCCCCGAAGTGACCACGGAACACCCACCAACGCATCGCCATGGCTACGTCCTACAAGGAGATGGAAGAAACCGAAGATAACACTGAACTCGATCCGAGAATTCAGGTAAGCGAAATTCCATTCAATAGAAATACACAAAAAAACTCGAGAAAAACCCAACTTCTATCGAGGTGCGTGCGTCACAAACAACATAAAAAGGAAACCTACCCCAAGTAGTTGAGGTATACTTCATTAGTATAACGTCACCCGGGGGAAGTGTTTGATGACCGTAATTATGTCACTTTGCGCAAAGGGAATGTAGGGCTTGTCTCTGCACTCCAAAGTTCTGTTCGTTTTTTTTTAACTTCCCTCAAGTGGTTATTGTTGTTAAAGCGCGATGGTAGTGGGTGGTACGGGAGTGGATTTTCACCCCCCGGGCCCCAGATACTTGAGCGGCAACAAGACATGTTAGCTTGTAAAAGAAGCGTTACTTGAACCCGCCCGCTCTTGCTCGGCCGATAAGATAATCTCTCCTGAACATACCTGATAAAATTAATGTCCTTTATCTACGCGCGACGACAGGCCACGATGGGTTTTCGAACAACCCTTGTGAAGCGGCTGGCGTGTGATTGAAGGTAGAGATTGACGTAAGCGTTGCTTCGGGTTTGGGTTTTTTCTTCCTTCATTCACATGGGTGCGAGGGTGGAAATGAATTTCTTTATCGAACGGAAAATGATAATAAGGTGCAAAATGAAAGCAAAAAGTGTAATGCAAGAGGGATGCAATAGAAATGGATTTAAAAAAATTACTAACTTTTTACGGTCGTTTTTCTTTTTGCTGATGATCACTGGCCTACCTACACGCTGATACTGGCCCTATGTACCGGCTTACTAGATTGAATTGTTGCCATGTTGTAAGGTTGGTAGCTAAACCTCCTTGTTAAGTGGAGGCGATCTAGGAGGGAGTTGAACCAAGTGCTTGTTTTACAGAAGATGCTGCGACTAAAAACTTTAAACATTTAAATGTAATACTAAAATGTATGTTTATCAAATTGAAATACATACAGTCAACTTTCTCTTATTTGAGAGGCGATGGGACTGTCGAATAAGAATGGGTTTTCAAATTAGAGAGGTGAAAAGTGAATGAAAGGTCCATCCAAACAAGAAAGAGACAGAACATTTAGTATGCAGCTTAAACTGTTGCTATAGGAAACTGCGAACACGTTTGCCAATTTAAGCATACATCATTCAATAACCATGGCAACACCATACACAAATAAGAGGGATACAGATTTCAGATGTTTTCCAAATTAGGGGGACAAAAATGTACTGGAAACTTACTGGAATGTGTAAAATGTTCAAATAAGAGAGCTTTTTCAAATCGGAGAGGTGTCGAATAAGAGAGGGTTCACTGTAATGTTTTATAGATATTTATGATTATCTTGATTCAAGTTCCATATTTTATATAAAGTAGAAAACTTTTCTGCTTCCTTTTCAATTTCATACAATTTATAATTTATAATAATTCTATAAATAAAAATTATAATTAAAAAAGATTTTTTTACCTTAAAAGTTGTTGTAGGCTTTTTCTCATCTGTATTATTGGGCCTCATCGCGAACGAAAGTCGATAACGGAGTGGATAATTTAGCCGATCGGTTAGCAAAATTCTAATGTTATCCAATTGCGTTTTCTCAATCAGAATCTTCGCTAACCGATCGGTTTGGCAGTGGAGTGGAATGGTGTTTGCCGCCATAGCAACGTGGTTAAAAAGTCGAGCAGTGGGATATGCAGTTGAAAACTTCATATAAAAAAAACCATTTCAGTCGGTTAGCCATATCTACTGCTCCACCCCAGTTGATATAACAGTGGAAAACTAAATAATATTAAAAATAATATTTAAAAGCTCGCAAAAAAGGATGTTTTATCGCTGTATGAGTTATTTGAGATGTTTTATCACTCGATTTAGCTAAAATATTATTTTTTAGAAAATATAAATTTATCTGTCTTTTTAAATAAATAATCAAAACACATAAATTTAGGTTTATAACAGGTATCTAGTTTTTATAGTTCAAGCTAAGAAATAAGAAACCAAAAAAATCCTTTTCTGCCAATCCTTCTCTTTTATCCAACCTTATGTTATGGCCTTATGGCATGTTAGAATCGGTTCCGACACGTAAATGCAACGAGATTGGGAATACCAGTATTATCACTAGGTACAAGAAATTATAAGCAACTCATATCCGTTGGAGCGGCGAGTTCCGGTCGGAATCGTTTGCGTTGTTTTGCACCTATCGAAGGTGTTGTGCCTACTTGTACCTTCCGGACTATCCCCAAAAACTCAGGGTCGCTTATGGAAGGGTACAGCCCGGGAGTGTTCGGATTGACACACACATCGCTATGTTCTACGCCTCGTGACAAACGTGTCACCCAATGAATATTTTTGTTCATCCATTTAAACGAATATGTACACTTGAATAGCTTCTTTTCTGAATCACATACATTACAATTTTAACGTAGTTATTTTATTTTTATCAAATCTGACGCAATCATCATCGTACGTGTGGAAGCACACTCATTGTCGTATCAAGCTCGCCAGTCTTCAGTGGACGGTCCTTGTTCAAGGCATGGAAATGATCGTCCCAGGTGTTGTGCAGGTAGAGGGGGTGGGGGGAGATTTCATCTATTGGCTTTGAATCAAATACACTTTAAATTTTTTCTTGGGGGAGGGGGGGGGTATTGGTCGGAATCCCTCATATATGGGCCCCTGTAGTCTTTGAGTCCCTTCGTCCATGGAGCCTCTATCGTTGATGGAGGTCCACGATGAGACTACTGTACACACCATATATGCTGGACTTTATATCCACGGGACCTCCCGCGGTCACTCAGTCCGCTTACCGTTAAATCCACCATTGCGGAGAGGGCGTAGTAGGTTTAAATTTAAGTGGCCAGATGACTTGGAGGCGTCAGTCATTAAGGCCAGGATAATGGACTGGCGAGGGCGAGAGACCGTGAGCGGTTTCGGACACTCCTTATTGCACGGAATAAGTGTACCGCGTTGTTTCAATATATTTTTGCACGAGGGCGTAAAATACGGACGTTCACGGATCCAACGTTCGCGGTGGCTGGAGTTGATGGACGCACATGGTATATGGCACAGGACAAGCGTCAGTGAAGGTGGCAAGCTCAGAAAGGATTCAAACCTCGTCCTCCAGTTCATACGATTTTGTTTCAACTAGACTTGTTCAGCCTACAACCCGTTTTACACTTTACCCGGATTGTTTGAATAGGCCTACAGTCAGTACTGTCTAAGGCCTGTCCTGGTGGATTCTTCACTAGATGGTCTGTAAATAAGAAAATTTACTATTTTATTCATTCCGCAAAACAACACCTCTAAATGTAAACAAAAGTTTGATTGACAGATAGGCAAAATCAATGGCTACTCGAATCGGAAAGAGTTATCCACCGGTGGAGAAATTATCCACCGGTGGAGAAAATTATCCACCGGTGGAAAATAAATTCCACCGGTGGATTCGAGCAAATTAACCGATCGGATAAATTTTATCGACTTTCGTTCGCGATGAGGCCCATTGTTTGAAATATTCACATTATTGGTAAAGTAATTATTTAGTCTACAATATGGATTATTCTACACTACTTAGGTCAAATTTATGCGTAAAATGGTCTTACATAAACCAGTAAAAAATGTACTCGCTGAAGGAGCAGTAAAGTGTCATCAAACTGCTCTTCGAAATAGAGGATTTTTGTTCTTTCTAAACCTTCGAATTGGTCCCGGTTTCTTAAGGTTCCTATATTTATTTCTCTTTCTTATTAAAAAGCTTCCAGTTACAACTAAACTACAAAGAACTACAACTTATGTATATAATGTTGTGTTACAACTACAGCTCAGTACAAAGGATGTTTCACTATAAGCGCATGGCACAAAGCAAGACATATTGTACAACACGTGGTTCGCGCTCAGTTAAGGTCGATCATGTCACTATATTTTCTACGTGCTTGCTTCTTGTTTGTCATTACAATGCTAATATTTTACACTAAACAGTGTAGCGACAACCGTATTTATCTCTATTGTTATTTAAATGATATCTTAAATACAATCGAAGCCCCAGCGTTGGCCAGTTGAATTGTGTCTCTTTTGTAAACCTAAAACGTGAGCCTCTGGCCAAAGCAAAGCAAGATAGTTTACGATCAATCGACGGAGAGGAGGGACATAACGTGACTGTTGTATAAAGACAGTAAGTTGTATATATTTTGTCCTACTACTACTAACCTACCCCCCTGCATTTGCATCGAGATGGTATTATTTTTTTAATTAAAAAAGCTTCTTTATTTTGATTTTCCGTGTTCCAAGGGAAAAAAGGCCTCACATCTAAATGTAAATTGGTGCATTGGTTGGAGCGCTCTTGTGCTTACAAGTTTCTGTATTCGATGTCACGATGAGTCACTCGTCGCACTCGTCTCACCAACCTTCCCACTTGCACGGTCCATATTCCGTCAGCTGTCCAAAATAAACGTAAAAAAAAACAAACAAAAAAACGAGCCTTTTCGTTACGTAGCGAGGTGCGCGCGAAAAGAAAATTACATTTTCTGCTAGCCCCAGCCACACAAAACACAAAATCGTCGTCCCCGCTCAAGGTTGGCGTGTACGCGAGCGGTCGCGCAGGCCAATCGCGGCTTTAATCTCCGTTTCCTTCGCAGGCCTGTTACATTTTCTTTGGCATTTCCATTAACTCACTGCTCGTTCGAAGGGGTACGCTGCTCTGTCGAAGATGTTATCGGAATGGTGGTTGGTCTCCCCTACCCGGGGTTCGGCTGATGATAATGATGATGATGGTCCCGTTACAAGCCAATGTCCGTGCGTGTGTTACAGGCCAGGCAACTAAAACGCGCCTCGGCCCAAAGGGCCACAACTTGGCAGGTTCTTGTCCCGTCCCTAGTAGAGAAGATGCAAAAAGCCTGACACCCAACACACCCAAGAAGCGCACCACACCATGTTTATGGTCACCAGAGAGATCATCCGGAGCGTTCGGTTGGGTTGAAAAATGGAACCCCTTTTTTGGGAGGATGGAGGGAAATAAAAACAAACCCGTGCTCGCTCCCCTGTCCGTGCGTAAAAAACCGGTCTCCTGCGCCATGCTTTGGTATTTCCCCAGATAGTTGTGATGGAAGCGCACACACCTATACATGGGTTTCTTTTCTTTCGTGTTGCTTTGAGGGTCTCAAAGGGAGGTCATCTCGCGAAGGGGGCAGAGCAGAAGGTTTGTGAAGAGTGGCTACGTTCTGGCCCCAAACTCCGTCTTGAGTGAACCGGTTTTGTGAAGCGCGCTGAGGCTTTTGCGCGTCTCAAGCCTCATCTCAAGCACAAACTCCGTTCCTTTTCGCTGTTGTTGCTGCTTCTGCTGCCGTTGTTTTGGTTGTTTGTAGAGAAGATGATCAATCTGCCAGCATGACTGGAAAGATTCTTCTTTCTCATTGCCTCTTGTTGACGTGCTCTACCACCACCACCACCATAAACTTGCACATGTTTTAATGCTGCAAGCGGCCGCACTGTTGTGCTCAACCAACCTTCTCCCCTTTCACACCGAAAAGGCCACACCGTGTGTGTGTGTGTCTTTTGGCAAGCGGCTTTGTGTGTGTCTTCGAGCAGTGAAGCGAAGATGAGCCGTGTCAGGCTCAAAGGACGCGTCAGCTGCCCCGATGGGAACGTCAGAAATTACGCCGCGGCTGCGCTAATAATAATGGTGTGGCCCGATGGCAAAAGGCTTGTGCGCTGGGGTCGGGGGAGAGACCGCCCAACACATTCACATTCATTCACCGGCAAACTGTTCGCTGTAGCTTCGCGCCCTCCCTCTCCACCTTGGCCGCTTACATGCCTAGCTGCGTAAAAGCATCTAATCAAATGTAAATGTCGGTGGAGCGGCTTGGGTTGTGCGTTGGGTCTTTCTCGCACACCACCGTACCTTAATGGACACAATTGGAACATTTCGGTGCGTATCTGTGTGTGTGTGTGTGTGTGTGTGGGTCGATTCAACCATACGCGGGTCAGCAATGAAACTGCGAAGGAAATTGAGAGAAGGCTGTAAAATAATAATACTTTTGGTGCGCCATGAGGTGCTGCTCGGTACATTTGGGAGAAAAGAGAAATGTTTCATGAAGATTATTTTTTACTGAGACTAGAAACTACTACACACAATTGGTCGGATTAAATGATGATTAAATTTTCAAATGTTTAGTCCAAAATTGTAGAAAAGTATTCATTATAATGCTGTTTTATATTGCTTTTTATTCTAATAAAATAAGAGATCATCCATAAATAACGTAACGCGATATCTTTTGCTCTAATAACCGTTACCGATTGAAGTAATGTTTATGAATGAAACGTAAATTTAATGATACTGCATTGGATAATCTTTTGACGTAGGGGTCTCCAAACTAGGGCCCGTGGGTCGCATGCGGCCCTCGAGAGCCTATAAAGCGGGCCGTAATAACTTTGGAAAGACTAAAACACACATTTTAATTGTTTGATTATTTTAATCATAATTACAATGTTTACTTTTTATGTTTAAAATATAGCTGCAATAATAAAAAGCTGTACAATTTTGATACATTCAGTTGGTATTTTCCAATTAAAAGGAAATTTAAGCGTTCGAATATTAGCTAAAGGTGACGCCAAAATGGCCCTCAAAACCGATAATAGTGAAGCAATGCGGCCCGCGAGGTGAAAAGTTTGGAGACCCCTGATCTAACAGTACGGTCATACGCCGCCAGCGTAAGACTAAGTGAAAAAAAAAACATAATTTTGAAGAATCTTGAAATACTTCTTCTTTCGATGACGATTATCCCATAATGTGAAGATATGATGAATTTATCAGCAATACCCGATACTGGATGTATGTGATCAATTTTAACTCGACAACTTTAGGTGTTTGTAGTGCATTATTGATAATTTTCGTCCTATTTTATGCATTTGTTGAATTTTTAATTCAATTTAAGTTGTGCTTTTGTATTTGATGCAAAATATATTTTTTTAGTCTGCATTTTTTGAGTGATAAATGAGTCATGTACATGACAATTTGAAATTGTATGCTGATATGCTTGGTCCCATAGATTATAATTTTATGAAAACCAATATAGAGTTTGTGGAATGTATTGTGTTGTATTAATTGCAAAAATATCCTTTCTTCTGAGAATTACGTATTTTATGGACGATCCCTTATGTGATAGAGAAACTCCCTTACTTTTCCCCTCTTTTATTTAATTTTCTTTTTTTTTATTTTAATTTTAGTAAAATTTTTAAAGCCTTTTTCGTCACACACCTACACCAACTGTGCCGGGAAGACGGAACTGGACTTTGCCTGCTGTTTTATGATATATCAAACATGTCGCTTACCTTATCTAACTCGATAGCCCCGATGTGTTGTAGGACGCGCCATTAGTCATCCTTTGTAATGGTGTGCGCGTACTACTACTCTTCTATCATGTGATTCTTATCAGTTTCAACTGATGAAGTAGAAGAATAACATAAAATGAAAAGAAATAAAAAACACCAAAATAAACACAATGCCGGGGCTTGTTTGTTGTGTGTGCAGTATACTGCACTGGAGTGGTTTAAGTGATTGCAAAGTTTCCACTACGAAACACTGCACTTACGGCCCTCCAAAGGATGAGGGGGACACGTGTCGATCCGGCACTATCATTCTATCAGTAAAACTTACCTGTTTTCCAGTACTCCCAGCACTACTAGCATTCAGTATAGTTTCTTTAGTCGATGAGAAAAGTGTCAATGTAACTCGCTTCTTCTAATACAACAATGTCGCTAACGAATAGTGAAGATGCGCTGCTAGTGGTAGGTAAATGAGGATAGTAGAA
The DNA here is from genome assembly GCF_943734685.1 of Anopheles coluzzii. Taxonomy (NCBI): domain Eukaryota; kingdom Metazoa; phylum Arthropoda; class Insecta; order Diptera; family Culicidae; genus Anopheles; species Anopheles coluzzii. The sequence continues at coordinate 74,429,642 of NC_064671.1, forward strand.
GGTGCACGAATGTTAGCTACCTTGTTAGGCAACTGCCCCACGGGGGGATAGAGCCAATATTTAACAAAGCTAAAGTGTCAACAAGTTGCACCTGAAAAATGCTAATTTTGTGATCACGTTCAATGTTGGGACATTTTACTTTACAAATATTTTACAACCTTCCCCCCGTGCTTGTGTGTGTGGTGCAATGTGGAAGAGGAAGATTGTGCTAATTGTGTGAGGAAAAGAGATCTCCTGTACCATGACTATTGCAGTATTGATCGATAGAGAGAAAACAGTGAAAAATATGCCTATTGGATTCAAGTAGCGCAATGGTCTCGAACATAATCCAATCAACGTTTGGCACGATGCCAAACGGGCCACGACCCAATTTGAATGGTTGTGGGTTGAATTGTAACGTTGTTGAATTGGTGGCAATTAAAACAACTTAAAATAGATTAATAGGGCTGTTCTCTTAGTATTGATTTACTCGCTAATGTAAATTCCCATTTATATACTATACAATCGTTCTTCCTACACTTACTAATGTCTCAATTTCTCTTCCTTCTTTTTTTGCAGATCGAACTCGAGAATCTCAACACGGCAACGGACGATATTAATAAGCTCGAGATTGAACTAGAGGTACTTTAATGCTCGCACAGAAACTGGCTGTAGTTGACAATATTTTTTTGTAACCTCTCGAAAAAGCTGATTTATTTATGGTCTTAATTCCACAAAAATTATACCTCATTTCACTCACACACACACCTCGCAAGCAGGGTTCGTGTTTCATTGCACACGCTGAATCAGCCGAACGTTGATTTAATGGTCCGCATGACCGTTAGAAACACACACACGCGCACAGGTCAAAGGCAGCAGAGGGCTGTGGTTGTCGCTGGCAGCAAACAGCATTATCCCGCTGTATAGAGTTTCAGTAGATTTTGCTGGCCGGAAAACGGGAACGGGGCGACGGAGGCACTCGACATCGGCGGGCCCCGAACGCCATCAATTCAAGGAGTCAAGGACAGGCGACGGCCGCACCGTAGCAAAAACCGAACTCTCAATTGTGTTGTGGCTGGGGCCTGGAGTGACACTGGCCATTAGTTTTTCTGCTGCCCACTGCTGCTGCTGCTAGTCCTTCGTGTACTATTTTTGGTTCACCATTTACACGTGAGCGTAGCAGAATGGGGTTTTTTTTTGTAATTTGCATTTTTCTTCCCTTTCACGGACCTTTCTTTCGCTGTGAAATGTGAAAGGTCAGTGGGGAAACAAATGAGCCAGCTTTGCTTTTGCTGGCTAGACGACGCTTAATGATGTTAAAACATGCACATCAATTGAACGATTTTATTTAATATAACTGCCGGGGTTTAACAAAACATACGTTTGTGTAATAGCCGTTCAAATCACTACGTCTCCAATAAGTTCTGTGCTAATTTAACAAAGCCTTGTCAATTAAGCTGCTCACATGCGGCTTTTATCGAAAGGGGCATAGTTTCAAACCCACAGCACCAGTCAAACTTGCGGTGTGAGTAAACGACTGCTAATGGAATGCTAATATGTTCATAAAGGGCCATCCATCTCATTGGCCCCTTTTTCTACGATGCCACGATCACTCACTCACCTCACCTACGATAATGGTGTTGGTACGATCGTAGCTAAAGATGCATTCTCAATGCCTTTGTCATTGTTTGCCGCAATGGAACAACGTTGTCAGGCTTAGAATGCAATCACGTGATCGAACGAGTTCTCCGGTGTGTTGCTTAGAACAAACACTGTGTAGATTCATGACCGTTTTTTGTACCAAATTACAGTAGAGATAACTATTGTCTAAGTTAAAATCAATATTTAGATAATTATTAGTGTGTTTTTCTAACTGACTTTTTTGAATTCGACATTTTGACAGTTTAGCTCAGCTGAGAGAAATTGAAGTAGGCGTTGAAATTCCTCTTTCAATTTGTCCGTTAAATTCTTTGAATAGTACATTCGGAATAGAAACAATAAGATTTAAAAAAGCATAAAAAAATTGCCTAAATTAAATGCTTTTCTTGTTGAAAATCGAATAGCTCAAAAACTCAAATTGTTGCTTTTTTCTCATTACCTATGGCAAAACAAAAAGTAATGAAACGCAAAACCGCACTAGCGCATCCGTGTCGGGAATGTAACGTAAACCGTGTTAACGAAAAATGACGCATGGCGCTTAATGATTGGTGCACGTTTTGCTTCTAAGATTATAAATGCCGGGTTACGTGTGCACTCGGTGCTCTCGTCGTGGGAAGCTGCGATGTGGTGTGGCTCCAACTGCTACACCACCACCCTGACCTTAAAACACGGGGTAAGCGGGACCCATCATGATCATCATCACCAATCGAAAGTGTATGTTTGTATCGCCGCTTCCACATGACACAGTCAGCGACTGATACGTCTCCATACGCGATTCCGCTTGGACCATTGATTGAATGTTTTGCATGGAGCCGAACGATTTGCTTTCCCACGCATCCCGGCAAGCGTAGAAGAAGGCAAAACCAGCGAAGAGAGAGAGATAGAGTAAAAAACCGCATGTCATATGCATTTATGCGCATTTGTTCCGCACCGTGATTTGCATATTGCAACTTGCTCGCTTGCTGCTGGGCGGGTTGGATCTCCACTTACCCCAAACGGAACTTAACGCCGAGACACGGACCAGAAGATGGGTTGTGTGGTTTTGCATACACATGGTTTGTGTGTGCAGGTGGATCGTTTTGACCATATGTGTGTGTGTGTGTGTTTTTTGCGGTTGGCAATTCTCTGCTTATACAACACAACTGTTTGTCTTTACTTTCTGTATGCATTTTGTATTTTTGAATTTGCATAACAGCGCACAGGTTGATGGGAAAATGGGTTTATTTTCCTCCACCTCAATTCCAAATCCCTTTGAGTGTTGTAATATTTGATTAAAAATATAACCCCATCCGTAAGTGCAATGGGAAGTTGTCGGATGCACAGGGAATGCAATTTAGCATCTTCCTGAGGCTCACTCAATTGACTATTTCAAGCAAAAATCGAACCACAATCTCCTTTGGAAAGACGTGGTGTCGAACCTTTCTATGTCTAAGTTATGCAAGATATCGCAAAGAACAATACAATAATGGGTAGAAGAAGGAGAAGGACTCCAGTGTCCTCGCTGGGTGTGGGAGTGTGGGAACTACCATCGTCCGATGGTTGTTAGGTATGATATTTATATCTAGAAGGACTAGAATGGAAATCGATCCTGCGTTGGGTAGACGTAGCGTCAATGAAAGAAATGACGATCGATTATTATTGTTGACAGCGTGCGAGCCTGTCCAAAAGTGGATTATTTTGTTGTTCAACTGGCATTGGGGGGTGTACATAATCATCTCTTTTGTTGTTCAACAATAGTTTGGAGTGTTATGTATATGTAAAGCTATTGCTTACGTGAAAATAATGAGTCACACATTCGGCAGTTGCTAGACTAGTATTGATCAGCAAAGAATTACATACGGAGTGTGTTTTGGCTCATTACAGAGTTTTCCAAGTCACTTTCGAATGTGCACATCATTATTCACCACTTTCAAGATGTTTTTCAACAGCTGTCAAATGGTGTATTTGCATCATAATCAAATTTCAATTCTTGCACATGATTTTCAACACATCGCAAAGAACTGTCTTAAACTCAATCCAGCTTGAGATGTGTTGAAAATCATGTAGAAGAACTGAAAGATTATCGTGATGCAATTACAACATTTGACAGCTGTTGAAACCCATTTAACAAGCAATGAAAAATGTTGTAGACATTGGAAATTGACTCGGCGAACCCTGTAATATTGTCCCTCGCAGTATTGTGGATTTGTTGGAATGTTCTCGGGTCTGATTATCGTGTACTTCGGAAGAATTAGTATCAAATAAACAAAGTCAATTACTCTTTGAACATTGAAACCTGTGTTTTGTAATGGTTTATTACTGATCTGACTTGATCGGAGATAGCAATCAATATGCATATACTCAATTAACCCCTTTAATTGCGGGGCTTTTTTTCTTGTGATTGTGTTGGAAACCCCACATGTGAATCCCGCATAATAAACGATTCTTGCTCGTATAACTGGTTTTTATAACTGATTTTAATTTGTAAACGGGTTGCTGGTAGGATGATGATCGCATCAAACGTGCTATAATAATTATAAAATGGTAATCCCAGACATTTGAATGCCTGTTTCGGATTTAACAGCTTAAATCTAAAGCTTAAGTATCATCAATTTCAAGTGTTATACTTTATTGACTAAATGACTAATATTTGTGGACGGCACGAGTCTTTAAATCCCATTCCTCGTGCCTGGGTCTAGCGTAGTCGTGGGCCATCTTTACCACTAGCCCAACTTCTGTGTGGACACTAACAAGGTAGAAACAACTTTGTAACAAGTTCCCAAAAACAACGGCACAGAGAAAAAGCTCGAACTCGTTTTAACATATCCTGAAGGCGAAAACTTTCTTTCGCCCTCCCTGTGTTGGTGCATCCCATTTGCATCCTGCAAGATAAATCCCGCGTTGCGCTCCCTATGGGTGTTGGTGTTTCGTGTGCAACCTCACATGTTATTTTCTCAGTGCAATGGAATGTTCCATGTTCCTCCATCAAAACAGTTTCAGTTTCAGCGGTAAAAAATAGAAAAAAAACAAAACTGTTGTTGCTCTCTCCCTCGACACGACCATATTTAATTGAAGTATTATGCTTGTGGGTACCACCACCGACCACCACACTCACCAAAGCATGACGGTGTCGGAGCTGAACACATGCAAGCGGTGGGTTGGGGTGGTGCTGGCTGACACCCCAGGGACAAAAAGAGCGTGCGAAAAAGGCAAAATAAAGGCCGGAAGTAACTGCTCTGCACCGAATCGTTCCATTTTTTTTTTATATTTTTGCTCGTATTTGTTACAGCAGGCAGCACCGGGAGATTGTTTTCAGGTGTGTGTGTGTGTGTGCATGGTGCATTTCTTGTAAAATGCAAAGTTGAAGAGTATAAATGCCGAAGGGCGTGTGCAAATGGTTGCAGAAAGGTGTATGAGGTGCTTCCGGACCGTTTTGCAAAAAAAGAGAAAAAAACAAAAGAAAACACATGTCCTGGTTTTGTGCCCAGGTGTGTGTGTGTGTGTCCCAGGAATAGTGAAAGGTTGTGTTTTATTGCTTTGTCCTAATTGACCTTTTGAGGCATTGAGGCCTGGAATACTTGTCGAAAGTCGTTACAAAAAAATCGTTTTGGTTGCTCGTAAAAAGGAAAATGTGTTTTAGTTTTTAGCTTTTCTAAACTGATTGCAAAAAGAACAATTAATAATTTTATATTTAAATACATCCTTTTATATTTCTTTTTTATTTCTATATTTTTCAAAATATTTTCCCTTTCAAATCGGAGAGAACATGAGTATTAAATGATTTAACGTTCAATTTGAAATAAAACGCCTCCTGCGATTTCGCAACTGAAACTATCAAAAGGAAGGGTTGACTTTCTGTCGAATTCAAAAATTCAGTTCGGGATAAACCATTAAAATGGAATAGTGTTTTGTTTGTTTCAATTTAAATTGCGGTGATTTTAATTTGAATTAAAGTAGTTAATCCATTTGGGTTTTGGAATTTTTGTTTCGTTTTAATTAAATTCCTTTCCCGTTGTTCTACAAAATTGTTTCATACGATTCACTAGGATGCCAAAAGTGTATGAGCGTACCCCAGTCCGTCAGCGGGATACTAATTGGAACACGGTTTGGAGCGAAACCGTGAAGGATTAAGCCGATTTTGTTCGTCATCCCGACACGATGACACAAACTGGAAATTTAATTATCATTTTATCCTGTCCTGTGTCTAAATCTGCTCCAATCCTCGGCGGAAACTGAACTAATCCATCCAGCCCAGTGCACGAGGCCATGAAACGTTTTGTGCCGTCTCAAATATTAGACTTTCTCCTCCATCCCATCAAACTACACCCCGTATGCTAATGCTGTGCTTCTCATTTCCTTTTTTGTTGTTGCAGGAAGCCAACTCCACCTTTCGGATACTGATGAACGAATCGACCCGCCGGTTAAAGCTGTCCTCGAAAAAGCTCGGCAGCTGCATCGAGAAGGCCCGCCCGTACTACGAAGCGCTCGAGAAGGCGAAGGTGGCCCAACTGGAGTGCCAGGCGGCGACGCTCAAGTACCAGCGGGCGAACGAGATACACGCGGCGGCCAAGGAAACGGTCGCGCTGGCCGAGCAGCGGTTCATGAGCAACTCGCACGAATGGCAGTTCGACAATGCCTGGCAGGAAATGTTAAACCACGCTACTATTAAGGTACGGGTGCTGCAACGGTATCACTCGGGTGCTTTGCGCTATCTCCCGTGGGAGGCTGAGCGCCTTTTGGATTGCTGTTGCTGTTGTTGTGGTTGTGGTGCGCGATATGATGCCACATTCTTTGCCAGCGGCTTCAGCACCGTCATGCTGTCGGTGTATGTGGCGCGTTTCGGGTAAAGTTTTCCCTATGCGAGCTACAAACGCTTTTACCGCTGATTGACCTCCGAGTGGAAAGCTGTCGGGCGTCAGATTATGATACATATATACACCGTGACCTGTGTCCCGGCCATTCGATTCGGTTTCATTTTTATTGCTCACTGTGCAAGTTAAGTGCTTCGATGTGATGAGCTTTTACTTCTTTGTCGTCTGTGGGGTTTTTGTTTGTTTGCTTGTTGTTCAATCTGACCTTGTCAATAAACTCCTCAATTAATCTTCGATGCTCGTAGCGACGAAAAGTTTAAAGTCAACGAAACAATAACAGTGGGCGCAGCGCGCTCAATAAAACCGTTTGCCGTTTAGAGAAGTGTTGGAATTTCTTTCCTTGTTCGTAGCCCAGCCAATATAAAACAGTTTGCGCGCCCGACCGGCAGACGACGTGCCTTTCGAGTTTGATTGCTGAAGATATTTGCTAAGGCGGCGGCTGCTTCGGCAAGGGGAGGCGAACGTGTGATGAATTTTAAAAATTGGTCAACCTGACTCACCCGTCTGTTTGGTGCTTAGGTTTGTGTGTCGATTTTTGTATACAACGGCTCAGCAATTTTGTTTGTGTCGCTTTGTCGCAAACGATTCGCCTTTATGTGCACTGCAACACTTGCAGAGGGACTTTTTGGAAAAATTCGCATAACATTAAAATTTAAGCGTTTAAGCGCAGTGTAGTCGATTTCGGGGGTTTGTTCTGTTCTGATTCACCGGCTTGTACGTGTACGTGTTTGCAAAAAGTTCGCTAATTAAATCATTTTGTGCATCCTTTCCCATGCATTGCAGGTGATGGACGCAGAGAAACAAAAGGCTGAAAGTGGTGCTGAACATCAGAAGAAGGCGAAGGTGTTCGAGGAGGCAGAAAAGAAAGTAAGTATAATGAGTCACGCGTGCTGCTAGAATGAAGCGCAAGGAGTCAATCGAGAGGCTTAATGTGTGTAGAACCACTTTAGTGACGCGGGTCAAGCACTAAATTTAATCCAAAGAGAAACGGCACGTGTTTATGCCATTTTTTGTTGCTGTTGCGATTTAATATAAACGTGTTTAGACCATGTGTGTTTCCGCGTCTGAAAAGACAAAAAAGAAAACATATGTTGCACCATGCGCACGACGACCTCGTTAATCTTCGGACTTTTCCATCACCGGCTATCAATTGCCGGGTGAAACCAATTCGTCAAACGCGACCATACTGTAACGCTGTCCGATTTGCTTCACCACGTTGTTGCACGTGAGCTGCTGCAAAACGTGCTCTGTCTGCTGGGCTGGCGTAAGGATGTGGTTGTTGCACGTTTAAAAATAGGCGAAAGAAGAAAAAAAACAGAAACAAAACCCTAATGCGCCCCTTTCATCGGCATTGAAGCAGTCGAACGTTACACCGCCGTTTGTTGGTGGATGATCTGTGCCAAAACAAAATACAGAAGAAAAAAAAACACACAGATCGATACGCCCGATATGCGTGCGATAGATACTTATACGCGGTCGTTCATATTGCCTAATGAAAGGCACCAGATAGGAGGTGAGACGGTGGAGAAGGAGGATTATACATTTGCACCGGGTTGGCTTCGAACCGCGTGCGTTCGTCGAAATGCGTATGCTTTCACATGGCTTCGGTCGCATTGCAAACCGCCCAGGAGGCGGGTGGGGAGGAGGGAGAGGACGGCATGGACTGCTACACATACATAACGACCCGTATATGTAGTCAGACACACATGAGCCGCGCGCGCATTGCATTGCACCCGCCGAAACCACGTTTCCACATGCCAGCCGACCAGCTCTCGGGCGAGATTCCACGGTTCGCGAGTCGCAAACACAGCACAGCTTTTTCGATAAGCTCTTTCTTCACCCACTCTCACAAATGTACCTCCGCCGCCGCCACCTCGCGTTTTGGTGCGACCGAAAGGAGAGAAAAAAGCACTGTTTGTATGTGCAAAGAGTGAAAGTGATTTTCGTTCAGATGCATGCCCGGTCTCTCCCACCAACCTTAACACACAAAAAAGGCAGGAGCCCACTTTCCCCGATCCCCCCGAACACGTTCGGGTGTGTTTTCGGGCATTTCTTCCGGGTGTGGTATCACCTCTTGGGAGGGAGCGGTAGGTGCAATACCCCCCATAGATGGTGTGCGCGAATTGACAGGTCGCACCTGGTTGGTGAGATTGGAAAAGCATTATTTAGTAATGTGGCATGATCTATCAATTTTATACTCATTTTAGAGAACACTTGTTAGCTGTTTAGGAGGTTTTAATAGTCACTTTAAATTTGCTATAAATTATTTAGTTTATTTTGTACTTTTAAATGTAAAAGACCAGTTATAAGTCGTTTTTTCTCTGCTTGTTAACCATTCCATGTTGGTTGGGACCAAAACCTGCATTCAAACATGGTTCCAGAAAATGTTTAAAACAGGTTTTTGTTTGCGACACTTGGTAAGCGCGATAGCAGGAGGTCTATTATCAGCAACGTTCCAATTTCCTATCGAAAGGTTTAAAGTGTGTACCACGTTATGTACAATCGTTTTTACTACCTTTTTTTTTGCTGGCTGGTGGGTCTAATAATTAATAGGCGTTGACTTATCAGCAAATGTTAATGTAACTTAAGAGAAGTTAAGAGAAGTAAAATTATGTTGTATTTCACATAAAAATGCGCTTTTAATAAACATTTCTTTAACAAGCTTGTTCGATTCAACCGAAAGGTACACTTTCGGGCAGGTTTTAGTCGCATAATCGAAGGATGCGTTGAAATTTCGTTTTCAAATTGTACGTTAAACCTTTTTCAAACAAGAATATGGAAATAATACAGTTAGAATTCAATAGTTGAACGCTTTTTAGTTGGCATGCTTTGAACCGGTTTTTGAAAATTTCACAAAAATCTCATGGTCTACCGAGAATAATTTCAGAAAATTTTTGTATGGAAAAACGTGCCTAGTTGGCACATATTCAATTGTTGGCAAGGAATCGAAGATCAACCAGTGAGTTCGGACTGTATTAAGTAATAAGAATAAGTAATAATTTGAAAATATTGAAACGTAGCTTTTCTAACCCAAAGTACTGATTTTTTATTCAGGAGTAACGGTCCAAAAAGGCCGTATTGCTTAGCCCAAAGTACTGATAATAGTTTCCAATTTCTAAATAATAATAAACATTAAAATTGCTGTTTTACTCGGTACAAATGAGAAAGCTGCGCTCTACATTTGTCTGCTGTAATGGAGCAAATACTATTATAATAATTTTACAATTTGGTTATGGAGCATTTGGCCATCCGTGAATAAATATAAGCATTTCTCTTAAAAACGCTAGCAAATAAAATGCGTTTTTTTTTTTAAACGCCATAAATAGCACATCAACTACGACGACTTTGTTTGCGCTTCGATCGATGGCGTAAAATACCCCCATTACGCATACGCACAGCAGCAGCCAGCATACACAACAGTCGAAATAGAGAGCATTAGTAGGACAGCGCCGGGAAGGGAGGTCGCACTTTGTGTTTTGTTGTTGTCACGGTTGGCTATTTCCGCTCCACACAGCCGCTCCGTCCATTTACCGTCGTCCTCCGTTTGCTATGAATGGGCTGTGCGCAACTGGAAAATAGACGGAATTATGCATTCAGATCAATTCAGTTCTGTATCTGTAGGATGATGATGGTAGCTTATGTGCTGCGTTTCTTGCATAAATTCCTTCCTGTTGTTGTGCCACCTCCCCCGCTTCCTTTCCCTTTCGCTCCACACACAGGGCAAATGGGTACGGTATACACACAATGGCAGCGTGTTTAGGAGGATGAAGTAATTATGCTGTCTCAGCGGAAAAATTCGAGGAATAGAAATAGCGAGAGAGACAGAGATATGGCGGTTCCATCTCGATGCATTTGGATGCATTTCGGAGGTGACCGTTACAGGTTGCCGGTGTTACCGGTTACATAGAACTAAAAACTAGCCCATTCACATGCAAATGTTGTTGTGTCCCATTTCGCCCCCCCCCCCTTTTTGCCAGTGTCAACCGGTAGATAACGCTACAAAACCCTGCCAGTGTGACACTTTCTTCTACGATTACTTGCAACTAATTGAAGCATAACGCGCTGCTTCTTGTATTTCCCGTTGCCGTTGTCATAATAAATGGAGAAAAAACCCTACTTTTTTCCCTTTAATTTCCTTTCCATGTGGCATAGTGTGACTAACAAATGCCACCCTAGCGCTGGAGGGAAGCGTCTGGTAATTACGCCGGAAAACTGTAACTGTAGCGGCTTCCTTCTTGTGGCACAGCTGCTCGTATGCTGTGGAGACAAAATCTCTTTCTTCCTCGCGCTTTGATGGTTGGTTGGGTTGGTTGTGCAACACCAACCAGAAGTGAGTTTAAAACAGTTAAGCTATCTGTCACACTCATCACACTTAAATTTGCGTTTGAAGCATGCAAACGTTTAAATCGAACAATTGCTATTACTTCTTCTCACTAAACCCGTAAAGCGGTTACGATCGCCGAGGTTACGATCATCAGTTTTGAACAACTCGCGTGCGCGCAACGGTGCTGTTGTTAATGGTTCAAAACGTGGCGAAAAGCTTCCGAAAATGTGTAAAAAGGAGGAAAAAGGTACGTTGTGACAATGATTGGCTTTTGTTTTGGGCCCGGCCGGATGCCCCGAACCCGAAATGCTGTTGTTACCAAACGTACCTTCTCACAACAGTCCCACCATCACCACCCCTGGGGCCTCTGGAGGGTTGTGTGTGGTAGCATCGATCACACAATGTAGCAGCAGGCGGTAGCTCGACGGGGTGGCCCGGGGTAAGCGGGGCGGGCGGTAAGCGAAGAAAATCAAATTTTCTTCTTCGTGTTTGGCACGTCGTCGTAACGTGATGAAGCCGTTTCTCTTACCGGCTTTCTTAGAAGCAAATAGGCAACAGTTATGTAATGATGCGGGGGTTTTAAAGGGCAGCATTCCGACGGTGTGATTGTGTGTGTGCATTGGTTTCGATTGTAATCGGAACGCAATTGTTTGCTTGCCGTTGGAGGTGAGAAGCGTTTGACTGAATTTTGGGGTTTTCTTTTATTAAAAATTTCCCAAAGACGTAATATAAACTGATCGTTTGGATTTTTTATGCAAGACTACCTGCTGTAATTTAATCGCTTTGTTTCCGAAATGTTGATAAGAAGCCATAATCGCAAAACGATGATACAAAAATGAGACAAGAAAATAAAAAAAAGTCTATAAATGATGAGTCTAATTGAAGGTGACTATAAAAACTACAGGTTCTTAGTAGTGATGGGGATGGGTTCTTCTGGAATCGATTCCGGATTGTAGATCCGGAATCAGTTTCCGGAATCAATTTCCGGAATCGTTTCCGAAATCGGCTCCGGAACCAGAATCGGTCCCGGAATCGGAATCGAAATCGGATCCGGAATCGGAATCGGAATCGGAATCGGAATCGGAATCGGAATAGGATCTGGAATTAGAATAGGTTCCGAAATCGGAGTTAGTTTCGGTTTTTCCATAGGAATAGGCGTTTAGGTCCAATGATACTACGTAGTGATATCCGCAAAGACTCCAAATTTATTTGTAAACGATCCATTCTCAAGGAGTTTCCCGGATTGATTTCGCTTCTGAAACTGCTTATTTCAATTCAAGAACTGATTCTCATCCCGAAGCTAATTCCAATTCTGGGGTCCATTCTGATACCCAGGTCGATTCCGATTCCGGAGCCTATTCTGATCCCGGAGCCGATTCCTATTCCAGAGTTAATTCCGGATTCGGAGTCGACTCCGGAAACAACTCCGGAATCGGTTCCAGAGTCATCTGTGAAATCAGCTCCAGAATTGGAATCGGCTCCGGAATTGATTCCGAACTCCAAATCAGAATCAGATAGGTCTGATTCCGACTTCCCACCACTAGTTCTTAGCTTTGATTTTGGTAACCAAGATGAATAGAGATTTCTATGGAGACTGACAGAGAAGGAGTTATGGTTGCTAAGTACTTTGGATGAGTTGTTAAGAAAACTGTGGACCAAGGTGTGTTTATTAAGGAGGTGAATTGTTAGCGCGTTTTCCGGGCGCCATCATTGAGTATTGTTATGTCAAATCGCATACAATTTTCTATACCCCCCTCCAGCCCTCCCCGATTTTAATACCGGAGCCCGCAGTATTGTTATGTCAAGTCGTGAAATGTCAATTTGCTCTGAAGCACTTCACCTCCTAATATCCATACACCTTGCTGTGGACTCCCTAGCTGTCAAATGAAGAGCTTGTCAAAATACACTGGATGGACCGACCTGTAGTAAATTATGGATTTTGGTCTATTAAAAAAAGAAGAATTCGTCTTACGAATGTAATTATTTCTCCAACTAATTATCGCTTGATAAGTCATATTTGAAATCATCAAAACTTGAAATAAACCCCCATTGATCATGTACTTATCATCTTTGTTTTCTTCTCACTCTCTCTCGCTCCCAAACAAAAGGTACAACAACTGGAGGAACGCTACCGAAGGAGCATACAGAAGTCGCGGCCCTACTTCGACGAGAAGCAGCTATGCCAGGAGCAGCTGGAAGCGCAGAAGGGCCGCATCCAGCAGCTCGAGCAGCAGATCCAGGCGGCCAAGAGCGCCTACAGTACCGCGCTGCGCAATCTGGAAAAGATTAGCGAGGAGATACACGAGCAGCGGGGCGATCTTAGCCAGGCCGCACCGTCCGGCCCCCGGGAACCGGGCGTCGGAGCCGAGCTGGCTAACATTCTGCCCACGGCAAGCAGCACCACCGCCAGTAGCAACTCCAGCAACAACCTGCACAAGGTACCGGGCAAGGATCGGTTCCCGTACAGCAGCACCATGCCGGACATTTCGAGCGAGCTGGACAAGTGCGAAATCCGCTCAGTGGGCAGTGCGTCGGTCGCGACCAGCTCGGCCGTCAGCGAAAAGGATCCATCCGAGGAGGACGACTACTCCACCATGACGCTGCACGACGACGAGGACGATCTGCCGGCGGCAGTAGCAGCAGCGGCAGCATCATCCACCGTCGATCAGGATGACGATCTTCACCTGGAGCTGCTGCGGCAGAAGGTGCGCACGCTGGCAGTGCGGCCGGTTGAGGGTGGCGATGGGCAGCAGCAGGAGCAGGATGTGTGGGAGCACGAGCTGAATGCCACGGTCGACAAGCTCGACCATCTGATGATGTTGCGCGAGTGTTCGCGCAGCAGCACCCTGATGAGCGGAGCGGGTGATACTGGTACCCCGGCTGGTGCCACGTTCAGCAGCTTGCCAACGACGCCGAAGCATCAAAACCACCTTCATTACCACCACCCCCACCATCAGCATCTTCACCAGCAGCAGCAGCCGGGGCGCGGTGTATCCCTTTCACCAGTGGACCGGTCGCCCGCGCACGAGCAGCACACCACGATCAAGATGTTCAAAAAGCTCGACCCCTTACCATTGGCCAACGTGTCGATGTACGCGCTTCCAACGTATCTGAACGCGGCGGCTACGAATGGTAGCAACGGGGGGTGCAACAGTTTGCTCACGCCAATTTCAGCCACCTCGCCGCCGGGTGGTGACGTGTGCGAAGCGAACGGTGACGCCGCGCTCGCCTCCAAGCTGAAGCGCAAAATGTCCATGTAAAATCATCCCACAGCCACTTTCGATGAGCGGGGTTGGTGGTGGTGAGACAGGTTGTAGTAAAGCAAGTGATCGAAGGACAGCGTTTAGCAAGGAGTAGCAGCAGCGCAGGGGGATGGCAGACGGTTGCCGGTAGTATTAACAAGGTTTAGAGAGGTAGTAAAGGTGGTGTAGAGCAGTACACAACAGTAAGAAGCAACCAAAACGGGGAGGCCATACCGTTGATGGCCTTTCGCTTTTCTTCCCTCCGTGATGGGGCGCGGTTTGTTTCGGTTTTTGTTTTGGTTTTATTTTAATTTCTAACGTACCATTTACCATTTAAAAAAGCGGCATAGTATTGTAAGAAAATGAGAAATGAGAAAGAGAGAGAGAGAGAGATATATATATATAAACACGATCTAACAACAGATTTACCTTTGAAAGCGAGCTTGAGCCAACGTCTCCTTGCTTACTTTATATATATATTACAAGTTATAGAAATTGTAGGAAAAAGGTAGATGCTAACATTTTAAACGTTTTAAAAAAAAGAGCAGATCAACTAAATAGATTATTAAAAAAGAAACACACGGAAAAGTAAACAAACGAAAAAAACATAAACACAAAGAGGGTCACAGCTCCTGAACACTTCCTTCCCAGAGAGACAGAGATAGCGAGAGAGAGAGAGAAATAGGTATGTTATGAAATTCGTTTTTAAAATGTTATAAAAAAGTATGGGCGAAAGAAGAAGGAGCAAAAAACATGGTAGAAACAAGGAACAAAAACCAAAAGGAACAAAATTACATATGAAAACAGCTTTTCAATCTCTCTCTCTCTCTCTCCAGATCGAGATCCACGGTCGGCTGAATGTTTGCGCGGAAACACACCGACCTCTTGTTGCGGGTCATCCGAGTAAGATGCGTACTAGCCTTAAATTAGTAAAATTAAACAGTTGTGAAATCATCGCTCCGAATGAGGAAACAGTGTTCATGTTCCTACCATCACAGAATTAGCTGCTTTCGAGTATGTTTCCAAGTGCGTGTTTTGGTGGATAAATTAAACTCTTTGCATTGCTATTAGACAAACAACACAAAATAATCACCACAATACCACGATAGATGCAATACACTGTGATTAGACGGATGCACAATAGCGGCAATGAGTCGCATGGAATAGCAATAGCAACTAGGATTCGGCAAGAAAGAGAGAGAGAGTGGAAGAGAGAGTGAGAGAGGAGAGAGTGTGTAACCACAACAAACACACATGTTTAATCGGAGCACCTTTAGGCAGCAAGGCAAGGAGAAATGGAGGGAATTATATAGTGAGAAGGAAATTCTTACCTTCCAATTGGAGGTAAAGGGGTTCTTCTACCATCGTCCTGGGTAAAGGGCAATCTTTTTATGAAGGTTGTGTTGCTGACAACCAGTTTTCTTTTTGTTTCCTTGTGCAATCCTTTTTGGACTAGCGTCAATTTCTCATTTTTTCTTCTTCTTCCTATCTTCAAAATCAAACGCTCCCGGCCCGGAAAGCCTTGCATTTACTACTTTGTGCTATCGAATATCGGCGCTTTCGGAGGGGAAGCAATGTTGATTTATGTTTCTCACGCACTATTAAATGCGAGCAACACACCAAGCCGCAAACCGACTACTGCTTTGCTTTAAATCGATCCCCCAGAAGTAACCAATAGCAACAGCAACTACAATCCCTCCTCGAACCTTGCCTGTGCCAACACAAACACACACACACACAATCGGTAACTAACATCGGACAGAAGATCATTTTAGAGTTACTCTACCATACTACTAGATGTAAAGTAAAGCCGGCCGGGTACGAGACGACGGCAAAAGAAACGAACATCCGGATAGGTTCGACGATGTTCGATGACGGCCCGGGTGGATGATGGGTGGGTGGGTGGCACATGCGCCCGCCAACTGCAGAAGTAAGATAGAACCGGCGGAAGTGGTGTGGAGCGTGCCGTCGTGTTAAAATAGCGAAGCGAAATAAAACTTCTGATATAATGAAATAAATTCTGGACGTTGTGGCGTGGCGTGGTGGTGAACACTGAAGAAAGAAAAAGGAGAGAGAGAAAAAAAAAACAAACAAAACCGTTTGTGAGGTTTTTTGATACTGCTTTATTCTATCTTGAATTTCGTATTCCTGTTCTGCTATTTTCATATACACCGAAAACATAATTTGCACATTTAAGTTGAACGAAGCTAAGCCAAAACAATTGATTGTTGTAAGATCTTTGTACTGCTTTAAAAGTGTGTTGTTTAAATATGGTATTTATCTTTCCCTGCATAAAATCACACAGCATGGGGTCAGTTTATCAAAAGCGCGGCTACCTATTCTCTCATTTGCAACTGATTGTCTTACCTCGTTTAGAATGGATATAATAATTAGAAGAAAAAAAATGCAAATTGTTAAGCAAACGTTTGAAAAGAGAAAAACATGCAAATGTCACAAAGATGGATTGAGAAGTATTGCATATCTACAAAAAAAAGCATAAATATTAATTATTGTTTAAATGCTAAGTAAAGGGTTTAAGCTTAACAAACAAACAAAAGGAAATGCTTACAGAGCTACAAAATGCGAGGAAAATGGTTTCCTATCCTTCGCCTTCAGAAGGATAATGGTAATTCTTTTTTATTCCTGCGCGCAAGCTTAAGACTTCTTTGCTGTTTATGGTTAAGCTTTTGCTTAACTTCTGGATTGCTTTCTTCAAGCAAATGAACTTATTTCTACTTCTTTGTCAAATCGCCTTCCAATCATGAATATATAATAATTCAATAGAGATAGAGAGATAGAGAGTAAGAGAGAGAGCTTCGTTTGAATGGTGAGGACTTTGCCCTCAACGTTACACATCCCTTACGGTGAACACACGCACACACTCTCGACTTTCCTCGACCTCTTTATTCGATATCCCGAAGAGCTCCTAATTGATGCTGGGCCTCACTTCGCTTTGCTATGCAAAACGTACACCAGGGTGCCAGTCAAAACAGGACAGTTCAAGGTTCAAGGACGAAACTCTGCCGTGTCTTAAACGCTACAGTAATACCTTAAATAATAATAATTAAATCAAACAAGAAAGGCTTAAGAGGATTAGGCTTAAGTCTACAAGTCTTCTCCTTCAAACGCCGGTATCATTCCTCACATTGTCATGTTGTCTCTCTCCCATTAAATAATGTCCATCCTACTCGTTCATTTTATCTCTCCCGCAGCGCTCTATCTGATCCGCTCCAGCCGGCCCCGCTGGTGCGCGGTCCAACCCCGAACACGTACGTCAGCAGGAAGTACTCCATCGGTTCGAAGTACTGGTGCAGCAGATTGTCCACCACCAGGAGCAAAAACTCAAAATTCTCCCCCACAAACTGGTGCGTGCAGGGGTGTATGTTGGAAAAGTAGGTGGCAAACTCCTGGGGCGGATTAGCCCACTGGTAGTCCAGCTCGCTCGGTGGTTCCTTCGCGAACCGGTCCTGCCCGTAGCGGCGCATCAGCGCGAACGCGACGTGCATAAAGTCCCGGTAGGTCACGTTGTGCCGCTTCATCTCGGCGAGGAAGAGGGCGAAATCGGTCCGGCCGCCCGTATAGATGCGCATCGTCGTCAGGATGTCGGTGCGCCGAAGCTGCAGAAAGGATGCCATCTCCTGGCGTACAGCCGTCAGGATGGAGCCGAGGTTGGTGGTGTCGAGCGTGGTGTCCGTCGGTGTGGCGATTGGCGGTGGCCTCGGTGTCGGTGGCAGTGGCGGTATCGGTAACTGGGAAGGGGGTGCCGTAAGGTAGGGCGATTGGCTTGCCGCGACGGAAGCGCGCCGGTTGCGACGCTTCGGTGCTGGTGGAGTTGGCGGTTCGGGTGTACGCGATGTTGAGGGGGATGATTTTGGAGCCGCTCGGGAACCTCTCTTGGAGCCGTTTGTATTGGCGGCAGTCGTCGGGGGAGATGGCGGTTGGCCGGAGGCTGCTGCACGGTTGCTGGTCGATGGGGTACTGGGTGGTGGCATCATGCTCGAGCTGGCATAGACCGTATCGAGCGAGGGCATACTGGCCGGTGCATTGTGAGCAGCAGCAGTAGCAGAAGACGAAGAAGTAGTAGGTATGGCAGATGGAGACGACATAGTGGAAGGAACGGATGTGGTAGGTGGCATAGGCGGTAGCAAGTAACTGATAATAGGTGGCATCATTGGAAAGGATGAGGATGAGTAGTTGGGAATGACTGTTGGTGGTGGCGGCATACTACTGCTAGAAGTAGTTGGAGCGTTGGATGAACCAGCAGATGGATAGCTGCTTGGGGGAGGCATACTTCCCGGTGACGACATAGAGGAAGTAGAAGTCGTGGTATGGTATGGCGGATGGTTACTGGGAGGTGGCATACTACCTGCAGACAGCAGTGTAGCAGCAGTACTAGTGTCCGTTGCAGTAGGGGAGCCCATATTGGACGGTGGATGATTGCTTGGAGGCGGCATACTGCCAGATGTTGTCATTATATTAGGGAAAGGATTGCCATTGGAGATCAAGTGGTTGGAAGTTGCAGGATGGCTTGGACGAGCCATACTCTCCGGTGACATGTTTGTTGAAGGCGAGCCCAGGGTCGGGGATCGGTGATGATTGGTCGGAGACGGCATACCTCTGCCCGGTGCCGGCGTTGCCGATCTGGCAGGGGGAGACCGATCGGACACTGTACTGTACGGTGGGTGATTGCTTGGCGGTGGCATACGGTCAGGTGATGACAGCATTGTGGAAAGAATAGTAGGAGTAGCGTAAGTAGTGACAGTCGCAGCAGCAGCAGCAGTTGAATGCGTATAGTCGAAGGGAGCATGATTGCTCGGGGGCGGCATACTGTTGGTAGTGTGCTGTGCCGCCACATTGCCAGCTGGTGGATGATTGCTTGGAGGAGGGAGTGCCATAGAATAGGCCGAAGGAGGCATGCTGATGGATTGAGATGGGGGAGCCAGATAAGCGGGTGGATCTGCTCTACCCGAAGGTGGACGCTTTGCCGATGAAGCTGATGGAGCGGAACGTTTCCGCGAGCCTGATGCAGCACCCGGGGGCGGTGGCATTAGCGCGGCAGAAGACGGCCGTGGAGCTGAAGGATGCCCTGGGGCAGGGGTTCCGGCACGTTCCATCACACCGGGCCGTGGTGGTATCGAGTGGTTCATGAAGTAGGGAGTGTGGGGTACTCTTTGCGGCGATTGATGGGTTTGCGCGGTTGTCGTGGACGGTAAGCTTGTAGCGTGGTATCTGGAATGGATGAAAAGAGTGAAATCATGTTAAATTTAATTTGATGATACAGTAGGATTTTAATTCAGTAGGAAAGATTTTGACGAATTGCTTAAAATTTAAGCAATTACAGGGTTTTCCAGGAGTTCTCATAGCTGTGGAATACTTTATTGACTCCTTCTTACGTGAAATGAACTTAAAGTAATGGGAATTGGACTCTATAGCACAAATTGTTGGACAAATCCAATAGGAATTTTAGAAGAGTCTGTCCAAAAAGGGAACCATAGAGTCCAATTTCCTTCATATGAAACTCATTTTGCGTAAGAAAAAGTCAAGGAAGTGTCCCACAACTATGAACTGGAAAACCCTGTAAGTTATTTTATGCTAAATTTGCATTTTACAGTTTAAACTCTAATAAAAAAGTGTATAATATTGACATGAAATACATTAAATATAGCCTTGACAATACATTTTCCCGTCATACAATTACTAAAATCTCCAGATTTCTATTATTTTCAAAGTATATCACTTTATAAATGTATTATTTTCAAAATAGTTCTCAGCGAATAATTTTACATATTTTTTCTATACTAAATATTGCATCAACAAACTGAAGAGCGATTAGTAAAAAGTAGCGAGATACAGGGTTTTTTAAGTCACTTTCGAATGTAAACATTGTTTTCCAAATCACTTTCAAATGTGCCCCTCCAAATTCGCCACCTCCAAGATGTTTTTCAACAGCTGTCAAATGATGTATTTGCATCACAATACATTTTCAGTGTTTAAAGATGATATTCAACGCACCACAAAGAACTGCCAAACTCAAGCCAGCTTGAGGCGTGTTAAAAATCATGTGAAAAAACTGAAACAATATTGTGATGCTTATAATAATTTGACAGCTGTTGAAAAACATCTTGCAGGAGGTGAACAATGATGTGCACATTCGAATGCGACTTGAAACCCTGTAATTTCTTCAGCATGATTTTCAACAATTCAACGGTATGTTGCCGTCATTTTTTTCGTCGGGATTTGAAGCCGTTGATCACTGTTGAAGTGTTGGAAATCATGCAGAAGAAAAAAATGATGAAAATGAAGTATCAAAGTGATGTAAATTATAACTTCTTGCACGCGGTGAAATACAATGTTTGCATTGGAAAGTGATTTGAAAAATCCTGTAATTAATTAATAACTATTCAACAACAAAATTATTTTTAAAGCGTTTCTGAAGAGTAAGGTATGTTAAGCTCTTTAGTAAAATGCGTAAAATATTTTTTTGCTGAGCTATTTAACAGTATTCTTCTTTTTCTTCTTCTTCTTTGGCACAACAACCGTTGTTGGGGCCAAGACCAGCCTGTACCACTAATGGGTTTGGCTTTCGGTGAATTATTGATTACACATAACAGTATGGGGGCACGGTCCATTCGGGGCTTGAACCCATGACGAGCGTGCTATTAAGTCGTACGAGTTATTTAAAATAATTTGTATTAATTTGGCAATCAAATGCAATAGAACAAGTGCAATTAAACAGATCAACGGGTAGAAAGCAAATGAATGCAAATGCAAGTTCTACTGCACAGTCTCCTCCTGCTCGTATGCAACCCGCACTACACGTGCGGTGAAGCGTTTCCAAACATCGGCTGCGTTACTGTACAGCGGCGCGCGCTCTCTCTCGCGCACCTCAAACTCGCTGGACTCGCATAATCGCTCCGTGCCCGCAAAGATGCAAAAAGGGTAAAGGAAAAATGCTGCACAGCGCAATAAACTCATTTATGGCAGTACAGCAATCGCGATATCCAACGTCCAAATATTTATGATGCCAGCATGCAATTGTAACCATGTCGAAGTAGATTTAGTAGGGACGCTTGCACAGCACAAGCTTTAACACGATTGATTTGCAGCGCAGTTTGATCACATTTACTCACCCAGCTGCTGCAGAAGATGGTGCGCCGCCGTTATAGAGCTGTGTAAAATTAATCGGCTGCGATGGTGCATTAGCCGCAGCCGGTACAGGAGTAGCAGCAGCCGGTGCAGCAGTAGTGGAAGCGACAGGACCGGGAGCCGTGGCAGTAATGGGCTTGACAAAGCCGTACTGCGGCGGCGGATAGAAAGCGTTGCCCGGTGTCATCGCCAGCGCTGGATAGTTGCGATAGAGCTGCTCGTGGTGCTGCTGCTGCTGCTGCTGCCGGTGGTAGCCGATCGCGGCCCCGAACAGCATCTTGCTCAGGAAGCAGTTGTAGTAGAAGTCGAGATCGGCGGGCGTTAGCAGATGCGGTGCCGGATAGCCGGCCCGGTACCACTCCTCGAGCGTGTGGTAGGTTTGCGGATCGGGCGCGCCGCCACCGTGCGGCTGATAGTGCAGAAACGGCTGCAGGAACGGATTGTGGTAGAAGGGAGTGCGCGGTGCGGCAGCGACACTGCTGGCCACAGCGCCGGGCAGCGACGGCATTAGCGGCGGTGGCGGTGGCATTATCGCGCTCCGATACGGTTGTCTGCTTTCGCGAGGCGCACAAAAGGCGGATTTTCTGTGGTCGCAAAGGGGGAAAAAAGGGAAGGGTGTTAAACGGGGCGATTCTGCGCCGAGGACGGTCAAGCATTTCGTCACACTTACCTTGCTGATTCGGCGGTTGGTTGGGGCGCACTGGGCGTTCTATGACCGGCCATTGCCCCGGGATGTGGTGTGGCAGCGCGTCTTCTAGCTTCCAGCGCTGCGCTGTGATCGTTGCCAGCCGGGGGACGCTCGTATGGGTTCGATCGATGGCCACGAAGGTGAGGTGGCAGACGATCGTGCTGCTGTTGCTGCTGCTGCATCATCATCATCCTCGGTGCCGGTGTGTCCGGTCTCGGGCGGGGGACATTTGGCGGACATTGGAGAAGTGGCCGAAGTTCTGGCGGTGGTCCGACAGGCGTTAGGTTCTGATTCTGTGGCACGTGCCAATTGAACCCTGACGACGGAGCGGCATCCTTTTTTGGCGATTTCTGCTGATGCTGCTGCTGCTGCTCACTATTGTTCGCTGCATTCGTGAGATCCGGGACCGCAGCAGGAGTAGTAGGAGGAGGAGCCTGCAAGCTGGTAGGACCAGCCGGTTCACCATTACTGTCCCGCTCCTCGGCATGATTGCCGTTCGCCATGTCCGCACTGTTGTTGTTTGGTTCCTTCGAGGACGACGACGACGCGGAGACCGCATCCCGCACACAATCGATCACAAGCTGCCGCTCTTCGTCCTCCTCCTCCTCCTCCTGCTCCCCTGCCCCATTCACCTGCTTGTGCTGATCGGCCCGGTCCGGTGCGGGCGAGCTCGGCCTGTCGACCGGGTCGTAGTATATCTTCGACGGTGGCTGCTGCAGATTGACGTACTTGCGCGGGTGATACTTCCGGTGGCGTTCCATCATCAGCTCCACGTCGTTGTCGTCGTCGAGGATTTCGATCACCTGCGCGTCGGACCGGCTGTGCTCGGACGACTGGGGCGAGTCGCGCGATGTGCGCGTTGCTTGCTGCTGTCTGTGCTCCTTGCCGGGCTCCATATCGCCCGGCGCTCGTATGTGGGTGGACATTTCAAGCTGCTGTGCGGCCAACGTTTGGACGAACTTTTTTCGCATAATTTGTAACTTAAAATCTGAGTAGCGGGAGAAGAAGGTGGGAAAAAGTATGTTATTAGAGTTTTTTTTTTAATCTCATCGATGAAGTTTAATATTTCCAAAAATCAAATCGATAATTTGTCATTTAAGGCAAAGAGGAGCAAAATAGCACTGTTAAGGATAGGTTTTGCTATGGGGCCAAAGGGTCATACACAAAATGTCAAAACACATCAAAACAATGGGGCAAAATGGACCACAACATTGGACTTTAGGCATTGTTTTACAGGGTTTTTCGAGTCAATTTCCAATGTCAACAACATTTTTCATTGTTTGCAGGATGTTTTTCAACAGATGCAAGGTCCATAAATTACTACAGGTCGGTCCGTTCTGTGTACTTTTACAAGCTGTTCATTTGACGGTTAGGGTTACTTAGCAAAGTCATACAAAATCCTTAGCAATCCTTACTCCCTATCTGCCAATCTTCATAGAAATCTACATCCATCGTGGCTACCAAAACCAGAGTTAAAATTTCATTTTGAAACAAATACACCATTTGACAGCCGTTGAAAAACATGTCGGAGGCGGTGAATAATTATGTTCCCATTCGAAAGTGAATTGAACAACCCTGTAAATATAACACGTGAAAGCTGTTGAAAACACCTTACAAGTGATGAATAATACTGTGCACATTGGCTTGGAAAAATCCAGTAAGCTCTTGAATGTAGGTAAAATTGTGAAGGTAGAGATTTAAGTTTTGTATTAAACTGTTTTGTTGAATAACCTGTTGAATAATTGCTAATAATGTCGAATAGAATAAACATACAGCAAAGTTTTATTTATGTAAAACAAATATTTTGTAGCAACCTTTGCTTACAGCACACACAGCCTCACCCTTTTGCTTCCGTTAAAACATACCGACCATGCGTCAGGCGAAACATTTTACCAACTTTAAGTTTGAAAACATTACATTAAATTAAAAAAGTTACTTTTTTCACGTAAGTCATGGATAAATGTCATGTGGTAGGATACACATTATTTTTTTTTCACTAATGCAATGTTAAATTCTTACGAAAGCTTATTTTCGAGACGGTGAAAATTACATCTTTTTGTGCAAACATTTTATTCGCTAATTTATACACTTATTTAGAAATTTTAGGTTATGAAACGTTCATCGTGGGCTTTAAACATTGCATTTCAAGTTTTATCAATCATGAAAAGTCATTATTAACGTGTCAATTTGCTAATGATGCAGGTGACCATTTTGCCCCACGTTCCCTTATTATTCACCAACCATCAAAGCTACGCAAGATGATGAAACGCAAAATACATTTTATGAAGAGTTTGGTTGGGTTATGTAACTTCATTTAATTCATAGTGTTATTATTTAACACATAACATAGTTTAATATTAAACTATAATATAACATTGAGTGACCAAAAACGATATTGAACAAAAAACCGAAATACAGCCATGAAATTGCAAGCATGCATAAGATAAATTACGTGAAATTTCTAAAATGTTTGTCTTTTTTTAAGCTCAATTACACTGTTAGCTCACTAATCGGCTTATTAAATCGCCCACAACCACATTGCACGTTGCTTGCTTAGCAAACAACGTAAGGCAACCAGCCCATTAAACATGTATACGATTTTGTAACGCGCGGTATGATTTGCCTTATCGAGCGACAAATTGCACAGTAAACTGCTTTTGATTTTACTACTGTCAATAAACTATTCATATCCTCAACACACACTTAGGCCATAATTTCTTGCTACCCAACACACACACACACTGTACACACTAACCCAGTTTTCTCGTAAAAAGACGATCGAAAGTTTTCACACTCATGTGGGATAATTGTGGTCCAGCTGTACGGTGCCACGGTTGTGCGAACGCACAATGTCCACCGCCGGGAAGGATAAGCGCCAGCCGTCGTCGCCAACCGTCCTCCCGTCCGGTGTCATAGGAAAGAACTGCACTTTTGCACCCCCCAAAACGGTTTCTACCGAGCGTCGAGGGGTTGATTCGATAAAGTAAATCCACTCCGGCCCAAAGGTGGACGGGTTGTGACGGTGCGCACCCGGGCGTATGGAATCTATATATCGCGCACCCGCCCTATCATATCGCGGCCCCAAAGATCTGACACACAATCCCTTCACTGTGCCGATAATTCGCTTTCGCACGAGCCTGTGGCGTAAAGGCCCGGGCACGATTAAAACGGATTGTGCGTGTGTGTGTGTGTGTGTGAATAAAAAAAAGAAGGAAGGAACTAAACCATCGATAAGATAGCCAGCCGACAGTTATCATCAGGCTTACCAGGGTGAGGTGTCTTTAAAGGGGATATAACATTATTTATCTCTGCACTATCCTTCCGCTTCGGGGTATTCTATTTTGGGGCCACTTACTTCACTCCCGGTTTGGGCGTTGGATGAGGTGGATTTGTTTAAAACATGGGTGCAGTCACTGTACCGGGAGTGTAAGACAGAGTTGTTATGACACAATAACTGTTCGGTGGGAGAATGCTAGATCGGGAGCGCCTAGAGTTATGCAGTTTTGCATGCAATGTGTCATTAATCAGGAATTAATTGCTCCATGCTTGCAGGAATGATTGAATTGAATGAATTAAGTCATACAAACAATTCATGTTAATTTCATGTAAAATGAGCCAAAACATATATTATTATCCATATGTTGCTTTTATTTTAATTATTATTATGAATTATTCGTTTATAAAGAAAAGAAATTATGAACATAATTGAAAAGACCCACTGAGACACAAAATTGCATAACTTGAGGCGAGAAAGACTCACCCCAGCGCGTGATAAATGTGAAGCTGTTCGTTCTTTTGGGACACTTTAAAACGTGAAGCCATGTATTTTGTGGAAATCAATTGATAATTCTTGATATTTACAAATAATTATGAAGAGAAAGAGGAAAAAAAAACCAATAACGACGCAATTCTTTATCCACCTATAGAAGAATCCACTTCTCATAAAGAATAAAGAATAAATAATATGTTTTCTATATATTGTTTGTTAAATTAACAAAAACTAACTTGAACCGTCATGCAGAACATGGAGTAGATTTGATTTGTTTACATATAAACTTAAATACAGTAATTATAGTAAGTAAGTAACTAACTCCTAATATATGCTAGAGACACTTGGTACAGTGTTGAACGTACAATTTAAGAACAAATTTTCAATTGTACCCACCTCCTCTTCTCCGCAATAAATTACTGTTCAGTCTTATTATCCGTAGCGCTGCAGCAAGCTCGACTCTGCCTTTCGACAGCTTCACTACCATCACAGAACCCGTTTTTTTGGCAAACTTTCAAAACAATTAAATCGCCTTAAATTAAAACAACAAACGTTCATCGGTGCTAGCGTAGTAGACCGTTCGCTTCTATATAAACTCTACACACCGTCACGCGAATCCGAAAACACACGTGCACTCCACCACTCGACGACGGAAGCAGAAGTAAAATAAATTCCATCCACCACGCTCGCGTGAGCCGGAGCCGATGCTTCCCGTCTAATATTGATCACCTAGCAAACAGCCGCGTCCCAACAAAGCGCGACGTGTCCTTTGCCGGTTGCCAACGGGAACCAGCACCGACCAGCAGCATTGCGCCACGTCAGAACGTTAGAGAAAAGAAGGTACAGTAGGATAATTGTCCCACGTACGGCGTCGGGTCCTGGCGGTACCCGCCGAACGCAACGCGAGGACCTGACCAGCCTCAATCTGTTCGTCCTCGGACCGGGTACGACAGTGAATGTGGTAGTGAATTATTTTTTTTTTCCGACGGTCCAACAGAAATGGACGCAGGGCTGACAGATAATGTTTGTGGTTAATACGGTTAAGCCTGATGAGGTTTTTTTGTGGTTTAGTAGAATTATTTATCAGTTATTGATGTGATTTGTTGGCCACTTTTAAGTTGAAATTTCAAATGTTCAACCCTGCTTTTGCGTGAGTGAGTGTAGTAAAGCATTATTTTCAAAGCCACAATTAAACAAATCAATATTTGAATTAATGTGTGGCCCACATTTTGTCTTACAAGTGGTGAGGATATCTAAGAGAGCATGATAAAGTAGTAACACAAAGCATTACATAAAGCAAACAGCAGTGAAGAACGGCACTTGCCACGATTGCACTAAAGTACACTTGAGATTCGATTCGTGTAGGAGTGATGCGAGCGATGTGATAATCGGTTGTGATAATAATCAGCAGGAGAGTTAGTCTGGCGATTAATCAAGCAGCAATAGAAACAAAGAAAAGCTTTCCTCTTTTTATTCAATACTTCTTCAATAATAGGATTTACTTCCCCATTTACTAATCTTATAAGGTTTTGGTTATTATATTCATATTAGAGGGATTATGAAGCTAATAGTATAATGATCGGAGGTTAATGATACTACAAGTTATAAGTTTCCTATTGTGTATAATCAACATTGATAGCCAAACGCAATGATCAGCAAACAAATAATGGATGCTTGTCGACATCGTTGGCCTTAAATATTTAAATAAATAAATAAATATTTAGATGTAACCGCGATGGATACGACCAGTGGTAAGAGTAAGGGTATTGCATTGACATATATTAAGACCTGATCGGTCATAAACGTCAAATGCGGTTGCGATCAAAGAGAGACATAAACGTCAAAAGGATCGTACAGGATATACGCTTTGCTGGTAATAAAATTAAAGGTACAATCAATAAAATACACACACGGTACAATTGAAGGATTCTGAATCAATGTGCGACTCAACAGGTTAAATAGTAAAACCAAACCTACATTAAGGGTTCACTTTTATTCGCCCTGACGGGTATTGAACGGGTATCCATGAGGATCATGAATCCCATCGTGCGTTACCAATCGATCTAACTATTTTTGATTGTTGCCTCTCATGAATCTATTCAAACAACAGCCCAAGGCAGGTAAGATCATGCAATATTGGTGGCAATTGAACAGGACACACGGGACAAGCTATTCTTCAACGGCTAAGGGGTAAAATGTGTGATCACCTTGGAGATTCTGAAACGAAAATACATGTGATCACATGGGAGATTCTGGTTCTTGTCGAATGCTGGATGCAGAATCTCGCGCTCTATCTCTCTCTACATACAATTATTGCATTTCCACTTCGTAAGAAGAATTGCACTTCAAAAATCGATCCATGCGATCCAAAGATTGCACTACGTAGGAATAACAATCCATGTTGTTGTGTTTTACGACGTTTGAGGAATTCGCCAAAAATCAAAACTGAGAAAAACAACCAAAAAGCAATAAAGCATCTTCATTCGCAGGATTGGCATGAAATGATGCCTCGCCGGTGTGCATCACATTGGTCAGTGTGATAATCGGTGATGGATCATGGACGAGAAAGTCAATCCGCCAAACCAACCATCATACGGAGTAATAAAGCAATAAATAATTAAAGTTTTTCATTGGGGGTTCAAACGCGAACGAAACAAATGAATTGCACGATTATGCGATCGTTTCATTTATTGTGGTGTTATTTTTAAACTTATTTAAGCGGTTTAACTGGTTAGGGATGTTGGTTAGCGATGGCTAAGGATGCAGGCATCGGTTGATTAGAAGTCAGTTAAGAATGTAAGAAACTGACGATGAAACTGATATCATGAAGAATATGCCAAAATGAATGGCAATTTATGCATTGAAAAGATTAATCATGCTCATGACTTCAAATTATCACAAGAATCAACGTGAATTAAATCTATGACGGGAACGACACGACAACTATACCACGGAACTGTCAAGGGATGTTAATCATTCCAATGATTAACTATGCTTACATGCACCCTGCTCTGTTGAAGAATTGCTTTGCCACGTTCGAAAAGTTGAACACATTTGAAATACTTTTTAAATACACTGACTTTAGATACGTTCTGCTAGACAAAGAGACAGGTGCAATTGATTGCAATTGAAGCAAATGTTGCACGAAATCAATGCACACCTGCTCGTAGCGGGGTGAATGTTATCTCTCCCGTCTGACAGCTTACTTTGTGCACATGTATCGACCCGCTATCAGCCATCCAGAAGGACAACTAGGAAGGACAAACAGTACCTATAGAGTAAGAGTACACCGAACGGGAGAGAAGTCTTGTCCCTCCCATCAGTCATTTACCTCAGGACTCTATCGTCCGTTGAGTCAATTAGTTTACAAAGAAAGCACAAATCAAACACCGCAGTGTAATCGACAAATAGCCGATAATAGACGGGGGCTGTAGGAAACTGTAAACGCAAATGACGCGAAAAAACAAGGTACTTTACCGAGCCTCAGTTTTTGTGTCTTGCCGACGCCGGGTGGGATCCCCTCGACGCGGTGGGAAAAAACGAGCATTCGTACGTTCGCGCGGGGAATCACACAAAAGGGTAGGCGCAGTAGTAGTAGTAGCAGTCTCGATGCATATAAAACAGTTCAGTCGGTAGGTGAGATCAATCAAACCGTGTTCGAACAGTCGAGTGAACGAAGCAACTCCAGCCAAGCTAAAGCTAGTACTACTGTGCCTTACTAGAGCATCCTCAAGCCCTCAACTCATCATGAAGTGTGCAACGATCGTCTGTACCATTGCCGTTGTGCTGGCGGCTACCCTGCTGAACGGCAGCGTCCAGGCAGCCCCGCAGGAAGAAGCGGCTTTGAGCGGCGGTGCCAATCTCAATACCCTTCGTAAGTATCATAAAATGCTTTGATCCTTCCGTTCGCATCCCTTTTTGCCGTTGTCCACTAACGTATCCTGTGTGCTCGGTTGTTATCCCCCTCCCATTAGTGGACGAACTGCCCGAGGAAACGCACCATGCCGCGCTGGAGAACTATCGGGCCAAGCGGGCGACCTGCGATCTGGCCAGCGGGTTCGGTGTGGGCAGCAGCCTTTGTGCCGCTCACTGTATCGCTCGCCGCTATCGCGGTGGTTACTGCAACAGTAAGGCGGTCTGCGTTTGCCGCAACTAAAGAACAAAAAACTCCCCCCTTTGGGGGCACAGCTTACCATCCAGGAAGCAGGGTGTGCCGGTCCGTAGAAACCCCGAGCAGTTCCAAAGTTCCTACAAAAGTTGATGAATAGTTTACAACACAGGCTTAATTCGTTTCGCAGCAATTAAATCGGGATGAAAATTGCACAAATAAAACTGTGGCTTAAAATATGCTTCAAGTATTCATTCGTGTCCATGCATTGTGCATTTGCCTTCAGCATACCGTGGACCAGCGTTTGCCAGCGGAGCCAAACTGCGCATCGAAAGGAAAGAAGGAGTAACAGCATTATGACGCGACATGAAGAACTCTGCTTTGACGTGCACAGCAAAAGGTTTCAAAAAATTGTACGCGGCTTAAGCCATAAAAATGTAGCTTCATCTTCGACGATCCTTCCTCGGGTGCTTGCGTTCTTTTATTGTTCAATTTTGTGTCCCGCTCTTGTCCGCCTCTGCTCTTCATGCCGCGTTTGGTAATCGCGTTTCCCATTCGAGCATTAAAATGTTCAATGGTTTCTTCACATTCTACTCAATACATCGATTCGTCATCGTCTGCGCTGTGTGATGTGCTGTGTGGCAGTAGTAGTAGTTGCTGCTGGTGGCATAAATTATCATTGGATCTGCATTTGCGTTAATGTGTGTGTGTGTGAGTATTATACGTTTTTTGTTTATCTGGAAAGAATTACATCTCTTCATGTGACTGCGCGTCAAACACACATTCGCGCACGGCGAAGGCGACGAACAAAGAACCGCATTGTGCATCACACGCCCAGTTCTGTGGCTCGCGTCGCGTCTGCAGCGACTCGAATGTGTTTACACATTACGCCGTGTGCGGGAAATGTAACATACATGCTTGGTAATAGCACAAACTGATTTAGCTCGGAGAAAGCGTCCGGGGGCAATGATTGAAAGGACGCGGTTGTAACAAAAAGCCTCCGCGATCGCTGGAGAGCAACGTTGGCGGAGTTTGAGTTACTGTGGGGTCATAAATGCATTATTTTTTCGGTACAGTATCCAAAAATAACACTCAATGTTTAAAATCGAACGAAACACTCGGATGTTGGAAATAAGAGTGTGTTGAAATAACGGCTAATAAATGGTTTTTCTTCTTCTATTGTCATACATCCGGTCGACTGGGTACATGCTTGAAAATCACAAAAAAAAATCTTGATTATGCTCACTTGTACATTCCACATTCAAATAATCTAACATTCATAGTCACAAAGATATATTTCTCTTTTATTTGATACGTATTCCATTCCGTTAATTGGGAACTATTTTCTAGACCCTCTCACAACTAGATTAGATACAAAGCTGAAAAATACTAAAGAAATTCAATATTCTTATTGTTAATATGTGTTGAGCAATTTAATCTTTTAGCTAAAAATAGCACCTATGCATGAGCCAATGCTTGACAACGTTAATGTGCTAAATTAAACGATAAGCGTGTAGTGAATGAAATAAAAATCGAAACAACTTTAAAACTCAGTTTTTTCCGTGTCACGTTTCAACCATTAGTTGTAACTGCCCTAGGGATATTACTATGAGGATTTAACACTGTTTGGTCGTACTGGGTGGCAACGTAGAAGCGATACACGTACCCCTTCATTGTGTTGTTTGTCGCTGCTTGTTATGCAAATGGATAAGTTTTGACAGATTGTCTTGTACTTTATTCTATTTTTTCGAAATAAATACAGTCAGTTTTCATTGCAGTTCTAAAACAATTTAACTGATTTAAATAGTAGTAGGGAAGTCAGATCTCGGTTGCTGCTGAAAACGCACGCTGGTCACAACTGTATTCCAGAATAGGAATCGATTCCAGGATTGGAATCGAAAAGTATCGGAATCGATTCCAGAATTAGCTGTAGAATTCGAATCGAAATCGATTGCGGTATCGTAGTTGGCTTGGGAATCGGATTCATAATCGATTCCAGAAACGGATTCGGCTCCGGAATCTATTCTGGGATTGACTCTGGAATCAGCTCCGGAATCTGAATCGGAGCTCCGGTATCATATTCGATTCTAGAATTGGTATTGATTTCAGAGTTGGAATCTATATCATAATTGGAATCGATTCTAGAATTGGAATCAATTCCAGAACCAGAATCGGATCCGGAATCTATTCGGGTTTCGGCTCTGGAATCAACTCCGGAATTAGAATCGGAGCTCCGGAATCGTTTTCTATTCTAGAATTTGGACTGATTTCAGAATCGGAATCGACTCTAGAATCAGGAAAGATTCCAGAATCGGAATCGGCTCTGGAATTGAACACTTGAAACGGGGTGGTTCCGATTCCGATCTCCCATCATTAATTTAATACAAGTGATGCAATACAACAAATTTATTCACTTTTTATTTATTTCACTTTAAATACATTGGAAATCAGAAGTGGGTTTCAGTCGCAACAACGAGAAAAGTCTAAGAGTAAGAATCAGGATTTCAAAACCCGGGTTTTAGTGTAATAGTAATAAAATTAGTTGAATTTGTAAAACATTAGACTTAATAGTAAATATCAACATTAAGAACGCTTTTTGAAAATGTTTTGTGTATCATAAGGCTACTGAAAATTTAATAATCATTAAATAATTTGTATGCAACTGATAACTGATTTGTATGCGAACCAAGTATAAAAATATGTGCTGTACAGTAAACTGTTTTGATTTACGTTTAAGTTTTGAACAGCTGATTGGATTTTCTTTATTTTGAGAGCTAAACGGAAGAGTTCAAAATTTCACCTGACGATTTCACGAACACGTTCACTCGAACACTAAACGAACCTTTAATCGTAAATTACTTCCTTGGATGTCAAAAGAAAATTTAGCTTCCCAGTAGAAACTAAGGCACACTTAAACCTGTAGCGTAAAACTTTGAAACTTTGAAAATATTGAGAACAAATGTATGGATTGACAAGTTTTATGAAGAATGAAAAACGAGTGGACAAAAATCCATGCCCTTCTCTAATTTGCCTCTGCCATTGCATGAGCTTACACAAACGTTCCCAAGAGTGCTGTCCCATCTGTGTTTGCTTCACACTTTACTTTTGCGCTATTCTCCTCTCGCCATGTAATGGTTTTTGAACATCTGGTTGTAATACCGATTCGTTACATGCATTATAAGTCGGAAAACCTCAAATAAATGCTTACAAGCAGTGGTAGCATTAAGAAGGACACTTCACAACGATCCTGGAGGTCTTGAGCTTGTGTTGTTAGATTCATTCACAAGATATTGTATCTGTATTCAAATGAATCTCTATGATCTATCAAATAACACTACAATCACCTTTATAATGGCCTAACGTACCTTAAAAAACGAACAACAAACAAAAATTCGACGTTCTACGTCGCTAAACTGGTCAGATTTTATCTGGCGTCAATTGGATCAACAGCGACAATTAGGCATTGAGATGGTTCGGAATAAACAACTTAACACATTGCTCCATACAGCGGACAAACACACACATAAGCACAGCCCTTCTTTGATCACTCTAAACGCACCAACAACATACCAGCAACACTGACTGAGCAATACTGATCCGAAAAATGAAACAGACGCTCTTGATAAAGGATTCGCCAGGCAGCGACCAAGGGTACCAAGTCTCGGGGTAAAGGAAAAGCAATCTGGATATTTTTTTAACTACAGGCACAACACTTAAAAAATAACCCATCCAGGCATAAAAATCGGTCTCAGTTTTTCGGGTATTTGTGAGGGTGTGGAAGCGCATGTATGTTAACATACATTTCTCACCAGACTCTTCCACCATGCATCATCATATTGTGCTGCTGAGAGCAAGTAAACAGGGAAAAAACATAAAATGGCAAATCAACTTCAAAATAGTCATCATTGCTTCTTTACTCAACTGCACGGCGCATGTATCGTTTCCTTTCATTTGACGGTTCTATTCTTAACAAAATGCTTTAGATAGCAGACTGATTCTGCTGACCATCAGGTACGAAAACGATTCATTCTAGTGTTGGCACTTTCTCTGCATATGTTTTGATAGGACACCATAAGCATTGTAAAGTAATTTGAAGCTAACGACCTTTTTTCCCCCACAGACGCGTGTCGTGTGTGGCTTTTCTTCGCTTCGCTTCGATGTAGAAGATTTGAACGCCCGAACACTTGATCACTGCGAACTGTGCGTAGCTGCTGGAATGGACTGTACTACTATGGAGCTCGCGCTTTCATAACGCATCCTTGTAGCAAGGATATACATACCGGAAGAAAGGAATTATTGTTTTATGAAGTGTAATAAGGTGTAATAGGGGATTGTAATGAATATATTTTACACACCATGTTACATGATAAGTTGTGTTATTAATTTAGTTGTGTTGATACGGATGTAGCTATCTGTTTATTTTGAGTAGCTTTGTACAAACGTTTCTACAACTGTCGCTCGCGTATGATGATATGTAATGCTCTAATCAAATGGCTCAAGGACAACAGAAAGAAAAAGGCAGTTAAAAGAGTTATTAGTGCATTTAAGATTATGGAACTTCTCAACCAAACAAAACCTGAACTTCTACGTTCTTTTGGAAAGATTACAACTGGATTTGTCAAAAAGTCCGTATATTGTACGGAATTACTGTTATTGTAGTCAGTTAATCAATAACATCACATATAGTCAACCTAACTATACTGGAAAATTTCGTCCAAGTTTGTGGTGATGTACAGGCGCTGAATAACACGAGTGGAGGCCCTAAGCGGTCTTAGGAAATGTAGGTCTTTCTAAAGTGTTGAGCAAGAGATCTCGAGGTCCCACGCGGCCGCTTAGTTATCCGACTTTATGATACAAAATTCATTAAAACATTTATTTTTATTAAAAATGTGGAAATGACACGGATAGTCATACGTTACACACATACCTGTGTATGTACAACTTTCTATAAATATGCATTGATGTCTTACTAAGTGATGGTACCGTCGTCACCCGGTCCAAAACTTAGCAATCGCGTCCATTCAAAGAGTCCTTGTAGACTATACTCCCAAAACCTTACGACTGGTTGACAAATGGAGGTGGACAGAACCAAAGGATGTTATAAATGTCGGATTGTGACCGTATCTGATGAATAGGAGTTGTCTCGATTCTGAATGAGATTGACCGTTTAAATACTTCATCTTGTACACTTGCAGTAGGTTGTTTTGTTCTGAAAATTACAATTCTACTGATAACGCCGTTCAATTTGTTCTGCGCCAAGACGCGGACGATGTGCAGCGGAATACACCAATACGAGATACGGAGGATGTCATAAAAAGGCCGCGAATAGTATGCCATTTTTTTAATACTAACATCAAACAAATCATTCCCATCTTCTGCGCATTCTAACAGGAATGCGACTTGCCAAACAAAATGGCTTTCGTAGTAGAAAATTATTGCAATTATTGCACATTTAATGGCAGCTTCATTCATTTGTGAGTCATACGTTTAAAAATGTTACCCTGGCCACATGTTAGATGCTCAAGGCCACTAGTTACTTATGCACATTCACGTGTTTACACTACACATTTTATTTTATGGAATTTTGATTTGATTTTTTTTAAATATTGATGTTTTATTATATGATGTATCTGCAAGTAATTATTATTAGTAATAAAACAATTAGTAAACTTCATAAAATACTTGACAGTTAATGAGTCAATAGTAACAATAGACGATGAGAACAACTAGTTTCCGATTTATGTCCGTATGAACTTTAACCTAACTCTGTAGTCCACACCAATCAAATACACATTTTCCATTAATACAACACTAGAAAGGAATGGACAAATACTAGACATGAAAATTGCAATCAGCTTAGAATGAGTGATTTAGAATATTATATATCATCATGTGCACTACATGACACTCCATAAAATAAACCACAAACAAATCAATAATTGAGAGTTCGTTATCTACCTGATTAGCTGCAGTTAAAACGCCAACACGTACGTGAATTTACGCCATAGCCAATGGAAATTTCAAATCATTTACTCTGGCACTATCGTTTAGTGTTATGAGGCTCAATACGTTTTTTAAACAGTTTCACACCAATGCAATGTAATTCCATCGCCCCCAGATGACTGTTGAAAGCGCAACTTCACTTTGCAATGAGTTCTAAATGGTGCTACGAACAAATAATCAGCACTGAGGGGAGAGGGAAGAAGTTTGTTCTTTCGCCCATTCCGGCCCTCGCTTATCTAGCATAAACGGCAATAAAAATCACAAATTCCGACGATTGTGTGCGCAAACAGACGGGCGTAAGCCAGGCCAACGGACCACACTGTGCCACAGGTTCACCGCCGAGTGACAAGTTTATTGGACCGCTTCAAGAATGTAAATAGCACTGCCGGTCGGTGAATCATAAACCGAAACTGCTTTGTCTCAAGCAGGAAGATCCTCAATAACCTCCGTGATGATGCGAGAAACCGGATTAGAAGTTTTCGTTTAAATTAGGCTTTTCAAGGCATGAACAACGTGTAGCCCTAGGAAGAATGGCTTAATTATGAATCCTTGAATATCCTCTAGGCGGCTTGCGAAACAAGTTCCAAATGTGGAGTCCTAACGTGTGCGCAGAAACAGAAATTTAGAACTATCAATCAACAAGATTAAATTAAAAATGAGAGTTTTGACAAATATATTCTATAATTGATGATATATGAAAACTTAAAAAAATACGTGCTTGGAGCTCGAAAGGCCTTTTCTGTACTTGTAGTCTTTCACGATACTAGACAATAATTTAAGTATAAAACTGTCGGTTAAATCATGTTAACAATTAAAAAAAACGTTAAAAATAGTTTGAAACGTTATTTTAAAATGTATTGATCATATTATAACTCATTTTAAACATAAACATGGTAAACAAAAAGATTTTAAGACGAATGTTTTTTGTCCACAACCGTCTCACGAAACGCAACTATCAATTGGGCATAAAAGATACAACCTTCTACGGTTATCCTAGCATTGGCAGGCTTTATTTCATTTCAAATTTCAGCTTTCTAACTTGAACCATCAAAGGGATGCTTGTTAGTAAATGAATTATCAAAAGAAAAATAAATTATTCGACAATGATTTATTGAGAAGGATAATTTATTTCTCGTTGGATAATGTTATGCCTTACCCGATCGGTTCAGGTTCCTCGCGCAGGACGGGTTTGATGGCTATCGTCGTATTTATGACCGTTTATGACAGGTCGGTGGGACCTAACAAACAGTTTCAATAAAACTCACGAAAGAATCCTTAAAGATCAAAGACATTATCATTTTTGTATGATAGGGTTTATTTCATTAATCAGGACTTATTTGGTTAATTAGGACCAACAATATAGGCAGATTGAGAAGCTTCGTTATTTTTTGAATCAAATTAGTGGACGGGACGAACATAAACCTAACACCAGAATGGTAGAAATAAGTCCCGGGTTTAGATGTGGTGCCGTACCTTTACCTTTTTGCTGATGTAATCTGTATCTAGTATATATCTGGTAAAATCAATGCGAAAAATGGACATTGGCTATGGGATACAAACTTTCATTTTACCAAAGAATAGGTTAGTTGTCAATCCTGGGATATAATGACTTCACCACGGTTAGGTAGTCTCCAAGTAAAAGGAAACTCACCAATGTATTTCGTATTAACATGACGTCCTAATATAGCCAGTAAACTAACACAACTTAATAATGACTAAAGAATATCATAGTTATCTATGTTTGTATTCTACGTTTGTATTCCAATACGTAGTTAAAGGAACTGTCCATAAAACCTAAGCTAAATGAATATGTGAAATGTCTGACTTAAGCGTCCCCATCCACCCCCATATCATAAAAAAGAAACAACTCCTCCGTTGTGAAGAGACTCATAACCGTGTGGGCCCACCCGAGCCGATTGCTAGCTACACATGTGAACCGCGTTGCTCAAAAACGTTGCTCATCCTTTGCGCTAGCCTGTACTGTATCGTCCACAGTTGCGCGCGAAAGGAACGCATCGATGCTTACCGCCAAAGTCGGACACATTGCACTGCGAGCTAGTCAACCGTTTATATACGCCGGGCGGCGATCGGACCGTTTCGAGCGCTGAAGCCGGGCTTGCTAGTAGTAATCTTATCAAACCGGGACTATAAGCTGGACGGGGTTTATTGATAAGATTACGTCTCGATGGAGCCAGTAGAACCTTGCGGGGCACTAATTCGCGCCTTTCGCCTGCCGGCTGTAAGATGGGTGAACGTAAACGTCACGTGAAATGACATCGAGCACAAATGAAACTGTCACAATGCGATTAGATTGATTAGATTCGTACTGTCCCCCCAACACTACCCACCGGTGCATGCAAGATGGGGCTGGGGGGAAATTTACTCATTACGGACTGTATATTATTTGGCCGGAAAGGTTGACAATAAACTAGCTAAAAATAAAACCATACCGGCAAACAGCAACATACACATTCAAGTACCAGACTGAGTTGGTCTTGCCGACTGGAGAGCCGGTTCGTGCATTGTTTATAGCCAAAACACAGACATCCACCAACCGTCTAGCAGCGTCAAAGTCTCGTGACCACACGGGCACACGCGGTACGAAATCGCGCAGACGAAATCTCGCATCAGTGGAGGTGTGTAACACTGGATCGATCGGCCTTCGGTCTGTACTCTCTGTCTCGTCACATGTTACCCATGTGTGGGTAAGCAAATGCTAATTTTACAATTATTATGTTAAAACCCGGCGAGCATTGGAAGCGAGAGCTGGAATTGCATGCACCGTGCACGGTGCAGAATAATACATGTTTTAAACACATCTGGGCTAGCTAGAAGCGGTGATGCATTTGTCCGACCAACTGCAGGAACGAACGTAGATCAATAGCGATCCCCGCAATTGCCTACCGGGGTTAAAGGGTGACGGATGTTTATCGACTCATAAAAGCCAACACCGGGGCCCGATTCGCTTCATCTTTTACGATCGTCATCAGTGAGCAATTGTAGAGAAAATAGTTACATCTATTAGTCGACGGATGTGGCATGAGCTCATGAAAATACCGTCATCTGCAGAAGGCATCACCATGAAACCAAGTGAAGTTACATGAAACCACTCAGTTAAGTTAAGTAAACTTCTAACAAAATCCTTCCGTTTAAGATAATTGGATTGATATGAACTTAGAAGAATACTCTGAAATCATGTAAACACTCCATACAAAACCACACACAAAACTAGCCTGCAATTTTCAGTCTATATTATTCTAACCTGAAAGCTAGAATTATATTCGAGTACCTGCCCGAAAAATGTCAAATCAAGGTGGTATTTACATTTATACCAAGGTGTATTGAAGAGATCTGGTGATGGAATCCAGAATCATAGTGTATGCCCAATTGACATTTTTGAGCACGAATAATCGGGAATTCGAGCAGATTCCCTTAAACTGGAGCCTTAAACTTCCCTCCTCGAGCCGGTCTCATAGTACAGTCGTCAACTCGTACGACTTAACAGCATGCCCGTCATGGGTTCGATCCCCAAATAGACCGTGCCGCCATACGTAGGATTGACTATCCTGCTATGGGGGGAAATCAATTAGTCACTGAAAGCCAAAGCCCACTAGTGGTACAGGCAGGCCTTGACCGACAACGGTTGTTGAGCCAAAGAAAAAAAAAACTTCCCTTAAACTGCACTAGTTTAAGGGAATTGAGAAAAAGTCCTTTAAAATCGACTGTGATGCGGCTTTTTCGTTACTTTCTTCTAGATTCACTCGGAAATGATGTTTGATATCGTTATAGTTGGACATGTACACTGGTGGACATAAAAATAGGAAAAAAATTTTGGATGTGGAATAAAGGATGTGCAAGTTCTACCGTGGCCTGCGTTGAGTCCTGACCTCAACCCGATTGAAAATCTGTGGTCAACTCGCAAGCATCAGCTAAAGAACCAGCCTGCACGTTCAGCCGATGATCTATGGACACGCTGCAAGGTTATGTGGAAACGCATACCCAGAAGCGAATGCCGTAAGCTCATCGGCGATATGGCCAAACGCTGTCAGGAAGTGATAGCGATTAACGGTCACCACATTGACCGTTAGAATGTGTTTTCGCTCTGTGGAACACCGCAACACCTCCTCCCAACAACCACTTAAACAGTCCTTTTCAGGGCTACCAAATATTTCTGACAAGAACTATGTCTTTCGGTCACAGAAAAAAGTTCCTATTTTTATGTCCACCAGTGTACCCATTTTATACTTAAATAATACCCATTTTCTATAGAATTACGTCACACTAAATAACCTTTTGTTTTTCATCAAAAAACCATAGCTATGAATGAAAAATAAGCTCGACGGCATCGTCCATCGATAGTAGAATGTCTAATTCACGAGCACACCAAATCTTGGCGCTTTCAACATACTTAATCACACACAAATGCCCAATTTCAAACGTATTGAGTACTAATCGAGCAGATATGGGAAAACAATTTCGAGCAAATGTCACATGGGTGTAGTCAACGTTTGCATGGCATGTTTATTAACGATTAACGACGATAACCAAATTTGAACATCACTTTTTGACAGAACTTTTGCTCAAAAAAGCTTTCTAGAGGCTTGACGAATACCCAAAACATTCAGAAGCAGAACCGATAAAAAAACAGCCTTCTAAATTCATACACCTTGGGATAAGCCTACCTGTATATTATACACACTTAGACAGCTGCTCGAAAACTGCTATACAATGCAAACAGCTGACGGACTTAAAACGGAAAGGACCCCAATGCTGGATATGCTTCCATTTCCTCCAGAAACATTATTCCCCGTAACAAGGGGATCTCTATCCGGACAGGATAGTAAAATAAGTCTAGTAAACCAGTTTCGGATGAACATAAATTTCATGGAAAGTGAGACCCCATTATGATTTACAGCCAACTGTCCAATAAAGTGCCGTCCAATGTGTAAAGGTATATATGTGATCGATCATACCCCTTTCGATCCCAAAAGTTTCATCTTGCAATATCAGTATAATCAGATGAATATCTCAGACAGTATCAACAAAATTTAATCTAAATTATAATTATGGTAAGCGGTCAAAATCAAACAAGAAAACCCGTTTGCTACACGCTTCGCAGAATCATGATCGTAAATTTGGACCAATAGCATAAGCATTCGGAACCTTATTTTTATGGGAGCTAAGCGATCGCTAGACATGTGTAGTGAAGAGCTTGAAGAGCTTGAAGTGTACAACACAGCTCATTTTATTACGTCGAAAGAGCCGCTTATTATTCCGAATGATGTGATTCCTGGCACCCTGTTGACGAGCTGGTGGCTAAGAAGATCCTTTGTTGTGGAGAAGCCACAACCGTGAAGGTTTAGGAACGCGATAAAGAGATGGGACTGGATGCCTTCACCAAACGAAAAACATGGCTGATCGTCAGCATCAGTCGATTTTCGACACGAAGAGGAAAAGGAAGCGAATCGTATCATGTTGCTCCACCCCAGGAATACCAGCGTTGACGGGATACTTCCTCGTCAGCAAGACGTGCTTAAAAGTGAGATTGAAAAGGGGGGGGGGGCGAAAGAGTTGGCCTGCCCGGCCGGGCCGGGAATTGCGGCATTTAGTGCCATAATAAAACCACACAGAGATCGAAGGAAAGAAAGAAGGGAAGGAATAATATGTTTAAGCGTGATAGATGTTTCGGTCCACATGTATGTGTCTCCAAGGGCGTATTATTGGAAGGCTGCACTCGTATTGTTTATTTGAACACTCGTTGTTTATCTGAACTGATGACTCAATGGTCGAATTAGTCCATATTCTCTGGCAACTACGAAAAAAAAAAGAATGTTTCAAATAACACGCATTTACATACCATTTCCAATCTGAGTGACTCAGTATTTGGGAGGATTATTTAGAACCGGCATAAATGCTTGCTTAAAAACTCATATTCCATTTCATTCGTAAGACGTTTGGAACACTTTTCTTGTGGAGATTGTTACGGTTTAAGATCACAACAATTTCAAACTCTCTGTTTTA
Source organism: Anopheles coluzzii (assembly GCF_943734685.1). Classification (NCBI taxonomy): domain Eukaryota; kingdom Metazoa; phylum Arthropoda; class Insecta; order Diptera; family Culicidae; genus Anopheles; species Anopheles coluzzii. The sequence goes on from NC_064671.1 coordinate 74,471,431, forward strand.
ACCATTCATCCTTTCTTTTGATGTTCTGTTTCTGCTGCTGCTGCTGCTGTTATCTTATTTACATATCCATCAATATTATCAATGCTTCATTGGCTCGTGTCCGATATCATGGGTATTAGCGAGCAAAAAATAGAAGAAGAAGAATTTCATATTAGCTCGCTCACAAACGCCGCACACACGCCTTGCATGAAAACGCTGGCTTCTAGTTCGCAAATAGTTCATCGCCCAGCCCAAACCACTGATAAGGGGCATACGAGAAAGTGGAAAAAAAAGAACATAGGTTTGCCGGAACGTCGCCTTTTTGTCGGATTTCTGCTAACTTTAAGAGTAAAGCACGTGGTCGACTTTGTCATAAATTATGTTACATAGAACACCACCTAATTCTGGTACAGTAAATCTCGCTATCTACAATTTCACAAAACTTCCACCATGTGCTGCTCCACAAGCTTATTCCAGGGAAAATTCCAGATGCAATTGAAGCAACTAAAGCATTCGCAGAAACGCTAAAAAACCCTTCCTTTTGCAATCAGTTGCAACCCCGCAGATAATCTTATCGCATGCCTCTACTTACCTGTTTAATAATTGATCACCGACCAGCCATACCAAAAATTGAATGAATTGTGTCGCAAAATGTGCTTATTTAATTACTGCCAACAACTGGTACACAACCTAACGGCGACCGGACTTCGAACCGGGTGACACTGAGTAACACACCAGGGAGTAACACACTTGTGAGTGGGACACGCGTTCGATCACTAATTCATCCCTTTCGCATCCAACGCTTACTGAGGATTAACACAATTGTTCAACACATCGGACGTCACCGCGAAGCATTCCTTGGACTTCGTCCACTTGTTAAGCTGGAGCTTGGATTAACTTCGCCTGCCCTGATTGCCTTGGTACATAAACTGTCTTTTTCTGTTGTTATTGTTTACTCACGGTATTCACTTAAATGCTTTCAATTATCTAGTCAATGCACTGTGTTCTGTTTTAACATACGACCAAACTCTTCACCAATCCAGATGATGTCCCGTATCTGATGGCACACGCTCGTATCTGCTCGTGTCGAAACGCAGTTCTTCAACTCCACGCGCTCTGTATGGAACACGATCGCCCTGCACGGTCGTGTGATGACTGTTTGCTGCTTTCGACGACGTCTTCCCCCGACGTCATTCTGCTTCCGAATCACAAATTTCCCATCAACTCCCAGTCCCAGTGTGCGTCCGGCCTGCGTGTTTCGCAACGAAATCTACGCGCCTACTAAGCACTCTCCCGTTAGGGCGGCTGCGGTAGCGATGATAACCTACAACAGTGCCGCACCCAGCCACCAACCCCGCACTCCACCCGAGTGCTGCTGTCCTGCCCTTGCTTGATGATTTGATTCCCTCCTGTCAAGCGACTGATAAGAGCCTTTTCCTTCTTATAAAAGGGTTTGCGTACGCAGCGCAATCGAATCAGTTCCGCTGGGGAGGTCTAGCAGGCACGTTGCTTCTGGCTAGCGTCAGCTAGATGGTGAAGAACGTTCATCCGGCACTACAGAGTGTCGAGTTGTAATCACTTCCCTAGTTGGACGAACTGTGGGGACACATATTGACACAGGCAACGATAACGTCTATGTCTCTCGGGTCGGGTCTGTTTTTGCTGTTGTTGTGTTGAGGTGATGCATGTTATTGATAGGAGGAAATGGCTGTTGATCGTGTTTCACCCTTGTTTTTTTTTTCGTCAAAAAAAGAGCCACCCCACACACAAGATCAACTGCGAAACGCAGATGTGTGACAAGTGTTTTGACGTCGATTTTTGGAAGCTTCTGTTTGAATATGGTACGTGCGTACGTACGTACGTACGACTAGCACTAGCACTTGTTATGTTCACCGGCAAATACACACTTGGTTCGCATTGAGAACACACCCTGTTAGCAGGAATTCTAGCAACGGAACCGCACCGTTTTTGCTGCGCTCATCGTAATCGGATCCTGGCCCACATTCTACTGACTCAACGAATACCACACGCTGCTGACTGATCGGAGCACGCTTTCTTCTAAACGGTTTTTGCGGGCCACTGTACCCCGTCACTGCACAAAGACACACACACATATACACTTGCGTGTTTACTACGAGAAGACTGCGTCCGTTCTCCACGCTGTTTCGAAGGCAAATGATCGAAGGAGCTCAAGTGATGCTTACGATAAGGGTGAAGATTCTCCCAGTACTAGCGGCAGCGTTGCAGGAAATACGGACACGATCCGTTTCAACCCCCCAACACTCTCTCTCACTAATCTAATTCCTTTCGGGGTTGAAAAGAGAGAGAGGGAGAGCAATACCTTTCGCTCTCCGAACGGCTCGATTCCTTCTCCCTTTGGCCGATGAGCGTATGTGCTTAGCTCACTAAGCCGGGTACGCGCGGCTTAAGCCGGCCCTGGTGGTCAGAGAGAACTAAGCGAGAGAATAGCACACGTTACGAGAAAATGAGAGAGCTAGAGAGAGGGAACAATTTTCCAGCCGTATGCAGGGTTCTTAGCTCGTTTTACTAATGTCCTTTAACAATTTCTCATTGCTATCCAGCAATAAGATTTTTTTTTTCAAGACAAAAGTATTTAAGGATGCTTATTAATTGCTAATCTTCTCAAATGTTTCTCTTTTTATCATTTTTTTCAATCAGATCATGCATAATGAGAAACTGGAGCGTTCAACCTTAATGTTGGGTTTTCTTGTAGAAATCTAATACGAATTTAATTCTTTCTTTAAAAAATCCAATTATGATTATCGCAGGAAGAAAGACTCGGATATCATTAATTATTATTTATTAATTATCAATAATTTATAATAACAAACATTCTTATAATAGATGAAACATTGCTCTCCGATATTAACACTCTGTTTATCGATCGAAACATGTCTGACAAAATAAAAATGGAGTTTTTCTCTATAATTCGAGTTTCTATTATCAATACCCAACTTTTGTCTGTATGCAATCTTCTTTTAAAACCCTGTCGTAGGTAAATAAGGCAAGAACGAATGCCGATACTTTCTTACTCTGAGGCCGCCGAAACCACTCTGAACATGGAACACCCGTCACACACTAGCCGTGGAATGGATACGATCGATGGGTTTCTTGTACCTATTTTTTGACGACCAGACGAAATAAACAGAAAAACATGCAAAGTAAACAGTAACCCGATTCTTGCCCGTACTTACTCATCCGCTCAAGGCAGAATGCCGCAAGTAAGAAAAAACGGTGTCTTTCTTTTCAGCGATAAGTTTTGTGTGAATGTGGATAGCGCGCCCGGCGAACGGGCAGTTGGTTAAATACGGCTGCACGCAGCAAAATTGTGCCCAGAACGTTGCGAAGCCTCGGGAGGGTTCGATGTGGCTTCCACTCTGCGCGGGACGACAGCAGCATGAGCAGCCGATAGATTATAAGATAAGAAAGAGTATCAATCGAGCATCTAAAGCATCGAAAGCGTTGAGATGCTCAGGTTTGGACAGTAAGACATGAGAATTCATCTACGAATTCTTTGTCTTTTATGTACGAAATACAGTCTCATGATCCTGTTGAAAGACACCATTACCATTCCTTTACATGGAATATCTTACCTCCTTGCTTTTCAGCTAATCCTTTCGCTTCACGGCCTTGACCGACTGAAGACAAAACAGTTCTCACGGTTTCGCATCATCGTCTGCTTATCGTCTGCATCGTCTGCTGGAAAGCGCGCAGACGCTGGCAAAGCGTGGAAAATTGCTTATCCTATGCGCTAAATGAGCATAACGATCGAGTTCTGCATGCGAGACCTGGACCTGGTCGGATGGCAATTGTTACAAAGAAAAGTTTGCTTTGGAGGAAGATAAGAAGAAACATTCAAACGTGTTGAATGGTTCGATAGTAAGGCAAATAAGGCGAACTGTTCCATCGTTCCTTTCTTTGCTCAAAGGTGAGGAACGTCCTTCAAATTAGCTTTGTCGCACAAGTCTGGTTATGAGGCCTTGAAGGTTATGAGGGAAGATAATACAACGCAAAAAAATCTCTATTTGTTTTCATTTTATGCTCAGCAATCGCACTTATGACTTTATCATCGGCTATGCGCTTTATGATTTTTTTTACTTTTTCATCCTTTACGCACTTGATCGTTGTTAACGACTGGGTGCTTTTTTATGGCGTGGGAGCTTCTTTGTCCTAGCGCGTGAGGCCTAACATGCGCATTTTCGTATTTTAACACTTTGTACGTTGATCCTTCCCCAATCATTTTTTGTTTGTTTCATAATTTGTTAAACATGTTTGAATCGATTTGATGGATTAATGGCTTGACTAAACCGCAACACGACTCAATTGCAGGGCAATTCAACAGTGCATCTTATTGCCGAGGTGTCAATCAAAAATCTTTCTAGGAACTGTTTCTAGGAAAACCTTGCTGATCTTGAAACCGGTCCTGGATTTATATTGATCATTGAACGTAATCCCAATTGGATTCCGGATCAAGAACAGTACATGTTCCTGTTCCAACAACGAAACAGATGTCCCAAAAATGTGCTATAGTAACTATTTATGCATTCTCTGTTCCATCTTTGGCGGTGCATTCAAGCAAGCAGTTTGGAAGAGAAGGATGAACCACGAGCATGCTGAGCTGTACGGCGAACCGATCATCTTGCAAGTGGCGAAGGCTGGCAGGATACAATGGCTGGGGCATGTTATGCCCCACCAAGAAGATGTTCAACAGCGATCCCCATTTCGGCATAAGGTGCAGGGGAGTACAGCGAACTCGATGGCTGGATCAGGTGAAGCGAGACCTGTCGGATTTCGGGTGCCTTCATGGATGGGAGGCTGCAGCCAGGGACCGAGCATCCTGGAGAATTACTGTTGACCGGGCCATATCACACCGACGAGCTCTATCGGGAGCAGGCCAACAAGAGGGAGAGAGAGTAACTATTTATGCTATAATATTGTCTGAAGTGCAATTGCTGGATTTAAAAACTGGCTTAAACATGCAGCGTAGACGTGTATAAAGGATTATCGTTATTAGTTAATCAATGCTTTTGGAATTTCCCAAAACATAGTTGAATTAACTGCCATAATACGTGCATTTTTTTAACAACTTCCCAACGGGACAAAAGTAGAAAGCTTGGAGCAAAATAATCGTTTGTCTCCCTCTATCCTCTATACCGCGCTTGCTTGCACTCATGCGCGAGCGCTCGAGTATATTCTCTCAGAACTGAGCATTCGCAGTTCAACCCGTGCAGTGAGAATGTATGTGTTAATGTGCAGCGAAATTTCCACGCAAACAATGAGACCCCAAATTTTGAGTGATTCAGGCCAAGGGGTATGAGGAAGCTTGAGGAAGCACGGAGAAGCGCGCTGCGATGAGAGTTCGCATTCTGTTTTACACGCGCGCTTCACTAACACCAATACAAATACCGTGCTTTGACGAGCCGTCTGTGAATGTGTGTGTGTCTTCTTTCAGCGAGCTCAACTTGGAGCTGCTCGTCACATCGTGTTGTCTCGCTTACACTACAGCATCGAACCATCGCTCCGTATGTCCCCCCCTCCTACGCGTGCAAAACCACCAGTACAGCGCGACGCTTTGCCGGAGATGGTTGTGCGTGTTTTGTTCAAAGTCCCGCGCGCAGTGTTTGTGCATTGATGCGCATTTCGTTATAAGTCTCGTGCGCCGGTGTGTTTTGGTGAAGTGTGCAGTAAATAAACAGTGTGCACAGACGCACATGCAGTGCGTGGATCCACAGGTAAGAATTTGCTGAACAGAGTCAACGCAGATTGTCGACAAGTTTCCCGCAGCCTGGCTCGACCCGGTATGACGTCATTGGATTCTAAATGTGTACTTTAGTGTGTACTTTATGTTTCAATAAAGTGTTTAATGTAATAAAAAATGACAGTGTTTGTGTTTAGTTTTAGAATAAGTGCATGAAAGAAAACGAAAAACGAAAGAAACAACTATCTTTACATGTGTTGGTAGCATGGCTCGAAAGAACACAAACACATTGAGAACTGCAGAGCGCACCGTGCGTTACGGGTGGGGAGGGGGAGGGCTCGCGCGAGGGTGTAACTCATTCGTCGAAGAGACACTGTATTTCGACAGCGTCACTCAAATCACTCAAAAAATACACTCATTTTGCCGGACGGGAATTGTCTCTGTATCTCATTCCCCCACCTCCAAAAACCCACATTCACTCTCCGCGCACTCTTAAAATTTTGGCGCGCACGCTACGTACAACACAATACAAAAGGTCGTTTTAACCGCGCGCACTGATCAAAATCGCGATGGTTCAATCGGTACGCCGACGCTCCATGTCAGAGATTTGGTGTGAAGAAAAAGTTTTTCTGACCAAATCGACAACACACACGCGACGACACACATCGTCACATCGACCGCCCCGTCGATGGAAGTGTGATGATCTAAAAATAGATCTGTGGGGCGAGTGAGAAGGGGATGGGGCGAACAAGAACGTAGAACAAGAACGTAAGCGTGAGTCGTCGCGTGTGCGTGTGTGTGTACACTCAAGAACTCATTTTTTGCTCTTTCCTGGAACCCACATGTTTCTACATTCTTCTGATTTTAAGCAACAAAAGTAGAAGGGAAGTAGAAGGCTACTTCATTTCTACTTTCCTTGCTACTTTCGAGCGTGTTGACTCGCTTGGGTTACTATTCATTATAATCGATTATAACGATCCTGGATCTGTCCAGAGAATCAAACTTGCATAAATAATTCGATTTCCCTTAACATCTTGAGTGTCAAGGATCACTGATGTTAAACTTTTATTTCTTATTTTTATCGCCACAATCAATATTAAATGTTCAACAGGCATGCTTAGAATAAGATTTAAACATATGTTTTATCAAAAACTTTGAACTAAGTCTACAAAATGTATGCCCTCAATAGTTGTGCGCCACGACAAATGTATTTTCAAAACCAAAACCAAACCTAACAAGGCTGAAGAGCATTGGTTTAAATGATTGGTATCTCCATTTCATCTTATTGTAATCCGATATATTTAATTACACTGCCTCCGGGGATGGGGGAGGGGGGGGGGATGCTGTCATATAAGAAAGCCATCAAAGATGTAAACAAAAAGTGTGTTGCCCCCATAGAATCATAAACAAAAATGGCATGGAACTCAATGCGTTAGTAGATCTCGTTGATGTTTTTTTATTATTTTTGATAGGAGTGCAAGCACCATACTCGAACAAGATTTCCCTTAAGCCTTATTCCTTATTTGGGCTTAGCTACCAGTTGAAAAGAGCGTAAAATGGACATTTTTCTACATTTTGGTTTAAAATCAATGAAACTGATCCTATCCTTACCTTTTTCCTTTTTGATTGGATTCAATTTAAGCTGTCATTTTAAGATACCTTTACGGCAAAAGTTTTGGACTAGTATATGCATTGAAATGATCGTTTGCGGTGATCATACAGTGGCGACAGTGTCTAGAAGGATTTTTCAAGAACAGGTCGCAAAATTGATTTTTGTTAAAAAAATATGAAAGATAATGTGAATTCAATACATGAAATTTGTAAAGAATAAGGTAACAGTACGGTGAGAAGAGAATGTGCTTCAAACTGACAAAAAAATATTACCCATTACCGGCTGAGGACGCAGACCCCAAAATCTTTCGGATGTTGTCATTCTCCAAACCAAACCAAACCAACCAAACTTTACGACCCTCAACCATTTACATGTTGGCGATTTTAGTCCCCAATATAATAAGCAGTAAAGAGAGTAAAGAATGAACGTTTTATGGCTAACATATTGGCCGCAGGCTAAGCATACCCCAACATGGAATTTCGGGAGGATTCCACCAACGAATTGCAGTGATGCACAACGAAATGGATTGTTTAATTATGACAAAACCTTACATTCTGACCAAAAGATTCAACTACAGCGTTCGTGCAGCTACAAGACACATCCTTGCGGCTATTGAACAGCATTTTTTGGACATTTTTTTGGGAGCTTTTTTGGAGCGAACCACATACCTAGGGGTACGGAGAAGACGGCCACATCCTGTCTGTAGATGATGTATGTGTGCAATTACAGTGACATAAATTTTTATGACGGATTTCATAATGGATTTTTTGCTCCCAGAATTCTGAGCGTAAGATGATATTTTGGCAAATGGCATTTTTGAAATTGTTTGATCATAACAATTAAATTCGTTTAACTTTAAATAACAATGTTAATGAAATAAGGGAAATAAGGAAAGTTTAAAACAGTTAATTTATTTTGAGCTACAGCAGCATCTGTTTCAAAAGCTCAGAGGAAGCAATCTCAGAAAATAGGGAATTGGAAACATTCTACCACACTTTATAACCTTCAGGAAGTGTACATGTTTGAAGCTGGTTCAATATTTACCCCCCGCTCAGTAGTGCACCATCGACCGAATAAACAGTTGGGGCACGACAGGCGACGACGACGACGACGACGACAAGCGGTATGAAAATAGCATTCCAATTGGATTGGGGCCCGGGACGTTGGAAAAGGGGCGATGGGAAAGAAAACTATACACTCCAACACAGCTCCCACGAGGGAGCGCAAGTGTACACTATTTCACGGAGGACATCACATTCGGAAGCTGTGTGACTGTGTGTGTGTGACTTGAGTGCGGGTTAAATTCGACACACATGTTAGGGCGAGACCGTGCTAGAGAGCGCGGCGACAAAACACACAGCCGCCTGCACAGGAAGAAACCTTCACTATTGCGCGACGGGGGCACAGCATCGCGCTCCGCCGGTGGACGTCGACGAAGGCATGATGCACGACGGTTCATATCGCTCGGTCCGCCGTGGCTGTGGCAGAGAGCAGGAGCAAGAGCAGACCCACACCATCTGTAAGCGCGTAGCGCGAAATGTAAAAACAGTCGTAAAACTGGACCCTGTTTGAGATGTTTCAGAGTTTTCCGTTTTGGTTGTTTTGTTCGTACCGCGACCAAGTGCTTAATAATGCGCGAGACGGTTCCATCTCCATGCGATCCGAGTATGATGAAATTAACCATTTATTTGTGAACAAAAAGCCGTAAAATTATTCCTGAGAATTAGTACCGGCGTGGGTACGGTACCGGCAAAAGCACCTAGAATTCCCACTTGCCGTCGAGATGGTGTGTGTGTGTGGGAAATGAAACATTTATGGAACGAATTGTGTTATGAGAGCTGTTGAAATAATCGCATTGAACTAGGCTAAAATTAAACAACGTTCTATCGCATTTCAAAATTCGAAAGGGACGAAATGGGTGATTTGAACGTTCGTCGTTCCGTCCTAACGACAGCACAAAGGGAAATGGCGATGCATTTTGCGCATATTATATCCTAAGGTTGAGCTGCCGAATGCCGGATGACGAACATATGGTTAGTTTTACGACATGTTTACGTGTGTTTATATAAACAGGCCAGTAATGTCACACATTAAAATATTTGCACGCCCAACGCATCCGGAAAGGGGACGGAATCAACCATAAACAATAGCTAGAAGTGGATGGTTTAAGATGGCAACGATTTGCTACCATACGGTGCGCGCGGCGGTATCGTCTGCATTCCGTTTTGTCTGTCTTGTGATGCGGACCAAACTCAAATATCGCACACGAAGATCGGCAGGATGTATGATAGCTCCAAAATGGAGTCAAATAATTTGTTTATACTATCATTTAATCCATTGAAAGCTTCCCTAAACAAAAGCAGCGGAAGTTTGGTTTAGTTTTATTTAAATTAATGATTACGATCCGGCCGGACAACCGGTCGACATATGTCGAAGTGCAGCTTCTCCGTAGGGATTTGTTTGTTTTAGTTTGGTTATAGAATTTTTATTATTGATTCGGTTTACTTCACATACTCTTTTTGTTTTAATTTCATACATATTTCTCGCAACATCTTGCCCCGCACGGGCTTGGGGCACACGGAGGACAGCTTTTGCCAGAGAGTTTCGCCCCTTTGTGGCACTGCTGCGCTTCAATATTGTTAGGCTAGGTAAACTGTCCTTCTTCTGCTGCTGCTGCAGCGCGCGCGGATGATGATGGAGTTAATTTTTATTCGTTTTTTTCTGTTCTGCTCTGTCCTACACCACGTGAATCATCTCCTTAACATTGCCTCACAGGAGGCGTGTACTGTGTATGACCGGTACACGGGTCCCCTCACTCAAATTGAGTGTAGCAGCGAACTGAGTTTAATCTCTTCTTTCCCCATCTATTTCCACAACATCCGGAAGGATAGCATGTGGAATATTCTGCTTTGCTGCACAGCACTGCAGACATAATGTTGTCTCATCCTTTCAACCGGCTTTTCAAATTAAAACCGCAGACTAGTCGAGTATTGCTAGACGGTGACGATGATGTTGTTGCACATGTTGCGCGTACGGTTTGGTTTACGAAGCGATCGTTAGAGGTTTGCATCATTACACAACTATACTCCGTCGCACTTTTCTATTATTATTATAAACCTGATCGTAACCTTAGTGTTTTCTCTCGTGTCGAACGGTTACCGTTTACCGTGCATAGGTTCAGAGATCAAAGATCACACACATCAAAGACCGCTGGCTCGTCCCTGCCTTATGCTGCCGCGCATTATATAAACCCGTTCATTTGTACTATGATACTTTTTTCTCTTCCTTCTTTTTTTTTTTTGTCTACACACAAGTATCACGGGACTTCCTTCCTGTGTTAGTTCTAAACACAAACCCAGCAGAATAAAAAGCATACAATCCAGCAACAGATTCATAGTTGTTCTTCTTTCTTTGCTCATCCCGGTTGTTCACCTTTCATCTCACACTTTATACTATAATACACAGCGAATAAACCTCTCCTGACCATGATGATGATGATGATGGTGATGCACTTAAATCAATGGTTTGATGTATAATATGAGCATAATGAACAAACGACACCTATCTTCAAACTGCTGTACTGGTTGTTGGCGTAAGCGGCAAAGGAACGCAAGCAACAGCTGCGTATTGCATACAAGCAAGTGCTCTGTACAGCAGTATACAGGGTTTCCAGTGGTTCTCATAGCTGTGGGACACTTCCTTGAATCTTTCCTATAGGAAGTGAACTTCAAATGATGGATATTGGACTCTATGGTCCTTGTGGATCATTGTAAATTCCTATTGGAGTTGTCCAACAAGAATGCTAGAATTCAATTCCCATTACAACAAGTTCATTTCACTTAAGAAAGAGTCAATAAAGTGTCCCACAGCTATGAGAACTCCTGGAAAATCCCCTTTAAGCATTTTTAATCGATCGTGCACGACATTGCTCGAGGTGGTGATACGAATTTATCTAATGCAACGCGCTTCCAACCGCTTACTTCACATTCCGTGCTTATCCTGGGTATTTGGAGTTGTAATGATTTTATTTCATGCTGTATTATTTCTTGTGCTACTTTTGAATTTGTATACGCATTTTCTTTCGCAAACCTTCTGTCTGTAGCTGGTTAAATGTTTAAGCGCAGTTACTGAAGCAGTTGTTTGTCTACTTTTTCCTCCCCCATTAGGTCTAGGCCTCAAATGGAAAGCAATGGTTCTGAATGATCAGCGTGTTGTGTGGCATCTAGTACAGTGGATGTTGGCATTTTTTGTTTGTTTGTTTTAGAAATCATTCAAATTGAAGCCATTCCTATTTACATATGCGTGGTTGTTGTTGTTGACTAGCGCACCCACACACACACACTCACGCGTAATGCTGTTTTCCTCCTCACCTTTCGTTCGAAATAACCGACGGTGGCGATTGGTTTTTGGTACGGGGTAGTGTGACGAATGTCCTCGCAACGAATATCATTGCCTATATCCCGCATTCCGCTCTTGCTCGGTATTGTTCGCTTTAATGCTTTACTGTTATTTACATTACAATACATTTCGAGGAAAAGTACACTACCGACGAGCAGGTGCTCTTGATTGCTCCTTTTTTATAGCATTTATTTGCGATTATTTGTTATAATCTGCTGTTATTTATTCGCGAAATGTTTGTGTAAATTAGTAAGGGGAAAAAAACAATCTGCTACTGTCCTGCATGGTTCTGAAAGATATTTTGCGAATGCAACGTTGTATAATTATATTATATGCACTCGTTACACTGTTTGCTTTTGAACAAAGAAAACTAGATAAACACAATTTGAATAGTTTCGAAAAAGAAAACCCCAAAAGGAAATAGAAAATAAAGCAAATCGTCTCTCTATCATTAATTAATTAACGTGAAGATATAGAGGGTATGGTCGCTGATAGAACGCTCGTCATACACCATCCACCGCAGTGCATTCAGGAGAGCTCATCCGTGGTGTAGATGTAGCCTTGTCCCTTCAGGATGTACAGTCGCTTTTCCACGGCCTCTTTGTCTACGGACACAAAGTGCGAGTTAGAGAATCGTTATAATTCAATGCATTCAAAGAAAATTTAATAAATTCGATTCGAAAAGAAAAAAAAACCTTTACGATTACTTACAGTTCGAGAGCAATATCTTGTCCTGCGGATGTTTCGATTTCTGCGCCAACCAGTGCAGCAAAATCTGGGCCGACTGATACCGCGGGAAACATTCAGCTGGTTTGTTGAAAAGTTCATCCACGGCTGCCATTTGACACTGTTTGGACGGACAAAAAGAAAAAAACAGGGGTTTGTTAGAGCTTGTGTTAAGCCGTTTTACAAATTTCGCGCTCCCAAAACAATACGAACCATCTGCAGCGCAAACTCAAAGATGATTTTATCAGCAGTTATATTGCTCGCGTTAGCGCGCTGCAGCAGCCCGGCACTGTTTAGCTTCTTCGATTCGATCAGCGTTGAGCGATACTTTGCGTGCATGGTAGTTAACACTGCAATGAACAATTAAACAATTAATTATCTACTGGGGGGACTCTCTTTTTGTAGCACCATTATCGTACCGTTTTTCACACTGTTGGAAGGTTTCAGATTGCCGGCCCGGATCTGCGCTGACGCCAGGTTCATACCGGCCGACAGGAGATGGAGCGCTCGCACCAGCAGCACCAAGCGTTCCGCCCGCTTGCAGTGTTCCGGCTGGTGCGGTGGAACCGGTTGCGCATCGGCCAGCATCATCGAGGACAGCGGGGCACAGCGCGAGTCGGCCACGTCCAGTATGCAGTCGGTCAGTGCTACGACAAAGTTCAGCTTGGCCAGCGTTTCGTTATGATCTCGCTGAAAGTAAACAACCGAATTTCCGTTCCACATCAATCATCCCACAATGACCGACCGACCGCACTTACATCTAGCAACGTTTCCGCGTGGAGCTCCGGTGCGTGGAAATTGATCGGATGATCGTCGATGGTGTGATCGTCCAGGTAGCTCTGCAGTCCTCCGGCCGCGCCCAGCTCCGGCAGCGTAAAGGCCCGCGCTGTCAGCGGGTGTCCGTGGTGGTGGTGGTGATGGTGATTGTTATTCTCCACACCGCCCATCAGCGTGGTCGGACTGCCGAGGGCCGGCAGCTTCGAGAGTGCATTGTTCATCACGGGCGAGCTGGTGCCGGACCGGCGCAATGGCGATTGGTGAGAGCCGGGGCTCACCGTCCAGCAGCTGGGTGGCGGTGGCGTTTCCGACAGCGAGCCACCGGATGTCGATCTTCGCCGACCGCAGGACGGTGGCGTCCCGATGGCAAACTGTACGGCCGGTGGTGAAATCGATCGGATATCACAATTGCTGCCACGATTTTCCGATCGCTTCATATTAATAGGCTCCGATCGGGGTATTGAATTGTTCTGGAAAAAAAGCTAGAAGCGTTAGCACGGAGCTTGGGAGAGCAAACGCGATATTTGCAACACACACACACACACCTTTGGAGGCGTTTGCGCTTGGGCACGGGACACTTTTCGGGCAGCCGTTGGGACGGGTTTCGGTTCTGAGATCGGCAGCGTGCTGGGTCGGGGCGGACTCGCCTGAGCCTGCGACATCGGTTGAGGCACTCGAGTTGGTTTACTGGCAGGGCAAAACAAAAATGGTTTCATGTCAATTGTAAGTCGATAGAGAGACGGAATTTGCGCTAAACTACACACCTCTTGTCATAGCTACCACCATGGGCGGGATCGACCGGAATATTGTTCGGAACTAGGACAAAATCATCCGACTCTTCGGGGCTGCTGTTGGATGTATGGTTCGCGCTGATCGTTGCCACACTGTCATCAAGCTCAGCGATCGGCACTGGGAAGAAAGAAACACATAAAAAAAACGTATTAAATACAACTACGGCAACAAGTACAGCACATTTTCTACGCTTTAAAACGCACTTCAATAGAAATAAAAGCAAAATTGATACGCTTTCCCGTAGCGGAATGGCAACAGTTACTTCAGCAATATTAAAACCTTTTCAACGATCCCATGCTACTGTCAGCGGGGAATGATATTACGGAAAAATCACAAACACCAACTTGCAGAATACGCGCACAAACACACGTATATTTTAATGGGCAATGCATTTTGATCACACAAACCAAGGCGGAGGCATGAGCGTTGCTGTGCAGGCAGCACTTGCAGCAGATAAGTGCAGTGGTTATTTTTGTACATGATTCGTTTGGCTTCTGTTTTAACCGTGACCGACAGCATCTACAAACAACTAAAGGTGGACGAAAAGGGGAGGGACAAAAAAGAGAAACGAAATTCACGATGGACAACGAGCAGCGGTCAGCGAATCGCGAGGAAGTACGATAGTCTTTTCATTCATTAAAACTGCACATGAGGACACTGGGACAGTGTTCGTCTTGCTGTGGTTAATTTCCTTATTAAACATCGAAAATGTTCACCCTTGCTTACCATTATTGTTTTCGACCGTCTGCTTCTTTGCCAGCTCATGCAGATGGTGTTGCTTTTGCTGCTTCTGTTGTTGGGCATGATGCAGTTGTTGCTGCTGCTGCTGCTGTTGCAGCAGCAGTTGTTGATTAATGTGCTGCTGCTGTTGGTCGTGGTGCTGCACCGTCTGCTGACTGCTCGGCTGCTGGTGATGGTGGTGATGCAGCTTCTGCTGGTTCTGCTGCTGCAGTGTGATGGGTGCCGTTTTCTGATGCGGACTGCTGACTTTGCCCGTCGCCCCGAACGGTGTTGGTGTTGGGTCTGCGGAAATGAAAATGCGAAAGTGATTCGTCTTATTAAGCGCTCCTTTTGTTTTCAACCGATAATAGAGTACAAACCATTTTTACCTTGCGGTGTTTCGGCCCGCTGCAGGAAGGGATGATTGAAGAAGGTGTCAAAGTTCATACGCTCCTTCGCGTTACGGCGCAGCAGCCCCATAAGCAGGTCCGTTAGCTCTTTGGAAGTACCGGATGGAATCCTAGATGGAAATTAGAAATCCAGAAATAGGACATTCGTGTAAGAATGCATTCATTTCAATCAAAACCGCGCTCCCAACTCGCAACCCCACAACTGGAATTATCATAAAAACATACTTTGGGGCCAGATTGGCGTTCCTTTCGTAGAACATTTTCAGCTCCTGCGGTGTGTGGGCTTGGAATGGTGCTTTCCCAGTCAGACACTGAAACACGATGGTGCCCAGCGACCAGAGATCTGCTTTAGCATCGTACTGCAGTGACATGATCACTTCAGGAGCCTGTACAAGAGCGGGAGAGAGAGAGAGCGAAGATGAAAATTAAATTAGTTTTTTCCGCAACGGCAAACCGCGACTTACCATATACATCGGCGAGCCGCACAGGGTTGCGGCCATATTTCCATCCTGTAGAAACCGGGCGAACCCAAAGTCGGCTGAAAGTGACCACCGGGGACAAAAAGGTAGGTAGGTAAATAAGCGTATTTCAATTTTCTACATATTTACATGGACACCGTGTCCCGAAACACACAGTCCCTTACCTATCTTAAGCGTAATCTTCGATGGTATGGGCAATCCTTTGCCGCAGTTATGTGATAGGAGTATATTTTGCGGCTTTAGATCCCGATGGACAACGTCTGCCTGGTACAGGGCCTTCATAGCGTTTGCTGTGGAAATGAACAGATAGAGCAACAACAACAAAAAACAACCTAAATTTAGTACTGGACCAATAGAACACACGTCATCAATGCACTACACACTCGCTTACTTCGTAGGATATATGGAAGGTTAAAGGTGTTTTTAAAATGATTACTTTTTAAACGAGATATTCAAGAGAATCCTCAAGAGATCGTTATATTTTTACGCCCGACCCATAAAAAAGCATTAAGTACGCTCTAATGGGGTGTATTTACACCTGGCGCACGTGCTTCATAAAAATGGTAGAATAGCTAGCAGGGGGAGCAAAGCGAGTAGTTTAATCCACACGCTGATGTACTAGATTCTGAGGGCTTGGTTTTTATAGTTTATGGTCTTCTCATGCTTTAGGAGAGGGCGTGATTTATCCGACGAAATTGGCCTCTTACCCAGTTGACCGAGGAACAGTCGGATGGTGTCTTCGCTAAGGGTTCCTTTTACTGCCAGATAGTCCGCCAGATCGCCACCGTTGCAGTACTGCGAATGGAAAGGAAAAAATAGCGGAGATTTTCAAAATGAAGTTTAAACAATTGTAATGCCATTCCCCTTGCTATCTTACTAAAATCTGAGCCGAAACTGATTAGTGCAACAAATCGTCCTTGCTTACAGGGTTTTCCAAGTCACTTTCAAATGCTAACATTGATATTCAGCGCGTGCCAGATTTTAATCCACATCAATCTGATATTTACTTTCCATCATAATAATTTTTAATATCTTCGGCATGATTTTCAACACTTCTACAGTATATTGCCATCGTTTTTTCACCGGGCGTCTGTATTTGCATCCCATCATGATTTGTACAACATTTTTAAAATTAATACTATATCCATTTTGAAGCTTTGTACAGGGTTTTCCGAGTCAATTTCCAATGTATTCAACATTTTTCATTGCTTGCGAGATGTTTTTCAACAGCTGTCAAATGTTGTATATGCATCACAGTAATCTTTCAGTTCTTCTACATGATTTTCAACACGTCTCAAACTGGATTGGGGTTGACTGTTCTTAGTGATGTGTTGAAAATCATGAACTGAATGTGTTGAAAATGTAAGAACTGAAATTGTGTCATTTTGGCATTTTGGCATCATTTTCGTCCAAGTCATTTTCGAATGTAAACATCGTTTTTCACCACGTGCAAAATGTTACAGGGTTTTCCAAGTCAGTTTCGAATGTAAACATTGTTATTCACCACATCCAAGATGTTTTTCAACAGCTGTCAAATGGTTTATTTGTTTGAAAATGAAATTTCTGTTTCAACACTTGATTTTCAACACATAACAAAAAACTGTCAAACTCAATCCAACTTGAGTCGTGTTGAAAATCATGCTGATTACAAATTAAAAATTATTGTGATGAAAGAGAAATGTCAGATCGATGTGGAATAACATTTTGCACGCGGTGGATAAAAATGTTTACATTCGAAACTGACTTGGAAAACCCTATAAAATGTGTGACAACTGTTAAAGAACATCTTGGAGGTGGTGAATCTCGTTATCAAAATTGTGCATAGTAAAGAGGTAAAGCAATAAATTTAAATCTCCTTTTACTTCATTTGAACAGGTTCTTGGGTACTATCACTAACGACACTAATTTGTCTTGTCTCAACCAATCGGCCTAATCGTCCAGACAGATCCTCAAAAAACGTGTCCTCGTCTTGGGAGAAAGTCAGTAAAACTGAAGATTATGATCATACCGTGCACACCGAAAACCTTTTCCCGTTGGAATTGAATATCCCACACCTTTATCAAAAGCACTAAAACGCAGCATCTGTACCGTTTTGAGATTGCCTTTCCCACTTCACACTTGCCGCGCGTGTAAAGAGTCATTCACATTGCAGGAAGGGAAGAATTCGACTACAAACACCCCTCCTAGGGCCGGTGTATTGCAATTGATTTCCTCTTGTTCCTGCTGGTGGCCGACGGCTCACACCGAGTCGAGTTGCTTGATTAAACTCACACTTTAGCCCTCCCATAGAGCTGTTGTGTCGCATGAGCGCGATGGTGGTACAATGGCCATTGCAGGCACAGTCGGTTGGCCCTTCCTCTTTGCCAAAGTGTATATAATGAAGGTTTATGAAGTGTATCGGCTCAACTTCCGGGCGCAGCACCTTACCATTCCGAACGGCTGCTAAATCTATCGGTGGGAAAGAGTAAGCAGCTTCTTTCCCTGGTGCATGGCAATCGGTTCGGTTTGGAAGGTTTCGAGCCGACGAGTCTCGCCCGTTTACGCGACCAAAACCAGTGCCTCCAAACCAAACTCCAACCTTCCGAGCTTTGGCATGGTCTAATTAAACAAACATCTGTCAGGGATTCGGGCACGTCTACTCTTCTCCCACTTCCGGGCCCGGTTTTGTGTCATTCGATGCCTACCCTACAGCAGGGGAATTACCGACTACCGCCGGGGAGATCTCGGTCGCTTATCATTGTCGGCGGCTGCTACTGCTGCTACCGATGGTCATCAGCATCGCCATCATCGATGAGTGAAGGTATCGGGGACTGCACGGTGGTGGTGTCTCAGACACCGATCGATTGAAAAATGTATGCACAACGGACACTGGCAAAAATCATAACGCGCGCGTGATACAACCATATGCGGGAGATGTCCAACAACATTGGCCCTCTTTTTTGTTGTTGTGAGTTGGGCGCAAACGACAAAGCGACAGAACAATTGTACATAATAGCACCAACACCTCTCGTGGCCCGCGCTGCAAAGTGCCGGTGTGTCCTTCGGGAACGCCGATGGTGCCAATATGATAAATATTGAAAAAGGTTGTGCTGCCACCGGATTCCCATATCGGAGGCAATTATGACTTTTTGCTCACACAGTTGGCACCGCCCAGACAGACAGGGCCACTTTGGGCTAGTGTTTTGGGGTTGATGGGAATGGTACGCTAGCTGGTCCATATGGTTTAACGTGTACCGTCCATCACCTAATGGGGACGCGTGTTACGCTTGAGTTGATTGTAAATCGGGAGAACATTCACAAAAACCATTCATAGTGTTTAATTGCTTAGAAAGTAATAAATATTATTAGGCAGCCCTATAGCGCAACCTTTTCGGAGCGTTTTCAATTTTTCTAATTAATATTCCACTCCTGATCATCACGCTCAAAATTGCGGGGCGATGTCAGGTTTTGTTTTGTCATGCAACACAAAAACAACGTAGAACAAGAGTGTGTGCAAGGCATGTCAGCTTTTGCTAAATCATAAATAGTCATCATCCCTCGCGATTAAATGCAAAAAGGGCAAAACGGGATGCCATTTTCTACAAAACATTGTCCCAACACACACATAAAAAGCATCCTGTTTCTGCTGATAGTAAAATAATGGATTGTTTGACTTATGGAATGAGTTCTCGCTTCATTTTTTGTTTGGTTCCTTCCCTTTGTGTCCCCCCGAGCAGCATGTGCGTGCGTGCGTACTGCTGAAGCGTTAAACAGGAAAACGTTTACAGCTACAGTTCAAATGTCGTACACGCACGCAGTCGTATTGTTTGTGGTCCCATCGTCCCCGGAAAAAGCGAAACCCATTCCAAACGGATCGTTACCCTTTTGCGCCGAAAAGTATGCAGTCACCGTTGCACATCCAAAGCACACGTTGGTTTCGAAATAAAATGCATCCTACGGCACATACATACTGGGAAATCGTGACAGACTCGAAAAAAGGAGGAATATGCACATGCTGCCACTCCCCTCTTCCTGCTAGCCAAGGTGCACCCCACCCTATCACCCCGTGACCATTTTCACCGACCCTTCAAGCACCCTGTTCTGCTGATATCTTACTTCATCCGAAGCCTACAGCACCACACAGGGGCCAAGTTCACGGTCAGATTGGGTTACGCCGACGTCACATTAAAACTAATTGAAACGATCACCCGAACACTCATTAGCGAAAAACCGGTGCACAAACCACCATTCGGATGATGACGGTTGCGTGCAGACATCCCTCCTCCACACATGTAGGCGCAGAGGACGCTGGTGCTGATATTGTGAACTGTTAGAATTGCATAGGGGTCCGGTCGGGTTCGTCTTTTCTAATGCGGGACGGTCTTTTGAACAACTCTATGAAGACCTATTGTAGCATACCAGTTGGTGGTAATCTATGCTTTATCCCACGCACTCACACAACTTTCCCTTCTCTTGATCGATCCCAAGAGAGATTATTTCCTTTGTAGAAAGAAGCATGTTCGTGACTAAGCATGGAATTCTCTACAATAGTGTTAAATGGTATATGCTGAATAATATTTTAAAATAATAAACAGACGTAGTTTGATTCCTACCTGAGTGCTCACAGCCAAATCTGTGTACGCAATGACTGGTCTAGAACCGGTATATTAGTCTAGAAAGTCTATGCAAGGCGGGCATGGTCGTATAACTTGTTAATACAGGTATTCTCGCAAAATTTTGCCTCTAAATCACCAATTTTTGTATCGAAGGTACCAATTTATGTCTCTAAAGGCCGGGCTACATTGATCGTACTCGCAAGCGTAATTTTGATTTTCACTAGCGCATCTGGCGGCGGCTGACCGAAGCATTTTTCGAAACAATTTGGAACGGCTTCAGAAAATATGTTATTTTTCCATGTTTTTGACCTTAACTGGACTGGAAAAGCTTTGTAATTGATAGATGAATATGTTGTGCAAGTATTTTAGCCATTTTCGCATCAAAAAACGGTGAAAAAACAACTTAAATTTGAGATCCGGCACAACCATTCCCTTGAAGACCAAAAAAAGCTTCCACCAGCCGCCGCCAGATGCGCTAGTGAATATCGAAATTACACTACGGAGTACGATCAATGTAGCCCGGCCTTAAGACACCGATATTTTTCCTTAGTTGCCATCCATTTTTGAATGAAAGTTCATCGCTTTATATAGAATTGTAAATATTTGGTCTCATTTCTTTAATTCTAGTCATATCATCAACAATTGAATTGTAATTAAAATATATTTATTGGTTTGCTGATTTTCAAAGAATTTAACAAGTCTTTTAAGTTGGTAGGAGTTTTCCACTATAAAGAATATCGTAAAAATATTAAAGTTTATTTTTTATTTTTTACAAAAAAAATCTAATGAAATGACAATGTCTCAATCCTCTTACTTAAAATTTTGAAAAACAATTACTTAAAATTTAGCAATAGCGACTGCAAGATGATGAAGTATTCCAGAAAATACATAGTCTAGAGAGCAAAACTTGTATAAAATCATCTTCTAACAATTTAAAAGACCTCAAACCGACTTTGACCATTATGGATGATTCCGGAGTCAAGAATTCACTTCAAAAAATTCACCTAGCCTCTAGGGTTTGAATCAAATTTCCTCCTACTTGGCAGAAAGAATGTTGCCTATCCTCATCCAACAAACCGGAACAAAACTATTGCATGCTCAACCAGACAGGAGAAACACGAGCACACATCCGTGTCTTTGTCGCGATGTTTCCGTTTAGCATAGTTTCAACTTTAACTTCCGTCATTGATTCGAGGGGTTCGTGCTACGTAAATAGATAGATGTTGTGGCGCCGTTGTCTCCCCCGTACCGGCTTCTGTTGGGAAGGTAGGCACGAAAATCATAAATCGTGTGCAAAATCGAAAGATGCCAATAATTCGAACACGAAACGAAAAAGCCCAGACAGACGAATCCATCCCTGGTAGGGATCGTCGAGTGGCAAGGCTTTTGCATTTGCTGGTTAGGATATAGCTAAATACAAATTCAACGTATCCATCGTACTGATATTTCGGAAGCAAACTTCCACCAGAGCTCGATGAATTTAATTGAAATAGTTATGCTCCAATAAATTTATCTGCTAGAAGAGTTATTGCAGTTGATTTGATTGCTGCTTTTTTATTAATCAATCCAGAAATTTCATTGCTTAGTTTATGACTAACTGCGCCGACTAATTGTTCCGCGTTGGCCATTCAAGGGTTGACAAATCAGGCAAATGGTGAATAAAACCCAGACTTAACGACCAACACCCACCCACCCATAGAACGAGTGCCATGTTTTGGGATTCTAACACAGGAAGACAAACAAATCCCGATCCCTTACCGATTGTTTTCCTGCTGAATGTAGCTTCCATAAACTAACTTGTTTAAAAGGCGTCAAGGCCAAGGAAAAATAGGAAAAATATGCTAAAAAAACACAAGTTCGTTTGTCTTTCATGAGACAGGCGAAGGATATAGACACTTCCGGTAAAATCGAACTATCCAACTAGGGGTTTAGTCCCGACACAGATAGACACAGCAATGTTTTTCTCCTGCGCTTGAAAACCGAATAATTCAGCTTGCTGGTTCAGAATGCGCGCACACGAGAAACGACATTTCTTGTGCAAATTGATTTTTTCGCCCTATCGATCAGTGGAAGCGCAAGGGCAGAAGTAGAGCAGAAACGGGATATGGATTGCGAATGCGACGCCGATATTTTATGCAGCAGAGATGCACACACACACACACACTCACAGGACGACAGGCAGCACTATGAACTATAACAAAGTTTTCCCCTTTTCACACCCCATGTGATGCAGCTGCAGATAGGGCGAAACAGGGAAGTGGATGTGGAATAAAAAAAAATAGCAAATAATTCTGCGTACGATATATCTTCATCCACACGTCCCAGACCCTTTTGCCGATGGGGATGATATTGCCGATCAGATGGATGAGCAATCAGTACACGGCAATCGGACAAAAATCGAACATAGCGCAGGGGGAATAGAGCTATAAAATGCAGCCAAATTAAAAAGCTGCTGACCAACCAAAGCGAATGGATGGTCGGAGTGCAATTAACATTTAGAAGTTTATTTATACTGTCCAACTCTAAACATTTACGATCCGCAATATAATCCTAAGTAAAGTAATCATTTCCAGAATAAAAGTGTAAAGACACATTACGATGCAGCAGCTAAAGACATTTCGTTCTTTTAATTTTACAAACAATTTAGATAAAATCACAATTGTGTCGCATGATATCACAAACTTATTCGTAATAGTGCCATTTAAACATAGTGCTTCAAATCAACGACTACGGCTTAAACGTGGAAGCAAATTGAATTTTGACAATTAAAAAGGGTTTATTTTTCATTAATTTTGTGTTGTAAATCATCTTAATTAGGTCGTAGAAGACGGACTAATAAATTAATAAATAATAAATTAATTAATTAATCTATATTCTGGATATTCTGGATTAATCTATATGGAAGCCGTACAATTTCATCTTCTGAATCTTTTTGTAACAGTCGGTTTTATACAGGATTTCCAAGCTGGACACACAAGTGTATGGTCAAATTCTTACTTCAAAATGAATCGATCAGGATCGAGAATAGAGTCAAAGAATGAACATAGAAGTCAGTGTATCTATTTAATACATCGTCTCAACGTAAAAATATTTTTGGTACATTTATATTGTTTGATTTCCTTCATAATTTTCGTACAAAATGAATCCGCAGTTTGTGTACTCTTCGTAGCCAGCATCACCGGAAAATATATCGATCCGTTTTTCTTCATCAATTATCATCACGGTGTCGTTCTGGTTCGCAATTCTTTACTGGCTTGTCCCACCACCGACATTACGCTAAAATTAGCTACACTAAAACCTACACGCGACTGCAAAACGTGATAGACCACAAAACGCCAGCACTATATTTTTCAACATTTACACGTACTTCACCTCACCATTCGAGCGCAAAAAAAACCCCGACATTCGGGTTCGGCTTTGGCACAATATTTACCAACCGAAAATGCGCCGCAGGACATGAAGAACTACGGACAAAACTCATACAAAAACACAACAGACGTGGAAGAAGGGGTCGTTGGATTTTAGTGCTATGTTCAAAAATTTGCTTGCGGTAACAATTAATCGACACGACAGGGTGGCTGCTGCAACACACGCCGTCGTGCCCGGGTGGGGTTTGTTATCCCCGGTCCGATAGGGAAGAGGGGGATTACCATAAATTTCGTTACGAATTACAATTCAATTGAGATGCGTCGGGGACAAAGAGGCGACCAAAAAAAAAAACAGGCGCGGTTTTCCCACTTATTCCATCTTTTGCTTTGATTTGTGCCCGATTAGTGCTGCAGTGTGGTGTAAACACGAGGGGACAATACGGATGAGAGTGTAAGGCATTTCTTTTGTTGCAAATAGAATGAAAAGTAATTTCATTAGCACCATTAAAGGCACCTAATCGATAATATAATTTATAATTGTCGTTGTTAATAAACGAACGAATGTGTCCTCGAGATATCTTGTCAACAGAAACGCAACTGTTCATTCAGCATGATCAGGGAACTGTGTCAAGGTTGATCCTTTATGACAGCGAATATGAGTGCGAAAATGTAAAAAAAATGCAAAAAAATGAAATCTTGTTACACACGAAAAAAAAGGGCAGAAGTAACGCACAAAATAAAAGTGAAAAGAATGAACACTTTGTTCGTAGGTTTATGCGCTTTGCACGTAAATCCATTTAACGGTTGGTGTTCATTCGAAGTAGAAACTCCCTTACTGTTTGGTTTCGTGTCGGTGTGTTGGTTCGTTTGTTAGATGCACCACCACCACTACTACGGAACGTGAAACATGCTGCCATTAGCAGCGAGAGAGTTCTGCTGGTGCGTAAACCTTAACGTGTTCAGGGTTGATCATCATCATCAGTTCACTCTGTGCACAGTGGTGTGCGTGTTGGAACGAAAGCCACCCTCATCCAGCACACACAATGGCAATTTGCGGGGGTTAAATTGTACAAATCAACAGAGGAAAAAGGTTCAACTTATATATTAAAAAAAAAACAAAAATTGTAATTTTGAACTTGAATTAAACACAAAATCTTACACAATAAAATAGTTAGCATTTTACATAGATCAGGAAACATGTCTGATGAATGCAGAAAAATGAAGCGATATTGTAATAAAATAATTACATATTTAGTGTATTCCATTCCACCAAACCAATATTTTAATTAATAAAGATGATTTTCGAAATCTTTACTTCTATCCTGTCCAGGAGAAAAAGAGAACGCTTTAAATATTGTAAACCATGAAACGCTAAATCCTATAAAATACAGAAATAAAAAATAATTTTAAAAAATAGGGTAAAATCCCTAATTGATATTCTACGAATCAATCACTCGTTTGAGCAGTGTATCCATTTTCATTCCCCCTAAAAATATTACTTTTTCCCCACGAATGTTCTTCCTAACAGCCCACTGTGCAACGAACTGGCAAATGAACCGGCAGAGTTGGAGGGCTTTGTGCCAACATCTCACCAAGCTGCGTGTATAGTTGTAATCGGAACGTGATCGTGACGTGAATGTGAGTTTCGTTGTACGCTGCTGCCTCAGTGGTCCCGTAGCAAAACATGCCCGGACATTGGAGGAGGCAGCCACATAAAACCCCGAACACTTTGTGCTGATCCGTAGCGATCAAAAATTAATCACAAAAGAAAGCATCCCTCTGGGGAACCGGAACACATTAACCTGGTGGTAGAAACGGATTTTGTGCAAGGGTTTGTGGCGTGTTTTCTTGCTTTATTCTTCGCGCTTGCTTTGTGACCATAGAGTGCACCATCTTACCGGTCGGAGAGGCTTTCTCTAGGTGTGTGATTTTTCATTTTCTTTTCAAAATTAAGTTCGCGTGTGGAAAATAACCTCTCACAGAAGGAATGAGGCCTATCTGTAGAATGCGGTCAAAATTCTGCCAGCACAGCGAGCCCTTGAAGGCAACAATAAGGGCAAACGAGTGAGAAAACGAGATAGAGGAAGAAGCAGAAGACGCAGAGACTCGGTCTTGTATGGCCTCCGAACCGCATAAAACAATGGCTTAAACCGATGCCTTGTGATAGCTCAAACACAGCGTGTTGGAGATGGATGTGTTGTAGAGTTTACAAGTTCATGGATAATTGTATGCGCAATGGTGCAACCGCTCCATTTACATGTGCGCACAAAAATATAGGTTAAAGATCGCCTGATCCTGTTCAGAAACTGTGCTCTCCCATGCACTCTCTCTCTCTCTTTCAGAGAGATCTCTGACTCTCTCTCTCCTCTCCGACGCTTTACGCACCTGTGCGTTTATTGAAAAGTGAAATTAGCAGGAAACGCATCATCCGATCATCTCGTGACGAAATACATGCCGCCGCAAGCAATGGCGGTAGTGATTTTAGCACCTAACAATATGACGAAGTATGCGTCAAAGGCTGTTCACGGCGTACACATGGGGGTTATGCCATTCATTTCTTACCTCGGAGTTGGTGCTTATCAGATACCACACGAATGGTGGTTCACCACCAAAGATAAGATTCCTGTGGGGCAGAAACCCCGCACAGCTGTGTGTGTGAGTACATGTAATCAATTCGAACACCTGATTACCCTGCCACATACATATATATGCAATTCGATGCACCAAAGTGACCTTAGACCTCACACGACCAGCCCCTGCGCGCGTATCACATGGGGTAAAAAAGATAGAGCAATAAAAAAAACCCACCCAACCAATACCCCCGCGTCAGTCAAAGTCGACCGGGAGAGGAGGAGGTTCGAGTGTTTCGCACGTCAAAAGCCGTACGGAACGCGATCAAAAACCAAAGCCCGTCAGAGGAGAGGAGTTTGTGCGCCAGGGTCGACTCGTCTCCACTCCACTGTGCACTTACTTAATCGTACAGTCAATTGGCGGAGTAAATTGCGTGTTCTGTTTATATTAAACGTGCACAATCTCACACATCCCTTTTCTAGAGGGAGCGAGTGGATGGGTTCGAAAATCACACTCCTCTTGCTGGGGAATAAATTTAGCATTGCGCGATTTCGCGATCGCCGATGGTAATGTGTGATCCATCATTCATTTGCACATCGGTATGGAATATGTATGCAACGATCAGCCCAGAGCTCCCGCCGTCACCGTCTGTGTCTCGGTGAAAGATGTTAAAACGAGAAGCTTCTGGCGACGACTTGTGAATGACCTTAAGAGACCTTAGAGAAGAGTTCGCAGACGTCAAGGATGGAATTTGATTTGCACACAGAACCAGAGCAGAACAGATAATTTCCCTCGTAGGTCAGGATTCTACAAATAGTGATGATTGGACATCAGAAATTAACCATACATAACGGGAGATCTCTCTCGGGTAGGTTCCTTGGGAAATTCCAAAATAAATCACAAAACCCGAACAGAATATGAAATGACTACAGTGATTTCAGAGTATATGTATCCTACTCTTAAGATTCTTGCTTACCGATTTGCTTGTCGTTTCAAGAGCTACTCTTGCCAGTATCAATACGATTTTTATTTATGTTACTGAATCCAGATTCTTGAGAAATCAAGTTCCAACTTTCTTGGTAGCACTCTTATGATTGATTTACATTAGCAAGAAACTATTGTTCTGATTCTAAGTTTTCGTGAAGAGCTCCTATAATATATGACATAAAGACAAAGTGGATCTCAGAATTGAAAAGATAGATTAGTACCACAAGTTAATTCATTATTTCAATATGTTTCAATAGAGTCTGGAGAATTTAATTTCCTTTCTTTTGGTGTACGATAAGCCATATTCTGATTATTATTTAATGACATATAGCTAAAAACACAAAATTTCACGTTCATGTTCACTCGAGCTGTAGCCCGGGCTTAAGCAATTATATTTACTTTACGAAGCGTAGTGAGTAATCGTTTTAAACTTGATGTTCTTTTAATCTTTTTGAATTAAACGATAGAATCCACATTGAGATTGATAGAATGTCTTTCCTAGGTCTATGGCAGAATACTACGCCCGCGAGTTCAATCCAAAATCCAATCCAATCTTTATATGAAGCATGATGATAGTGCATCACCGTATCAAATAACAATTTTCCCGTCAACTTTTCCAACACTTTTCCATATGCTAACTCTCCAAAAAAACGCGGCAGTGTTCCCTTGGGGAATGGTGATGATTTTTTGATGGACAGCGTACACACAGAAGCATTGGAGCGGTAAGCAGGTGGCGGGTGGCATACCATTAGAACACGCGCACTTTCTGCTCTTTATGCCACTACCAAAACCGGGTACACGATATATGCATTTCCCGAAAAAAAAAAGGTGCGTCAACTTTCTTCCCCCATTCACTCATCGCCCCCTTTTGTTCGCCGGGGAACAAAGAACTAGCAGCAGGCACCAGCACAGGCGGGCAAAATAAAGCCCAACAAATCGAAACCGAAACCCAGAAAACGCAAATGACAAGCCATCAATCGGACGGAACACGGGCAACAAACGGCAACTAAACCTTCGGTCCGCTATACGGTGCAGGGAGGGGGGGGGGGGGGGGGGGGGGTCAATTTCTAAAACTTTTTCGCATGTGTTTAAATGCGTTTCGAATGCTTTTTTGGTACGGTCGCGTTCGCGTGAAAAGAAAGCCCCGAATGCATATATATTCATGCGGATAGGAGTGTCCGGTGAATGTTATGCTGCTGCCCCACGAGTTTCGAGTGCGATGGAAGAAGGGGGGTTTCGGATTTAATTCATACATTTTTTGAGCCTCTTCCGTCATCACACCCTCTCTCAATAGTTCTATAGAGTTGAAGGTTCTGATGTTTTGAGTTCAGCCGATGGTTGTGCAGAGATAGAGAATGCAAAAGCGTGTCATGATATTCCGGTGCAACTGCAGCACTACACTACTGTACTCTGCAGCTTTGCGGGATGCCAAACCGCAACTTCGAAACCTAATACGATGTGTGATGTGTGTGTGTGTGTGGAAAGATTTTTATTTTGCTGCCATAGCTTATTTATTGTGCAAACGGTGTAGATAATTGAACTCGGGAAGCAATTAAATCGCTCGAGACGCATATTTTATAACACAAAACAATATGCGTACGCAAGAGACTCACAGCAAGACGAGTTAGAGATTGAAGAGTGATTGAGGCTGTGTTTCAGGGAAATCAACCAGCAGAGCATCAGGCTGGTTTCCCAGAGGTCCATCGTTAGTTATCATTAGCTGTCCCGAATGGGACAGGGAGGCAAATCCTTGGCGAATGAGACATCATCTTAGGCAGGAAGAGTTTGCTTTAAGGAGAGGACAATTCAATTAACATCTTGCAGATGCGAATGCGCTGCCACTGGCTGTGGTGCGTCGTTATTGTGCAAAACCCAATGCAATAAAGATCGTTCCTCTGCGCTCTGCCCAGAACTTCTCTTTCTCCTTGGGACCAATTAAGACGGGCCAATTTGGGCTCGTCTGCACACGCCAAACGGGCTCCAGCCGCAAGAATTGGCGGCTGCACACCACCAAACACATTCGTCTGTGTCTGTGCCGTTGTTACTGCTGTGCGGTGCGCGCTTTGTGCTGTGGTGTCTCACCAGCAGCTAATCAATCGAAACAATCGAATCTGATGGGTGGCATCATCAATTGACTGCAGCATTTGCCAACAACCAAGCGGCTAGAAGGAGTGAAATTTGCACGGGACACAGATGTGAAGGATACACCACCAATAGATTGAAGTGTGGCAGCAAAATGTGGAATGCAAGTAAAACAAAACACGCTGTACTGTGTACTGTTGGTCAAACAAGTCTCTCGCAAGTCTCACGACGAAACGCTAGCAGATGTTACAAATTAAAGCGCTTCGGTGAGTGGGGGACGACTATGTTCATGCACCAACACATCATATTCCACCTCACACTTCAGAGAGAGCCCGTTGTGTCCTCAACCGGACAGTGACCCATCCCACACAGCGGACTACTGTGTGGTCCCCTCTGGGAATAATTTAATTACTCTCACTCGGTGGTAAAGCCCCACCACAGCAAGTTTTGGAGGACGCAAAATGCCGTTTTTTGGAACCGACCAGGCCTAGAAAGTCAACGCCATATCGGTACAGGCTTGGCACCGGCTGTTTAGCGGTTAGCTGCTTCTTTATGCCACTCCCCGCCACGACTTGTGGCGTGTGTGTGGGGGATTTGTCTATTTATTCCGTTTTTCCGCTGCAGGTTGGCAACCGGAAAATTCCAAGGGCTCTTGCTCCGCTTCCACGCTAATGTGTTCGTGGTTGGAAATGCTATTTTGACTATCGTGATTATTTTACGACATCCACAAGCCAACAGACAGACACAGCACACCCGGGGTAAGACAACCCCGAGGCGGGCAAAAACAAACGGCCACACGGAATACAGCTTACTCATTTGGGCGAGAAGCCTCGCGCACAGAATAAACTAAACCAAAAGCAAAGCAAAAACGGCAAAAAAGTGCAAGTCAAAATCATCATCCTACAAACGACAAATTTCTGACACGGCTGCTTGCTCGGTGTCTGTGGCAGGACGACGACAGGACGATGAAGGTGGTGAAAGAAAAACGGTTTCTCCTGAAGCCCCTTACACCTCAACTTTGTTGTTTTTTTGTGTTTGGTTCGTTCTGACACTCAAGGGCAACTATAAAGCAGAAACAAAAGAGAGGCAAAAACCAACACGCTAGCCTGAGACACGGAATAAATAAATAACCAGCCCCGGGAAGGTGTGAGCTGGAGTTTCGGAAAGGTCAACGGTGCCCTTCCTTCTGCGAAGCTACACAGAGGAGACACACAAATGACACCACCCGAATGGAGCTAATCCGGGGGAGTTTACGGATTTGGCGGGCTGGCGCTTTTAAAACACTTTATTTAAAACGAAAACTAGCAAACGGGGTAACCCATTTCAAATTACACTAAAAGCCGATGGGGTTCGAAGGAGCGATTTTAAAAAGCGGGGAAAAGGTTAAAGAGAAACTTTTCCGATTTCTTAGGTACTAATTCCCCGCTTTTCTTTAGTCTTACCTCAATCGGGCAGTGACGACTTCAAGCAATGTTGAAATCGATCGAGCGCTCTCGTCCTTGTGCAACTGTACCGATTATGGAGACCACCCCCAAAGCCAACAAACAAGAATAATGTTGCAATAAATACGCATGCGAAAATAAAATTACCCGTGAAAGGTAAACAAGTGCAACGCGAACACTGCTTAATTTACAGTTTACAGTACACAAAACCCAACAAGAATCAATCACACTTGACTGCTACTGCTGCTGCTACTTGAGTCGCTGCGCCTTCATCCAAGAATATGTCCCAATACAATTCTACTCCATGCTTCTTTTTCAATCAACAACTTCACCTGCACACCAGGAATAAAAAAGGGCAAAAAGGCTATATTCAAATTTGCCATTTCTAAGAGCTCTTTCTTCTGGCAGGGACGGTTTGAAAGGGAAACACAGGCGTCTTAAAATAATAAATCGGTTTCAATTTCTCGTTGACACAGCGAACAGGAGCGACAGGAGCCTTCCTTTTTTCCCAATAGTGCAAACCTCGCCGCCCTCGGTTGGTGGCATTCATTTTTCTTCCACGCTCGGGAAAAGCCGGCAAGTGGACAAACTTCAAAACATGCACACTCACACTCACACACCGACTAGAGTTTGAATCGGTGAAACATGCACACCACCACCGTGTGCCCGTGTCGGTTTCCTTCGGCTTTTTGGTCCCCCGACAACTCCCCTGCTCCTTGCTGGTGTAATCCTAAATCCGAATGGCAGCATCGGGCGGTTTTTTTTGAAAGGGAAGCACACCGAGCACACTACGACACTAGTTTTGCCGTCGCCGCGGTAAAACGTTAGGCAGGATTCGGCTAGGTGGCGGAGGTGGTGTGTAGCAGCATAAAACCTCGCAATAACAGTCCACCAGTCCTCCTCCGGCACAACGACGAGGCAGCACACGGCTGATGTGACGACGCGGCGCGCGGCTTCGGCAAAATTCACCCCGAGGGGCACGGTAGCACTTTATCGGCCAAACGTCACTTGCGTGGTGACCGTGCACGAAGCAACATCGTCGCTCGGTTGGGTTCTTGGGTCCGCTTGTTAAGCGTTGTTGGCGTTAGCTAGGCTCTCGCTCTCACCGCCTGAACGCACTACGAATCTAGTAATTCTGTGACTGTGCTCCGTGTGAATTCCTGAGGGGTGTGCTACCGGCAACACAACCAGGAATATTGTTGTGTGCTTTGCCGTTTCCTAATCGATTACTTATTTACATTCCAGAAAGAAAGAAAAAAGTGTACACCACCAGGCTCATCACACGCCACAACCACGCCATTCCGATGAAGAGTTCTGTGCCACAGCAGTGATTTCGTGACCAAATGTTACAGTGTGTTCCTAGGTTCTGTAATGTCGTTGTGCTGTTTGTGCAAGTGAATGAACGTGAAAGTAAACGAATTTCTCCCAACTGTACCATTTATGTTTAGATTTAGTGCCGTTTGTGTTCCTTGACTGTGAGGCTTCTGTGTAAGAAACGTTCAGAGTGCGTAGAATTTTGTGGAAAACTGTTCCCCAATTGGTCTATAGAACGTTTCTGAGCGAACGAAGCAGTGAAAATAAATTAGAACCGTAGAAAAAAGGTTGTAGAGCTTGTGGCGTGCTATATATATACACACACAAACAACAAGTAATCCCCGTCACAATGAGACGAAGATTGATCCGGGAGTTTCTGGTCCCGATGGTGCTGACGGTTCTGCTCTGGACGAGGTAAGACAGAAGAAAAAAGCGAGAGTTTTCCATGCCGCGGACAACTTCGCACACACACACTCACACACGTGAAAACGGGGCCAGGAAATCAGGACGTAATCAACGCCAATCATCAGTCGGCAAAAAAACGCAACACACAATAATGTCGACACATGCATCGCGCCGTAATCATTATGATTCCATTCTCTCGATCCATCTATCTCTGTCTCTTTGTCTGTCTTTCCCTTCTCTCTCTATCTGTTTAGACGCACATTGCACGCAATTAGGTTCAGAAACCACACCGACCAGCACCACCACCAAGAGCAATCTAGAGCAATATGTGGCTTAGATTGTGTGGCCCCCGTGCGCCAGGAGAGGAACCGTGCTCCGGCAATTCAGCACTTCCCAATCAGCGTCAGGCCGTAGGCGATATCAAGTGCTGGTGAACTTTAATCTTGTTTTCCAGCGATGCCTACAATTGCTCGGGGAACTGACATGTGTGTGTTGATGTATGTGTTGTAGAGCGCACCACACCACAGCTCCAACCATCACGGGATCTGGGGAATGGGTTTTTGGGGGACTTTTTCCAGAAAACAGGACTCACACGCCAAGAACTTGTCGAGATATTATCACATCACTCTCGGTTAGGTTCTTGCTAAGCTCAAGTGGGATTTACCGTACGCCACACCACTTCACGAAAGCAAGGCTACGCACCGCTACTTCCCACCTAATGATTGATGTACGCAATCAAGTACTATATGAAATACGCACTAAGTACTGCTCATAAGAGGTTCCCATTAAAAGGACGTGCGTGCTTCTTGGCTAAATGATTTTCAAGCAGCATACGGCACATACCAAGGATCAAAGTGTGTGCTCTCTGCTCCAGTCACTCACTCGGCGAAATGCCCATTAAAACTTAAACTGGAGCAACGCCAGAAATAACAGATAACAGCACCACCAGCAAACATTAAAAACCAAAGCCCCGACACGTGTCGGTTTCGAAAAACCCCAAAAAATGGGTACTTAAACCATCAAATTGTTCCTCCTGTGTGTTTCTTCGTGTTTTAAACGACCGGTTGTAGTAGGAAGCACGCACGTGGTGTCGTCCAAAGTTCAAAGATTGTGTGCCGGCTTAACAACAACCCACAAAACCACGCGTTTCCATCCCGACACTAACGGACAAATACCCCGGACAAGACCCGGGGGGTCATTACACAGCCGGTGGTGATGGTGGTGGTGGTGGTGGTGCTTCACCCGATAGGTGGAGTTCATTAAACCTTGCCCAGAGGTTTGTCCAAAACTATTTATACGAACAGTTTCTTCACACACGCTCTCGTCGGCTCGGTCTAATGATTAGATGGACGAACAACCGTCCCGGACGACCTGCACCATTGCATAGTAAATTTGGTTATGATTAATTAGCGGCATCTCGGTGTCGGTAGCGAACGCCTTTCCGTGAGTTTTTGAAGCAATCAAGAGCTCCATTACACCGAACCATTACGTTCGCTGTACAAGATACCCTAAAAATCTTGCGCTGCGATTGCGTCTGTTGATCATCTCCGACGGTCCTCCGGCACTTGCTGGCTGCAGCAAACGGCGTTGACAGACGTACTTAGGGGCCCTAGTGCCACACATAAGGCCAGAGTGTGCCAGACTAGCGGGAAAAAGTTAGACCCCAGAAACAGCCCCTTCTTTGCCCCGAACAGGAGGAGACGACTATGCCGGGCAACTTTCATTGAGCCTGTGTGTTGTGGGGATGTGGCGAGCCGGTTTTGCAACGTCTGTAAACCATTTTTTCTTCATCTGTTTTGTTTTATTGGTTGTTATTCCCTTCAAATGCGTAATCCACCGTGCGCCACGGAATACCTACGCCTTTGGGTTAGCAGTGAGCAGAGAGAAACCGCAACAACTGTGCAATTGCGCACGCAAAAGAACTAATCTTCAGACGACGAGAAACAGAGAGAGAGAGAGCTACAAGCAACGAACTGCAATCGATAGCCGGGAGGAGAGGTCGATGAATTGGGCCCGGATGTCTTTGAGTGAGTGTTTTGTGGGGAAGGGAAAACCCGTTCTGCAAATGCTGCGATGTTTTTACATCACAACGTTGTAGAGCGCGCACGTGACTGTTGGGTGCGTTGTGCTAGCACTAGACACACTGCACCGGCACTGCACGCCGACGACGACTTGGACTGGAGGCAAATTTCTTCCGGGATCGGGACTGTTTGGAACCCGGGCAACAGAACAACTCCCACGATCTTACTTTCGCTTTTTTCGCTTGGAGTTGGAGTTCAGAGCTTTCTGGGTGGAGGTGTGCAAATGAAACTCTGACGTCCTTTTACTGGTTATCCCTCATGATGATGATGATGAAATCACGCTTAATGTTGACCATATCTGTAAACATGAAACGACCTACGAACGACAAGATACGCTGATGACGACGCGAATGACGATGCCTCTGCCGGTGGTTCACCAGATGTTGACCAAATATTGACACGGTTACATTATTGCTTGCCACGTCCAGGTATTTCCCAATCACTACTCGGTATTACAGGCGCTTTCCAAAAACCACAATTTGCCGATTAGATACGGGATTGACTCACCACCCTGATATGCACGTAGAAATATGAGTAAATCCTGCCATCCATCAACTCCCTGGGTACTTTTTTGGACCCACAATAACACATACTATACGCAAGTTAGCTGCGCCATTGCCTTCTTGCTCGAGCAAGCCCGTCACCAAGACCGGTGCCGCCGGCACACAAAATCACCTCTACGCGACACCCTTGACCTCGATTGTAAATAGCTCCCAGGAAGTAATATTGTAATAACGATAGTACCCGCACGCCACTCCACCCAAAGAACCCTGGAGAACAGTACCGGTCCGGTAATAGAATTGCTTGCAGGGTTGAGCGATATCAGTAACGCCACCCCAAACCCACACACACACACAAACTGGTGTGGTGATGATATGGAAAAAGGAGGCGCGCAACAAACCCGACAGCACATAGAAAGACCGCCGACTCATTTAATTCAATTATTCTAATGTGCCTTCTTACCCCCCTGCGACAGTAGTACACGCACGTCGCAGAAAGCGCAACAACCGCCACGCGTTGGAGACCCACGACGACCTTCTCCATGCGAAAGACGACGAACGGCCACCACCAACAAACAAACAAACAAAACACGACGATAGACGGTGACAAACGGGGTTTAAAGCTCCAGCAAGAGCCAGGAGAGCGGGATTGGTTTGTTGCCCGTGGAACCACGGTCAAAACGGTTTTGAGAGTGGAAAGTGACCGCGAGAGCGAACATCTATCAAGGCAGATTCCGCGTTCGGTAACTTCAATCCGTGTGTGCTACACACCGTACTTTAATTGAATTAAAGCGTCCAAAGCAATTGAGGGAACTTATTGATCTCCTTGGTGTGAACCGATGTGTTGCTTTGATTTCACCATGACAATCCATCATGAGAAGTCCCTCATACTAAGGGAAATGTTACAGGTGCGTTACTGCTTCCTGGGCCTGGGTACGACGCCCGTTGGGAAACAGCTGGTAAATGACGCATTTGCTGTTCAATGCGTCCAGTTCCAACAGCTCACGAGTGAGTTGGAAAATATTGACACTTATGCTTCCCTACTGACGTAATCGGGGAGGTTCTCAGTACGCACATGATAACAGGCCTTTTACCTTGAGTCTTATCGTGGACGGGAAGCCAAAGTCCAACTCAAACATTTCAAATCTACGATAATGGTTGGAATTTCTTTAAAATAATAGCGACGAACCAATACATGGATCGACTTGTTGTTGTATTGGTGATACATAGTATCGTTGCGTCTGGTACGTCTGTAGCATTGGCGTTGAAACGTTCCACCAAAAACCTGGTAATCCCTGCCACTTCTGATAGCAACAGAATAACAATCAAACAGATATACCAAATCAATCTTGCTATATCCCGGAGATAACTGTGTTTCTTTACATTTTTTGTAAATATGTATTCTTCCTTCTCCAAAGATTGGCCGATGTCCACGCCGAAGATGTGGACGACATCCCGGACGAGGGGGAAGACATCTATGCCGACGAGTACGACGATACGTACGACGAGGACGACCGAGATGTCAGTAACCCACTGCCTGGTGGTGGACAACCCCATCCTGTAAGGGATGCAGGTGATGATGACAGTGACAAATCGAGAGCATCGTCATCTTCCACGACTACAACTTCCGGGACGACTAAACCAGTAGCAACCACTGGTCCACCTTCTCCCGTTGTCATTTTTGGTGAAGTGGACGGTAAGAATGAAGTAGAATGATGTAGCACACACAAAGACATTGGAATGTTGGATCCCCCGATTTATGTAACGCTTTCCATTTGCCTTTCCCCTATGCGCAGATAATTCCATGGAGCAGCAGGACTTTGCGTGTCCAGGCGAGTGCAGCTGTTCGGAGGACACGAAGTACATCAACTGTTCCCATCGTGGACTAACGGAGCTGCCCAACAACCTGCCCAGCAATGTGGTGGTGCTAAATTTGAACCACAACAACCTGAAGCGCCTCAATGTGGAAGCATTGCAGAACTGTACCCGGCTGACGGAGCTACA
Source organism: Anopheles coluzzii (assembly GCF_943734685.1). Taxonomy (NCBI): domain Eukaryota; kingdom Metazoa; phylum Arthropoda; class Insecta; order Diptera; family Culicidae; genus Anopheles; species Anopheles coluzzii. Next base: position 74,508,392 of record NC_064671.1, read on the forward strand.
CCTGGCGGGCAACGCGATTGAACAGTTTGACAAGGAGCTGCTGCTGAAGCTGGACGCACTGGACCTGCTGGATCTTTCCTCCAACCAGCTATCCCATCTGGATAGCGATAGTTTCAGCGAGGCAAGCAAATCACTCCGCCGGCTGCATCTGAGCGACAATCCGATCGTTTTGCCGGACAGTGGACCGTTTCTGGTGCTGCCCGATCTGGAGCACCTGCACCTGGCCGGTTGCAACATGACCGAGCTGCCAGACGAAACGTTCACGGAGCTGGGCGGTCTGACGCTGCTCGATCTCTTCGGCAATCAGTTCGATGAGGTAAGTGCAGTTGCCGATGAGGGTGCTGACTACGATAAAGCATTATGAGCGTTTGCCTTCCCATTGCAGGATATGAGCGTGGACATGTTTGAGTCGTTGAAGAATCTGATACACCTAAGGCTACCCCCACTGTCGGAGAGCACCGTACGCGAACTGTGCGAAAAGGTGGAGCGGATCGATGTGGTCGACATAACGGCGCACAACATCAGCTGCTTCTATCTGGCCTCGGAGTCGTCGTTCGAGGACAGCATCATAGTGGATGTGCCGAAAACGCCCGAGCCTATAATGACAACCAAAGGTACGAAGGGGCTAGAAGTTGCCCATGATTTTGAACTTATTCTTCGTTACTAACTTTCGATTCCTTTTTTGCAGAACCAACAACACCGCGACCAACACGTAAGGTACAGAAAAACGTAAACGAAATCATGCAGGATTATAAGTCTTCAACCTCCAAACTGCAATCATCCGATCTGGCCCTTCAAACAACCACCAGCCCACCACCGTTGTTGAATCAGCAGAGTGAAAGCAAACTCGCTAACGCTAGCTCGCAGGCCAGTGGAGGATCACCGGCATCGGCCTCGATTACGCACACCGGTGACACACCGACCGTGGATGATGATGTTGTCAAAACGTCCTCAACCGGAGCCGAACATCGTGCCGACGGGGGAGACGGGTCCCTGCTCTCCTCGATATCGCCCGAAACGATGAAACAGTCGCTGATGGCCATCATAGGCATCACAGTGCTGGCACTCATCATTGGGCTGATCTGTCGGCGAACCGGCATCAAGAACAAGCTGTGCGGTACGAAGCGACGCCCGGCTCCGACCGACCAGGTACGGCCGGCCGAGGAAGTCCCGCTCAACAAGGTCTAAGACAGCCACCAGCGAGGGAAAGCCCTGGGTGGAGATCAAACTGAGTAGAATGGATCATTTTGGGGGGCACAGTTAAGGGAACTAGAGAAGACATTTAGAAGAGTTTCACACACCCAAAAACGCGCAGGCATGCGTCTGAATGGTAGGGTGATTGAATGCGCCAAGAATTAAATTCGGCTCAAATTTCTTCTCCCAGCGCTTCGCTCAGCGCAAGTATGATCGTGCATGTGATATTACTTACAAAGTATTAGGTAACATCGTCTTCGATAAGCAAGTGTCGGTACATTCGGGGCGCAGACCGAGCATCAGACGTCGGTAGGAAAGCGATTTTGTGTTTCTATTGTAAATAGTTCATCCATCTTTTTCTAAACGCAAAAGAGAAGCACATAATAGCTGTAGTGCGTGCAGAGAAGCGAAAGCATCATGACGCGATTATTGCCACAAACTATACCTTTATTATGTATGTCTTAGGTTGCCACTAAAGAGGAGATAGCTAGCTATAGGAGGGGCACACATTACTATCATATCCAAACATAGCTACAGTAAGCTATGCAATGAAAGTTGTGACATTTTGTAAAAGTAGGACTGGCAGCAAAACGTGTCTTGCAATAAATTTCATACTTCCTCATTCATCATCACACACACACACGGAATATGCAGCGGCACACCGCCAGTGTTGCTTGTGACCAGTGAAATAGAATAGTACGCTAAATTGCTGTGTAAAACACCAAATAGGGGGCACCAAATGGTAGAAATGCCAAGGTAGAAATAGAAACAAGCAACACATAAAATCACTACTAACGTTTAATAGTTAACGAGAGTTAGTAAACTGCGCGAAAAAAAACATAACCTTAGAGGCTTATTTTTTGGATTTTTGCGTAATGCATTTTTGCAAGATTTGATGCGTTTTTGTGTTGACTAACAGGACAAAGTAGCACAGCAGAGGACCAATCTATTCAGCTTTGTGTTCCAGAGCTGATCTTTTCCGGGAAAAGTTGATTTTGTTACAAGAAATCTAACACAATCCACAGGGGCGGTGGTAGTAATAGCACTAGAAGAGGGGACACAGAAGTAGTAATGGTAGCGCAATAATTTAAGACATAACTGCTGCTAGAGCATTTAATTGTATTTGGATAATATGTTTGTTCAGCTTGTAGCGAAACACTATACAGACACACCATTTTTGGATTGTAGCTGCAAAAATACGATTGTAATCATAGTGGACCATAAGCAATACACAAATGTAAGTGTAGCCGGATATGGCTATTTGTAGGGGAACAAAATAAACGAACAAGTGAAACACTGATACAGGCACTGGTAAATAAGCTGGCACAAGTGTTGTTTCTTACTTTGATGTTGGACTTTTCATTCCATTCTTTTGGGGTTAACTTAAGCGAAGATCGTTCGAAAGGAAGGCATTTGGAGATCGGTAGAATAAATCCAGCAAGTAAGTTAGCTTTAAGTCTGGAGTTGGATACTTGAATGCATCGATGCTATGTTTAAAATGTGTATGTATGTTTAAAAAAAAATTGTTATGGAAAAGCTTAAGTGATCAAAACAAGTGACCATGAAGAGCCTGTTGACAATTTTCCTGTCATTCAGTAATAGAAACTAATGCATGCTGAGACTTGAAATAAGCTATTGCAACATTCATGAATGCACTTATCACGAAATGCGAAGGGCAAAATGGGTGCTACCAAGCTATTGCTGCATCGCAAAATAGTTAAAATCCTTAAAATGTATTCATTGCAATTGCAATGTGTTATGAAGACCACTCCAGTTTTAAACTTCATTCTATTCCAGAAATTTTAGGTATTATAATAGCAAATTAGATGTATTTAAGAATAGATTTTACTGCAATATGATGACATTTTCTGCATCCAGTTCAGTTAAATAACCCTTTTAAGCCATTGTTGATTAGGATTTTTAAATTCTTAAATGCGAAAAAATATTCTTAATCGTTTAAAATCTAATCCAGTAACCGTTCATAGATGTCTAAATGAGCCTAAAGGTGAACCACTAATCATATAAAATAATAACGGAAGGTACCTATGTTTCGGACACACAGGACAAGCCAAAACTCATATTTTTATTCGCCTTACTAGCGAATGTTCGCAAATAAAGTAATTCTTGTCGTTGTCGCACTTTTATAGTACTGTTTCCCTTCCAAAATATCGCCTCATTTGATGGTCGTTGAAACCCTATAAATGTTCCAGCAACACTAGACAATAAATCCCTATAAATGTTTATAAGCAGCACTAGACAAAACAGGATAGAAATTTCGTATTCTTAATATTTCGATATTTCATAATCAATATCAATATTTTGTAATCAATAGTTTGCTTAGCTTAAGAACATACGATTAGTAAATGCGGAGATCATGTAAAAGATCTCATGCGACCCATTCTTCCAATTGCTGATGTGCCATTGTGTTGCAACACAAACGATGTAAAGTTTTCATGTTTCATGACTAAAAGCTATTTTAAATTGAAGCTACAGGGCACAATCCCTTATGTTTCTATGGTAAAAGTTGCCTATAAATAATGAAACATTCCATGTAAGCGACGTGTGCAAGAGAATGTTAAGTAATTATTCTTTGCCATCTACTACGAAGCCAGTGGAACCGTAACGTCTCTTAAAATGAGGTAGAGTCTTGCTCATAAGTTACGCCGATAATCCGTTTTGGGGACAAAATCTCGCAAATCTCCGCGTGAGTTGAATTAGTTTTTCTGGTAAAATACCACTGAAGATTGAGTCATTTTGATGAAAGAAAATGGTTAAAGTTTCTACGTTAATTTTTATAGACTAGTGACGCAGATTATCAAGCCCTTTTTATCAGTCAATTTGACAAAACATCTCTCAAATTAATACAATTTCCTCCCGTAGTTGTATTCTATTGCATAGCTATTTATTCTTAATCCTTTGCTCAAGTGAAAAGGCCGTCTTTTAGTACAAAAATAAGTCCAAACGTTAGGCAATTTTAAGGTCAAATAAATTGCTTGCCGTTTTTAATCCACAACACAGCCAAATATTGTGTACATTTGAATGATGGGGAGGAATTCTTTCGCTTGCGTGACACGAATCGCTAACGAAGCCAAATAAAGTTTCCTTTGCCTTTCTTCGGCCTGCCCCCGAGTACACATAAGCACACGGTACCTATTTACGGAGCCCCACTATGTACAGGCAGACGAGAGTTATGGATTTTGGTTACGTTTGGTCTTAATTTACATACCACAAGTTGGCTTTTGCTGGCACTAATTTTAGCGTTAAGCCGGTTGAAGGGTAAGCGGCACCAGACGCCAGAATAAATTTCAAATATTGATATAAGTTGTACTACTTTCGTGCAGCTTTCGGACGGACTTTTGGCACAAAGATTCTGTAGCTAGTACAAAATTAATTGACAAAAAAGGAAATGTCTAAAAGTAACAAAAAAACATACTTTTGCTTCAATAATTACGATTGCCTTTTCCTCTAAGTTTTGCCCATATGTGCGTAACTTCCGGTCCATCGATATATAAGCAATAAACATGACTGAAAGGCATTATTGAAACTCTTTGCTCTTTGCGTCATTCTGTACAGTAACCTCCCGCAGCTACAGCAACCGGTTGCCGGTTGGGGCGCACAATTTCTGCAATTAACTCGCCAATGCAAAATAGGAAGCAAGAATCAAGGCAAAATGTTGCGCAGGGCAATGGACAGGCTCGAGACAGAACCAATCCCCACCCCGTGGCTAACGATCGCGGCAACGTGAATCGACTCACGTGGATACAATGATGTTTGGTGCGGAAGGATATATGTATGCATTCGGAAAACAACGCACATTATTGATACTCATTAGCCATTACTTCCCATACAAAAACGTTGGGAGTCGTGAAGTACAGCTTTTTTTGTGCAGGAATAGCAACTCCACTGTAATGCGCTCTCAAACCATACGCAGCGCTGATAAGACTACTTCAGTCGACAGCAACCGTCTACGCTCAATGTAAATTTACTCTTTCAAGGTTTCAAGGTTCCAAGATTTTGTCTAAATATTGAACCGGCGCCCATGGACGCAATCCTTGATTTGTTATCAATTTTTCGGGTAACATTGGTGTCACACATTCTTCGTATTTGGAAAATAACGACAAGACGATCATCCCACAAGACTTACCTCCATGACCAGAAACACGTTCTGGTCCTTCTCGGTGCAGGCTAGCAGCTTCACCACATTCTTGTGCTTGAGCGCACTCAGCTCCTGCAGGATCTTTATCTCCTTCCCGAGCAGGCTCTGCGATTTGGCCAGGCTTTTCTTCGTGATGCTTTTGATGGCCACCGGGTAGTGTGCCTGCGGGGGTGAGATGGGAGGAAACGGCAAGCTTGATTAGAGTGTCGGATAAGCAGAAAGCTGAGTGGAAGCAAACAGAACCGAACAAAAAAACTCATTGCAAAGATAAGAAACGATGATATTGCTGTAAGAATCTTAAGGACAGTCTTTTTTGGGGGTAGCGGACGAGCGACAACGAGCGGCGAGATTATATTCATAGAAAAGAGAACAAAAAAAGCGGAAAAATGCGAAAAATATTGCAACGACGTACGGAGAGCGCATAACCAGGGCAGGGAGCTTTGAAGAGGTATAATCGATAATGATTCAGGGGGAAAAAGTGTACCTGAAGCATTTTCATTATACTTTGAGAAAGATGTCCTTTTGTTGAACTTTTTTTTAAAATAAGGATTGAAAGGAAAATTTAGAGTATTTCAAATACCTGCTGTTTTATTAAATAGGCTAAGCAAATACTGTACTCTTTTTGATGCTTCCCCATAAAGATCTGAAACTCTAATATCAATAATATTTGACTAATTCTTTCTCCGCTGTCAGAGTTCGTATGCTGCATCTGCCTCAGTGACAAATGATTACTCTAATTGGTTTGCTCGATCGATCAGACAGACAGACAGCAATGGTGTCGTAAAAATTAACACCTTGACACTTAATACATTTTACTATGGAATAGATCTGGCTAGATGAATGGCTGGCTTACAGGCAATGCAGTCACAGGCCACACATTCCCATTCAGTGTTTTCATCGACATGTTTGCAACGTGTAGATAGATCTTGTGGTGATAAGGATTACATAAAGGGCCACACGGTGTCAGTCATGGCAGGCAAGAGTGGTACACGCGCCTCATGGAACGATGTGCAAAAGGCCCTTTTTTTAGGTGACCCTATTTTGTGTCGGTATTTGTTTACATTTTCAATGTGATTTTTTTGTATCACGGTGAGCGCGAAACAAATCAGGGTTCGCGTAAAAGCAGATGGAATGGGCTCTAATAAACGTAAAATATGATTTCATAGCCTGAATACTCGTACGACTTAACAACATGTCCGTCATGGGTTCAAGCCCCAAATAGACCGTGCTGCCATATGGGGGGGGGGGGGGGAATCAATTAGTCACTGAAAGCTAAGCCCGCAAGTGGTACAGACAGGCCTGGACCGGCAACGGTTGTTGAGCCAAAAAGAAGAAGAAGAAGAAGCCTGAATACAGAACAAAATAAAGACAAAAAAAGGACAAAAAATAGAATGATGTAATTTAGTTATACAAACACCAAAGATCAAAAGCTATGAATGAAAGTAAATTTAAGCTAAATTCAAGCAACTACTGTTATTGCTCCTCAACAGATTCACTAGTAGTTGCTGTTCTAAAAAAAATTACAGATAAACGTAATCGAACAAATGATTATTTTAAATGTATTTGGCTATTTGTAGACCATAAATTATACCGAAAACTCGATGAAAAATAATGTTTAATTCAATACAGGGTTTTCCAAGCCACATTCGAATGCAAACATTGTTTTCCACCGTGAAGTTATGAAGTAAAGTTAATCTACATCACTGTTACCGGGTTTTCCAAGTCACTTTCGAATGTGAACATTGTTATTCATCGCGTGCAAAATGTTATTTCACATAGATCTAGCAGTTAAGGTTCATCATAATAATTTTTAAATTCTTCAGCATGATTTTCCACACGACTCAAGCTGGATTAAATTTAAAGGTTCTTTGTTAGGTTTTGATAATCATGTGTTGAAACTGAAATTTGATTTAGAAACTAATAAACCATTTGACAGCTGTTGAAAAACATCTGCAGTGGATAATTATGTGCACAATTGAAAGTGACTCATAATTTTAATTTCTTCAGCATGATTTTCAACACTTCACCTGTCAATGGGTGATGAGATCCGACTTCAACCCCCGGGTGAAAAAACGATAGCAGCATTCCGTTAAAGTGTTGAAAATCTTACTGAAGATTTGATTGAAAATCATACTGAAATTAAAAACTATTAAGGTCGGGGTACTTTGTCCGTACTCGCTAGTGTAATTCCGATTTTCACTAGCGCATCTGGCGACGGCTGAACCAAGCATTTTGCCAAACAATTTGGAGCCGCTTTAGAAAATATGTTATTTTTCCATATTTTTGACTTAAACTGGACTGGAAAAGCTTTGTAATTGTTAGATAAATTTGGTATGCAAGAATTTCAGTCATTTTCGCTTAAAAAAATGGTGAACTTCAATTTGAGATCCGGCACGACCATTCCCTGGATGACGAAAGAAAGTTTCCATCAGTCACCGCCAGAGGTGCGCTAGTGAAAATCAAAATTACACTAGCGAGTACGGACAATGTACCCAAGCCCCATAACATTTCAGTTCTTACGCATGATTTTCAACACATCGCAAAAAAACTATCAAAGTCAATCCAGCTCGATACGTGTTGAAAATCATGTGGAAGAACTGATAAATGTTTGTGATGTAAATACAAAATTTTACACCTGATTGAAAAACATCTCGCCCCAGCAATGAAGAGTTTTGTTGGCAATCTAAATAGACTAGGAAACCCCTGTAAAGCAGCTGCAGCGTTGTCTTCTATGCCGATAGCGTTAGAAATTGATTGAACGCTACCGGCAGACGATAAGAGGCAGGAGCACAAATAGGTCAAAGTTTATCATCCAGTTTTATCGGACCCGGTTAAGGTTAAGCCTGCGAAAAGCTGTATCGCATCAGGCTGTGAAAATACGCAGCAAATGGAAATTGTGAATCATATGATGCAATAATTGAAATGGTATAATAGAATTTTTAGAACAACACAAACAATTTTGAAGAAAAACAAAACTGCATTGGCCTTATGATACCATTCTAAGAGCGCTCATTACTTTCCTATGTGGGATAGCAACCCTTTGGGAAAGAACATAATTTAGTTTCCCCATTTTTTTAGTAAGATTCGCTTTCCTTAACCACTACCTACGTCAATTACACCCTTAAAAGAGCTAAGCACTATTGCCTATTGACTGGCGTGTGATAAACGGATCAGAAATAAACAAAACCACCCCACGCGGGAGGTTTCAGAAATGACCATCGAAAGTGGAACTACCTGCTCCAAGGTCGCCCCGCCACCCTTCTGCACCTGTGCGCTCTACTAACGCGCGCCCTGACGGAGACCCTCTCTCACTCGTGCCCGCGCGCACGGAAGTGCTCAATCCATCTGCTTATCATTCAAAAACGCAATAGACGCGACCGCGCGCTCGTGTGGCCTGGGAGGGGGTGCAGCACGCCCAAAAAAAAACAGTGACCAACATTTGTGACCACCTTCTGTTCCCTCCTCCTTCGCTCTTCCTTTCGCAACTGGTAACTGGTTTACAAATTCTAGCGGCTCGCAACGATTTGCCGCTAAGGTGATTAGGATTGCCGCTTGCGTTCGTGTCTTTGTGCCGCTTGTTTAGTGTGTGTGAGTGTCGGTGTTGTGTATGTTTTTCAGAAGGCTCTTTCCTTTGGCTAACTACGCAATTTCCTAGCACACTTCCTTCTTAGCCCGGGGAGGGGGGGGGGCACACAAACACACACAACACCCTTCAAAACGATGCTGAAAAACGGAAAATGGCAAACGCTTAGGCAGGCCTGTACGGGTACGGGGCTGGTCCCTTACCTCGCGGTGGCGGCCCTTGAAAACGACCGCAAACGCGCCATGGCCAATGATTTCCTTGCTGTTGTACTCGTAACTCCCCACGATTTCCATGCTGCTGCTGCTGTTTTTCGGTGGTTGCTCGCTACAAACCAACCACCAAGCTGCTTTCCGGCGTCCTTCTCGGTGCGTTTCGCCAGCCCTCCACGATTTTCACCGGTGATCGATGGATGGTGCTGGAAAATCGCAAATCTCGCTGTTTCCCCGGGGGAGCTTCTTTGCTCCGCCGCTATTTCACAACGCGTGTGTGTGAGTTCGCTTCCAACACTTGGAGCACACACACGGGGGGGGGGGGGGGGGAATCTCTTCTCCGTTCTCTTCTCACCCACAGCAGCACGCGTGCGTTTTGTTGTTGTTGTTTGGAGCGTGCAGAATTTTCTCCTTTTTGCGTGATACTGATGATTAATCGATGCTTTTTACCCTAAACACGCACACAAACACACGCAAACTCTTTGCTTTTTCTCTCTCGCTCGCTCGCTCACAGGGATATTGCCGGGGGTGTATCCGCGGCAAGGATAATTCGATCTTCCGCCGATAACACTGTTATCAAATCACTTTCTACACAAACTTATCTTAGCAGGCACTGCACACACACACACTGACACACATGCACACTGCACACACACTTCTTATTTTACTATGTGTAGGAATATTGCACTTGTACACTTGTTATTTTCACCACGCAAACAAAAAAAAACGCTTCTCTCAATGCACAATTGGAATGTGCTGCTGCATCTTCGCAAATCGCAGGAGACGTTTCTTCACTTCTTTTGCTTCGATGCAAAAATTTTCCTCACCAGCTTGACATTTCTGCTCCAAATTCGTGTATGCTCACCACCACCACTACCACTACTGCACTGCCCCGAGCACGAAATCAATAGAAACAACGGCGTGCGAATGTTCTTTTGCTTTGCTTGCTTTCTCGCTCACACTCGCGCTCACATTCACTGCTCGCATCACTCTCGCGCTTTTGGGTCGTATTGGTAATGATTTTTCGTACGATTTTAGCACGCTTTTCTTTTCGGCTGTGGGCCCACTTGCCTTTGTTGTTGTTTTTGTGCTGCTGCAATTTGTATCCGTTTTTGCCTGCGCCTCGTTTTCTCTCTGCCCTTGCGCGCTTCCGTGTTGGGCGCGTTGGGATGTGTACGCAAAACGAAGCAGCAGGAAACAACACACTAATGGCGTAGTTTTTGGGGGCGAGGGCCTTGCTGTACGCAAATCAGCAGCTTGCTGGCCTTCGTATGGCCATACACTGTGTAACGCACTGCAATAGGGGCCGAAATTCGGACGTGAGAATGGTTCCTCTTTTTCCCTTCAGCAGCTGGCGAGGCTGCTGCTCGATGACACTTTTCGCCTGCTTTGCATTTGTTGTTGCACCACCAGCCAGAAGACGCACAATGGAGCGCAACCTATACACACACACAGAGACCCGCCAGGAGAGGATACGGGACAGGTTGGAGCGATTACGGGACAGCCGAGTGCGTTTTTCCCGTGTGTTTCGATGCCGTGGGGATTGGACGCGTTCTTCCCCCTTTTGCGCCTGCTACACGACGATACAATCGATTTTCCGCAGCGCTCCCCTTTACTGGCAAGCCAAGTGTATGCCCGCAGTACGGGTGTGTGTAGTGTGCAGGAAGCGAATGGGTTTTTTGTTCGCCAGTGGCAGCAATAACACACCACGAACAAGGTGTGTACGTGTGTGTGTGCGTGTGGGCGAATGTGTGTGTGTTTTGCGATTTCTTTTTCTTGCAGGGCAGTCGTGCGCGCCTGCTCACGTCCAGCGCCCGAAGCAGGTGGAGCGAGCGAGAGCGAACGAGGTGTCTTCGCGCATTGTGACATTGTTTTGACAGCAGCTGCGAGCTGACAGGCCGTGTCGCGGCGGCGTTTGACAGCTGATTTGCTTTTGTTCGTGGTGCGGCATGAAAATTCAAAAATGGACCGTTTCTATGCTGCGATAATGTTTCTCGTTCAATCAGATTTGGTTTTATGCTGATATTGAAACAAATAACTAATGATCTTGATCGTTTCCGGACGCCTCCACGCCATTCTGCCACCTCGATCGAGGCCTACCACGCCTCCTCTGTCCTTGTGGACGGCCTAAAAGGACTTTACCGGCAGGGTCGTCCGTTTCCATGCGTACAACATGGCCAGCCCACCGGAGCCTGGCAAGCACGACAATGAGGTCGCCGTACATCTTGTATAACTCGTCATTATAACGGCTACTCCATTGTCTTTCCACACATACGGGGCTAAGGATCCTTCTGAGCATCTTCCTCTCGAACGCGGCTAAGAGGGTCAGATTTGGATTGTGTGCATGTCTCAGAGGCATATGTGAGTACCGGTACTATATAGTCCCAGATTCGTCTTTCGCGAGAGGTTCATTGAGGTTAACAAATTTCTCAGGCTATAGAAAGACCGGTTGGCAGCCAGCATCCTCCCTTGACCTTTGATCCTGACCCGAAATTTTAGACTTGGATCTTGGAAATCTTGGACGACTTTAAAAGCACGATCACCTATCCGCACGTACCCCTACGTAAGTTTTTAGTAGGTGTCATCAGTTTCTCTGTCATTTGTTCGATCCCTTGGTAAGCTTCTGCTGCATAGGAGAGCCGCAGACCAATCAGTTCTATATCATCAGCGTATGCCAGGATCTGAGATAAGACGATGGTTCCCGAACTCCCGGATGATTCTCTCTAGCGCCAAGTTGAATAGGAGACAGGTAAGCCCGTAACCCTGGCGCAGACCTTTGGTCGTAGCAAAAGGGACTGAGTGCTTTCCATCCAACTTCACCTGGCAAGTTATGTTGGTCATAGTCAATCTAACTAGCCTTATCAGTTTGACCGGGATTACGATAGTGATCATAGCGTCGTACAGTTTTACCCTGGCTATGCTATCATATACAGCTTGGAAGTTGATGAAGAGATGGTGTCGTGTCTGTATTCTGCCATCTTCTTCAAGAATCAAATAACTAAGGCCATGATACATTTTAGAATTACATTGAAGCTTATTGATATAGTGAAAGAAACTGGAAATAGACAAATGGATCATAGAGATTTCTGAAATTCATCATGATAGTTGTTCTACATCGAACAGAACGAATTATTTATAATTATTTGTTAAATTAAATGCGTTTAACAGAATGCACTGTTTGTCCAATACATAACAACAGGACTGCACAAGAATGAGAGGAAAACAGTATAGCAGCCTATACGGGAAAGGCCATCACAATTCTCTACGAAACAACTGTTCTCAATTTCTAAGTATAAACGATCCTTTACGTATGTTTTTGTTATTGTTCCATTTGAGAACAAATTTGTATTTCACAAGTTAAATTGCCTCAGATAATGCAAATAAACGCATTACCCACCACACACCCACACACCTTAGTACAGTCGCTGGGCGGCACCCATGGACGATTTGATGTGGAGCGAGCGGACGTTCTGCCAGTGCTTCTTCAGCAGCGACACCAGGAAGTTGATGGCCAGATGCACGTTCTGGGCCAGCTCGTCGGGCGACATCTTGACGTGACCGACCGCGACCGACAGGCACAGCACCTTCTTCATCTGGAACTTGATGGTGGCCTTCACCTCGTCGATCTTCTGCACCATCGATTCGCCGTGGCCGAGCAGACCCGGGAACTTGCCGGCCTTGTTCAGACCGGGACCGAGCAGACGCGGGATCTGCTTGATCAGCGACTCGGAGGCCAGGAAGGCGTCGTACTTCTTCGCCAGCTTCTTCACCAGCTTCTTGTTCTTGTTCAGCTTCTTCAACGCCTCGGCATCCATGAACGGGATGTCGTTGGCCTTCGCCTCATCGCAATGCTGCTGGTCACCGAGCACGCACACCTGCATCTTCGGGCGCGGAATGTACTTCAGCCTGCAGGGGAGAGCAAGAGAAGGAAAACGCGTGGATTAATATCGATGCAATCAAGCGCAAGGTTCAGTCCGCAATTGAAATAGAAAACGTCGCAAAAGCTTCACTAAACGTTAAACTCACCACCACAGCGCAAATGCCTAGTGGTTATAAGAAATGTAAATTCAACCCTATCTGGTCGGCCGAGTAGCTTGCTTGTCCACCCCCTTGCAGTGGCGGAACAAGTGCCCTCTTTGCCTGCTCATTTTATTTTAAGACCCTGAGTGCAGGTCCGCTTCCGCACACGAGGGAAGCTTCCTGAGAATACCGTGCCCGGACAGTGTGTGCACGCGTTTCGTGCATGCACAACACCCGAGAGCAGCGGATCATCAGGTGAGAACGTACTTGACGGTGCCGGAGAAACGCTTGTCCTTCTGGGGATCGTAGTTCTTCAGACCGATCTGGAGTTCCACCGTCTCCAGGAAGCGGCGGCGCTTCGTTTCAGCGCCCTTCAACACTTCGGCGACGCATTCGTAGAGAATGTCACGGGACACTTTAGACCTGCAATGGAAATCGAGCAAGAGGGAAAATGTATTACCAATCGTAAACTTAACCTCAACTTTCGGGTAATGTGCACAACACGCCGTAGATATAGAATTTCACAATAACTCGAAGAGAAATGTGTATTGATACGTTGTGGAAGTACATTCTTGAGATAATAGTTATTGAAATGTAGTTTATGTTAAGTTTTAAAATCAAAATTCAACAAAAACTTACGCCATTGCACCAAACGCGACTGCACTCGTCGACGATTACAAAGAGAAAGAGAGAGATCGTGAAACACAGAACAATATTCTGCGGAAATCGAAATGACGTTTCAACAACTGTCAAATGAACACAATGTGCCTAGTGAGGAGAACCGCACGGAGAAACAAGATCATTTAAAAAAATATTTCAACAAATTTACGTTCTTACAATCTTTTGCGGTTAATTAATCATATTTCACATTTATTTCCTCTCTTTCATCATATTTTTGAATCGTTTTGAGAGATTGTTGATCAATTTGAATTGAAGATGCAACGGAATGCATCACGCTGGCAGCACTGCACAAACGATTTGTTTATCTGCTTCTCCCGGGGGCGCAGCGTAAATGTTGCAGTGACCTGCATAATTCCCTCCCCGAACAGTTCCTTCCGCTTCGGGGTCATTTTTCCACCCGTAGCAAACGAAAAAGTTCTCTTCATTAATTTTCCTCCCCAGAAAAAAACACTCCCGAATGGAGAGTGGGTAGTGCGTACGTGTGTGTGTGCCGTGAATTAAACCAACTCTCCCTCCCTATACGATGTTGTTCCGTCTGCTCATCGTGCTGCCGGTGCTAGCGGTTGCACTGTTCCTGTACGGTGCGATCGTGAGCATTGGCTACATCGAGGAGAACCGCTGCCGCATGACGTACATGTTCGAGCATCCGCAGTACACCCGGCTGCCGGTGCAGGGCAACGAGCGATTCCCCAAGTACGGGCTGTACGCGTACTCCGAGGGTTTCGTGACGCAGCGTGTCCAGCAGCGGCTCTTTACCGGCGCTCCGGTACTGTTCGTACCCGGGAGCGGCGGCTCCTACAAGCAGGTACGCTCCCTGGCCTCGGTAGCGCTGCGCAAGGGGCTGGACAACAACTGGCAGGCCCACCTGGACTACTTCAGCGTCGACCTGAACGAGGAGCTGTCCGGCGTGTACGGGGGCTATCTGCAGGATCAGACGGATTTTCTTGACCTTTGCATACAGGAAATTACTCGGCTGTATGGCGCAAGGGGACGAACCACGCGCCTGTTCATCGTTGGCCATTCGGTGGGGGGAAAGCTGGCGCAGGCGGTGGTCGGAGCCCGTACCAGCATCGGCCGACATGTGGCCGGTATAGTGACGCTATCGGCACCGGTCGATAAACCGGTCGCACTGTTCGACCACTACCATTACAGCTTTTACGATCGTATCGAGCAGGCGTGGAGAACGAACCGATCCCTGGCGGGAGCGGCCAATGCATCCCCTTCGCACGGACTGCTGCCACTGGATGGCATTCTGTTCGTGACGATCGGTGGCGGCATCAGGGACATCATTGTGCACGACGGACTGACCGCGTCCCGGTACGCCGACCTGCACGCCATGACGCACAACATCCCGAACGTGTGGCTATCGGTGGACCATCTGTGTGCGATGTGGTGTCTGCAGTTTGTGCTGGTCATGAATCGGTTCCTGTTCAGCATGATCGTTCCGCAGGGCCGCGGCAGCTGGGGCTTTGTCGAAGGAAAGCAGCACCAGCTCGAGTTGGCAACACGCTTTCTCGCGCAACCGTTCCGGAGCGATGACGATGATGACGATGATGAGGGGAACAATCATAAGCGTCTACCAGCTGGCAGTGCCAAACAGCCACTGATTCAGCATCATCCCGAGCAGGAAGACTGGATCGAGGACATCCGCCGCTCGTTTACCGAACGCCATCGGGCCGGCATCGATCGTACACGCGTGCAAATGATTCGTCTCGTGCCGGAAAAGCTGGCCCATCGGTTCGTGCGCATCGAGGTGATCAACTCGGAACAGAGCAACTGGCTGTCGGGCTGTGCCGCGGTCGAAGTGTACGGCAATTCTCGCATGTGTCAAAAGGCGATCTCCCTCACCAACTACACGCTGCCGGTGCCGTCATCCAAGTTTGACCGGTTTGGAGCGCTGCTGGATTTGCACGAGCTGAAGCGGGCCAATCCACGGTGGACGCACGTGCTGGTGAAGATCCCGCGCACCACCAAACCGGTCCAGTTTAGCGTGGACGTTTTTAATCCGGACGAAAGGGCGATTAATGTTACGATGCCGCACTGGTTCGACTATAGAGCGCGTACCATTCTGCAGGATGCATCGCCGGACGATTCGTACTATCGCATCAGCGTGAGCGGGATGACGCACACCTACCAGACGATCGCCCTCGACCTGACCGCCGTTGCGTGCGATGGCGTGCGGGGCACCGTCGTCGTGAAGGTGCACGTCCCGTGGGCCACCGGGTACGACCGTTACGCGTTCCACGAGGAGCTGAATCAAACGACCGTTTACATTTACCCACCGATCGAGAAACCACCGGCAGGAGAACCGGACGTGCCAATACAGCTAGACGTGCATCTTACCCCGGGATGCAAGTACCGTATACGTTACGCCCAGTCGCTGCGTGTCAGTATGGCGCGTATGGTGCAGCAGCACGTGGTGCTCATACCGGCGCATCTCGTCGCTTTGCTGCTGCTTGCGTTCAAGGATCAGCTGACGCAAACGCCCGCCGACGATCCCGCCTTTGTGGTGGGAAAGCTGCGCAGCTCCTTGACCAAGCCCGGCCCGCTGCTAATGCTGCTAGCGACAGGGTCGCTCACGGCCAAGTTCCTAGCGCTGTTTAAAGCGATTCCACCGACCGAAACGGTCGCCACCCCGTTGGCCGTTTCCATCCTCGTCCATCTCGTCGCGCTCGGTGTGCTCGTGCTGGCGACGCTTGCCCTCTGGGGTGCGATCGCGTTCTGTGCCAACTTTGCGCACAAAATCATACTCCGCCTCATTGCCCTCCCGATCCCGGTCATGTCCTCGACCTTTCTGTCCTGCATACATAAGTTCCCGCTCGCCATTGCCGTGTTGCTGGTGGCAATCGCACTGACCGCGTGCGGCGGTGTCAGCTTACTCTGCGCCGCAGCCGTCTACTTCGTGCTGCTGTCCAAAGCGTACGAAGACTATTTGGAAAACTTTGTGTTTAATACGGCGCGCAAAATCGCCGCCCGACTGTTTGGGGCCCGGGAGCGGCCCCATGGCGAGGGAAGTAGGGCAGGACGGAAGCGAAACCGTAGACGCACTGCGAACGAGACGGGCGACGAGCTGATGGTGATCAACTTTCATCTGCCCCTGTTTCTGCTGGTGATACTGTTGGCCCTGCTGAATGTGCCAAGTGTTATTACCTGGGCCAAGAACTATCACTACGCGAACACGCTGCAGCCCGATCCGTCGCTCGTGCCCGCACTGGCCGTGCTGGTGTGCTTGGCCGTGCTGTGGCAGCTGAACACGCCGCGGAACGTGTGCGGGTACGAGCTGCTGTCCGCTCTGCTCGTGATCGGGGCGTTTGTATCGGTGCTTTACTGCCAGGTGCATGTGTACCGGCTTAACTACTTACTAGCTTTAGTGTTTGTTGCGATTACCGTACACCAAATCATTGCGCCAAAACGTCGTGAGGTAGGGGAAGGGGGGGAACAGGAGGAGGAGGCTGACGATGGAAAGGAGACAGTCGAGGGGGTCGAGCAGGCCGAACATGAGGAGGAGGAGACTGGGGATAAGAAAGCAAATTGACCACTGAAACATGTATTATCGTTGCGGAAGGAGTGTTAAATGTTTTATTATAGTATTTCACAACCATATACGATCAAATAAATCCTTCGCGCTAGTCAGCTGTTTTGCCAAAATGATGCAAGTGTGATTTATTGAACTTTGTTGTTAGTTTGTTTTGTATGAATTATTTGTCCTCTTTTATCTGATCTGAAGTCTCAACCCGGACTGGGAAGAACATAACGAATGGAGCGCAACAGATCATATTCGACCCATTCCGGAAGGTCCGCAAAGACTCGACCTCGTGTTGACTTTTCTAGAATGCCCACAAAATTGACTAAAATATGTGTCCAAAAGGTATATTTAATGTATTCCGACTCCGGTAGAATCCGAACCACTAGTTACCCGGAGTTGAAGTCGTCCGGAGTTGTAGTTGTCCGAAGTTTTAGTCGTCCGGTGTTGTAGTCGTCCGGAGCTTTAGTCGTCCGGAGTTGTAGTTGTTCGAAGTATTAGCCGTCCGGGACGGAATCGTTCGAAGTTATCCGAAGCCGTCCGGAGTACTACTGTGCTCTTTGGAGCATACCCACGACTCCGATCTGATTCCGGCTATTATTAGTCCGATTTTGAAAATCCGAACCACTAGTTCCACCCGGATTCGTCCAGAGTCACCTGGAATCGTCCGGAGTCGCCTGGACTGTAGTCGTCTGGAGTCGTCCAAATTTGTTCGGAGTTGTCCGCAATCGTCCGGTTTTTCACTTTGTACGTGCACTTCGTTTAAAGGCCTTTGTTACGAAGACCAACAACGGATCGACTCCGACTTCTAACGAATCTGAACGACTACGAACGACTCCAAACGACTCCGGTCGACGCGAGATAATGCTGGGCGTACCTATATTCCCAAGGCAGCTCCGAAATTATTGGAGTTGGATTGGAGTCAACTCCAGATTTTTGTTAACTTTACTCATTACTAGTCCGGAGTTGTCCGGTTTCGTCCAGAGTCGTCCGGAGCAGTTCGGAGTCGTTCGGAGTCAAAGTCTTCCGGAGTCGTCGGGAGTCGTCCGGAGTCGTCCGGAGTCGTCGGGAGTCGTCCGGAGCTGTCCAGAGTCAACTGGAGTCGGCGTCATTCGGAGTCGTCCAGAGTCTTCCAGAGTTGAAGTCAACTGGAGTCATCCGGTGCATTTGTGCTTGTGATCAGGCATTTTATTTCGTTGTGTTGTGTTTCGTACTGATGCATTTATTTATAAGGCCTACTCCGGCCGACTCCGAACGACTTGGGACGATTCCGAACGACTCCGAATCGATTCAAGTCCGGGAGACTCCGGATGACTCTGTGCGATTCCGGACGACTCTAGACGATTCCAAACGACTCCGGATAATGCTGGGTCGACTAACGACCTTCCGGAGTCCGTTCCAAAATTATCGGAATCGACTGTGGATTTTTTGCCCATTTTACCCATCACTAGTTTCAACACAACTGTAAACAAAAGCTTCCCTCCCCCCTCCATTGGGATCCTTAACGTCAAACTGCGAAATGTCAAACTGCTCCCACCTCCGTGGGGGGAGGTTGTCGTAAACCATTTTCATTTCCAACACTGCCATCGGAAGGAACAACAACAACACGGTCTAGCGGGGACAAGTGCGGCGACGGTCCGATTGCAGTTTCTTTTCGTAATTTGAAATACGCAAACGTATCGAGCTAGGTTAAAAAGTGGTACGTAATGTGGTATAACGTGTAAGCGAACAGTTTGACGCGAAAAATTTCGTTCCAAGTGAAGCTCCGGCGTGAAAAGAAAGCTAACCTCATTGCAGTTCGCGGCGCGGTGGGCAAGAAAACCGGTAACATTTTCTGCACGCAATCGTTTCCCGACGTTCACCCACTCACTCTCTCTTCGCGGGTTCTTTGGCATCGTGCAATTCGGCGGAGAAAAGAAACGGCGAAAGACGCGTTGACGCACGACTCCCGTAAATTATTAAAAATAGATAATCGCGTCACCTTTCTAGTTCCTACGGTCTGCCCGCGCGCGTTCCGAGACCAGTAGGTGGGAAGTTGCAGTTTGTAAGGTGTAGTACCCATTCCTCGCCCCGCAGCCAGAACCGTTCTTTTTTTTGGGACCTGAGACGATTACATAAGTTTATAATACATACGAATTCCTCTCGTAACAATACACGCACACACAGGGAAATCATGCCGGAAGATGCTGACACTGGGGCCCAGTGTACTGCAATTGCTTGTCTGCTGCGTATCTGCCGGCACTCTCTCACGCGCATTACACTGCCTACCACACACTTCCGCCACGCCGTTTGTCGCGACAGATAAAACCGGTTTCACGTTTTCGCTCGTGGTTGTAACGCTCGATTTGTTTTGCAGGTCACCAGCGGCACAAACACGACCTCCTACCCACTGCCTCAGAGCTACCCGTGGTGTGGTTTTTGGTGGAAGTTTGCTAAGAAAGCTGCCAAATAGGAAAGCATGGGCCTAACCGTAAATCAGGTAAGAGATGGGTATGGGGCATGTGATAGGGCTGCTTGAGATGTTTTATCCACCCGTAGGACAGCAGGCAGTAAAATCAATAGTACTGGAGCTATCGAAACCCGGATCGTTTGCCGCTCGTTCAATCGGTTCGGTTGATAAGGCATGCTCACTCTTAGGCTCCTTTACAGGGTTTTCCAGGAGTTCTGTTAGCTGTGGGACACTTTATTGAAACTTTCTTACGTGAAAGCAAGGCTTCTGTCCAAAAAGGGTGCCATAGAGTCCAATTTCCAACATACGTTTACTTCCTATTAGATAGAATCAATAAAGTCTGGAAAGCCCACACCTATGAGAAACACTGGAAAACCCTGTCTACACTATCGTTCGGGAGTGTCGGGAGAGCGCAATCAGCAATTGTAGTTTGCTCCTATCGATTATCTTTTGAATAATGGAGCAATGATCCGTGCTAGATGGAAGCTTCCGGATAGTATAGTTACTAGCATAACGTTACTTAAATATTTAACCCACAACCATGGGTCATCCGAGACGAGGCTGGTGATTTTTAAGCGATTTTTATTTTACATTAAAAGAATCTATGAAAATCAACACTTTTCATAAGGACATGATAGACATTTTGCTGTGCAAACGTCCTTAACAGCATTTTTTTCTTTTTTAGACATAAACACGAAACGTAAGCACGTTCCCAAAACCTCCACGTCCCAAATCCAGCTTATCTTTAGAAAGCAAATTAAAATTAAATTCATAAGTCCAAACGCTCGCTAAAGAGCAGCATTCAACGCTGCATGGGCGCTGCGTTTATCGATGCCGTCCCTGAAAGTGTATGCACACACAAACAGCAGTAGGCTTGGGTGCAGTTCGTGACAACCACGCATTCCGCCACACCGCGGCTCACGTGCTTGTATAAATGTTTTAAATTAAGCAACGACCAAAAACAAAAAGGAAAAGTGAACTCGCTCGTCGCGTTCAGCGTTCAATACACCCCACATCAGCTGTGTTTTGCATAGATGATGGGGGTACGCCAAAACCCCATCCACCTGACCTTGACGTGTTCATGAAATGTTGTTCGCTGCGCTGTCGCCACGACCAAACGCAATGGTGCCACTGTGCGTGTGACTATGCTCTAGCGTGCATAGATATGTTCACACCCCTCTATAAACAAATTTCTCTCTCTCGTTTATGCTCTCGCAAGCAGCTTCTCTCGCACTTTTGATGTGTATGCTGCTACTCCGTCATTCAAACCACACTACCTCCCCTCTAGATAAATGGATCGACATACCATAAAAAGCGGGGACCCCGTGTGTTTGTGGCTCGGTATTTTAAAGGAAGAAAAGAGGCAGATGGTATAATTTATACATTGCAAAGTGAGGCGTTATCGGGTTAAAATCAAACATCTCACAAACACTTTTGTGCACGAGTGTACTGTGTGTACGTATTTTGACCGATAGAGCATGGGAGAATGTTGTACGTTTGTATGCTTTGTATAGGGTTGCCCCTTATCGCCCTCAACTCACTCACAGCCTGGACGGCTGATATTGGGGTCCGGGTGGTTGAGTGTGTGTGTGGGATAGCTGAATCGAAAAGTAATACAATTTAACATTAATTTCGTCTGCGGATCGAAACCATCTGGCGATATGATGAAGCGTGTCGTGGAATAATAATGACGCAATGACCGAAGGGTGGGCGAAAATAATAACATAAATTCATACCAATGCGTGGCAAAATCGCGCAAATATAGCGTGCGAGAGCGTGTGGCGCATTGCGTTTGGATTAAAATAAACAAATCCACCAGTCTAGAACGAAGTGCTGCATGTTTACTTTCAAACCGATGGAACGGAAAATGAATTAAGGTACGGGCGCCACGACGCGTTACTCACCTAAAACCCTGCGAACCGGAAAGCCTTATACACTTTCCATTCCACCCCTGTTCCAGCACCAAACGATGTGCTCGATGGAGGAGTGTTTGCGTACGGGGCATATGCGTCTCCGTTACTTTCGGCAACTTCTAACCCCTCTACCCGAAACGGGGTTGTAGATGGTGATGATGAGAGCTTTTGTGCCCCGGCCTGTACGTCAAATCTATCAGTAGCCGGCAAACACCTCTCGCACACGGTGCTCGGTGCTGTTGTGTTGTTTCGTTGTGTGTGTTTGGCTGAGACGAAACCCGCACTTAGGGAGAGTTCAATCGATCTCCGCATCAGTTTCGGCGGTCCAGTGTCCCGGTCGGACAGAGCCACGATCGAGCTCCGTTTTGCGTTGGAAAGCAGCAGAGACACAGGAGGGAACGATGTTAGATTTTGACGTAAGTTTTGGTGGCGTCGTCTTCGGGTGGCTGTAACTAGCGAGGGGAGCGAGCGAAAGATCTCCGCAACCATTGGGATGTTGATAGTGTGGTATCCTATTGTGTGCCCGAGTAAAAACCGGCATTGTGTGTGTGTGTTTGGGTTTTGTTGTTAGAAACTTACATAATTGTTACGATTGGTTTGGCAAGATGCTCGTGTATTGGGGAGAGACGCCTTTTTTATGATGTTTGTTAGTCAGGCGATGACAAGGCAAGAGTCGCAACGATACGTCAGCAACAATTCGCAAACACGCTGAAGTCATCGTAGTAAACTGTGATGGAAGCAAGAAATGCCGGCACAGGTGGTCGATCCCCTCTCGCTAGAGGCAATTGAAGGGTGTTTAGTGCTAAATAAAGGTTGAAATTGAGATTTTTTAGATCTACTCACATCTGACACCAACAGTGAAGTACAATTATTAGACACCACTGGCTCTACTCAGCTTCTAACATCACCTTGAAACGACACCTTATAGCCCTTACAGCCAGAGTACGGTGTGTGTGTGTATGTGTGTAGGAAGCAATTTAACCTTAACCTTGTACGCATGCACTGCAATTGCCACTCCACAGTGTTACTATGGATTTTGTGTATATGTGTTGGAGCCCCGTAATGCACTCCTAAGTAGTGCTTAGGAGGGAATGAAAAGGAGTGATATGATTAATCATCAGGGCATTTGCATGAATACTGAGCAGCGTTTGCCGTCTGTGTCATTTAATTTCTGGCTCGAAATCATTATCATTATACATTCCTTTAATAGCAGTAGATCATTGTCTATTTTATATGAATTAGGGATTTATTATAATTTTCATTCCCATTTTTACTCTCTATTTGTGAGAAAAGTGTTGCTCAATTATTAATTTATGACCCAGTCCTATACTGCTCTTCAGTTAAAATTACTGCTTAATGTCTGTAATCATTGATATATACAGGGTTTCCCGCGATATATTGGTCAGTTCCCATGATTTTTTGGTGCGTTAACACGATTTTTTGATCGTATCCTATAGATTTTTGGTTCATTCCCATAATTTATTGGTATTTTCCCATTGGATATCAATACAATTGGACCAATTCTGGGAAACGGCCAAAAAATCGTGGGAACACACTACCATCAATTTGTAGTCAAAACCAATCAAAATCAATCAAATGCAATCAAAACCCTGTAACAGTGATCGTTTTATGAAATAATACTATGCAGGTACTTTATATTCGATTTCTTTGTATTGTTTCTTAATTATTGTTTGAAAATCGCAGTAATTGTTTACAAACCTTGATTTTAAGCAAGAAAAAGCTGTATAAAACCTCATTTGTTAATAGAAACTAAATCGCAACCTATAATTTGGCAATATAAATATACTAAAATTGTCTAATTGGTTTTGTTTCCCCTCCTTCCAGGTAATGCCGGTTGCGATCGGCGTGGTGGTCGTAGTGGTCGGTGCCGCCATCGCCAACTACCTGCTGAACGGCAAGAAGGGCAAATCGTCCTCCTCCTCCGCCTCCGCCAAGGGCAGCGCTGGGAAGGAACCGAAAACGCTGCTCGATCCGCAGGAGAAGTATATGCTGCCACTGATCGAGAAGGAGGAAATTTCGCACGATACGCGCCGGTTCCGGTTTGGGCTGCCGAGCGAAAAGCACATCCTCGGACTGCCGATCGGGCAGCACATTCATCTGTCCGCTACCATCAACGACGAGCTGGTGATTCGTGCGTACACGCCGGTTTCGTGCGATGATGACCACGGGTACGTCGATCTGGTGGTGAAGGTGTACAAGAAGAACGTCCACCCGAAGTTCCCGGACGGTGGCAAGATGTCGCAGTACCTGGAGGGCATGAGCATCGGCGACAAGATTGCGTTCCGCGGTCCGTCCGGCCGGCTGCAGTACCTCGGCAATGGGCGGTTCTCGATCAAGAAGCTGCGCAAGGATCCGGCCCAAATCTACGAAGCGACGCAAGTGGGCCTAATTGCGGGTAAGTTGCGGGTTGCGATTGTAAAGCCGGTGTGTGCGCTTATCAGTGAGTTTAGTGCGGGTACGGGTGTGAACGGGAGGTGCCGCTTTGTCGCTGATAAGATGGGCGTGTGGGAATCCAGTTAGAAAAAGGTGGTGGAATTTTGCACGATTTGCAACATACATGGAAGGGCATTGTTAAGCTGTGCCTATTGTTGGAAGTAGTGTTGGGTTTCATGAATCTTTCGCTGAAATTCGTTCATATGATGAGTGATTCGAATCTTGAATCGACTCTTCAAAGATTCTTGAAACTCGAAAGATTCAAGAATCTCCAAGGATTCATGATATTCCAAGGATTGATAAATATCCAAGGATTCTCCAAGGATGAATATCCAAATATTCATGAATCTCCAATGGTTCATGAATCTCCATTGGTTTATTAATCCCTAAAAATAAAAAAAAAATCTTCACAGATTCATGAATTTAAAAAATCCGTCAATTCATTAAAATTTATATATCTCCAGGGATTCATGAATCTTTACAGATGTATTATGAATCTTTACAGACGAATCGTGGGTTCAAGCCTCGAATGGACAGTCTCCCCGTAGCAAAACAAAGTATCCGGCTACGTGGTACTTTCCAAAAATCCCGAAAACCTGTATAGGCTGGCATGACCACGTACGATGCTCTATGGATCTTTGGAGATGTATGAATCCTTTGAGATTCATGAATTCCTAGAGATTCGTGAATCTTTCGAGATATATGAATCTTTTGAAATTCATGAATCTTTCGAGATTCAGATTAATTGAATCATTTCAAAGATTCATTTGAATTTTGAATTCATGAATTTGAATCAGATTTACACAACACTAGTTTGACGACAGAATGAAACATAAACCTGGCGTAATGAGATGTTTTTAAAATATGAATTTAAAATGTCTATTTTTCAAAATTCCTTTTTTCAGGTGGAACTGGAATCACTCCGATGCTTCAGCTGATCCGTGAAGTACTGAAACATTCCGACAAGGACATGACCAAGCTGTCGCTCATTTTTGCCAATCAGGTGCGTCACATGGAATATTAACACCATTATTAACAGCCAGCATTTTCGTTTTGTGGAATGTTACATGTTCTTATAATGCTTGCCTCCCGCCAGACCGAAGACGACATCCTGCTGAAGCCCGAGCTGGACGATTTGGCTGCCCGCTATCCCGACCAATTCAAGCTGTGGTACACGCTCGATCGACCGAAGCCCGAATGGACCCAGGGCAAGGGTTTCGTGACGGACGAGATGATCAAGGAGCGACTGTTCGAGCCTTCGTCAAACTCGCTCGTGCTAATGTGCGGTCCACCACCGATGGTGAACTATGCCTGCATTCCAGCACTGGAAAAGCTGGGCTATCCGACGGAGCGCACCTTTGCCTATTAAGCACACATCAGCCTCATCCTGCTGTCAGTACGTACGCGTCGTCGTTCCTCCTCGTATGCACCGCATGTCAGTAGTAACGGTGGTTTCAAGCGAGACAATAGAATACACTTACTTAGGGAGATGTTACTAAAACAAAAATCACGAGGGATGACTCATGTGTGTTTAGATGGCATTAGGTACATGTAACGTTCTATTGTTTCTGTCCTCATGTGTGATCTAGAAGATCAGCTAAGTAGGGAAATTTGAAAAAAAGAAAGACTTAAGGTCGTGTTTTAGAGCGGTTCCTTCTGAAGGAAACCAGCTAACACGTAGAGTATAGAGGAGAATGAAAAGATCAAGCTAGTAGCACAACTCCCAAACAAACAAACACACACACAGTCATCACCTTTAGGCCGTTTTGCCTCTCCCTTCCAGGGGTTTTAAGCACAGCGTCCCCGTTAACTATCGCAGCCTTTCCCGAACCAATTAAGATATTAGCGGCTCTAGACGTTGCTTGTTGTGAGAGATGTTTTCGGATTTAAATGGAGCTTTACATGTATGTGTGGCACAATATGGGGGAAAATTGTGTAGTAACTTACTGGAACCATTATTGTCGATAGCTGTCGGTTAAACTGAGACAAAAATAAATCGAAAAATGCTAATACACCTTAAAAGACATATAGATCCCAGACAACAGTGTTATTAAAATGTAAAGCTTTATTTTATCTAAAAAATCCTGGACGGAATGTTGACATCTTAACTGCTAGGACGGAGTACTGTTACTTCCTTCTCTCCATCGAACAACACCTTCTTTCCCTTCAAAAATGCGTGTTTGGGTTGAGATTTTGTATGGTAATTTTTGCTCCCACCTCCTTCCCTCAGCGTCTTAAGGCGACCATTGCCAGCAGCAGACAAGCGACCAGCTTCCACAGATACCCTGCGGTACCGCTCAGTGCCGTAGCACCGTTGCATCGGTGGTCCAAAAAGCAGAAACAGAACGTGGTCGAATCGTAATGATCGCGCTTCACGTCAAGCTCCTTGACCGACGTGTTCACGTAGTGCGCGAGATTCAGATCCCGGGCCGCCGGGCGGCATCCCTCGTACTTGTCGGCCGGAATGTCCGTGCGGAAGCCTTGCAGCGAGCTCAAACAATCGCGCGTGTACGTTTCCATCGTGCCCTTGCGCTCGATCACCTTCACGCACACGTCGTCATCCTCGGGGCACGGGTCACCGAGGTAGCCGATGCCACGCCAGTTGAACTTGTCGCCGCAGCCCGGCGTCGCGGAATTGCACCGGTAGCACCAGATGGCTTCACCTACGGAGAGACGGAGGGACAATTAGTGGGAGCGTGTCGTCGGTCCACTAATTGGTGACATCATTAGCAAACGGGATGGATGCTTACTGTTGCCGATGAACAGGAAAAGGCACAATGCGAGTGAGATTATGCAAAACTTAGGCGAAACCATCGTTAAGAAAAGTTTTAGTTTTGAACACAACAAACAATAGAAAATAGGGGAATGTGGGAAGTTTGGAAATGCACCAACAATTGAACAGGGCGAATGAAATTAATACACAAACAAATAAATGCCCAACCCAAACTGTCAAAGCGTCAACCGTAGCCAAATCAGAGTGACCAGAAATACCGATTTATCTGTATTCCTACCGATTTTTTATATGCCTACCGATTCACAGATGACCGCCCTAAAACTACCGATTTTCCATTTATCCTACCGAAAATCACCGATATTTAATTTTCCAGTCGTTTAAGCTTAATCTGTGGCGCTTGGGATGGTGTTTCAAGGATCGCTATCCTTATTTGTTACTTATCGCGCAAATGCACGTCTGTTTGCCTGGCACGTGAAAATTGATACATGCGTTTTAAATTTATAATGTTATCCGTTAAAATTTGATAATAAATTAAATGTTCATAATAAGTAAAAAATGTAAGTTGTGTGGATTCCGAGAATTGCTCATTTAAAAAGAAAATCAAGAAAAACATTTAAATTTGAAATTGAATTTCACCGTTGGCGGTGAAAGTTTAAAAATAAATTGGTCATTAAAATAATTGATTTAATTTAAATGGTTGTGTTCTCAACAGTGCTCCTGCCGAAATCTGCAAATATAATCTGGCCACACTTCTCAAGTTACAAACGCACATGCAGGGTTCGCAAACCAATGTCGACTGTAATGTCGATCACATGTGAGCGGGTCGACATTTGAAAAAAACTGTTATTTAGCAGAGGTCGGCAAACAAGAAATAGTATAAAAAGGCTCGTATAGCTGTGTAGCGAAAACGTGATGGGTCGTAGTGATAAACCAAGGGTAAAGAGGGTGAAAGTTCCACAAATCCACTAAACGACCACTAAACGGCTTCTAAACGACTCAAGCACTCTACCTAAACGGAATATAGAAAGACTTCGTTTAGCAGACGGCAAATGACTCATGCATTCTAAAAATAGCGAAAAAGCTGGTGGCGCTCTCTGTTGGTGGGATACCGCAACCAGTGGAGCTTCATCGCTTGGAGGAAAGCTTTCTCATTTCATCTGTACTGTTGTATGGTTTCGCATTGAAGTTATGCATCGCTAGAACTAGAACGGCGATACGATTGTTTAAATACTAAACTCCAATGGAAACCACCAGCACTGAAGCAAGTGAGATTTGAGTAATGGTCGTTGGTGTTGATTCCCACGTATCTGACCACACGACCATTCATATAGATTTTTGCTCAGAAAGTTAGAAGGCTATATAGGTCATGATAAAATGAAACTTGTCGAAACACATTGCAAGAAAAGGATAGCAATATAATGATGAGTTGTAATACGCCATCTATTGATCAAACCAATGAAGCTGTGGAGCTTTCATTTTTTTTTCTATGGATATTCAATTTTCCAGTCGTTTAAGCTTAATCTGTGGCGCTTGGGATCTATTGATCAAACCAATGAAGCTGTTGAGCTTTCATTTTTTTTCTATGGATATTTAATTTTCCAGTCGTTTAAGCTTAATCTGTGGCGCTTGGGTAATTTCCCCCCATAGCAGGATAGTCAGTCCTACGTATGGCGGCACGGTCCATTTGGGGATCGAACCTATGACGGGCATGTTGTTAAGTCGTACGAGTTGACGACTGTACTACGAGACCGGCTAAAACCGGACCGGATTTTTCATTTATCCTACCGAAAATCACAGATATTTGATTTTCCAGTCGTTTAAGCTTAATCTGTGGGGATGGTGTTTCAAGGATCGCTATCCTTATTTGTTACTTATCGCGCAAATGCACGTCTGTTTGCCTGGCACGTGAAAATTGATACATGCGTTTTAAATTTAAAATGTTATCCGTTAAAATTTGATAATAAATTAAATGTTCATTATAAGTAAAAAATGTAAGTTGTGTGGATTCCGAGAATTGCTCATTTAAAAAGAAAATCAAGAAAATCATTTAAATTTGAAATTGAATTTCACCGTTGGCGGTGAAAGTTTAAAAATAAATTGGTCATTAAAATAATTGATTTAATTTAAATGGTTGCGTTCTCAACAGTGCTCCTGCCGAAATCTGCAAATATAATCTGGCCACACTTCTCAAGTTACAAACGCACATGCAGGGTTCGCAAACCAATGTCGACTGTAATGTCGATCACATGTGAGCGGGTCGACATTTGAAAAAAAAAAAAAAAACTGTTATTTAGCAGAGGTCGGCAAACAAGAAATAGTATAAAAAGGCTCGTATAGCTGTGTAGCGAAAACGTGATGGGTCGTAGGGATAAACCAAGGGTAAAGAGGGTGAAAGTTCTATGAAATATATAAATGTTAAAGAGCTGTCATCTATGTCTTCTAGTGAGCGGGATAATAAAGTGCCCACTTTTTTATGATCTTTAATGGATAAATGGATGTTGCATAAGCAGTGGCGCGTTAAACGGTGGGCGGACTAGGCGGCCGCCAGGGGCCCCGTCGATCTAGGGGGCCCCGTCATTGTGGATGTTCGACTTCGTATCGCCGTCATTGTGGATGTTCGACTTCGTACCGATTCTACCCCCCCCCCCACCCCCTCTGGATGGGACTTTTACCATCTATTTCAAAAAGACACATTTTTAATTAATTCATTTTTCCCATCGCTTTACTCACTGTATTTTATCGAGGGCCCCGAACTGCAGAAAACTGGGGCCCCATACTACTCAAAGCAGCACAATAAATGTTCTAAGAAATCTGCCAATACTTGCATCAAAGCTGCGCTGCGACACGCGCGCACAACTCAAATCAATACCTCATCATCGTTGGCGCAAAGTATTGGACAGAGCGAGAAACCGTCAATTTTTGCTGGTGTGGGTGGCCTGTGCACGAGACACCCAAACCCACAACCACGCAGAGCAACTTGCTGCTAAAATGGAATGCACAGAACGCTGCGCTTAACTACCACCAAAAACCCGTTACACAACACAAGCATACAACACACCCAAACAAAAGTTTAAAGGCCCCGAAACACAATATCAATACACCGGCTCGTAGCCGGTAAAATTAGCAGGAAAAATTGACTAACATCAAGCAAGCAACGGTGCTCCAGTGGGTAGAGGTTTCATTCGAGAAACGATTCCATCGATATCGATGTGTGCGCTTTTCAATTTGGCTTGGATGAAACGTGCCTGTGCTTGCTGGGGGCCCCTATACTTGTTTTGCAGATGTGTGCCGAAAACAGACAGCTGTTTTCACGCGAAAAATGGTATTCACATCTCAAGCCTGAGATCGTGGAGCGTGTCTGCTTTTAACGCAAAACCTTAAATTTTCACGCGGGGCCCTACTCAACTTTTGTGGTCAACTGACAAATAGGGGAAATCGGGAAGGGGTGGTATTTATATGTCCAAAAAGAAACTGTGCCATGTTAATATTAAAATGATGTTTTATCACTATTTACATACAACTTTTTGCGTGAAGACAAGATAAAAAACCGTTACAGCTATGCTGAAACTAAAACTCAAAGGTGGTTTACGGGGCCCCAACTATTATGTGGACTCTTCGATGAAGGGGCCCCGTCGGTAAGGGCCCCCGTCGGTAAGGGCCCCCGTCAATAAGGGGCCCCGTGCATTTGGTGTCTTGGTGTGGATGGTCGGTGCACGAGCTCACCAAAAAAAAACGCGGAGACACTTGCTGCTAAAATCCAATGCACGGAACACAGAACAGAACGCTGCGTTTAACTACAAAGAAAACCTGTTTCAACAGCCACAAGCACACATCATACACAGACAAACATTTAAAGGACTCTAAACAAAATTTCAATACACCGGCTCGTAGCCGGAGAAATTAACAGGAAAAATTGACACCAAGCTCGCGTCGCTTAAAAAAGCCTAGGAAGGTCGTTTGGTCAACGGTGCATCAGTGGGTTGAGGTTTCATTCGAGAAATGGTTAAATCGATGTCATTGTGTGCGCTCTTGGCTGGGATGAACCTACGGGGTCCTGTTCTTGTATACGGGGTCCCTGCTACCGCATTGCGATTGTGTGCCGAAAGCAGACAGCTGTTTTCACACGAAAAATGGTATTCACATTCCTGGCCTGGGATAGTGGATTGTGTGTGTCTTTTAATGCAAAAACTAAAATTTTCATTCTTGATCCTAATCGAACACATCAAGTTTGTGGACCGAAGAGAAGGGGAAATGGGAAAGGTTTCAGTTAGAAGGAAGGGGGAAAGGGTATAAAAATACTCAAGGAACCTATGGACCATGTTCTCTTATATATGGTTTTTATCGACTATTTCAATTTTTGCGAATACAACAAGACCAAAAACCGTTACAGCTGCATCTACATACAGCCATATACAGCCATAATACGAAGAACAATCTCCATTGCCTCGGCCATTTGGGGTCCCCGTTGATGATCCCGTCGATTGAGGGGCCCCTTCCATTTGGTGTTGTCAACCCAATATACCCCCATTTTCCCTCCGGGGGTTATGTTTACAATCAGATTTACTATTACTTCCAGACCTATCAGAAGCATATTTATTTTATTTATCAGAAGCATTTTACTATCAGAAGCAGAAAACATTTGTCTTTTTAACATGTGCAATATTTTCGTTTAACACGTGCACCTTATTTGGAAGCGTAGAACGCTGCGATACATGCCCACAGCTCAAAACAATATCATTTCATCATCGTTGGCCCAATGCATTGAACGTTACGCGCGAGTTGGGTAAAGCGAAAATCCGTTACAAGAGATGCCTCACGCAAACTACTTGCACATACGACATTAAAAGGCTCCGAAACCGATCTCAACACAACGGTTCGTAGCCGGAGAAATTAGCAAGAAAAATTGGCTGACACCAAGCACGTTCTTTTTATCTGTAACCGTAACCGTAACCGTTGATATATTTATCTGTCAAAAAATATTTATATATCTCGGACATATAATCTTGAAAATTTATGCGCAATCTTGGCGCAATCTGAAATTGTATGGAAATGACGTTTATAGCTCAGGGTTGGCTACGCGAAATGACATATGTTTTGATAAAACGAATATATGCGCAATCTGAGATTGCGCATCGTGTATTAATACGGTAAAGGTTTCATTCGAGAATCGATTCCGATGTCGATGTGTGCGCTTTTTAATTTTGCCTGTGTCTATGTTATCACGCAAAAACTAAGAACTCGTGCCCCTGCTATCTTTTGGGGACTGGACGAAGTGATGGTGGAAAAGCAAGCTGTTGAAGGGTTTGGGTCAAATTTGGAAGGGTCGACGGAAAGGAAATATTGATATGAATGATCGCGTAAAATTTGACGGCAGCGGTCGGCAAAGTCCGGCCCGCCACAATATGCAGTCAGGCCCGAGAAAATATTTGCGCATTTTGAAAGATAGGAAGATCCTATTCATTACAAATTAACTGAACATATTTTAATATGACAATTCATATCGTTGAACTATTCCAAATTTGATCACCATAACATGGATTGTCGGACCAATCAATATGGTCAAATTTGAGGAGAAATTAGAAAATAGAAACGAATAATTCCATAAAAACCTGACTGTTGATTTTACGAGAACAATGGTTACACACTATTGCTTTTTAAGGATGCAACGATTTTCTTGGAGCTTTTTTTAAAAGAAATGCACTATCAATTGGTCTGACCTGGCCTTACTTGTCCGTGGCCTCATAATAGTACTGAACGATTGTACGTTTGTCTCGATAATTTTTCAGCTGTTAAGGTTTTTGTACCATCTTCAGATATATTCTGAAAACATTTTGCAACATGGAAAGAAGGGTACATTCAGAAGCGATATTGCGATTTTGCTTAATTGTTTTGAACTTTTTATGACTTTTGCACAGTATGCTGCAGACTCTTAATTGAAGAATCTTTACAATCAATTTTAGTTATTTAATCAAATGAATTTGAAACTTGCTTGGATGATGTAATAATTTAAGAAAACCAATAACCAATCGCATTGTTTAAAATCATAAACCAGTTATTTGGGCATTAACTGTAATAATATAATAATATATGTGTAAAAAAATGCATTCTTCTGGCCCTCACCGCTCGATCATTTAGAACAGGGGCCTCCAAACTTTTCAGCTCGCGGGCCGCATTGCTTCAAAAATAACTATGTTGAGAGCCATTTGACGCTTTATCTTTATCTGATGAGTGAACGTTTAAATCTCGTTTTTACAACAAAATACTAACGATACTTCTACAGTTTCGTGTTACTAAAGCTTGATTTTTGTCTAAGAAAAGTAAAAAATACATTTTTACTTGAAAAAGTCATAATAACGTAATATTTATATTAACTCTGGCAAAGTCATCGTGGGCCGCATTATAAGCTCTTGAGGGCCGCATGCGGCCCGCGGGCCGTAGTTTGGAGACCCCTGATTTAGAAAGCAGCTGATCTAAAGCAGTGGTCTCCAACCTGTGGTCCGTGGATTACTTGAGACAAACATACAGCAATACAAGGTATATCCAGTTACTTCCGAATGAAAATATTTTCTTTGCCTGCGTTCAAGAAGTTATCGCTCTGACCGATTAAAAATGAAGTGGCCGTAATTTGAAGCAAGACATTCAGTATTCATTGTAAAGGTAAACACCAACGTAAAAGCAAAATATTGTTTTCATGTTATGCTCACGATGACGATTTTAAATCTTAAAAGATTTTAAATTTTTAATCGTCCGTATTATGAAATACGAGCTGGAAACTGTAAAGTAGGAAAGAAAATATCGTTTAGAACCATCGTTCTTGTCAATAAAAGACAAATGTAACTAGCTTAGCGAAAACGATAACTTTCCGACCTTTAACTTCTTTTGAGTATAGATAAAACCAACTCCGATCATGGCAGGTCAGATTTGTTCGGATTGTCAGGATAGGACTAAGCCCGTCCATCATTTATCGACTTCTCATTTCAGGAATTTACTTATGTCCTCCTACCCAAGGTAATCTCTCTAAACTCCAACGTCCTAAAGGTTTTTATGATCGCCTAGACGATCAAGTGTCGAAAGTCCGCTTTGAAACAGTATCCACAGTACCCAAAATTTGAACATACCACAAAGCCTTTCTGATATTACTGATTGTTTAGTCATTGATAACGATTAAAAATTGGCGAAAAAAAGTATTGAAATTGGGGTTTTTATTGATGCGCGGGTGGTAGTCCATGCTGCTCTTGTTCATCTCTGTTTCATAAAAATTTATACAGATGTGAACTGTATTTTGTCGAAACAAGTTTGTTGATTTGGTACGCACTCACGGTTATCATGAAATTTCAGCAAGAACAGCAAAGTGGTGTGAAGATTTTTCTCAACCAAAACGTAAATCCCGCAAGCCAAATACGCACCTAAAATTTATCGGGGTGTAAGCGGTTACCAAATCAAATTTTGTTCATCACAAGCAAGTGGGCATCGCATTATGTTTTCTTTTGAAGCTCAGAAATGTCGTTTTGACAGAATAAATAGCTGCATTTTCAGTAATTTGTTTTACTGATATTCAGTGAAACGAGAAAACCATGTATTACTCAATAGCTTTCAGTAAAAAATGTAACTGCAGCAAACTTATAAAATTTGCAGTGTATGATTCGTACACCAAACCAACCCCCCCCCCCCCGTCGATGGATTTGGTGAAGGGGCCCCGTCTACCATAACGCCTAGGGCCTCGGAGAGGCTTGACCCGCCGCTGTGCATAAGCTCCTGCACCATCGGTCGTGTAGTGGATTTGTGGCACTTGGGTAATGCCCGAGTGTACGAAATTTATAATTATTTTAACTTAATTTATCTTTAAGTGTAAAGTAAACACAAGTGAATTAATTTAATCCAAAATCCCACGCGACTCTACCAAAGGGGTCAACTCGCAAGACTTAGCAACATGGCCGTCGCGGGTTCAAGTCCAGAATGGACCGTTCTGTCGAAGCACGGACTGCTTATCTGGCTGCGTGGTACTGAATAAAGCCTCGAAAACCTATTCGCGCAAGACGTAACGTCAAGTAGAAAAAGAAGTTACAGTGGAGCGCCGTTTATCCGGGCTTCTCGGGACTTGACTTCGCCCGGATAACACGGAGCAAGCGAATAACACGGATAATGAGTCAAATGATATATTTTATCACCAACTCATGGTGATTTTTTGGAAATTTTTCTTATTTTTAATAAAAATAACCCAGTTTTTATTAACTTCATGTTTTTCGAAAGATAATTTTTAAAATTTGCCATGAATTACAGTGTTTTTTGTTATGACAATGTGTTCTTATAACCGCTTTTTCAAATATCTTCCTCATAACCCAATGTCACTTTTGTATTGAACTGTCATTTCTCAACAGCACGGATAAACGGAAAGCCGGATAAAAGGTACCCGGATAAACGGCGCTCCACTGTAAATACATAAATAAAATACATTGCATATCTTTTAGGCGCTCAGCAAAACTGGACGAAGGTAAATTTTTATGTATGGTGTACCGTTGCGTTATTATAATGCCATTTAATGCTCAAATTTTTGTTTTCTAAGCGTCCGAACCATTTCAATCGAATTTCTCAATAGAAAGATTGTTTATAAATCGTTAACAAAAAGTAATTTAAGCCGGACCTGTAACCGACTCTACTCCCCCACATGCTGCTAGAACAAGAAAATGACTCCCTCTGCAGCATCGAAGTAACCGAATGATGATAGGGAAATCGGAATGAAGGAATAACGACAGCTTTAAGTATACTTTCGTCCTTGAGAATGAATTGTGCAGCAATTGACAGCGTTGCATAAGCTCCTCCACCATCGGTAGTCGAGAATTGGCAGCTGTAAGCTAGGACCTTAAGTCCTTTCTCTGCTTTTCGCAATGTTATACCCAGCTGCTCGGTCGGTTCCGTCCGGACGCGCGGGAAACAATGTAACAGACAACACGATAGCACCCCAGCTCGATCTCCCAGGCGTGTGACGTAAGACGAACGGTTCGCTGATAAAAAAGTTTCGTTATTACATTTCGTTTTTCTTCTCCCTTGTTCTGGTGCTGGTTTTGTGGAGTTATGGTCGAAAGTTCGGTCGGCGTAATGGTGCACTGTAGACGCATGGTGGCGAGGTTAGTGTCCGGTTTATAGCGTTGCTCTGGGGCGGTGGGAAAAGGAAAACAAATGTACTTCTCCCACAATAAACCACTGGACATACGGCACCTGTTGATTGAGTTTCATCTCAGCCTGATTCGGAGGGGTGAGGTTGATCTTTCTCCATTTCCATTACGTACTATGACGGTGTAACGAGATACATTGAAGCGCTTACCCATGGCAGGCTATCAGAGAATGTATCCCTGTAGCGAGATTGCCTGTTTATCTCGAAGACCACGATGATCTAGTAACACCGTGAGTTTGTAAATACAGACGGGGAAGTATATCGTTGATCCATGGTTCGGAACCGGAGCCATGAAGAAAACACAAAGCACGTACGTACCTCATGTTTGCATTTCTATCGTACAACCAGGAAGTGCATAGTTGAATAGTATTTTTGGTAAGGCTTAGAGACAGTTTAGAAGCACAGGAAAAGAAATCAGATTTATAAAAAAGTTTTTGTAAAATTTAACATTTTTGTTGCTATTTGGTAAACTGATTGTAAGTTGAAACCAGTCCGGATTAGACTTATCCACTTTAGTTGAAATTTCCGAAACGACCGGAAATGATGTGCTGTGCTGAATGTGTCAAATTTAATCTTTTATCCTTCCCTCTTTTTTTAAAACCATCTCCCATATAATAGTCAAGTGCAGGAGAATCCATAGCCGGTTTGTAAGAGAAAGATATAGAGCGTCCTTTTTATGGCTATTTTGTTCCTTCACCTGATCGTTCCGGTACATCAACTGATTTGAAGCCAATAGCCCATGCACGTACAACAGGTTACATTGCGCCAGATTCCGAGTAGTGTGCTAAAACTGCAACTGAAGATGTTTGAGGACGAAGACGAGCAAGTCGATACCATCTGGTGGATTGAATTTGGCCTACACATGGTACACGGCAGTGTGTTGTAAGTAGTAAGCAAATTTACGATTATCAGTAGACAAATTTGGTCTTTTGATCTGATGAATTTTGGATGATGCTGTGATTTGTAAGATATGATAAAAATGATGGGACATAGGACAACAGGGTACATCGTCAGCTCTGGGTTGGAATGTTTCACCCCTAAAAGGTATGCATACTTCCTATGCACACTTTCTCATACATATGCATTGCATACTTCCAGGAGGAGTGAGATTCGCTTTCAACTCAACTTACGCCTATAAGTATGCAATACGGTGCTTAAGTATTTTTTGGTTTGCAGGGGTTTTTTCACCACTTCCTTTATATTTTTTTATTGTTTCCACGATTAATTAGATAAATTCAAGGAAAGAAGACGGCAACAAATAGAGTTGAGAGAGGATTGTAAAAAATGTAGCTTTTTAAAGTAAAAAAAATTGTTGTAACATAGTCTCGAACGTAGAAATAATATTGTGTTGGTTTATCTTTAGCTTATGCTCTCTATAGTTTTTCTTATTGTCACCATGTTGTTTCCTGAGAATTCCTCAATTTGAAGCAATTTATTTTTACTTTTAATAACATTTGCAACATCGTGTAGTACATGGAGTCCCGCCCTTAACACTAGACAATAATCTTATCCGGTGTAATACAGATTCATCAGTGCAAAGCTTCAATCCAATTGAGACCCTTTTCCGATTCAAATTGTCACATTTCTGGTGCACAATCTGTCTGAGTATTGTGTTTCATTCACTTCAGGGGCTTCAGCAAACAAAACTACAGTCATCACCTAGTCGTTCTCCTATCTTGAAGCAGGAAAATTGTGACAAAAATAGACGCCAAAACAAGCGACCTGGTTGATTGGCTTCGGTAGCATTTGTAAAGTGGGGGAGTTGAATAGAAAAATAAATTCTACCAACAATGGTGCGATTAAATCTGCCATTACCCATCATGTTGCTCTAATAAAAAAAACCGAGAAGGTAGGAAGAGTATTAAAAAGTGAAAAAAGGAAAGAAAAATGTAAAACTTTACCGCGTGAAGAAACACGTCACTATGCGAACAGATCTGCTTATGGCACTTGCACGAAGCAGCAAGCGATGAAAGCTCAGGCAGGATGAAATGAACCAAATTTACAATTTCATTTGGGGAGAGAAGCGAACCTGGGGAGACAATTCAGATGAGTTGACTAGTCGAAAAAAAAAACCGGGGCAGATGGGACTGTATTGAATCGAACTTTTCCACGCGACCAACAAGCTGGTCTCAATCGGTGAATGAACTCCCCTCTTCTCCCCGATTTCAACTATATATGGAGAGGAAGGCAAACCAATGGCAGCAAATATGTACGAAGCGGGTTCAAGTTTAAAATGGAAAATCAATCTTTTATCCGACTATATTTAGCTGCTAGCATAAGGGGAATCAGATTTCAATAGCGGCATCCGATCTGGTATGTTTTTTTTGTTGTTATAGTCGCGAACGAAGCAACCAGCGACCAACATGTAAAGCAAATTGCAGCATTTTTGGCGCACAGTGGTGTATCGGTATCAAATGAAAGTTGCCGTTCGTTCAAGAGATAGAAAAAAATGAGTAAAACAGAAGTCGTCTCGCTGGAATCGTCCCGAAACCACGCTCAACTACACCTTGAAATGGATCTTTTACTCAAAGTATCATTATGCAAGCGAGCGAACGATGATCGATCGGGGAAGGTAGATGTGGGGAAGGGCACACATTTTATCAATACTTTCGCGATTTCTCTGAACAGATGAAAATTAATCTTCGACTCACCGGCGTGAAGTAGAGCGAAGAATAGGGTAACTTTTTTTTGGCGATGAGCTAGGTGGAAATGTTGAGCATGACATTTTCTGAACAATCGTCGGCATATCCGGTATCAAAGCAGAAGCAAAGCTCAAGGGAAATGCGAACGATATCGTTTGTTTTGTTGTGTCTGTACCGTTTTAGATTGCTTTCTATCTAAGCGTGTGACCTTCGCTTATGGGAATAGATTTCATTGTTGGATTTTTTTATGCTAAGGGACTAGAGCGTTTTGCATGCGGTGTTATATGATATTGTGGCTCTTGGCGGGTTTTACAAAGTCGGGTAAAAGTTTCGTACTCTAAAGAGAAGAAACAAGATAAAAGAAGCATTTTTTACCACCGAAAACCGTCCCCATTCCTGAAAAATCTTATTTTTGAGTCAATGTATGTATGTTGTGCGCCTAAAGGTATGCACAGTATTTATTTTGTTGTAGTATCTCTTCAAGGCGTTTACATTATGTTTTCGTATTTTCACTTTCTTGCCAATTTTAATCAGAAAAAAGCACGAAATTATTTAAAACAATTTATAATAACAAGAATTTTGCTCAAAAAAGATGTTACTAGAGCACATAGTTTTTTTTTAATATTTCAGTACAGTAAACAGTAAACAGTAAATTAAGTCACAGTTCTACAATTTTAGTTTAGACACTGGTTAAGGTACAAATACAAAACCAAATATATATGGATAGAAAGAGTATAATGTTTATGAAACCATATAAAGACAGAAAATAAATAGAAACCCGAATCTATTAGGACTCTTTCGCATGATTATGAAATTAAATTGCATCCTACAGCCTGATCCGTACAGCCAATACAGGTGACAGTACAATTTCATGCAGCTAGACATTGGAAGCACATTCTAATTATTATTCTATATTGAATCTCCCCGATACTGCCCACAAACACAGCAACGATTCACACGTCCACGTCCAGAACGTGTGCAAAAAATAATCCGCTGCTTTAATAACAAACAAAAATTGCAGTGGAATAATTGGATGAAAGCAAAACAAGGCATGGCATGCGAGACGGACGCTTGCAGGGATTCCGTCTCCAAATCCGGTACACATGGATCACTCTAGTCCACCAAACCCCCCCGTGAACTCGGACCCGTTCCCGTAGCTGTAGCGCCCATTTTCCCATTTGTACAACGATTAGCCGTGTCGGTGCGTGTCCCATTAGTGGGCGGAAATAGTATGCCTAGGTCACGGTGCCTCACTTCGGTCCTACGCACAAGAGAGATTTGTAGAATATTGGTGCTCTTCGGTATTGGAAATATCTTGTCACTATAGGGTGGTGGTAGGTGGCAGGAGTTGGAGGCAAGGTTTTCAGTTACTCACACGGTGGGTGCGGTAGAGAACAAATCATGTGAAATTTATGATTAATTGACAAACAAATTGAAGTCCCAACACAGTAAAGCTTTGATAAAATTCCTTTAATAAACAACCTTTTTGTAGTTTCCGGTTACATGAACCATTTTTACTAAAGCTTAAAAATAAGCAAGATTGATGACTGGCATCACTATCGTGGTTTAAAATTAAAGCACCTAGTAGCGCCTGAAAGTATGCAAATATTGATTTCTTCATTTAATACATTCATAATTTGTTTATTATATAGTGCTTACGGCTTAAGTTTATAGTTCAATGTTAGTCACTTGTTTAGTAATGAGTTCTGTCTAAAGGCCAATCAACATATTAGCCCTTTAAGCTGTTACACGTCTTGCATACCTTTTGGGCGCAACACAAAATTACAAAAGATCGTTTGACTAACTAAAATCGACGTTGAATCTTTGCTCAACATTAATTTCTAAACTATACGTGCTGCTGGTGCAGAGCCCTGCCACTCTGTCAACAAGTGAGCCAGTGCGGTCGGTATTTCTCGGCTATTCGATAACGAAAGCTCACGAGAGAGCACAACTGTTCGCTACCTCTCTCTCGCGCTCTCTGGGTGTTGCATGTGTCTCTCGCATCTGATCTCTCTTTCTCGCCCACCGGAAACCCACTGGAATGTGAAAGTAGCCTCCGAGGAGTGCTTTGGCCGAACCGCTGATAGTGTGCCGGCAGGATGGCACGCACCAGTTTTTCCAGGGCTGTCAACCGAGCTGGCTGGTCTGCTGACACGATCCGCCATTAGTGCCACACGCTGTGAGTGTTTTTGGTTGCGGTTGGGTGCTTGCTGAACGGATAGTAAGCCAAGAAAATTACTAGAGCATCGAAGGGATGGGACACACTTCCTGGAACACTCGTCAATATACGTACGTGTCGTGGACGCGCACAGATCGAGGACCTAGCGAGCGCTTCTATTGTTCCAGCAGACGCGCTAACGGTTGTACGCAATGAGAGTGTGGGTGCGTGTGTTTGTGTGGCTGTAAATAAGTGCATTTGTTTTTTGGATAAGGTTTGATAAGGACACAGAAGCGCAAGATTCAGTGTGGGTGTTTTGTGGTGGCGGTTTTACACCCTCCCCGCCTGTGCATCGTAGTGCGTGGTGCGTGGTACGCCTTCAACCACACGGGTCCGATCGTATTCGCAGTGACGCGATTAACTGTGACGCTTCGGGGCAATTCTTAACCTCAATCTCATAACCGTGGACCGCCTTTTTTTCTCGCCCGCCTGCGGGTGCCTGCGGCGTGTGCAGGATGTTACAACCACTTCCCGGAAACCGTGCGCTCTGTGTGCGGGAATAAAACGAACTTCCACTCTTGGACGAGGCATATACGCAGCAAAAAGCTTCGTCACGGCAGGCCGTTTTTTGTTATAAAATGTATTTTAGGATACCTTTGAAAGACAGCTTTCTGATATAAAAATCTATTTCAGTTTTGTTTTATTTGCACTTTCTGTCGCTCGCATCGTATTTACAAAGATAGGGATGGCAGACGGTCTGAAAACCTTTTGTGGTAGCCGTAGTGAGTTATTGGCAGAGCATAAATCATTATCTTGTTTGACGAGCGGGTATAGCCTCCCGGCACCTAGTACAAAGGGTACAAAACCGGGGTACGAATGCCAACATAAAAGGGAAATCCCCAAAATCAATCCATTTTATTGTACCGGTATTGAAGAGCCCGCAAACAAGTCAACCCAGCCACGAGATCAATGTGACAATCTTGGATTGGATCTCACTTTTTTTTTTGCTGTTGTTTGGCTGCTAAACCCCGTTTTGCAAAAGTTTCTCGCATCTGTCTTGGGATGGGACCAAAAAAAAAAAACTGGGAGGATTGAAAAGAAATTAGTTTTTACGCACCAGCACCATTCAGAAGGCGGCGGCTAAGAAAGTCACCGAAGGGTGGCCAAGTGTGTGATAAATGCGAAAGGAAAGTGAATTTTAATAACGTGCGGGTGCGCGAGCTTTGGCGTTTTCCGCCACTTTTTTTGCCTTCTGCAGCTGGCGGTAACAGATGGAGGTGGTGTGTCCCAGCTGCAGGATGAAGGATCGGATGGGATAAGGTTTCGTTTTTCTCCTGTTCGTTTCTTTCTTGTTCTTGGCGAAAGTGTTCTTGTTGGTTGGCGGCCATTTTCTTGAAGTCAAACAAATGGTATCTTTAGCTAGCTGGGAAGGGGACAATTTATTTCTGACGAAAGTTACAGCATAATTGTATCCTTTTTCATTGCGTTCAAGCTTAGGAAGAGTAGCGCCTACAAGTATGCAAAACGGTGATCGTTGCTAGTCGTTTGCATTTGCAGCGCCTAAAAGTATGCTAATAGGATGTCTGTTCTTTTCACGGGGTTTCGTTTTAAAAGGTTTCTATTACTTTACTTTTACTGATGTTTTGTTTGCTTCATGTTTTAAAAGTTACTTTTTTGCAGACGTCCATGTTTTTTTTCTTTTTGAATTTGTTTAATAAAAACTTCAACAAAAAAACCAGAATGAGGGAAGTTGTACGGTCATGTCGTACTTTTTGGTTTGAGCATTAGCTATTGATATCAAAACAATCGAACACACTTGTAAGTACGGCCTGCAGCATGAGGTGCCAAAAGCAGGGGACGAAAATCGTTATTAACTTTCGCTCAAAATCTTCGTCTACAAGCGTTAAGATTTATTCGTTTACTTCTAAAACGTTCGTCTAAAGCACGGAAGTATCAAACACAGCATGTCCTTTTCACACCCGCAAACCAGCCCCGGCGGCAGGGCGATTCGTCATTAACCAGTTGTACAGGTTCTCATAAAGCAAGTGATGGACCGGAGGCACAAAGCCGGACGTTCCGTTTCCACTTGTTTGGAGAGAAGAAAGTTTTCCGCTTCCCCATCCAGCTGACGGCGCGGCATGGAAATGGAAATGTTTCCTACGAGTTTGTTTTAAGACGCAATTGTTGGACATTCTCCCGTCCGCCAGTTTGGAGGAGGAGTAGGGAATTGAGAGGGGACCAACTTTGCCGAACAACAAAGTACCGAGTGCCGCGAGGAGACACAAAAAGAGACCGGTTCGTGGGCTGTGTGCCGTGCCTTGGGGGTCATCTGGTGGGTTGCTAGCGACCTCATTTCCTCACGTAATTTCCGCGTCTCAATGTGTGTGTGTGTGTTTGTGTGTATTGGTGTGCATAGTTTGCTGTGATGAATTTCAACCAGTGCTGGTGATTTGTGCGTGATTATCAAAAGTGGGCAAAAGCGGCAAAATCTGAAGCACCACAGAATCCGAGTACCGTGGAAGGACCAAGTTTTGGTGTGTCCATTGTGCGAGTATATCTTCACGGTTCCCTGCAACCGTTCGTCGGTTGCCGCAAAGAGTGTTGACGAACACTTCCCTCGAGCAACGATCAAGGGCTGAAGACTGTGGTGTTTCATCCGGGTACGATAGCTTGTACGGAAAGGTAAGTTGAACGAAATCCACGTGGAAAGCGCTGGGGCAACAGGGATAACGAAGAGTGGAAAATAATTAGTTTTGCGCTTTCGTGCATAGAATTTATAAAGGAAGGTCGGGTGGGCTTCTTTCATTTTCGGTGGACACTTGTAGCGCCAGGCAGGACGCTCTGTTTGATGAGCGTGTTTGAAGGTGAAATTTAGATGACGCTTTCATTGTATAAAATCAATCTCCGTTACGGTGGAGCGGATCGGACGGGGCAGGGGGAATGTTTCCGTGCTAGACATACCGTAATGCTTGTTAAAATGTAATGCATAATGGGGAAGGTGATTTAATCGCGGCGAGAATATGAATTGGGATTGGATTATCAGGCAGAATAGTATGTAGTAGATGTTTAAAAGCTCTATATTTACTGCACGGTAGTTAGATGTTTTATTAATATACGGGTTATCTGGATCTCTAAGAGCTGAAAAAGCCGCCATAGTGTAATAAATAACATTGAGGTCGAAGGAATACTCCATAAACCTGCTCGGTCAAGCCTATTTCTTTACGAGGATTGTATTTGTCTAATAAAATGTATACCTCATATGGATATAATTGCATAATACACCAATGAAATCTGAAACTTTATTTTACAAAAGGTTCCAAAATAGAAAGTACTGCGTTCAGGATGTCCTAGACCTTAATAGAAGCGAAAAATTGCAAGTAGCTTCTAGAAAAGGTTTTATTTTCAGTGGTTTTCGTTCAAAAAAGCAAGAAATCTAGGTACATTAAATACATCACCTTAGAATTACCCCCAAAACCTTCATTTTCATTTTAGTATAAAAAGTAATTAGAACGACTAGCTTCTTTTATGCCGTTACTTGACAACTAGCTTGTTTTAACTGGTTATTTTCATTAGTTACTATTACCCTTTAAGTCGGATTTCCGCGTAAGTCGAATACAGTCGAATACCGTTCATACAGATTCCTTTTATCCAGTTGATTCTCAGAACAAATATCGTAACGAAGAGCGATACGGCGCTCCACTGTAATACGGTTTTCAGCCAAAATACATTGTATAAATAGGATTTTTTGATGAAATTAAGTACTTTGCAACAACTCGT
Source organism: Anopheles coluzzii (assembly GCF_943734685.1). Lineage (NCBI taxonomy): Eukaryota > Metazoa > Arthropoda > Insecta > Diptera > Culicidae > Anopheles > Anopheles coluzzii. The sequence goes on from NC_064671.1 coordinate 74,553,057, forward strand.
TATTTATTTAATACGTTTTGTGTAGCAAATAAGTTTATTTCAGACTGTTAAGCGATTTCAGTTTTTTGGGAAAGCAAAGCAATTTATTTTGCATTTGACAATTCTAGGAGCAACTTGTACCGATTTGACACAGGGACTGTCAGTAAACCGTATGTCTATGAATCCGCTTATGTATCTATGACCGAGCACCGCGTAATTTGGGAACAGATTCTAGTTACATATAATTCAAAATTGATAGAAATGTAGCTCATACATCAAACCATTAACTTCAAATCAATACATTGTGCGGAACAATAGCCAGCTATCTGCCGTTGCTACTTTTAATAAAGTTCTTACAGCTACTGTGCTAGACCACGAAATTAGCTATTGTATGAAAGAGTGCAAAACAGTAATAATGGGGCCCTTCATGATTCTAGTTAGTTTTTTGTATGGAGTTTGACAGTTGGAGGCTGAAATCATGTAAACACTCTATACAAACCCACTCAAAAAACTAGTCTGCAATTTTCAGTCTAGATTATTCTACCCTAGAATTAGATTCGAGTACCTGCTCGAAAAATAGCAAAACAAGGTGTTGTATACATTTATCCCAAGGTGCCCAGGTAAATACCCAGTGTATGTAGTCCAGGTATATAAATAGCTTGTTTTTTGTAACCAAATTTGAACATTACTTTTTGACAGGACGGGTGAAAACTTTTGCTCAAACAAGCTTTCTGAAGGCTTGACGAATACATAAAACAACTCTTAAAATCTTCATTCGAAAGCAGAAGCGATAAAAATCAGCCTACTAAATTCATACACCTTGGGATAAGCCCACCTGTATATTATACTCACTTAGATAGCTGCTCGAAAACTGCTATGCAAATAGCTGACAGGCTGAAATTTCAGCCTACCAACTTAAAACGGAAAGGACTCCAATATCAGTAAAGTCAAGAACTATAACATCAGTAATTTCCACGATAGGCGTCTTACAGGGTTTCCCACGATTTATTGGTTGGATACCATCAATTTTTGGTGGGTTCCCATATTTTTTTGGTGCTTTCCCACGATTTTTTGGCCGTTTCCCAGAATTTTTTGGTCTAATTGTATTGATATCCAATCGGAAAATACCAATAAATTATGGGAACTGTTGTGGACAGACCGCTGCCTCATCCTGAGGGCTCACTGTTGATAGCAGGGCTGTCATCCTGTGACGTCCTCAGTGAGGATCGCGGCGCGAGCAGGACCAGCCGTCCTCTCCCCGCATTGCGTGTGTGTTGTTTTGTATTATTTAATATGTGTAATAAAGGAGTAAATATACACATATTAAATAATACAAAACACAATATATTGATGTCTGGGGCCGCGCGCACGAGCCGCACCGTGAGCCCTACCGGGAGCCCTGCTCGACCGGTAGCCTGATACACACTCCTTCGGGTTAGGTGCGCTCTGCACACACTTAGCGCGCATCGCTAAGTGCGGCGTGGTAGTGTGCGTGAGCGCAGTGTCGATTCCTGGATGTCGACCAGCAGCAGCGCAGCTGCTACGGCGAATCCAGGGCTCGGCACGTCTATCCACAACAGGAACCCACCAAAAATTTATGGGAACCCACCAAAAAATCATGGGAACTGACCAATTAACCGTGGGAAACCCTGTAATGTCTATCCACTATATTTTTCAACTTCATTTAAATAAAGAAGGGACGAGCCAGTGATTCATTCCATACCTAGACCAATACTTAAAAGTCCACACAAGATCACTTCCATTCTGGATCGTCCATCCGTAACAAGAATTGAATATCTGGTTGCGTGGTAGAACAAGTTCAGGAAATGAAGAAAATGTATTTTTTATAATTTGAAAATCTCTTTTGATTAATTTATAATTTGAAAGTAATTTGAAATTTCTCGTTGAAAATGAATTCATTTGCAAACAGCAAACCAATCCAATAACTGCCCAGGATTTTGTAGATCTTAAAAGTTGACAAATGGTATAAATTATCCTTAGAAGACCAACCTTTAATCTCTGGTGTTACCTTTACTTCTATTAACTCCTCGCAATTGGATTATTATGCTCGATTAAATTGTTAAACTATGTTATGTAAAAATATTAAAACTATTAAAACTTCACAAGCATTAACAGTCTGGCCCAGCGAAGAGAATAATATCTAAAATTGCTAATTTGTAATATAAATTCCCATCATCAGCGGATATCCAAAATGTGAGATTTACCTTAATTCCATAGACCTTGACCACGACAATGCAACGTCATTTGTGAGTAGCTTTTTGAACCACACCCATCTTCCCAGCCCGGGGAAAACGGAGTTAGACATTAAGCTGCCAATAAGTTAAAGTCTCATAACCTAATCCAATGGTGCGATCCGCAAAATGGAGACTAGCGACCGGGCGTTGGAAGCTGGAGCAATGGAAGTATGCTCCATTTGTGTGGAGTGAGCATTTCTCGGAATGATAACGAGGAAACAAACAAGTCAAAGACCGTTTAATCATCGCAACCTACGAGAAACGGTACGCAAGCGTCCGATAATAATCCTTGCGAGCTTCTAGGAATTCAATGCGATGCATTTGACCAGTGCGCTGGACATTGGCTAACGACGTTGCTTGTCAGCAACATGGATAGAGCTTCGAGCATACCTATGCAAGTGGTATGTGTGTGTTTGTGACGAATGCAGATTCTGTTCTGAAACTAACAACTAACTTCAAATTGTGCAATTCTCGGAAAATTGAAAAACAGTTTGTTATAATATGGAGCGTTGCAGCTCAGATCAAAAGCCTTCGGACGGGAGCATTAGCATTTAAATTTGTCTCTAAAGTTCACACACACATAAAAACGCATCAATATGCGTAGTAAACGAAATGTTTTAAAATTTCCCACAGACAACCACAGAAAAGAGCCACATTCGCTCGGCCCTAGCAGATAAAGCGTGCGCTACACGCGAACGTGCAGTACACACCGTGGACAAGGACGATAATCAGCACACCGCACTGTGCACCGTAAGCACATATAAGCTTCGCGGTACCATACAGCCCCATCGCCGGCAACGGCAACTGCCAGGCGACGCGATCTTAATGCGAAAAGAACTAATTCCGCGCAAGCATACATCGTCATCGTTGTTGTGGCGCCGTTGTTACTGCTTGCTACATGCCGGGTGCTGCTGGTGCCCACCGTATTTCCCGCCGGGCTGTTGCTGCAGGCGCTAACAGTGAGTAATAGACCGGACGCAGTACCGTGTTTGCTGCGCACAAGTGTGTTTGTTGCCGCAGCCCGCAACCCGAGTACATAAAACATAATCATCGCAAAGAAAAGCCAAATTTAATGCTTCCGACCTGGCGGGTGCCACCACCAGTGGAGGAGTGAGTGTGGGCAGGAGGATCATAAAACTGAAATGCCTGAAAGGTGGACCAGGTGGACAGATAGGTGTTTGGGGGGGGCAACGGTGGCAGCATTGGGCGCACGGTAGCCCGCATAACGGGCGGGCATGTTCTCTTTCTGCTTTCTACTTTTCGCAACCCTCGCGGCAACACCACCATTTTCTTTCACCACAATGCTGCTCTATTTGCATTCACTGCATTGTTGCATTCATCAAGTGTGTGTGTTTGTGGGTGTCGGAAACGGAGAGTGTGTGCACTTTTGTGGTTAGCCGTAGCTGAAAGTGTTCTTTCTCGCCAACCAGCAAACGCCCAGAACGGGGAAAACAAGCAACAAGCGCGCCACACGATATGGTCAACGCTCGGTTCGCTCTGGTATGCAATTCACTATTAGATAGGAATATCTTGCTCTCTCTCTCTCTCCTGCTTTCCCATCATCCAACTTGGCTTGGAAAGGAAGGTACTGGTGCAAGTGACACGTTGACTGGTAAGAAAGCATGACATTTATTTATTATGAACTTCGGGGGCTGCCGGGCTTCTTGGCCATTGCGTACCGCGTACCGAGCCATTGTTCATTCATTTCCGTCCGTTTGTCAAATGCAGCAGCAACTGTGGTATGGTGCCACTTCTACTCCCCCCCCCCCATTCTTAAACCCCCTGAAGGCAATGCGCATCGTTTGTTCCTACTCACGGTAAGAGAGCCGGCACTTGTTCTGTGGCATAGTCCCGCTGTTGCAAGAGTTTTCAATGTTTGAGGATTTTTGTTTTTGTTGCTTCCTTTCTATCATTCTATAATGTACCGCAGCCATCGTTTGTCTGTATTCGGCCGACCTTTGCCATCCCATCTAGCCCACTCACTGCTCCACACCCCCATCCCCCTCTTGCCCTTCCCCTCCGGAGGGACTTTGCATTGCTGAATGTGTTACGGTCGGATGGCTTAAAATGCAATCAACAAGGAAGAAAATAAGATGTTCCGAAGCGACTTTTCGACAGTGAGTCATTGAGGCTGTCAGAAAGTGAGAAATGCTAAATGATATTGGCTATCGTATAGAAACAAAAAGCGGGAAACGCTTCTAGCGAAGGCACATTTCGGTGACGGTTGTTACAAGATGCTAAGCGTCGATCATCGTGGGTAAAATGGTGCTAAGCAATTGTGAACCTCATATTGCATCTTGTTCACCAAAATGATGTTTGTTTGATGAAGGAGTTGAAGTTGAATTTCAAGACGATAACTGTTTATAATAATTTATTTCATATTTTAGCTTTTCTCAACGAGTTTAGTAAAACTGCCATGTTATTTTTTAAAAACAACTCTAAATCAAGAACATCTGATAACATTGCTTTGCTCTTTCTTTCTGTCATTGGAATAATATTCTTCATCCGGGTTGTATCCATTTGACAATAACCTTTCACCATATTGAATTTCATGAGCTTATCTGATCGCGGCTGCATCGAATCGGCAGTTGTTTACTTAGATTTTAGGCTGAAATAATCTAAGCTGAAAATATGGGGCTGATTTTCACACGATTTCAGTGGCCAAGTGTCAAACACCATAGAAAACAGCTGATTCGTATCGTAAAAACCATCAAAAATAGTAAAATATTAAGCTATGTTATTGCACATTTTAACACGGAACAAATCGAAAAGCGCAAAATATATTTGCATACAATTAGGCGCTCGTCTTCCTCTACTTTCTGGCACACTATAAACTGACCTCAGTATACCAGAGTTAGTCAAACTATTTCAAACAATTGGCATAAAGCCTTTCCAAAAGATTTTGTTTAATATTTTATGAATAACACGTATTACTGTAAGTAGTAAACATTCTAATACATCATTGCATACATTTAGGCGCTTGTGAATGGGTAATTTTTAAATTTGCCAAAAATTAAACCAAGTTTTTATTATTTTATTAGAATATTGCACTAGGAGATAAGTCAGTATATTTAAGTATTTTGTAGACTAGTCATAGAGTAATGTTTATTAGACCTGATTCCGATCAATAGTCATAGATTGGTAAATATAAATATAAAATATATTTTACGCTTAGAAAGTCAATCCAAATACAGAATAATCCTTCTGTCCATTGAACATAGCGAGCAAGGATGCCTATGAATTATGATTAATAATTGTATTTTTATAACTATAAATAAAATTTATATCAGATGCAGGAAATGCTCCCAAAACAAAATATGTAAATGTGAAATATTTTGAAAATATGGTCGAAGTCGAATACTGAATAATATAATAAAATATACAAATGCTTTAAAAACACAGTGATATCTTTTCCGGCAATTGATTTCGTACAGAAAATAGAAAGCGTATAACCAACAAGGGTATGATTAGACTAGAAAAATAAAACATTAAGATTGTTTTTATTTCCCAAATGAAGAAAATCAAAACACTGCGGTATGAATATTTTCTCCTCGCAATCGTACCACAATTCATCTTTCCTCCAGATGATTAATGAAAGAATGATTTATGATGAATTTGGCATCACAGAAATATGATACTGCTTTCTCTCGCATGTTAGCGCAGCAACAACAGCAAAAAAATACATCTTCCGCTGCAAGGATCTCCATTTATTTATCTCTTTCTGTGTATACATCGATTCCGACACAGGCGCTGAGTCACGGGGGAAAGCGTGAAGGTGATTCAGTTCCGGTGATTCGTTTTGCACCTTTCTTCCCCCCGGATTGGCTCAATCATTTTGCGATACAAAAGAAAGCGTACGCAATCATTGATGAATTAATTTCATTAATCATTGCCAAAGTACGCACGCTATATTCGCCAGAAGGCGGACAAATGGTAGCAATTGTATGGCAATGAGATGGGATAGAGAGAGAGAGAGAGAGAGAGAGAGAGAGAGAGCGAGAGAGAGAGAGAGAGAGAGAGAGAGAGAGCAGGAGCAATTGAATGACGGGAAGAAGGCAGAAAACCGATCCAGCAGAAGGTGGAAAATGAAGTGATCGTTTACCAATTATCGTCGTCGTCACGTTTCGTGCACCATCAAAGAAAAGCTCACCTTTGTGTTGCGCTCGGTAGGCGTGCGTTCATCCCGCATCCTGGCGCGAACGGAACGGAGAGGCATGCTTATATGTGTTTTTTCCCCTCTTATTGACATAGGACAAGTATTAATTACCGGCTGTGGCGGAAAAGCGATGCCTTGCGCTGCGTGCCTGCGTAGGACGACATGTTGTTGCTGCGTTACTCCGCCAGACAACGCTCTTTGCGGGCTGTGAGGGGTGTTTCGTGCGTGGGCCCACCGAATGTGTTTGGCAATGATGCTTCTTAATGAAGTGTTATCTTACGCGAATACGATGTACACCACAAAGGAAGGTAAAGTTATGGGCCAGTTTTGAAAGGTTTGCAACATAGAATTCGGTTTGCTGCTGCCGCTTATCACTTTGGAGTGTGTTTTGTTTTAATCGAAAGTTTGATAAAATAACAATTGTCTTGTGCAGTAATGGAAAAAGTTTTCTGTTCCCGTCGCGTAGTCTAAAATTAAACAGAACACGGGAAACGATACAGCTTTTGTAGATGCGGTGGAGGTATTGTTTATTCTGACGATTTTTAGCACGTATTCGAGCCTTTATATTTTGCCTCTAAGTGATTTGGCATCGCTGTTATCAAGTTTGTCAAATCATCAAGAGTGTATAAAATAAGTACTAGCTTTCGTTGAATGCTTGATGGTTTGGCGATCATTAGACTAATGAACAATTTATTTATTTTAAATTTAAGATTTTATGTTAAATTTAAACTTGAAAGTTTGACTACAATTTAAGGTTGTATTTATGTGTTTCAAAGTAAACATTGCATCATATTAGCAAACACTGCAACCATTTTGGGTCTTTGTTTGTTTTGTTAAGCTGAAAAAAAAACAATGTGGATGGCATGGATTATCCACCCATACAGGATTTTTCCCAGGAGTTCTCATAGCTGTGGGACACTTTATTGAGTCTTTCTTACGCGAAATGAACTTAATGTAATGGGAATTGGATTCTATAGGACCCTTTGTGGACAAATCCAATAGGAAATTCCATAGAGCCTGTCCAAAAAGGGTACCAGAGAGTTCAATTTCCAGCATTTGAAGTTCTTCTTCTTCTTCTTCTTTGGCACAACAACCGCTGTTGGTCAAGGCCTGCCAGTATCCACTAGTGAAGTGAGCTTGGCTTTCAGTGACTTATTGTTACCATAGCAGGATAGTCAGTCCTACGTATGGGGGCGCGGTCTATTCGGGACTTGAACCCATGACGGGCATGTTGTTACGTCGTACGAGTTGACGACTGTACCACCAGACCGGCACTAAGTTCACTTTACTTGAAGTTCACTTCCCATAAAAAAGAGTCAAGGAAGTGTTCCACACCTGTGAGCAACTCTGGAAAACCCTGTAATTCTGCTAACTCTCCCGAATTATAAACATTTTAGTAAATAGTAAAATATTTAAACACAAATGCACTTGAAATTATCCGAAAAGCATTTTTTCCGAAACTGAAGCAGTAAGCTCTTTACTTCGAATAGAAGTCAATCTGTTATTTAAAATGGACTGCTGAGCAAAAAAAAACAAATATGTCCATTTCACATTACACAGCATTTGGTAGGAGTTCGTAAGAGATTCCAGTGAAAATTGTGGCAATTTATTTAGACTCCATCTTGCTGCGATTTTTCGGCGCTATTTTCTTTCACGAGCGATATGCAAATGGTGAGGACCCTTTACCAGGAAAGCCCCCGAATCGCTCCAACAGCTTAATGGTGTGGAAAGTTTATCTGTGATAAAGTAAACCTACGCCCGGTTTGCATCTGGCGGTATGTTTGTGTTAGCAGCAAAAGCTTTCTACACTGATAAAACTGCTGTGTTTCTAAAAAAATGTTTTATTATACCCGGTGATACTATTTTCTTTATAAAGTACTTCCTCTCTTTTCGGCGAAATGAAAAATAAAGACAAAGTAAATGATTTGGCATTTCAGAACGGGTTTGGTGCATTAACCCGTGGTGCTCCTGCTTGCATCCTACTCATGCTGCTAGCTGCAAAGGACACCAATCCTTTTCGAACCACGAACTGACGAGCGGCAAACGGGGCTAATATCATACATGTATGCACTTTTTGCCGGTTGCCGGAATTGCTAAAGGTCATAGTATTTCCGCCTGACTGGGTACACTGTTTGCCGGGCTAACGGAAAGCATTTCCAATAAGCGGCGGTTGTTTATCCTGAGACGGTAAGAACTTACGCGGAGCGGTGTGTGTGTGTGTGTGTGTGGTGGGGGAGAAGAATCAATGACCTAATGCCATTCCATGTCAGTTGTTCGGTGACAACTTTCGCCGTAATGCGGAATGCTATTGGCATTTTCATAACATTTTGTGACAGTTTTTTTACCCCTCTGCTGTGCTGTGTCCACGGGTCCTTTCGGTCGTTATTTTTGTGGATCAAACGGTGAGTAGAGAGAGAGAGAGAGAGAGACAACGACCGAAGGGGTTAGAAGCATTGGTTCACGGTGGGATAAAGTAAGTAGCTTTACTGTAAGAGGATCCCCCGCTGGACAAAGCTGACGGGTGGTCAGCGGGAGCCAATTATTTTGTGATTCTTTTTGCCCACCTTTACGTTTCCCCGCGTTAGTATAATGATGTAGTATGCGTTATGTAGTTAAATGATATGAAAAAAATGGAACACATTTATTAAACACTGTTTGTTTATTTGTGTTGTATCGTATTGCCCATGGCATTGCCAGTTCCAATCCAATTTGGCAGCTGTTGTTTTTGTTTGCTGTTTTTGGTGTACGGTCACTTTCTACCCGTGTCGTTGACACCCGTGCGTTGACAGCTGGATGAAGCTCACTGTCGGTGTCCATTCGTTACGGAACACTGGCCATACACATGGCCATGTGCACACTGTCCACTGCTAATGCATGTTGGAAAATTGGGCAAAGAGAGGGAGAGAGTGAGAGAGAGCAGTGGACAACAAAAGGAAAAATACAACAAGTGCGACAACTGATGTCAAATGAAATTTTGCTCCAATCAGCCTCTGTAATCTTCTCGCTGATTGGGGCGTCACTGCTCGTTTTCGCACATACACATTTTCCACACACACACACATGTGTACACTTTTCGTTTACCATTTTGAGGCACCATCAGAACGCAACGGATCGCGCACGGTTCGAGTGTTGTTTTTGCCAAGCACTCACGCGCTTCTTTGCCATAAAACCGTGGCCGTGGCCGACCCGCTTTGGTAGACCTGTTGCGTAAACCTGGCCCAGCGCCGACGGACTCGCTGTATTAACGCCTGCTGGCGAGCTCTGCTGCAGGTTATAAATCCAGACGCACACACACACACACACACACACACACACACAGTTGGTGTCGATGGAGGGCAGAAAGCTGACTGGCGGAACAGTAAAACCATTTCTGCTTGATAACCGGATTTGGGGCTGGCAACCTTTGCGGTGGTCGGCCAAATCGACGGCGACAGACAGACACAGACGGACCGGGCTGACGCATGATCGGCACTAATCGGTCCGGTGCCTTGCGTGATGCAGCGTGTACGTGTGAATTATTTATTTTGTGATGAGCTTTTCACGAGAATACTAGGAAATTTGTACATAGTTTTGGGCAACAAGCAAAGGGATGGAGGAGATTTTCATAGAAAAACGTAGTTGGAAGTTTTAAGGTAGTAATAAATTTCGAAAATAATCAAAATTTTAGTGACTTAGAAAATGATCATAGCTTTAAAAACACTTTGAAAACATAAGTTTTTTTTTACAAACTTATGCTTTTAAAAATCGTCTGAAAAAAAAACAAAAAAAAACATGCTTTAGAAAAGTTACACAGAAATAATTTTTTTGGAGGTTTTTAATTTTTTTTCATGCCTTTTTTAATGGTTTTATTAGCTGTTTTTAATTTCGTGACTGATGGTTCAAAACTGATGCGCCTAAACAAAAGCGACTCAAAAACCTCAACAACGAATGTTGGATTTTGAGATAGGCAGAACACACCCGTAAGATAGGCAATGAAATAACAACGCCCATGCATAGGCAACACGCATTACATGTATTTTCCGATTAGACAGAATTCCCATTTAAATCAGTTCAAACAGAATCCAGTGGCAATATTGCAAACTTAACAAGAATTAAACAAGAAAGTGTATGTATCGCTAACGGAGCACGTAGACTCCTGATAAGAACATCCCAGAAATCACAAATAAATTGAGTTCGAATGCCAGTGCAAATACTTATCTTTTCCTCCTAGATTTCAATATACATTGCTCTTCTTGGGAAATTCGGTTCTCATTAGGAGTGGCAAGACCTCTTTGGTAAAATCTGTTGTTAGATAGACGGAAGTTTGCATCGGGGTGCCAGCCTTTTTTATGGCTTTGACTTGGGAGTACTGCTCCCCACTTCATACAGTCCACGAGACGGAGTAGGCCGTAGAAACCTACAACGAATTTTTAGCAAAACCCAAACGTTTGTTATTAATACACACATAGGGTAAACGTACCTAGAGTGATGCTATTGCCCCACCAAAAGTGGTGATGTTGCACTAAAATGCGTCTCATAAGACAAATTAATAGTGGTTAAGTTATTTGTGTGAAATGTTCTGTGGCCTTTTATAAAGGGTTTAAAAGTTAAATGGGGTCATTCCGTTACATAGTGTCCGAAAAATCCATTATTTTGTAAAATGTGCCAACATTAAAAAAAATCCTTAGGATTTCATAACGAAATTCATATCTTTGTTAACGTTTTTAAGCGTTTTTACGATAGTGCCATTATAGGTACACAAAATAGGCATGTTCCTTTAGTGGTCTTAGTTATAAAATTAATAAAAATATGACATTTTAGATTTTTTCGACGATATTTTCGACATGTCGTACAGTTTTTCATTAAAATAAGCAACATAAATGAATTTTCTGTAAGTAATTTACCAAACAAAGGCAAAAATTTGCTTATCTGGCTGAGTGAAAAATCGACTTCAAATCAAGCTTTCTCTTTTGGGTGTGGGTTGACGACAGGTGTGATACAGTACTTTAGTCAATATTTTCATCAACGAAATTAATACATTTGTTACGATCAAATTATGTCACATCAAATTATGTATCAAATTAAGAAATCGAAATTATGGCAGTAATCCTTGCTATTCATACAAAAACAGCTTCAAAACTATGTTCCATTGATATTATACACTGTTTTTGAGGCATCTTTGTTTACCAACACTATAGGAACACAATATGTTGGCTATAGGAACCATACCACCATTATAGGTACAACGAAGCAGTCACAAAAATATGTATTTTTTCGTAACATTGATGTGTTTATGGTAAAAATGGTTGTGATTGCAAAGATGAAACATATTCCAATTGCTATGTGTTAAAATATTCATGAATTTACCTTCCTGACACTTGAAATCCATTAAATTCATATCTGTACCGCTTCAAATTGCACCACTCTTAGTACATTTATCCTAGTTAGGGAATTTATTCATAGCCTGACTTTTTTCCTAAAACCACCCACTTCATCATCGATGTTCTTTTAGACCACTGCCAAGGCTAAGCTAGGGATTTAAATAAGGGCATCGAAGGATAAGTCCTTGCATTTGTCTGTATGTACATCAACATTTTATAATATTTCTTATTTTTATATATTTCAATGAAATGTCCAATGAAATGTATGTACATCAACAATTCATTATAATTTATATGTATTTCAATGAAGTGTAAAAATCATTTTTCTATGTTGATTCTAATTGCTTGTTTTACAGCCTGTACTGAGTGTGATCAGAATCTTTCTAATAGGAATAGGTAATTACTAACGTGATTGAAGATGCAAAACAAACCCAATCTATGCAGGCAATCTATGCACGACAACGATTGAATGAGTTTTTAATATTCTTTTGAAATAAATTATTTTTGGAATTAATTTCCTTTTTTTTTCAAATTCTAAATCTAATGTGAGCTTTTCTGGTGATTATTTAGGGAAAATCCATTTTTTGTGCTATTTTTAATGGCATGATTGCACACAACTTTAAACACAACTCAACCGCTTCGCCACTGGCACATGATAGTGGCATGATTTATTTTCACGGACTGACTTCACCGCGCACCCTGCACGGAATGATCATAATCGTTCAACAATAGGCAAAATCACGACTCACGGGCCACAGAAGCGTGATACATTGGTGGTGGTTGACATACGCAGATAGAAATAGAGAGAAAAAAAGGACGAAAAGGAAAGGGGAAGAAAACAACACCGTCGACAATGATGACGTGCAGCCGGCGTAATCTGCACCCTGGGACGGGATGGTGGATTGTGTTGATAGGGCGCCCGGGTGTTGATTACGTGCCGATGTTGTATTTTTCTAGCGTCGTGTGATTGCGTCGGTTCGGGGTACAACGTACGCATAAATTCTGCTATTTCTCGCAGCTGGTGCACCGAAGACGGTTAGGCGAGCACCGTATAAGCACGAGCACGATGAATAGAAGGATTAGAGTAGTAGTAGCGGTGTGGTGCAAAGGTGAAGATGGAGGAAGGCGAAATCGGGCAGAAATCCCCCCTTTTTTTCACGGCACGGATGGCTGATAAATTTGCAACCGAGAGGATTATCTACATTCGTTTCGGAGAGCGATCGAGCTGGGGACTTTGGGGGGGGGGGGGGGGGGGGGGGAGGTGAGATTGTTTTTTTTTGTTCATTTATGCTTCTTATGTTCGCCCTCATAGCTCTGTCTGGCCTTTGTTCCGTTTTGCCGTGGCCGCGCACGTACAAAAGTATGATGATTAGTTCCATTAAATGTCAATGGATAATCTTACCGCTGCCGAGTGTTGTTGATCCGGAATGATTAAGGATGCCTTCTTTTGATATTGTTCAAATCAGTGTGAAGCTTTAGAAAGTGGGGACATGCTTTGTAACTGCATGGTTGAGTAATTATGATGATTTTTCACGTACAAACTAGCTTATAGCTAATATGTAAACATGCAGAGCGTTCTACTGTACTGCGGCATATAAATCTGCAACTTTGCACCAGCTGGTTTCGCTTCATAAAACTTCCTAATCGGTGTTTGAAACTGTTGAAACTTTTGCCAAAATTGAGGAAAGAATAGCTCAAGCATACTTTGGAAACAATCGTTTCCAGCCATGCCTGGGGATGAAAGTTTCGTCCCCACTGTTTCGTGCCCGCTGTGTGTGTGCTTTTTCCTTTTTTCACTCGCTCAAACTCAAAGCTCAAAGCGACTTTTCGCTTCCCCTTCTCGGCTGATAGCCATCAAAAGAAACGGGTGTTTTGAATTGCCACTTAAACAACGTGAAGTGTTATTTGCAAACACTCCGCCTGCCCGGATCGCTTAGATGGTAGCCCATTTTTGTCTGTCCTTGTTGCCACAAACATCGGAAAGAATGTAACCAAAAAACAAAAATGAGAAAAGAAAAAAAAAAGACTTCTTGAACGACTGTATGAACGCTGGATCATACAAAAAAAGGTAAATGTAAATGACCCTCGACTGTGGCAGCGTGAAGTTGATATGACACAGACACGTTTGAGCTTTGTGTGTTTCCCCCTGGCTTCTCGCTTGCCATCGGCAGGGCGGACAAATTTGCCACAGATATTGGGAATGCTCTTGGACGTCTGTCCCTGTGCTTGACAGCAAGAGCATTTCCCCCTAAACGGCAAATTAACAAACAACGGCCTGCGATGCGAGGTGACTTTGAACTTTTACGCGACAGCGTAATTTGTACAATGGTGATGAAAGCATTATCAACACGCTTGAAGTGAAGTGCAGGATGAAGACGATGCAAACGATGCAGACACACAAAGACGTGGCAAACCTAGCGCCGATGCTGTCTTGCGTCCTTGGTACTCTTCCTGTGCTGCAAAGTGCGATGGAGAAGCCTGGTGCTTCACGTGCCTGGTGGAGGAGGCGCATGGTGCTTTGTGCGAAGGTGCTGTGCATAATTTGCACATCACCGTGTGCACACCATCGAGCGTGGGAATTTTGCCGGGCCTGTTTTTGTTCACCCAGCGTGCAGGCATAAGGCAAAACAAAAAGGCTTGGAAAACGGTGTGTGTGTGTGCCTGGCATTGTAGAGTGTGATTGAGAAAAACGACCGACCGAAGGCTGAGTGCACACAAATGTTTGTCGAGTGAGTGCTGTGGCGTCTGGCGTCGATAGATGCCGTAGAGCGAAGCAGCACATTTGAATACACCAAAACATCGATTGTTTTTCATACCAGTAATAGCATGCGGAATTGCATATGCTTGTTTCCCTTGCTGCAATAGAAAAGACAATCTTCCAATAGGGGGGGGGGGGAGAGGGTTTGTTTGATATGTGGTGGAGAGTGTTAGTGATATTGGCGTGGGTGTGCGTCTGTGTTCCCTTTGCAAACATAGGCAAGGAAGAATTTATTCATGAAAATAAAGCTATCGTACATTCACAGCTTTGCATATCGGTTTATTGACACGGTCGGGCTGTGGCATTCATTGTGCATTCATGTGCATACATTCTATGGCGTTCCATTTGTTTTTTTTTAATGTTTGAACAGCGAAGTTATTCTTTCTTGACGTACACGCTGTACCTGTACGCTGTACCACTGTGTATGTTTATTTTTGTACCGAGATGCAAAATAAATCATATGAATGTACGTAGTTTGCAATGCAGAGGATAGCTAGTATTTCATTCTGATAAACTATTCTCGAAAAACATTCTGTATGGGTGAAAAAACAATACGGCTTATTTTATATTCCGAATTTAGGGACAACGTTTTCATGCTCTAGCTAGTTTTTATGTGTGACAAATTGACAGAAAAAGTGTGCTATATGCTCTTAGAAATACGTGGTATTCTGCATTTTTTCATATTCTACGGCTGTTAAATTATCAAATAGGAAACATCTGTTGATTTATTCTTGGCCTGACAAGATTGTTGTTGATAATGTTCTTGGTCACAAAGTTCTTTGTCACCAAATGCTTGGTCGCAAAATGCTTAACCGCAAATATCTTGGTCGCAAAGTTATTGGTCTCAAAAATCTTGGTCGCAAAGTTATTGGTCGCAAAATTCTTGGTCGCAAATCTCTTGGGCGCAATGTTCTTGGTCATAAAAATCTCTTTGTCGCAAAGTTCTTGGTCGCAAAAATCTTGATCGCAAAGTTCTTGGTCGCATAGTCCTTGGTCGTAAAGTTCTTAGTCGCAAAGTTCTTGGTCGCATGGTCCTTGGTCGCAAAGTTCTTGGTCGCAAAGTTCTTAGTCACAAAGTTCTTGGTCGCATAGTCGTTTTTTCGCAAAGTCCTTCGTCGCAAACATCTTGGTAGCAAAACTCTTTGTTACAAAATTATTGGTCGCAAAAATCTTGGTCGCAAAGATCTTTGTCGCCAAGTCCTTGGTCGTAAATCTCTTGGTCGCAAAGTTCTGTGTCGTAGAGTTCTTGGTCACAAAGTTCCTGGACGCAAAATTCCTGGTCGCAAAGTTCCTGGTCGCAAAATGCTTGGACGCAAAGTTCTTGGTCGCAAAAGTTCTTGGTAGCAAAGTTCCTGGTCGCAAAATGCTTAGTTGCAAAGTTTCTGGTCGCAAAGCTCTTGATCGCAAAGTTCTTGGTTACAAAGTTCCTGGTCGCAAAAAACCAAAAATGATCACAGAATTCTTGGTCGCAAAGTTTTTGGTCGCAAAATCCTTGGACGCAAAGTTATTGGTCGCAAAGTTATTATTCGGATTGTTCTTGGTCACATAGTTCTTGGTCGCAAAGTTCTTGGTCGCAAAGTTCTTAGTCACAAAGTTCTTGGTCTCAAAAATCTTGCCGATTGACTTGGGTTCAGCCAACATTTTCATTCAATGTTTAACGATTATAACATAAATTCTTCTTCGAGTTTAGAAAATTAAATTTACTTAAAAATTGTGTCAATTAAAACAAAAAGAATAACAAATTTTACCCGGTAGAGTACACCCAGAAGGTACATGTGCGAATTGTTAGTTGCGAGAAAGCTCTTGCGCCAAACTATAGAAGTGAAATGATCATTGAACCACAAACGCTTCTTGCTGCTTCTCAACCACATGGCACAGGGTGGAGAGCTTTCCAGCAACCATTTCTTCTTAAATCCTGCTAAATTAATGTGGTTTTGGAGGAATTGGATTACTTTTCAAACACAGCCGCTTCAACAACAGTGCTCGCAAGCGGCACACTCACAGCACTAACCGCATACCCAGCCCACGTATCGAGTTCTAATGCTTGTCGACCTCTTTGGTCAAGTGGCAATAAATTCACTATTATTCGTGTTGAATAAATCTTCATAATAAAGCGAGAAAGGTTGTGTGCGTGTGTGTGAGAGTGAGAGAGAAAGAGCAGGCATATGAAAGGGATCATGGATAAGGGGTAAGGGGATGTTTTGCACAGTGTGCGTGTGCACACTATAGCTAAATAGAGCGGTTTTAAGAGAGCTCCCCCGTTCTATCTACAGGCAGACGCACGCACACCGAAGCATTGCTTGCAAGCTTTTACCATCCACGCACTTTTGCGTACGGTGGTTTGTGGCATCGCCGTGGGAAGTGAGCGAATCATCGAGCGTAACCCGACCCCGAGGCAGGCCCACGCCTCGATCGAAAGTGAACCAACCCTCTTCTGCTGCTGCTGCTGCTCTTTGACGCTCTTTCTCCAATACACCTCTGTGTCTGTGCCAACCTTACCACCAATCGGCCAGGTCACCGATCGCACGGTGTGCCGTTCAGAAAACGGATATCGTTTACATCGGGGTAAGCTTCATGAGCTTCCACTGCTCGGGGCGCTGGAAAATGTGAAAAGTGCAAGCGTTTAGGTGTTTTCCAGCACGGTTTTTGCAGGTGTAGGCGTCACGTTACACGACGGGGTTCGAACGAGAGGGCAAGCAAAATGGGGAAAAAAATATGGGTAAAGAAAACACCAAGGCACCAAGGTCACAACGGCGCCACTCCCAGCACACACACACAAAATCAAGCCACAAAAGGAACAGCAGAAGAGCGAAAACGAAAGAAAGGATTTGCGGTGCCGCCTGAGTAATATCAAGGGGCAACACAATCGAGCCCAATGTTTATCCTATTTGAACCGGAATCGACTTTCCCACCACACCTTACGATTTGGTACGATTTTTATCATCTGCTTACGAATGCCTCCTGCCAGAGGTGAGGAAGGAGCCGGGTGTGAGTGCCTCTAGGGGGAACATTGAGAAGGAGCGAGCGAGTAGGAGAGTGATTGTCTGTACCTCGCCGTGTCCCAAAGTAAGGGGGTGGCCTGACTCGCCCGCAGCAATATGGCAAAACGGGTTGGCATTAACTGAGCTCAGGGTAGTGGTGGGTGTGTGTGTGTTTTTTTTTGCTTGCACCACTTCCATCCATGTCCGATTACAATGTGCGCCGGGTTAGGATGGAAGCGTACCCGTAGCTTTACTCCTTTTTTTTGCTGTTGCTGTTTCTCATCAATCCGAAACATTGTACGATGCAGCGTTCCAGCCCGGAGCAAACAGTTCGGAGTATGGGTGAAAGTTTGCTTTTCTGTTGTTCTCGCTTTGGAGCTCATTTTTCTGTCGTTGTAATGTAAAACACATTCACAACTTACAATCATCCCCCAATTGATGGGCAAAGAGCTGGGGCTTTCCGCAATTGAATGCATTGATTTTCACTTTGTCTGGGTACTGGTAGTACGGGAAGGTGGATTAGAGTTTGGATTGAAACGGCAAGGCGAGTGATTGGTGTTTATGTTGAGAATTTCGGCAGCAAGGGAGAATGCTAGCTGGAAAAAGGATGTGCCGCTATGCCGAGCAATGAACGTTTATGGCAATTGATTGGGTATCGCTTAATCACCGATCGTAGGTAGGGGAAAGCGGGGCAAAATGGGCATGTGGGGCAAAATGGGCACCCTCTATTTAAGCATTATTTGACTACAAAGATGCTTTCCAATGCTCAAAATGTATTCATTAGAGTGTTCTATGAACACCATGTAAGTTTCATAACCCTTACATAACAAATAACTAAGAAAAATGCAAAATAAGGTTTAGCAGCATATTGATGTAATTTTTGCCACTTCGAAAATAAGCTTAAACGTGTGTCACAGGGATGCGTTGAAGTTTTTCATGATATATTTTTAAAGATATGATATTTCTTTACAATTTGTCTGAAGAAAGCAAGGCGATTGAATGCGTATTTTTACTAATATAATAAAAAGTACAAAAATGCTTCACGTGGGGCAAAATGGGCAGTTACGCTTGGGGCAAAATGGGCAGATGCTTTTGACATACGGCGCGTGGTGAGGCTATGGTGTTGTATTTGTCGCCTCAATAATGATAACAGGCACAGCTTCAAAACATTCGATTTTGTAGATTTAAACGTGTAAAAACTGTTATAATTTTGATAACATATTTTTGGAAGAATTTTAAGGGCTTTTCTGACCAGCAAATCAAAAGATAGAACGAAAAATACATTTCACGAAACGTGCGCAAAAGCATAGACCATTACCTAAGCGCAGTTGTTGTGGCCCATATTGCCCCAGTGTTTTGACGTTTCACAGTTTGTTTACATATGCCCATTTTGCCCCAGGGCTATGCCCATTTTACCCCGTGTGTCAAAATAGCTTCTCGTAAAACATCAACTTTTATTTTACATTATTTTATTGTTTTTAAGTTGTTTTCATTATATGTGGCAATTTTAATCCATAGATAAATGGTGGAGGTATACCATAATGAAACAAAAATTGTGTTTTGTGGAATATTCAAAGGAATATTCAGTAAATTGCTTAACATGCCCATTTTGCCCCGCTTTCCCCTAAGTGATAGGGTTGAAAGGTAAGTGTTTGAAATGAGTGTTACGAAGCTGTTACTGGTAGATTGAATAAAGTGTTATGGAAGTGGTTTGTTGTATAACTTCATTATACATTCGCTAATAACCACAGAGGGCGGAGGACTTTAGCAACAAAGGCTTTTAGCATTTGACTAATGATTTTCAAACTCGATTTTTGTTTTGCTGACCTGGGTATGGGTGGAATGTCACGGCTAAATGAAGACGGCATGTTGATATTCGATGACATTAAAGCTTTTCGTTAAGCTACCATTAATCCGGCTTTTAAAGGCACGCAGCTATGCATCAGGGTTTAAATCAAATTGTTATAACCATATGATAGGAAGTTTGAATGGTTCAACGACCTATCGACATCAACGTTAGGAATACGTGAGGGATGCAAAGAGATGGGGAAAAGAGCGAAAAGTTGCAAGGAAATTGGATTAAAAAACTCGTAAGACGAACTGAAAAGTTTATGCACAAACAAACTGGGAGAATAAAAAAAAATCGCATCCAAAGTATAGCAAAACACTCTTAACGTGTTCGGTTTTGCTTTATTAATTTTTTTTATTCGTTTTGTAACTCAAATATAAAATAGATGTTTTACATATGTTAGTAGATTGAACGGATGTTTGCGAACCAATTATATTTTGTTCGATTAAAATCATACGGCGTCCTATTTGATGCAGCAGCCTTTATCATTTATGGGGTTGAATATCAGTTTTTTCAATAACCCAAACCCGAACTAGTCAGTCCTACGAAGTACAAAAGAGGTCCTACAGAGGGCATGAAAGTATTGTTGGGTTTCATGAATCTTTCGTTGAGATTCATTCACATGAATCTTCAGTGATGGTTCTTCGAATCTCGAATCGACTCTTCAAAGATTCATGAATCTCAAAAAACTCATGAATCTTCAAGGATTCATGAACCCCAAAACATCAACGAATCTTCAAGGATTCATGAATCTCGAAAGATTAATGAATCCATTTAAATTCACATATCTCCAGGAATTCATGAATGCTTAGAGTTTGAATATTGAGTTTGCGCGATCCCACCTTACATGCCCGTCGTGGGTTCAAGCCTCGCATGAACCGTCTCCCCGTAGCAAAACTAACTATACGACTGCGTGGTACTTCCCAGGAAGGCTCGAAAACATGTATAGGCTGGCATGATCACGTAGGTTGTTACGCCAAGAAGAATAATAATAAGAAGTTCAAGCTCGATTTTTGGGAGATTTATGAATTCCTTGAGATTCGTGAATTTATTGAGATTCATGAATGCATCGAGATTCATGTATCTTTCGAGATTAATGAATCTTTGTAGATTCATGAATCTTTGAGATTCATGAATCTTACCAATCGAGATTCAGATTCATTGAATCTTTTCAAAGATTCATTCAAATTCATGAATCAGAATCAGATTTACTCAACTCCACAATGAATCATTTAGAAAAAAACACATTAAAACATCAACAGAATAAAAGATTACAATTTTTTAAAGATACAACTAAAAGATTTAAAAGATACAACTCAGTCACATTTTATGCCATTAGATAAACTCAACTTATGTTAGATAATTGTTACTTGCAACATGTTACTTATAACTCAATACGAAGTAAAGCTTCCTCGTTTCTTCTTGTCGTGTATGGCATGTTAAGTCAATGTTCTCTATCGAATAAACCGTCAAGTTTATAAATCTATTTCTGCTTCATCAGCTTCGTTTTCTGAAACTGCATGAAATGAATATCATTTGAAGTCTGAGAGTTCAGTAACTCTACAATTGATCAAAGTTATGTCTTTATTTAGAACAGTCTTATGACAGCATAAAAAGCTGCATGTAAGACAAATAAAAATAATATTTACCACTAGCGATTTTTAAAAACTATGAATATGGCTAGAAACACCCGCTTCCGAAGGCATACGTTCCGTTTTGATTTAAATAAATTCCCCGAATTTTCCCAAAAGTAAATACCAACTCGCAACAAAACAGACCAGCCTTGAGCCTGTAAATTGAGTTGTCAAGTGCTTCTTCAATCCTGTAGATAAACACCATCCCATCGGTCGTCTGCCCTTGTCGTCTGCCCAACTGTCCCAATCGTTGAGTGTTCCAGAAAGGTAGGGACAGAAATCGGTTATCAAATCTTCACGGGTCAAAAAGGAAACATGCTGTTTGGGAAAAATGAATTGTTTGTCAAACAACCCAGAAGCTGCGCAAAAAAAACAAGAACAAAAAAAAAGACGATGAGAAATGAGGGAAAACTAGATAGAAAGTAGATTAAACATGTGAATAAAAAAAGGGACGGCCAGCTTTCAAAATCAGCCATTTCAAGCAACTGCGGAACCAACTTTTTCCGAATACGGGTGATGGACGGTGCGGGACCGAGTTTTGGAGGCCTTTGCACGCTTTATCCTCTTGCCGTATGAGGGCTTTGAAGTAGTAATCTTACTCAAAAGCAAGAATTCATACGGTGTACCTTTAGTGTAACCTTTAAGCAGCATTTTATTTGGTGGAAATGTTTCAAAATAGAATTTGTGTGGGGAGAAAAAACCAAACCGAAAGGACACCGCCATGGCAATGGAAAACTTCAACCGAATCGTTGGTTAGAGGTGAGCATGTTCCGGTTGGTTACAATTAAATTTAGCCTTTCCAGCAGAACCATCGGTCACGATTGAGCTCCAATAAAATGGCGAATAAAAAGCGAAATAGCATGTCGAAACAAATTCTCTATCTCTAGCGTCCAGCAAAAGGTGAACGATGGCCACCAGCGTGGAATGTTTTACACTCCCACGCACTGGCTGGCTGGGTTCGCGTGCTCTCATTGATAAGTGCGGTAGCGGTGGGATTAAATGGACGGGACGGGAGGCATATGGTACGGTTTACATTATCCTGGGCAGCTTATTCGAATTGCAAAACGTACGTGCGTGGGCACTGTTGAATGAAGCCACTAGAGCGCGGTCGGTTGACTGATTCATTCGTGACGTGTGTGGTAAAACTCGGTATTTGTTCAGCTGGAAAAATATATAAACCACCTATTATTCAAATATGTACACGTACCTCCATGCGTGTATATGGGCGAAGGTTTCTCGAGTAAAAAGTTGTCCCCATCATGTAAAACAATAAAACCAAACAAACTAGATCAAATTACAGCGAGCGTTTGGCTCGGGGGATGCACGGCAAAAGTATGTCATACCATTATCAACGTACAGCCTGTGCACACCCACCTTGGGCACGAGGCAGGAAAAGAGTGGGAGCAAAACTAAAAAAAAAATTTGAAAATCAAATTACAACAAAAAATCTCATCTACCACATCCAGCGTCCTGCATGCATGTACGTACGCTTGGTACGAAAGACAGGAGGAAATGAGAAACTTTTCCTCCTCACATGTTTTCCTGTCCTGATTTTTATCGACGCCGGCCAGCGCCAGTGATATGCACGTGTACTGGACACTGAGCACTGGGCCGTACTGGCCGCCTCGATCGATGGGAACGGCCGGAGGAACAATTTATTAACTGCTGATAAGGTAAAATCATCGACATTTACGACGAACCCTTGTTCGGGTTCGGGGCAAAGTTGGTGTGTCCGTACGGGCGAGCTTTAGTAACAGGATAATTGAATGATATTACCCCCGCTGTGGCAGCTGCGTGACAGCTACGTGTGTGGAGAGCGCGATGGACGAAGGTTAAAATAATTTACATTACAAGCCAATTTCGTTTTTAAACTCGTTTTATTTCGCCAAAGGGAAACCCCAGGCTGCAAGCGGAACGTGATGGCATAAAGGGAAACATGTTAACATTACTTTTCAGCAAGATGAGAATTTACAGTAATTGCGCTTCAGGAAAAAGCTAAAGTTTATTCATTACAGAGAATTTCCATTGACTGATGCCATTATTTACAAGATTTTTTTGACACATAAGTAAACGTAACACCTTGATGGCCTCAGTATTCGCCTAAAGGTATGCAAGCTGATAACATTGCAATATCTTTAAGCTTGTTATGATACAAAGAAAATTGGATGTTTGAAAATTACATTTCATTTCTCAAATGTGAAACTTTTGTTCAACGTTTGGTTATTGCAAACAGGAATTGTTTCACAAAGAAAATTTTACTAGTAATAGGGTGTCAGATCTGAAATAATACACACCAGAACAGCTATAAAAAATTTGTAAAAATAATAAAATAACTTTCGCTCTTTTATAAGATATTGTTTTCTTTTTCATTTAACTAACAGAACACGTCAGTAGAATATTTAAATAAATGTCAGTTATGAAATCTTAAATATGTTGCAGTTTTCAAAATAAAAGAAGAGTAATAATAAGAGACTGTATCGTCTGAATAATAAATGGATAAAAAATGTATACATTTAGGCGTTTTAGTGTTTATCCCTACTGGCACATGGATCGAACTTCTCATACTAATATGGGCATATCATTCAGTCATAGATAGCCAAATACTTAAGTGGATGAAACAGGCATAGGAAAAGAACGTTTGTTGTGCTAAACAAGAATAAGATTTAATGTTATATTGTTTTAACTATCACTTTCACGAGTGTCTTTGTTCTGCGATCTGGGAGAAACTTATCGTTTGCAGTTGCCATGGTGAGCACGTTAGATCGTCCGACTTGGAAACTGATTATTAAATACACCGCGTTAGCGAGCACAGAATCAGTTAAAAGGAAAGTAAGGAAAATTAATGGATAAGATAAGCAACATAACAGGTTTCCGACAAACAGTTTTATGCTCCTGCTTACTTGAGCACAAAAGCGTAACCTTCAGTGCGTTGTTTGGAGGAGCTTTATTTCTCCCAGCATAACCAAACCACCAGCTGCGATATGTGCATATAGTTTAGTCGTTTGTGGAAAACTGCAGAAGGTTGCTGCAGGCAAAAATGAAATGACGTGTGGTTTCTGCACACACACACACACACACTCATACACACGCGCAACCGTATACTCTCCCCCTTTTCAGACGTATGAAAGCATGAAGTTGGCCGTCACTTGGGCGCTCGCTTTACCGCTCCTTTTGGCACAAGATCTTAGATCGGCACCGATAGGAAACGTGAAACGCTCCATTAGGAGCGCACAGCCCAGTAATGCTCACAGGTTGTCGACATTTATTATGCTCGCCAAGAGCTAAACTTACCTCGAAGGCTCGTCATCGTGTGTGTGTGTGTGATAAGTTTTATGGTATCAGGTACGGTGGAGCTGGTACAGGGAATACTTTTATGAGCTGCTAAAAACTAATCTTTATCCGAACGAAGGACGGCACCGATTCGAAGAGGAAGCAAGGGTACGAACGACGATGCGGTTTATTAAATTATTCGCCATGTACCGGGTAAATGGAGTAGGCGAATGGTTTCCCCTTGAACGGTTTGACGGAGTGTAAACTTGTTAGAAAAGTTATTTTTAGCATGGATTAAGCCAAGACGTCGAACGCTGCTCAATGAGAAGGCAATGTATGAAGCAGCAGGTCCAGCAGGTTTAAAAAGACTGTTTAAACATATCTGTAAGTTAAATAGTTAAACTTTGAATTTCGGACAGTTTGTTGGAATAATATAACCATATTATACGAGCAAACGTACATCAAACGTATCTCGAAACAAAACACTGGATTAGAGGTTACATTCTACAGAGAAATATAGAGTAATCGACAAATAGGAGCAGACAGTTTCAACCAAATACTAGGAATGCTGGATGTTGATGATAAACGATGAAAAGCTTGACCTATACAAAATTCCACAACACACTTCATGACAGGAAATTTCTTCAGAAAGATGGCCTTTTCGTCCCAAAAAAAATGCCAATGTTTCCCAATGCATTGCTGCCTACGCTACTACATACCTTTTTGATGGGTGTACTGTATCTCAACAGGAAAAGCACATTCCAATCCTGCACACACGCGCACACGTTGCTGTTCAGAAAATGATAAAACATTTCAGCTTTCTCAGAATAGTAGTCTTTAAATACATCATCACATACGAGTCGCCAGTAAACGAGTATTCCTGAGAAAGCTCTTCATCCAGTTCTACCAGTGCGGATGATGTTGTCTTATCGTTTTATCGTGAAAAACTGCACATTACACTATTTTTATGTTCACTTTTACGGACCTGTTTTACGGGCGATAGTGTATTAAAAGCTAACGTCTTGCATGTTTAACTAGCTACAGTGGTAAAAGTTCTCGCCGAGGGGAGCTCCAGAACGTCGAAACGCGGCAAGTTTGATGAGCAACGCTTTCGCCAGAAACCCATTAGCGCTAATGGTGCCATCTTGGCATTCCGGCAATTGCACACATGCGATTGGATAATTGTCGCAGTGGAATAAAAGAAGGAAGCACATAAAAGTTTTCGCAGTGCTGCTTTTGCTTCAGCGGATCTAGCGAAAGGGTAGAAGTTTTTAGTTCACATCTCATAAAGCTAAGCAGGAACTGGCGTGTAATGTCAATCGCTGTACGAAAATCTGTCACATTTTGGTGATCTTTTATGATGACCAGAAGTAGTTTATTTGGAGGTGAAATCCTTATGGTACCTAATCTGGAATTGAGATTAGTATTAGTGATTTTTTAAAGGTTAAAGCACACCTCATGGTTGAGACTCATCGTTTGAGTAGTTCGTTTATATTTTGATTAATAGTTTGTTTAATAGGTAATTAAATAAGCTTAATAAGCTCAAAGTATACTTTTAGGCGCTTAAAGGAGTCCAGATAGGTATATATGTTAGCTTAAAAACCTCAAAGTATATCTTTAGGCGCTTAAGCGAGCTGATACCCTGATTATAAGGCAACACATGTTGGCATATCTAAAACAAAACAAAAATCTTTATCTTAAACTTTAGCAATGGTCTATACTTTGACCAATATTCAGAAGACATTATGATAAATCACTGTTAGCCTGTAATGCTTACGTTTGTTGGACGAAATTTACTTCTTCGGTCCTTCTTCTATGCAGTTATTTTGTTTAATTCTGAATGCTTTTAAACCAATTTATGCGTCTGAATCTTTGAATTATGTGTAATATGTTCTA
Organism: Anopheles coluzzii; assembly: GCF_943734685.1. Classification (NCBI taxonomy): domain Eukaryota; kingdom Metazoa; phylum Arthropoda; class Insecta; order Diptera; family Culicidae; genus Anopheles; species Anopheles coluzzii. The sequence continues at coordinate 74,579,195 of NC_064671.1, forward strand.
TATTTTTCATTTCACAATGTAATCAAACAGTCCCAACTGTGGCTGTCTAATTTTGCTTAAGGGTCGGTCGGCGAGAGCCAAATTCATTAGTTTCTCTGGTAGGCTTATAACAACAATGGTTGTAGAACCTATTAAGATGATAATTATTTTGATTATTGAGCTTTATTATTATTCTGTTATTCTTGCTGCGTGATTCTTCTTCTTCTTTGGCTCAACAACCGATGTCGGTCAAGGCCTGCTTGTACCCACTTGTGGGCTTTGGCTTTCAGTGACTAATTGATTCCCCCCCATAGCAGGATAGTCAGTCCTACGTATGGCAGCACGGTCTATTTGGGGATTGAACCCATGACGGGCATGTTGTTAAGTCTTACGAGTTGACGACTGTACTACGAGACCGGCGTGATTATAAACTCAATTTATAGCATACAATAGTTTCTTCAAGGAAAGCATTCAAACGGATTGTGCACCTTTACAATTTAAGTACTTGTGGTGCTTTTCCACGATTTTTTAGGATTAGTGATTATCAAGACTTCAAGAACCAAACTTCTAAAATGCCTTTATTTTAAAGAGTTAAATTGTAAGGTTCTTAAACACTTCTATTAACTGCTTCATTTATTGCACATCGTTGCGAAAGCTCATCTAAAGGCAAAGATCGAATCAGGTTTGATGATATTCGGGTTTACTTTACGCCAGCATAACGGTCACTGTTATGACAGCGGAAACCTGTTGAAACATTTTTGCAGAAAAAAAAATGATGCTAGATCCCGCAGCGCACCGAAGCGATCGCTGAGGCACCGTATTAATATGCATGAGCATGATTCCCTTTACACGGGATGAAACAAACACACGCCCCACACGTGTGTATTTGTACCCTTCTGGTTCCCTAAAATGCGCGCGCTCGTACGTGTGTGTGTTGTGTGGCTCTTTGAAACCACTCCGGTATCATCTATCCCCTATGGCGAGGGTCTAACTACATGCTACTGCTGCTGCTGCTGCTGCTGCTACTTCTTAAGCTCCAATTCGTATGCGATGCAAAACGAAATGAAAAACAGAAGAACCCTTTTCCCAAACTCAGCCAGAGAAAGACAGCGCTCCTAGCGTTACGAAGGTACACCGTGCGTGTACAGAACGTTAAATGCAGCTGGTTGTAGAGGTGGTTGGTTGTTGTTGTTATTGTTGTTGTTGGGAGGAATATCAAACTCACAAATTACCAGCTTTTTAACTTGGCACTATCACGAAGGCAAGGCCATCCGACCGCATTCGGTTTAGTTTCGGTGGCAGTGCAGTAAAAAAGTATAGCCTGCACACGCTGCATCGCTATAATTGAGCGGGTATCTTCTCCGTCGAAAACGACTTTCGGGGTGGGTTGGCACTGGAAAAACAGCAGCAAAACAAAACCTCCCTACCATTGAGGTTAATGGGGAAGCTCCGAGCGTAAGGTGTAAGTTGTGGGGCGTTAGGAAGGGCTGAGGAAGTTACCGTTGTTGCGGGGGTTGGAAAACTCCGCTGAGGATGGAAGTTTTCGTTCGACAAATGGAGTGTTGTTTAGTTCACCCACGGCACATCCCGGGTGTTGTGACATCGCGCTGCCGGGTGCACGGTTTTACGAGAAAAGCACTTCGAGACGTGTGGAAATAGTTTAAATAGGTATGCTCACGTTACGCTCTGATGAGAATTGGGATCGAAATGCATGTGCATGTCTGTCTGTTTGTGTGTACATCTGGGTTGGCGTCAACTTGATCCCCTGCTCAGTCCTGGAGAATGGGAAGCCATCGAAAGTCGAAGTACGCTTCGGATGCAAATGGGAATTGTGATGGCAGTTTGTGTATGACTGTTTATTTTTTAGGTTGGTTCGTGCTATTTTGCCCAAATAAAAACTACAACCAACTACCGTTGACAATTTCCCTACACCCGTGAGCCCGGTGTGCATTTCGGGTGACACACTGCTCAAAAGGGATTGCAGTGTGAAAAATAAAACCAGCCCAAGGTCACCACCGGCATGGAGCGCACCGAAGCTGGAAACTGATAAATGGCAACCCATTTCGCGTTGCAAGTTCCAGTTTAGCTTAACGCAGAAGAGTGATTGTAACGTATTTTTCATGTCAACCCATCGCTGACACGGTTCCAGGCCGCGCGAGGGAAGTGAGGGTTTGGTGGAAATGGCATTAGCTATGGAGAAGCGAAAAAAAAAACTGGCAGCAGAGGCAGATTCTTGGAGAATGGAGTTTGGAGGAAAAAAAACGCTTTAGAAAACCCGAGGAAAATGGGATTCCGCATATTCCGGGTAAAGTTTAACTCATCATCCATCTGGTGTCTAGCGAGAGCCAGCATCGTTATACGCATCTGGTTCGGAATTGAAATGACAAAAATCTCATACACATACACACAAACACACATTTGTTACGCACGTTACACACGCTACGCTTTGGAACAATATGGCACTTTAGGATCCCAAAAAAAAAAAACTAAAGCAGGACCATTCTCTATAACCGTTGTCGTACGTGCGTATTACGAGCTTTTCTCTCCAGCTCTTTTCGAATCGTATGTGATGACGATAGCTTTCCGGTGGCCGTAATGGTGTCAGTTAGCGAGCAGGATATATGGGATATATGGACCCATGGACTGAAACCACATTTAAAATGGCACGGTTTGAACTTTAATGTCGTTTGGCGTATAAGTAAAGCGACCTGACTTACTGCGGGGATGCTGGGCCACGAAGAAGAAATGGGCGCCGCGTAGCAAACGATCCGATCACCCCCCCCCCCACGGGTTGCGTATTTGGAAGAAGTTGCGATTGGAGCAGGGATCGTGTTTCGGTTTGTAATTTATGGATACCCCGGTGTCCGGTGCGGTCTGGTCGGGTGGTTTTTTTTTGCATTGCGCGACAGATTTTCCGAACCGGAATGTAAAGAACATGGGAAGAAAAGAATGAAGGAATGTATTCATTTTTCATGCATTAACGTCGCTGTGCATGTTGTGCGAAAAAATAGCCGGTTTCAATGTGGTAGGATAGTAAATCCATTAAATCGTTTTATTAAAAATAACATATTCGATAATATTATTATATTTAAAGTTTTCATTTTAAAAGATTTACAATCATAAACATACTGCAAAAATATTACTGTTCTAAATGAATTTAAATCCGCATTGGAGTATTAAAGAGAGAGCACAACGCAAAGCGTCGAAAAACTGCATATACAGTCATGAAAGATTCAACAGCTGGGTACACTTTTAGATACTTCCGGTATTAATATTGGGGCCCTTCACGATTCTAGTTAGTTTTTTGTATGGAGTTTGACAGTTGGAGGTTGAAATCATGTAAACACTCCATACAAACCCACTCAAAAAACTAGCCTGCAATTTTCAGTCTAGATCAGGGGCCTCCAAACTTTTCAGCTCGCGGGCCGCATTGCTTCAAAAATAACTATGTTGAGGGCCATTTGACGCTAACTTTAACTGATGAGTGAACGTTTAAATCTCTTTTTTATAATAAAATACCAATGATACTTGTACAGTTTCGTGTTACTAAAGCTTGATTTTGTCTAAGAAAAGTAAAAAAAAAACATTTTAATTTTAAAAATTCATAATAACGTAATATTTATATTAAATCTGACAAAGTCATCGTGGGCCGCATTATAAGCTCTTGAGGGCCGCATGCGGCCCGCGGGCCGTAGTTTGGAGACCCCTGGTCTAGATTATTCTAGCCTCAAAGCTAGTGTTAGATTCGAGTACCTGCTCGAAAACACGGTGTTGTTTACATTAACCCCAAGGTGCATTTAAGAGATCACATGGTGGAATCTAGAATCAAAGTGTATGTAGTCCAGGTGGTCTCATAGCATGTTTTTTATAATCAAATTTGAATATCACTTTTTGACAGGATGGATGAAAACTTGTGCACAAACAAGCCTTCTGGAGGCTTGACGAATACATAAAACACTCTTAAAATCTTCATTCAGAAACAGAAGCGATAAAAATCAGTCTTCTAAATTCATACACCTTGGGATAAGCCCACCTGTATATTATACTCAATTAGATAGCTGCTCGAAAACTGTTAGACAATGCAAACAGCTCAGTCTACCAACTTAAAACGGAAAGGACCCCGTAATTAGCAAAACATGTTTGAATATTTAAAATCATGTTAATAAATAAGCTTGAAGCAGTGAAAACATAAAATGACTCAAAAGATAACAAATCCATACGTTGGTTAAACAGAAGGAAAAAATGCGTTGTAGTGGGAAGAACATTTTAAATAACAAACGTTCTTGTTAACAAACAAATGTTGTCCAACCATTAATATTGAGACAAAAATAAGCAGGAAAATAAGCGCGAAGACTCTATAAAACAGTATTTCGTACCTATCATGACCACGCACCTGGTACCAAGAGGAGATACTGGCATTTAAATTTTTTAAATTTTATTTTATTGGGGAATTATAAAATAAGGGAAAGCGGGGCAAAATGGGCATGTTTAGCAGTTTACTGAATATTCCATTGAATATGCCACAAAACACAATTATTCTTGCAATATTGTGTGCCTCCACTATTTATCTATGGGTTAAAACTACTACATAGAATGAAAATAACTTAAAATCATGAAAACAATGTAAAATAAAAGTTGATGTTTTACGGGAAGCTATTTTGACACGCGGGGTAAAATGGGCATAGCCCTGGGACAAAATGGGTATACGTAAACAAACTGTGAAACGTCAAAACGCTGGGGCAATATGGGCCACAACAACTGCGCTTAGGTAATGGTCTATGCTTTTGCACGCGTTTCGTGAACTGTATATTCGTTCTATCTTTTGTTTTGATGTTCAAGAAAGCCCTTAAAATTCTTCCAAAAATATATTATCGAAATTAAAACATTTTTTACACGCTTTAATCTACGAAATCGAAACTTTTCAGTACGTAACTGTGTCTGTCATCATTATTGAGGCGACAAATAGCCTCACCAACCGCCATTTGTCAAAAGCATCTGCCCATTTTGCCCCAAGCGTAACTGCCCATTTTGCCCCACGTGAAGCTTTTTTGTATTTTTGGTTATATTAGTAAAAATTTGCATTCAATCGCCTTGCTTTCTTCAGTCAAATTGTATATAAATATCATATCTTTAAAAAGATATTATGTAAAACTGCAACGCATCCCTATGTCACTGATTTAAGTTTATTTTCGAAATGGTAAAAATTAGATCAATATGCTACTAAACCTTATTTTGCATTTTTCTTGGTTATTTATTATGTAAGTTTTATGAAACTTACATGGTGTTCATAGAACACTCTAATGAATACATTTTAAGCATTGGAAAATATCTTTGTAGTCAATTAATGCTTAAATAGATGGTGCCCATATTGCCCCGTTTTGCCCCAATTTTATTACTATTTATTTTTACATAGAAGCTGACTCAATTCAAATGTAATCTTGTACTGTATTCGAAAAGCTGGAGCTATACAATAGGAGTGTTCTACAGGATTGCTGTTATTTCTCATCTTCTAACTACTGCTTGTAGCACACTCAATAATGCCTTCAGAAGCCAATTCTGAGCTAAAAGCTGAGTAATTTCAGAATGCTTTATATTGCAAGACATTCGTTGTGGACAGACGATGCTATGAAACAATTCCTGGTCAAGAGATGTTTTATTTTCCAGTGAAAATAAGTAAATTTTATAAGTGAAAATAAGCAAAGTACAAAGGCCATCGCCCAGTTCGCATGAAATAGTATCCTCGATCATGATAGCAAGGTTCAACATCACGAGAATCATAGCTTGCTAACTACGCGTCCATGGTTGACTGTTTCTTCGCAATAAGCTCCCACGTGACTGCTTGTGGCGTATTTACTACGAGTTGTGCGGAACGAGATCGAGCGAGCTGCAGTTTGCCCCACAATTCCAAGAAACCCCACTAAACCAACGGTATTGATTACAGTACACCCACTGCACTTTACCGATGATTTATGGTTACCGTTTGATAAAGATGATGTTGCAGTTGCGCCCGATTGCGTTGCTTGTTCCGTCAGTGACCAGTAGTTGTTGCACCCGATGCCATTCTACTCGATCGGTTGTATCGATCAGCTTAGCGTCAGAATAGTTCGGATACAGTTGGTAGTCAAGTGTTGGTTGTTTTTGATGGATCACAACACGGGATGGATGAATTGTAGTACAGTTTTTGCTCCTCTCTCTCTCTCTCTCTCTCGTTCACATCGTTCACACAACCAACCATCGATTTGTGGTGGCACACAAGACGAATGGTAGCACACAAATGGGTACAGACGGGTCGCTTCACGCCAAAAACCCGGGGGCTTGGGGGCTGGCTTGGTCGATGCAGTAGTGGTAGCCACCGCTAATGGCTGTAAATGACTTTGGCTATCATATTTTATTGCTGATATCGGGTTTCCGACACCTTGATTCAGCGCTATCGGTTATTGCTGCGCCACCATTATTAATACCTCCCATCATTTATGTTGCATTTTTTTTCAGGAATAGCAACCGACAGCTGGTGAAAACGTGTCTAGAAAGAAAAAACTAGAAGGTAAGCGCTAACTAAAGGCTAAAATTTTAATCATAAGGTTTAAAAAAGACAAAATTGTATAATAATTTGAATTGTAAGCAATAGGAAAAGGAACGTTCACATAATGTTAGCAGATTCAAATTTCCATTATCATTTTTAAAATGCTTCGACGTATAGCTTATTGTCAAATAATTTAGTAAAATTTATATCCTAAATCAATCATTAATTAGCTCTGAAACGCACTATGCAATTTTTGCACCGAAATATTCAACCAACGCGTCCTGGTGAATGGTATGCCGGAACTAATAACCATCGCTTAGTTCCAATAATGCTCCATCGGGTATTAATTATGACATTCATTACTCATCGACTAGCTTCCCACTAATTGGAGAATTCTAGTCCATAGTAAAGCACACCGAATCGGCTAATGTATCCATTCGGAATCATAACTCATGTACACGAACCGTGACTGAGATTGTACGGATATGAATGGGGGGTTTTGTTGATTATCTTCGTCCCTGGTCGATCGAGAGGGTAGTGGGAGGGGGGGGGGGGGGGGCTACTCATCCCTTTCATTCAGCAGCATATTTGTCGAGATTTGTTCGCAGAGAGAAATTCCACCGAGGATTGCTTCATTTGGCTCGGGCTTGATTTTGATGAGAAATATCTCCGCAGCGAGACCGCAGCAGCTTTTGTTGTTTGTGCAGAAGAAGCTGTTTGTGACGAAATGATCCATTGGGTATAAATATTTCATGTCCATTCTTTTCGAAGTGGCTTTGTGGTAGAGGGAATTCTGTGGATTACTTAAAGCAGCATCTGAGCGTTTTTAACGAGCAGTACGCATTGAAAATTATATGTTTTTAGCTTTTAGGTATGGTATAGTATATGGGAGCGCCTAAATTTATGCAAGAGGTACACAAATGAACGTGGAAAGAAAAGCAAACAGAACACGCTTAATTCTAACTAGAAATGTAATTTATACTTTCAAGACGTTTCTCAATGGCTCAAAATACTTTCTTCTTGAGCGATTCTTTATTAAAGAATAGAAGAAAAACATGCCGAAAGTAGCCTTTTTTGTAAATTCCTATGCAGGAAATTTAAAAAATTAAGTCCATCGCATTCTAGTACAAATTACTAACCATTAAAGGGCTAAGCAAAGAGTGGTCGCTGCCCCGGATGGAAGCTAAGGACAGCGTTTGTCTTTTTTGTGTGTAAGATATTACAAAACTTTGCGAATTATCCCGCACACAACAAACGCTTGGTTAATGACCGGGAAACCAACATCCTTCTGCTGGCGTGAAACTTTACCTATTTTCCCAACCAAGTGCAGCTCCCGTACTGCCCACGAAATCTTCTCCCGCTGCAACAACTGTTTAGACTAAGGGCGCTAATTAATGCTGTAACTCTTGCGCCAGCTACCAGCTGCTTTAGCAGGCCGTGGGAAGCTTGTAGTGGTAGCTTGCGTACCATTCGCCAGCAAGCACCAAGAGCTTTACGATCGTGAATGGAAGAGAGAGAGAGGCTGAGAGGAATGAAAATGAACAACAGAGAGCGTGGTAGATTATTGGCGAAATGAATGTTGCTTCTTTTTTGGAATAGCACTCCCGCAAGATGATGATATCATCAGTACCTCCCAAGCTCACCATGAGGATGCTAACTTAAATTCGTTAAAGTCGTTCCTTATCCTTCAGCTCAAAGTGTGTAATAAATACCTCTTCACCTTCATCGCTCCGTGTGTTTTCTACGAAGCCGTTGCAAAAGAATGTGTTCTGATAAGCCCGATACGCTACCACTAGTGATAACGATTTACTGCGACCGCCGGCATGTGGCGTGTGCAGAAAAAACAGGCGATTTATTATGGCTACATTTTTGATTGCGCTTTGCCGTGCTGTCCTCCTTCTGGCGGTGATGCCGCTGCCGACATCAAGGCGCGCATACGCGAGTGCCGATGATTGGTGAAAGTGTTCGTGTCACGATATTAAAACGGGCTGCCGAAGGGGTGCTGAATCATAAGCGGAAAATAAATAACGTTTTCCGCTGCGATGAAATGTATATTGCAAGGGAAGTAGTAAGGAAGGGAATACAAGGAAAGTGGACTGGGGAACAACATTTCAAACCATCTGTCTGCTGGTGGGAAGTGTGATATCGTAGAAAATCATATTGCACCAGCATTGATTGGCCCATAAATTTGGCCCCGGGAACAGGGATTATTCGCTAGCAGGGAGAGCAGAGATTCGAGTCGAGTCATCAAAATGATGGACTTTTGTTTCCCTCTTGGCAGGATGCGTGTACGTGTAGAGAGCGTTGTTTGCCGGGAGCGAAAATAGGAAATCAATAAAGATAGTTTATTAATCATTAGGTTTTGATGAGCCAGTCGTCTTTCCTGAGTGGACACGTTTTAATGCGGTGCGTTTTTGCTGCGATGATTAAATGAAATGTGATGATCCTATAAGCTTTAGACGGGAATATAAAGAGTGTATGAATTCTAGTTGGAAAATGACATGAAATGAACTATGACGATTACTTTATACAAAGTGAAGCAATATTTTTGAAATTATTCATCTACAAACAGACCATAAATAGCCTGTTGACATTAGTGCGTCCTTTATCGGTCGCTTTTCAATATAATGTTTTGTTTCCATATAATTACAATAATTGCAAGAATACACAGCTTCATTTTTAACAAGTTTTATGGAGACAATTTTTAACAAAATAATAGTATTTTACAGATTTTCAAGTGTTCATCATCATCATTATCATCAATTTTCTCAAAGTAATGTTTACCCATACTTTACCTAAAATGAGCGTTCCCTTGTAACTATTGATAAAAACCTATGATTATTTAAAAGTTACTCATTACCAAATCGTTTAAATTCTTTCACATATTTTACTGCAGGCATAACAAACCATCTCCAAGCAAAGTGATTTTTTTCTTGTCATATAAATGCATATGTGACTGTTCTATGTTTCAAATCACTAGAGACATCACGCTTTAAATTAGAAATTTTACTTGATATACTTGGTCTGGGTCTAATTCATTTAGTCTCGAATGAATCAGAGTCAGATTCAGGTAATTGGTTTACGCATGCCAATAGGTTCAACCCAACGGTTCCAACAGTGGGTTCAGTTCACTCGAGATTTTGAACCATGGTGGACAAGTTTTTAAGACGTACGGTTTAACGATTGTATCAAGGGACCAACCTTCAAAACTAAATTAATCTTCGAAGACTGAATATTAACATACTCATATCATGAAAAGGTATCTCAAAGACTTAGGGGTGTGTTAAGAACACTCCTTTGAGGCTATGAACAAAAAAGAAAAAGTTTTTTTTTACTGGAGCATATGAGCAAAATGATATTAGTTATGCGAGTTATATGTAATTTTCCTACTTTTAATGATCTTGCAAATCAATTCCTACGATACATTGATAGCAAATTATGAATATTCGCATTTTCGCAAACCTAGCCCCTGCCTAATCAAACTGTTCGCTTTTGTTTACGACGCCCACCCAATAGCAACGTCCTGTAGCAAAGTGATCTCTACCCCCCTCAAGATTTATCATAAAACGCTAAATTATGCTTCTTATCGTAATTATCGCTACGGCTGGAGCATCCCTAATGAAATCCCCGCTCACAATAGTACAGCTGATAGCGCAATTAGCGTTTTAACGATCTACGACCGGATCTGACTATCCTCCGGCTGGCGGGAGGTGAATAATTTTCGGCACCCGCACATCACCTCCGTTTGCAACTGCTCGTAAACAGTTTCAGCACAGATCGGTGAAGATTACCGAGACAATTAATATAAAGTACCGTGTGTGTCTTACCGGTCGGCGCGGCGTCCTGCCCCCGTGAAAACCCCGTTTGGCGTGATGTTACGTGTACAATTATCTACCCTTAGCTCGGGTGTTTCGCTTTCCTGTGGTACCGCGTCTACCGTACCCAGAACAAACGTTTACGATCGCATCCGCTACCGGTCCGAAGTCCCGTCCGGTGGTAGAATCGGGTCGGGAATAATTTATGAATCTGCTCTAGGGTGGCTATCGGGGTTTTGGGGAATGGCAGAGTCCTCCAAATTGACTGGCGCTATTTGTTTGGCTGGAAATGGAAAGGAGCAACACTGTGCGAGCGTTCCGAGAGGGAGATGGAGTGGTTTCTTGTACACTTAATTTCCATTGAAGGATGAGAATAACGTGGTACTGTCAATCGGTTCGTTTAGTGTAGCGGTTGATGTGGCGTTTGGAAGAAGAACATTATCTGTTGTAAGAAGAAAATGTTCTTTTTTTGTTACAATTTTACCAACTCACAATGGGCATTTTCGAATAAATGCTGTAACAAAATCTTCGTTCTTATATACTTACATGTTATAGGGTTTTCTTGTGAATTGTTGTACTAAGTTTGTTAGTGTAGATTATTGAACAAATAATGATTATTAGTAATTCTGAGTAATATGGGATCCCATCTAGACTTCGTGTACGATTATTTGATTAGGTTTTAATTTGCTGGTTATTTGCTAGTTATTTCAACAATGGAGCCGCCCAGTAGATCGTAGTATAAAAATATAAATATTTTTTTTATTTTTGTAGAATTAATTCTTAAACAAAATGTATCAAATGTCCTTTTCATATGTGCATCCTGATTCAAAATATCTACAGTACTTTAAATGATAAATGTAATAAGAATGCACGTTTTTAATTTCAAATTTTAATTCCGATAGTTTTGTCCCGCCTTCTATCCATTGTGCAAGGATTATACCGAAGTGTAATCATTTCACTTGTCACTTGGTTCACAGTGAACATGTTGCAACAGGAGATGCAACGGTTGCACCGGTAAGTGGGCCAGGAAAAGGAAAAACTATTTTCAACCCAGTTTGCTCACCCAGTCCAATAATCTGCTTACGATCGATCGGTTTTGTTTGTCTTGGATGTTCAGTAACAACAGCGTACCGACCTTTCCATACAATGAAACGAAGGTAGCAATAGGGTTCGTGTTTATCCGTGGAGTGGTTTTCATCCACGCTGCTCGTCCGTCCGTGCAGCAGCCTGGAAGAGAAAAGTATCTGGTTCAGCGTAATAGCAGCCAGCAAAGAAAGTGCACACCGTACCGGGAAGAATTACTTGCACTCAGAAACGCCGAACACGCCACCATTCGGGTGGATCACACAGTAAAGGGTAGGCGGCAGACCAAAACGAAGCGCGACTATGTATTGACGGATCCTTCACGCGCGGTCGGTGAAGTTTTACGGTTATCTTGCAGCGCTTGATTAAAATTCAAACTATGAGCTCGATATTTAATCAACGCTCAAGTGCAGCCCGCACTACAAGCAGCGTGGCTGGCAAAAGAGCACTGGTGTGAACCGTTGCATCCTTCCAACGGTGGTAAATCCTTCAAGATTGGGTGGCGTGGAAGTTTGGCGTAATTTAATTTGAAACTTACCACCCCAACCGACGGCGGTTTCGCTAGTTGCGGACTCATCTCACTTTTTGTGTGTTTTGCTTAAGCAAACGGTGAAGGGGAGAGGGAGGTAAAACGTTTTAAATACACAAATTAATACGAAAGATAAGCGTAAAGATTGTGAAGGCGTTTATAGGAAAAGAAGACTTAGCACATAACTAATAGCATTTGTGAATTATGAAAATTACATAAGCGTCTTTTTGACGATAGAGTCAGAGTTTTGTTTCAGATTTCAAGCTTACCTAAGCACATGCCCGTCACGAGTTTATGCTCCATGCTCCGGACACACTATTTCAAACACTAACTGATGAAGTGTAGCATTGAATCAAATGGCCAGGAAAAGTTATCAAATAAGAGGCCAGAACCAATTTAGGTTGTTATAGTTTAGCTAAAAGTAAGACTATGAACAGAACTTGATAAATATTTACTTTAACGACACCTGTGTAAAATTGTTTAATAAAAGAGCCAGCTATGTGACATTTGTTCTACATTTTTATTCAATTTCTGGATGATTAGTGCTCGAAACACTAGAACTTGTGTATGGGTGTGTTATTATCTGAGTCGAAACGATTTTAAAAGGATTTTTTCTCAAATTCCCTTAACATGAAGCACTATAAGGCATGTTCAAGGTTCCACTTAAATGGAATTAGACCGAAAGTCCGATTTTTGAGCTTGAAAATGTCACCTGAGTTGTTAACAATGGATACCGCCTAAATGTATGCAAATGATTATGAAGGTGAGTTTTAATTGCGGGCCTAATATAAGGCAAAAAAAGATATTAATTTTCTTGTTAAATCTGAGAGAAAATAAGGCCCAAAATAAAAAAAGTCAACTTGAAAAATATATTTTTAGAAATATATTAAATATATTGTCTGTAAAAAGAAAAATATTGCATAGCTCTAGGCGCCGCACTCTATCGATTGCACGATGTTTAGTTTAAAGTTAACGACTCTTTTCGAGCAATTTTACCTCATTTAAAAAAAACATTATTCAAGCTTTATGGAGTCAGAATTGCTCGATACTTTCACATCGCGACATTCCTCTGCATCCACTCAATTCGGTTTATGAATCTACAGTAAAGTTTCGCATGTACCTTAACCGAGTAATTCCATCGCTGCTATTTTCATTACGCCTTTGTCAGTCAATTTGAAATGTCGCATCCGTCGCACATGCAGGTAACAGTTTCATCTGACATGTCTTCCTTTCGGGCTTCGTCGTAAAACGAGTTTGTTTTTTTGTGTAACGGCAGCAGCAAGCAATATTCATATTTTCCACTCCGTGCTGTTTGCTGCCTTGCGTAGGTGGAACACACCGGCAACGATTCTGGCCTCGTTTGAGTGACATTGTACCGACGCCGATGACAGCTGCCTCCGAAGAACGTTACACGCATGCACTCACGCAAGATCAAAGGCTGCGGAGGGGGACGGATTATGGTCGAGCCTGCCCGTACGATGTAACGTCTGCTGCCCACCATTTACAGACAAGCTGACTGTGTATAGACGTACAGTTATTTTCATTACCGTTCTAATTCATTCGCTACTTTGCAAGCACACACACACAGAAACACTCACACAGTGGTGAGTTGATTGCGGCTGCTGCTGGCAGTCGTCGTGCTGCTGCTAACGTACAGCCAGGTACAGGTGGCATGGAACAAAACCGGAGAACCATCAAGAGCATCGTACCCCCGGGGAAACCACTGCCGGCGGTGACGAGCCGTCCCGTGTTTTCCGATACACCTGGGGCCTGTTTCGGGATTGAAGTGTTCTTTCCTCCCGTGAGATGGCTGCGCTCATACGCAAAAGGGAAGAGAACAAGAGAGAGTGTGTGTGTATGGCGATGTGATTGAATAAGTCAGTCCGTACAGTTTGTTCTGCGTGTTCTGGCACTTACGTACAGCAAACACCTGGATTAAAAGCAACCGTGGTTTGTGAGAGGCAGCGAGGCACATTAGTTCCTAGACAGCTTTCTAGTGACAGGATGGCGCATGGATGGCGTGCGAGCTCGTCCTCATACGTGCGGGAATGTGTAGGATGCTGACGCTGTTGTGCTTACCTTCAGCACGATTTGTACACGAAACGTACGGCTGAGCGCGTTTAATTATAGTTAGCATCATTTCAGAAAGTCAAAGGACAGCTCAATGTCAGAGGGGTATTCTTAATTGAGCGAGCCATAACGTGCGCTGGTGTTCACAATAACAGCTTATAAGTGTTTGTATGGTATTTGTTTATAAGCGTCAATATTTACCTAACGGCTGCTTCTCACTTACTTTAAATAAGTACCATTTGTTTAAAATACACTGCATCAAAAATACAATAATGTAACATGTCTGGTTTTTGGCTCTTCTATTGCACTTTTGTAAGACAAATTGCATACTTTAAGGCGTTTATTTTGAATTATTTGCAACATTGGGTTTGTTACTTTAAAACGCCAAAAGTTATGCAATTAAATATTCCTGTTTTATTGGTATACAACAGCAAGCTGCTGACCTGAAGGTTTCCCTTAGAAGAAACTTTTCTTTGAACTATCTTATTACAGAACATTGGAATTAAAGCACAACACGAAACCATTGAAGCTTTCCAAACATGCTGGTCACATCGTTTGGAAGCTAAAGAGGAAAGCAAAATCTGACCTTAAAACTGATGCTAATACGATCAAAAACCTGATTCATTGAGGCACTACGCTTTAGGATGCCTTTCGTGCATTGTGTTAGTTTTAGCCCATCTTCAATCAAACTCTCAAAAAGCCGAACCCTTTACCCTCTTCCCCACTAATAGTAAAATAGTTTTCCAGCAGTTTGGCATTGTTCCGGGATCCGCCTGGGCAATGGAGCTAGCATTTACAATTAGCATCATACGGCGGCAAGGGCTCGAGCTAAAAGCACACTGGCGAAATACCGAAGCAGCAGCGTGCCGCTGGTCATCGGGCGACAGCTGCAAAAGCAAGGCAACAAAAGCAAGGAATGCTTGCTTATGCACGGCACGGTTACGGAACCTGAAGATTCCGCACTGTTTAGAAAGCGCAAGGAAAACAATGCCTTCCCTAGCCTTCTCTTTCTCCCTCTTGCTCGCCCGCTCTTTCTGTTTGTGTTGCTGCATCCTGATGACCCGTAAGTGCACTTGTGTAATTTGCATGATTGCATTATGGTTTGTAATTGCAATGGGCTGCTAATGGGCTTCGGGCGTCTTTGTTGTTTTGTTGCAGGAGGCTGAGTGTTGGCGTGGGCTGCGGGGTAAGGTTTGGCTTAGGGATGGTTCACCTCGGAAGGATGCGGAGTAGATGTTCACTTTTTGTTTGTTTTCATGTTATGCGAGGAAGCCTTTAAGCTACAACGCTCAAGATATGAATATGCAAGTGAATGTTTGAAGAAACCCCAACTTGAGTAATACAAAATGTTACCAAAAATTGTTTCTTCACAATTACTTGTGCATTAGATTGCAATTTTTTTTTCACAGGGAAAATTATAATTTCACTATACAGTATGTTCCAAAGTTTCGCGGTTCTCAATTCGGAGCCTACCCGCGTGTAGCAATTCGGTACAATTGTGCTCCTACGATGAGTATTAGAGCACTAAGAAAATAATTTAATGAAAAGAAGTATTTCATTTTATCAATAATATGTATTTATCAAATGTATTTAGGACTCAAAAGTCTAATATTTGAGTTATGCTGATGTTTTCGGAACGTATTAACAGAATAATTCGAAAATGGACTGTAACATCTAAATAAACTAAAACGTTGTATTAAGGGGAAATTGAGACGGAAATGTTGTAAAAAGTGTAGAAGCACACATCAATCATACGTATTAGGCAATTTATAACGTCAAAAAAGTCTGGATGTTACTGCGCGGATGTTACTGAATAAAAGTTGATTCAAAGACACTTTTTAATGGCAATTTTACGTACATTAAATTACGTATTTTTAAAAGCTTTGTGGTCCTGCGCTGTCTTGTTTTACATGGTTACAATGAAAAAATATAGACTTAAAAATACTGCTGACTGTAAGAATTCAAATGACATATAGGGATGTACCAATCATGTACACGACAAATTTGCAAATGCCAGCATCATCAATCGATGATTTCCACTTTGGCACCCTGAATCAAAACAAATGTACTAAGAACTGCAAAGGCTATCATCAATTACACATAATTAGGCTCTTTAAAACGAGGTTTCTACAGATTAATTTGTTTTCTCTTAAAACAAAAAAAAATCTTCAAACAAATAGTGATGAGTGGGTTCAATGTATTTAAGGAAAAATAAATAATCTCGTGAAACAACATGAACTTAAACAATAATTTAAACGCTAGACAGCTGCAATCAAGGCAAATACCATTCTCAACCAACACCACCGCACAGCTCCCCTTCCCCCTGTGCTGTGTGAAAATGTAATTAATTCTGCAGTAGCAAAAATCGGCCGGTATGCCCGTTGCGTCGGATGAGCATCGCAAATGAAATGCTAATTTATTACTATTATTAGGATGAAATATTTAGCACCGGGACCTCAGGAATGAATGCGAAGCGGAAATCATTTCGCTATCGGTTGGGGCTAAAACTCGTAAGGGGGGTTTGTGAAGTGTGATTTTTTGCTTTATTTTTCTAGCACAGGTGTAAAAACCATAAAGCTGCAACGAGCAACGGCATGCGCTTCGTAGAAGTAGGTCATGAATTATAAAACCCATCTGCCGGGAAATGTGCTTCAAACGCTCCCAACCCACACCTTCCCAACTTACACCCGAGCAAACAGAAGCTTTCTTACACCGCCACTGCTGCTGATCGTTTTCAATAATACACGATAATTCAATTTGTATCAAGGTAATGAGAGAGTATTCACCAAACAAAACAAAAAAAGCGAGTAGACGAGCCGGTCCCAGCGCACAAAATTCGGCGAATGTCGGCACCAGCACCTTGGTTGCTTGGTTGGTGTGGTCGCCTCGTTGACAGCAACATCCCTATTCACCACAAGGGAGCGTAAGGCAAGCAGCCAGAAGCACGGAAAGTACGAACCTCCAGCGGTACCACCACAGGTTTGTCTAATAGATTAAATTAAGCCACTCGGCGACTGCCAACTTCCCAAAACAGCGCCACGACAATGTCGCCCCATGACACGACGAACTTGATGATCGTGAGCCACGGTGGGATGGAGGTGCAACGAGGAACGGGCAAAACAAAACATCATCGTGGTGCTTGCTCCCAAGAGAAGAGAACACAAAAAAAGCACAGCTACATTCGACCACAACTCAACACGACCGTATAAATTGGAAGCACCTGCACACATATATACGGCAACCATACGAACGAGCGCTCTGGAGTACGGAGTGAAAAGAAAAAAAGATTTCTCCAAAAACTGAAAAAGCAATCTTACCGGTTACACCTTGCTCTGGCACACTTTGGTATGGGATTAAGGGACAGAAGTGTTTCTTGGAGTTTGCTCACTTTTTGGTCGGGTTGGAAAATTTGGCATCATTTCGGGAGAAAGGGTGTTTCGTTTTGTGCTTCTTTGTCGAAGGGAGGCACCATGATCCGGGAAATGTTTATTTTTCCGGATCCTTCTACCCAAACACGCCAACGCGTAATGATGAGATTAAAGGGCGGCACCATGTACGGTGCTGATCATGGCCGTGCTGTCAACAGTAGCCGGCTGGAGATGAAGTGTTTTTAACGAACAGCAGGTACACCTTTGAAGTGGTTACTGTATGGGTGCGTGAGCGTCACTGCTTACTGTATCGAAATGTATCATCCGTGTTGATTGATGGCCTTTTGTTAGGTAAGGTTATTCAATTAAATTAAATATTTTGTGTTTTTTTCTTTATTCCATAAAAGTTAGAATGATGTTTAGTGTGAAAATGACTTACTTTAATAACCTGTTAGAATGAAAGGGATTAACTAAAAATCCTACATGAAAAGTAAAATAAAATATTACAATTTCCTGGAATTAGATCTCATTTTCAGCGTAGCTGTCGTTGGCTTTGGTGGCTCATGTGGTTTTATCCCGGAAACGCATTGAAACGGCGCAACAGAATGCTTTAAAAAATCACCCTCCTTTCTGCCCTCTACCACATCACCAAAAAGCTGCTTTTTGAGCGGCTTTCAAAACAAATATTTGTGCTGGTTAGTCTCTCCCTCCCCACCAAAATTCATGGCCCTAACTTCTTCCAACCACCTTCTAACCACCTTCTATGCCAGCCATTGTTAAATCAAACATCGTTGCTTATGGAGATTGGTGTAAAGTTTTCCCTTTTAAGATAATGTTATTTACTTGGCCCAAACGGCCGACGTACGCGTTTTTCGGAATCAAACAAGCTTTCCAGCGGCAAACGATGGCAGCATCCACATTCGGGTTTGAGGTTAGAAGGAATAAGAAGGGGAGGGGGGGGGCATAAGGAGCTAGGAAAGGAAAATATTACCTGTTGAAAACAGTTTTTTAATCAGTTTGAGCCTTATTGCACGTAATTTCATTTGATCCGATTGTTGGCTCTAAAATTAGAAGGTTATACATTTACTGCTGCTTACAGTGCTCTTGAAAAGTTTGCGCACTAAGCTATTTGATCTTCCTTTATCTGTGGGATAAAGTATACCACTCATTGGATTTTAAGCATGTGATGAAAAAGGATATTATCTGCTTCACATTGTTTCATATCGTTTTTATTCTTCTTAGGAGTGAGTTGAATCTGTTAAACATCGTGCAATTACGCACATCTGCGTTGCTCGTTTCATTTTATTTCAAAATTGCTTTGTGTGTGTGTTTGAAGATCACATAAATGAAGTATGATGTTGGTTTTTGAAGAATTGCAAGAACTCCATTTGTACGCTAATGTGCATAGTTTGATTGATTGATTAGCTTAAGAACTTAGCTCTATAGCTAATGCGGAGTTTACTGACCTGCACGAACTGAACTTCAAGCTACTCTGGATTGGAAACAGACGCTGAGTGAATGCCAGTGTTTGAGTTTATACCGATAACTGATTCATGAATTGAATCCACATTCACACAAGTCTTCCAACTATTTTAACAACATTTCTAGTCCCAAAAGTCATACCCAATACTAAATCCTATTCAGAAATTACTCAAACAGGTATATCGGCAAAGAAACTAATTCCATACCAATACTGGAACATATTTTGTTCCTTCAAAGGTCCAACAACTGAGACCAATCGCAGAAAAGGAGAGTGAACAAAGCTGTGATTCCAAACCGAGCCACACAGCACCCAGAGAGTTAAACTGCTGATAACCGTTTTCTTGAAACTAATTCCGAACATTAGATAAGTCCTATGTCTACCTATGTCCAAACATTAATTCCATCACAGTTCGTAGAACTGTTGATGAGCTTATTCCGATGTGAAAATAGAATTTTATATCATAACTGGCTGCAGCATTTTTGGCAGTAAATAAATAGAAGCGTAGATAATCCGATCTGGAGATATACACAATGAAAAGTATGGCAAATTTACTTAGAAAAAGAAGTGACATTCTGTACAACAAATTCCTAACAATCGGTATGACGCAGTAGTTTCAACCTTAGCAACCTGTTCTAAAACATTCTCCATTTTTTAATGCTACGTCTTTCGATATCCAAGCCTGTGGCAGGTTTCTTCAATCTCCCGAAACAGACGTAGAGCGGAATGGTGAGATGGTTTAGATTCTTTGATATTTTGGAAAAAAAACTTTGGACAATCTCTTTACATAAAACACATGACTTCAGACAGTATTATAGAGCATAGAAGTGTTGAAGCGATCCCCAGTTCGGCATAAGGCGAAGGGGAGCACAGTGAACTCGATGGCTGGACCAGGTGAAGCGAGACCTGACGGAGATCGGGTGTCTGCATGGATGGGAGGCAGCAGCCAGGGACCGAGCATCCTGGAGAATTGTTGTTGACCGGGCCATGTCACACCGACGTGCTCTATCGTGAGCAGGCAAACAAGAGAGAGAGAGAGAGAGAAAGAGAGGAAGAGAGAAAGAGAAAGAGAGAGAGATAGAGAGATAGAGAGAGAAGTGTTGAAGGTGATGTACCGATGAGTTGGATCAATAATTTTGTCAATCATCGAAATCCATTGTCGAATTTCATTCGTTTTTTTAGGAATCCTAGAAATTGCTGCGCTAATCGAATGAAACTTCTATCCAGACACATACTATCTACATTTTTCCTTAGCTCATTATAGTTTAGTTATCTCGAACGTGTCAACCGGACATTATACGGTCACCTACACCAACTTCTCGGAGCTAAGAGTTGGAATAATTTTAAAACAGAAGATGTACTTTAGATTTAGAAGGTGCTACACTTAGTTGCTTCGATACAATTATGAATTTTACGTCATTTCGGATAATTTGAATTGAAGTTTGAACAATGAACAAAACAATGATATTACTGAATGTCTGAAGGTTTGCTCAAGATTGGAGCTATGGTTTTGTTTTCAAAATCTTGACAGGTGAAAACAATAAATTAATGCATTCACTGTTGTTATCACTCAAAATAACTCAAAAATCCTTCTTGGAGAGAGTATCTCCCCCATTCCAGATAAACATCAATGAACTTTGAATGGCTACTAAAATGCGGATTTAGCTTTGCTATTCTTGCTGTTCTTGCTATTGACTATTCACTAACCAACTCGCCTATTGCATATCAATACATCATTTGCTAGACGGTATTATCTGACATTAAAATTTAATTGTCAAACCCTTGTCCAACCGATTACAGCTTATTTCGTTTAATTTCATGACGTCAGCATGGCCATGTTATTAATCTGAGCAGCCGTAAGGCAGCCGCGAATGGAATGATAACGTGAACACGTTTTAGACAACGCACTGCGCCTTTTCCTAACAATTGGTTTGGCGATAAATTCGCGTGCCTTTCAGCAGGCGACAAAAAAACAAACACAAACAAACAAACCTTCAACTCACACCCCAAGGATGACCAGCAGGAACGTGTTCAGGGATAGATTGGTTCGTGATCAGTGATTATCAGAGCCAATCAGGTAGCTGTATGCATGTGTATGTAAGCTGAACAGGGGTAATATAACAGGAATGTCTAAAATTGCCTGGACCACCAGTCGACTGCTGGCCGTCGAGTATAGTGCCGGAGTAGTGCGGAATCATACGCGCTCCAAAATGCGTACAGCAGTGCGAAGTCTTTGCGTTATTCTATTGTTTCATTTCGTAGCGTCAGCCTCGCTGAGCGATGGTAAGGAAGACTGGCTAGAGAGTAGAATGTTTAACACTTTTGCATCAAAATAACTGTAATGTATAATTACAAAATCTCAATCCTAAAGATTATGACAGTGATAAACGATATCACCCAAGGCTGCCGGACGAAGCGGAACCGATCAAGGCGGCAAGAAACGTCGAACAGGAGCAAACGATCGAGTACTGGCGCAATCAGGCAAAGGCAACCGTGGAGAAGCATGTAAAGCGAAAGGAAAACACCAACATCGCTAAGAACGTCATCATGTTTTTGGGCGATGGAATGTCGATCGCCACTGTTGCGCTGGCCCGAATCCATGCGGGCGGTGAGGAGAAGCCACTGTACTTCGAGGAGTTCCCGTACGTTGGCATGGCGAAGACGTACTGCGTAGACTACCAGGTACCGGACTCGGCCTGTACGGCTACCGCCTATCTGACCGGTGTGAAGGGCAATATGGATACGATTGGCGTGAATGCGCACGTGCAGGTCGCTGACTGTGTGGCTGGCTTGAATCGATCCACGCACACATCCTCGATCGGCCAGTGGGCCATTGACGCTGGAAAGGACGCGGGCATAGTGACGACGGCACGTGTCACACACGCCTCACCGGCCGGTATGTATGCGCATACGGCGTTCCGCGATTGGGAGAATGACAAGTACGTAAAGGATGATGGATGTGATCCGGCCCTCGTGGACGACATTGCGGAGCAGCTGGTGTATGGTGAGACGGCACCGAAATTGAGAGTGATTTTGGGCGGTGGGCGTCGCGAGTTTATGGATCAAAACCTGGACCAAGATTACGAGACGGGCAAGGGAGGATATCGCTCGGACGGTAGGAACTTGATCAATGAGTGGCTTCGGAATGGACCTGTTGGAGAGAACCGTACGTTCGTTTGGAAACGGTCTGATCTGATGGCGGTGGATCCGCACCGAACGGACCGATTGCTTGGCATGTTCGAGCCCGGACATTGTGCCTACAACTTGGACAAGGTGGAGAAACAATTGGACGAAGAACCAACACTCGCGGAGATGGTGGATAAGGCAACGGACATTCTTAGTATGAATCCGGATGGGTTCTTCCTGTTTGTGGAGGGAGGTCGCATCGATCACGCTCACCACGACAATCGTGCAAAGTATGCGCTGGATGAAACGGTGGAGTTTGCGAAAGCGATCGAGCTGGCGCGGAAGAAGTTCAGCGAAGAAGATACACTGATTGTGGTAACATCGGACCATTCGCACAGCGTCAGCTTTGCAGGATATGCGGTAAGAGAGCAAAGGATTTTAAGTGTGATAGAGGCATGTGTTTAATGTACAATCTCTTTTTGTGACCTGTCAATAGAGCCGCGGAAAGGACGTCTACAGTACGGCCGGCACGGGCAAAGATGGTCTCCCTTACATGACGATCAGCTACGCCAATGGACCAGGCTACAAGAAGCATGTGGATACCGATGCCGGTGTTAGACTAGATGTTCGGCAGATGGACACTTCCAAGTCGAACTTTGTCTTCCCGGCCATGCTGCCGAAGGACTCGGAGACGCACGGTGGCGAAGATGTGGCCGTGTACGCGTCCGGGCCGTGGTCGCATCTGTTCACGGGATCTTACGAGCAGAACGTTCTACCGCACATGATGGCGTACGCATCGTGCATCGGTCGTGGCATGAAGGCATGCGATTGAGCGGCAGAGTGTGTTGAGTTGTGAAATGTATATAGTTTACTTGCTACAGCTAATGTTCGAATAGTTTCGCCAGGAAACAATGCAAGAAATACTCTTAATGTAATGAGTATTATTATCGTTTGCTACACGTGCGAAGGCTTCGTTTGCGGAAGCGTTGCAACCCAGCAGCACGTGTTGAAGTGTTCCACGCGGTCGCTTTATTCTTCCGACCCAGTACAATGGTGATTGTTGGTGTAGAAATATCACCAGAAAAGCAAGAAGTACAATAATCTATACCCAAATTTTTATCATCCCATGTTACAAGCAATAAAAATCAAAATGTTTATCAATACCAGTGTCTGGGGCGAGATGCGTCAGGGCGAGAAGGTAGATGAGATAATGTCAGCTTGTTCATGTGATTGCAAGCTGGGGCGCGCACGGTTCCTATTATCACGCCATCACGGGTACATCACGATCAGCTGAACGGCTCCATTATCTTAAAACCATCCAATAGCGCTGTTCAAGTACACTCAAGCGCGGCTCAAGTCGCTGGGTAACGTTTGATTGACGAATATAGCTCGCGCCAGTTGCTCGCGAACAGTCAGACAGTGTTCAAGATGTACCGAACCGTGGGAATTGTGCTGATAGTAACCCTTGCTCTCAGCGTTGCGCTCCCATCGTTAAGTGATGGTAATAAATTAGTTTTGTCGAATAAATTTGATCATTGCATGTGATGTTAGACGAATCTTTTGATATTATTATTATTGGTGATCTATTCTTTTTTTTCGTTTAGAATACGACAACGACAAAGTACAGCATCCTCGATTGCCAGATGGTAATAGTTACAGTATTTTAAATTATGTTTGTTCTTTAATATAATATTTCTTTTGTGTGGTGATCTTGTCTAGACTACGACAGTGACAAACGGCATCATCCTCGATTGCCGGATGAAAACAAACCGGGCCTTCCCAAGAGCAAAAATGCCGAACAGGAACAAACGATCGAGTACTGGCGCAATCAGGCTAAGGCAACAGTCGAAAAGTTGCTAGCAAAGAAGGAAAACACTAACGTTGCGAAGAATGTGATCATGTTCCTTGGGGACGGGATGTCCATCTCAACCGTGGCGATGGCGCGAGTCTATGCGGGCGGTGAAGAGAAACCGCTCTCTTTCGAAGAGTTCCCGTACGTTGGCATGTCCAAGACGTACTGCGTGAACTATCAGGTGGCCGATTCGGCCTGCACAGCCACCGCCTATCTGACCGGTGTGAAGGGCAATTACGAAACGATCGGTGTGAATGCGCACGTGCCGGTGCGTGACTGTAATGCGGCCCGGAACCGTACCACGCACACGTCCTCGATTGGGCAGTGGGCGATGGATGCGGGCAAGGATGCGGGCATCGTGACGACGACACGTGTCACGCATGCTTCCCCGTCCGGCATGTACGCACACATTGCGTTCCGCGATTGGGAGGACGACTATTGGGTCCAGATGGACGGCTGCAGCCCGAACGAGGTGGACGACATTGCGGAGCAGCTGGTGTACGGTGAGACGGCACCACGGTTGAGGGTTATTTTGGGCGGTGGGCGTCGCGAGTTTATGGACCGGGAGATACACCAGGACTACGAGACGGGTCGGGGTGGGTATCGCTCGGACGGTAGACATTTGATCAACGAGTGGTTGAAGAATGGACCCGTCGGACAAAACCGTACGTTTGTGTGGAAACGATCGGACCTGATGGCGGTGGATCCGCACCGAACGGACCGATTACTGGGAATGTTTGAGCCTAGCCATTGTGTGTACAATCTGGACCGGGTGCATAAGAACCTTGAAGAGGAACCGACTCTGTCCGAGATGGTGGATAAGGCGACGGACATACTTAGTACGAATCCGGAAGGGTTCTTCCTGTTTGTCGAGGGAGGACGTATCGATCATGGACATCACGACAATCAGGCCCGGTATGCGATCGACGAAACGGTGGAGTTTGCGAAAGCGATCGAGCTGGCGCGGAAGAAGTTCAGCGAAGAAGATACGCTGATTGTGGTAACGTCGGACCATTCGCACAGTGTCAGCTTTTCGGGTTATCCGGTATGCAGATGGTCAGAAACAAATGGAAAGGGCATTATTTTCTCACCGTAATGTTTTATCTTGTTAACAGAGCCGAGGACAGGATATTTTCGGCCCGGCAGGCACCGGAAAGGATGGCATACCGTACATGACGATCAGCTACGCCAATGGGCTTGGGTTCTACAAACACGTGGACGAAGCGAAGGGAACCCGTGCGAATGTGCGTGAAATGGAAGATGCCGGCGCGGATGACTTCCGATTCCCGGCCATGCTGCCGGTTGACCTGGAAACGCACGGTGGTGAAGATGTGGCTGTCTATGCTTCGGGACCTTGGGCGCATCTATTTACCGGGTCTTACGAGCAGAACGTCATACCGCACATGATGGCGTACGCCGCCTGCATCGGCAACGGGTTAAAAGCATGTCCGGAGAATTAGGATCGTTACTTAATAAAGTATTGTAGTATGTAAATTGGACTTCATTTCGGTGCTTTACAATGACGCAGGAAAGTAAATCCATTGCAGAGTGTACCTCAACTCGGCAGGAGGTCGTTCGCCATTAATCGATCACTTAAAGCTGACAGAGGGCATGCGCGGCGTATTGATTTATGTATTCTGTTTTCGTGAATGACGAAAGTACGACGTAGTATCGTAAAAATGTCAGCAAGATTTACCCGAGATCGGTAGATTGCAGTAAAATCGCTGTAAACAACAAGCGATAAGTGAACAATGAATACTCCACGACGGAGTGATGCCGTACTTTGTTTGGGTTTTGGGATTTGGATTGTTAAAAAAGGTGGTAAGGTGTGAGAAGCCGGATTTACTCATTCCGGGGTAAACAGGGTACTAATGCAACAACCCAATCGAACAAACAAACGATCTGATAACACCTGGTAAGACATTCGCTACGATTAAGGGTATCAATAACTGATATATATTTATTCACTTCATCAAGAGCCTTGAGGCACGCGGTACACCTACGCCTAGACAACTATTTACAATTAAAAACCCCAACACTTCTGATAAGCCGGTGGTCCCCCTTATCGAGCGTAATCTAAAAGAATTCCCCCAATGGTCAAACGCTTCTGTGCGGGCGCTACGTTACGTCGTTGTATTACATCGATCAAATGGTAACTCCCCCTCGTTGACAGATGGCCGATCATTGTTACCAATAGGACAGGAGGATTAATTATCGCCTCATTAGCGCGGCAATGGAACAGCCTAGAAGGAGTGACAGGCACACGGCTAATGGTTGGCCGGCGCCAGAGTCGGACTCTTCGTAATAGTCACCGATCTGGGCGATGTACGAGATCAGGTACGGGATGGTGTTCTGTTCGTAAACGCCCCGGAACAGGTGCGACATTGGGCCCGACGCCCAGACCCCAACATCATCGCCACCGTGCGTTTCCGCATCCATTGGTACCATTGCCATGTACCGCATATCTGTCTGCTTGTAATCGTAGTTTGAAGGATCCGCTCGGATGGCATGGTTTTCCTCGGTGTAGGTCGTGTAGTACGACAGCCCATTGGCGTAGCTAAGAGTGGTGTAGGGCAGGAGGTCCTCATCACTGATGTCACCAAGTCCGAGGATGTCATTACCACGTTTCTAAAGGAGTAAAAAAGAGGGCAATTGTTACTAAATGATCCTTGTGTCTTATGCAAACTGTTCGACCTACCGGATATCCATTGTACGTCATCGTGTGGGAATGATCCGAGCTAACGACGATCAACGTATCCTGCTCGCTGGTCATTTTGCGCGCCGTATCGATAGCCTTCGCCATTTCGGCCGTTTCGTCCAGCGCCAACCGAGCCCAGGTTTCGTGGTGAGCTACATCGATCAGTCCTCCTTCCACGAACAGCACGTACCCATTCTTGTTCCGCTGCAGCAGCTCGATCGCCTTCCGTGTCATATCCTCCAGGGTCGGTTCCATTCGGCTCGCCTCACTATTATCCTTCAGCTCGAGGTTGTACTTCATGTGACCGCTCTCGAACAGCCCGAGCAAATAGTCCGTGTTGGCAGTGTCGACCGACATCAGCTGCTCCCGGTTCCACACGTACTGGGAGCGTCCCATCGTCTCGTGCGTTTGTTTCCACTGTTCGATCAAGTTCTTACCATCCTCGCGGTACCCAGGCTTACCTTCCTCATCCATCGTTTCCTTCGGAAGAAGATTACCTCGACCACCTCCCAGCACCACGTTGAACCGCTGTGCCACCTCTTTATCCACCAGCTGCTCGGCAATGTCGTCCACACGGGACGGATCACAATCGGACGATGCTACCTCGACGTCATTCTCCCAGTACCTGTTTGCACTGCTCGCGTACGCTCCGGCCGGTGTTGCGTGTGTAATCTTCGTGGTCGTGACGATGCCCGTACTCTTGCCCGCATCCTGTGCCCACTTGAGCAGTCCCTCGAAATCGGACGCATTGCGATCGTACTCGCAGGCGTACCGGTCAACAGAGGCCGCAATATTTACCATGCCGTAGTTGATCTTCACCCCGGATAGGTAGGCGGTAGCAGTACAGGACGAATCTGACACCTGTCGATTGACGCAATACGTGCGAACCGAGCCGAGGTCCTTGAAGTTCTCGAACGATAGGAAGTTGGCCTCGTTGCCAAGGTACATGCGCGTGGCGGCCACCGTTTGCGAAGACATACCGTCACCGATGAAGAAGATCACGTTCTTGGCGTGGTCCGTGTTGTGCGGGGTGGCCAATTTCTGGGCGAGCGTTTGCTGAGCCTGCTCGAGCCAGTAGTCGGTTTCAAGCTCACGTTCCTGGAAACCTTGCACCTGGGGGGTTTGCGAGCGGGAAGAAGCCGCACCGGACTTGAACGAACCATCCTTTCCGCGTCTAGAGTGACCATCAGGCTCACGAGCTTCAAAGATGTAAAATAAAAGCGAAACAAGGTTGTCACCGGTGCAGATTTAAGCAACCGATTGAAGCCACTTACCTCCAGGAACAGTTACAAGCTCACCGGCCGTGAGAGAAAATGCCAGGAAACATACAAAGTACCGCGCAAAGTCCCGCATCGTGTGTGAATCTCTGGTCTACGACCCTACTCTCTGCACAATCAACCGTCAACTGAATGAAACACACAAGCACTACAGATTCGTTTAGCTGCCCTCTCATAAAGCGATTGGTTTATTTCAAAAAAAACGCAAGCGTTATCAAGCTCAAACTGTCAGAGATAAATGCCACACTCGGGCAGAGGATCAGATACAGTCTATGGTGTAGGCGATTACATTCTCGATGGGCCTCATCGGAATAGAGAATCACGCAGAATACAAAAAAAAACACACAAACCCTAAATTGTTTGATAATACAATAAGCGACCCTGGGCCTGCGAGCAATAAACACACCAGGAAGACTGCCGTCAAGATCCGATTTCATTGTTAGTACGACCTTTGGAGTGCACCGCCCGTCAGGTGGTGCGGAATAATGATAAACCCAGCTACTCCAGCACCACCCGGTACAGCTGCCGGGCGAATGCACAAACCACCGCCAGACACATGGGCAGAAGCTGAGACATCGACTGCAGGCTGGCAGCATTGTCATCGTCCGGTACGGTGCTCGTCACCCACCCGAACTCATCGCCAATGTTGGCGGCGTACGCTATCAGCAGCGGTATCACGTTTTGTTCCGTGCTGCCACCGAACAGATGGGCACCGGGGCCGCTTGCATACACGCCGACGTCTTCGCCACCGTGCGTTTCCGATGATAGTGGCACGGTGGCCAGATAGCGCTGTCGATAGTCGCTAAAGTCGTACCCGGTTACGTCGAGCCGCTTGGACGGGTTGCCATCGGCGTACGTCTGGTAGAACCCTTCACCGTTGGCGTAGCTGAGCGTGGTGTACGGTAGACCATCCTTATCGCTGATGTCCCCGATGCCCAGTATGTCGTTGCCACGGGTCTGCAGAAAGGAAACATAGAACATGTGGGAGATTGGTTTTAGTACACGATCACGTACCAAGTTGCTAAGTAACACGAGTGGGGCATTGTTTTCTGCAGTCGCATTCCAGTTATTGAACTATGCGAAAGATTATAAAACAGACTGCATTGGTTATAAAACACTTATCGGTGCACTTTACAATGTTGCTTGGGTACTGATACACCCAGCAATCGTCCCAATCGATAGGCTAATAAATCATCACCCACAGGCTGATGTATCTGCCCTTGGAGATATTGTTGTGAACAAACCGGTTCTCACAAGGTCATTGTACCCACCCCGTGCGCTCTCAAAAATTCCCACACAATACCTACCGGATATCCATTGTACATCAGCGTGTGGCTATGATCCGACGACACCACGATCAGCGTATCCTCCTCGCTCGTTCGAGTGCGGGCCAGTTCGATCGCTTTGTGAAACTCTATCGTTTCCTCCAGCGAAAGACGCGGTCGGTTCGAGTGATGTGCCGTATCGATCAGTCCACCTTCCACAAACAGTACGTAACCTTGCTTGCTGTCCTCCAGCATGGACAGTGCCGCGTCTACCATATCCGTTAGCTTCGGTTTCACATCACCCAGCTTCTGATCGTCGATCTCCAGATTGTACAAACAGTGGCTGCTGTCGAACAGTCCGAGCAGATAGTCCAGCTTCTTGCTCTTGGCCGCCTCCAACAGACTCTTCTTGTCCGACACGTACTGTGCCTCACCGATGTCGGCATGAACTTCCTTCCACGCCTCGATCAGGTTCACACCATCGGAGCGCTTGCCCGCCTTACCGTCCTCATCCTTCACGTCGGCAGGAATAAAATGCCGACGTCCACAACCGAGCGCTACTTTGAGGTTCTTTCCAACGCTACCATACACGAGCTGGGTAGCAATATCGACCGGTTTGTCCTCCTGCCGTGTCGTCGGACAATCGTTATTCACTTCGGTATCATCTTCCCAGTCACGATCAGCGCTGCTAGCGTACGTACCGCCCGGGGTGGCATGCGTTATGCGGGTTGTCGTTACGATTCCCGTCGCTTTGCCCGCCTGCTGTGCCCACTCGAGCAGACCCTTAAACTCGGTCGCATTGCGATCGTACTCGCAGCTGGACCGTTTCACGCTGGCCGCCACATTCAGCATACCGTAGTTGATCTTCACCCCCGAAAGGTAGGCGGTGGCGGTACAGGCCGAATCGGCCACCTGGCGATTGACGCAGTACGTTTTGGCGAGTCCAAAGTACGGGAACTTTTCGAACGAAAGGTACATGTTTTCGTTGCCCAGATACATCCTGGCGGCGGCGACCGTCGACAGCCCCATGCCATCACCGATGAAGTACACCACATTCTTTGCTTTGCGTTCGCTCCTCGGATGTGCTGCCTGATGCTGCAACGAACGCTGTGCTACGGTGCGCCAGTATTCCGATTCCTCCTCTTGCTTATCGTATATTGGGACGCTCTGGAAGACTCGCCGATCGGAACGAGGATGCTGTTGGCCTGGTTCCCTTGGAGTGCTCTCTCCCCTTGCGGAGAGGCTGGTTGCACTCAGCGCTATTAACAAAAACACTGCACATCTCACCGGGCTGGCCATTTTTACGACTGAAAATGTGATTAAAGACAGCAGCTATAAACCAGTGCCGCGATTTACGCCACCGATATTAACTCTAGGGCGTGCGGTGGTGAACTGGGTTCAGTTCTCAAAACGGTCACTCCTATCAATAACCTCAATCGGCTGCAGCTGAACAAGCTTATCAAAGGGTTATCGATCGGTAATTGTTCAAAGGTTATCCACTTACAATTAAATGTAAGAGTTTTAAAAGAATAAACCCATTGTTAACCAGCTCACCATGGAGTACTTCCATTGCCTCCTCCCCCCCTTACATACCTATTTACCCGCTCCATTCTACAATGTGCAACATCAATCAAATGGCAACAATTTTGCTAATCTTGATTTCACCCGTGCAGCTGTCCTTTTGACTGCTTCTTGTGCTCAAATTTGCTCGACCATCGTCTATTGCACATCCATCGGCGTGATTACCACGTGCGGGTCTATGCTACGCAAAACGTGCTGCCTATCGGTGTGTGCATAGGCTTGTGAGTCTAGCTTCCGCGACTCGTCCAAGATACCGACAGACGATCACACAAAAAGCACCATGTGCAGGCATCCGAACGGTGATTAGGTTCACGTGAGAATCGTTCAAGTGGCGTTTAGTGGAACCAAACGCCACAGCTCGATTAGAAGTTTGTCACGCTCTGCAGTGTGATTGTGCACGGAAGTGACAAGCTCATGCTGACTACTAGCGATACGTGTCGATTAATTATCTTTTATCGCCAAAATCGAAGCTATTCCACTGGGAATCCTAATTGTCTCGGCACAATGGCGCCAGGATATTGCTGAAATAGTCATGTGTTTACAGAAGAATGTGGTGCCTTTCTTATCTATTTGTAGCTCCCGTTTTCTGTGACTAGGTGCGTGTAGGGAAATAAAAATAAAAATCAGACCGATGCATTAAGAAAAAAATCAATGCTCTACTCCGATCACATCACAGCAGTACAACGTTCGTTCAAAGTTTAGAACCCTTCGCATGATGTCAGCTGACAATGATTTCCGGTAGATTTCCGAAAGTCGAAAAGCTCCCATTCAGGGCCGATAACACCATCAACAACCGTTCATTAATCACACAATCGTTACTGACAGCTAGTTGAAAAATGGTAGGATCGTGTTCCTGCTGAAAACCCTTTCATGGAAAACCACCACCAGAGCCAACAGCAGCTCCAGTCCTTTGGTCACATCTAACGTTCCGTTCTAACGCCCAGCGACAGCGAAGGGTATCTTAGGGATAAACTTTCAAAAAGCGACCCTCCCCCCCTCACGCCCTTTGCTCCTGCCTTACCTTTACCCCAATCTTCTCGCTTGCAAACACCACCAAAACCACAATGGCACTGTAGATATCTTAATCATCTTCCATCGGGTGAAAGTTTTCTATTTTTCCCCGGTACCACGGGCACGACGGTTGGAACCATTGTTGCCTTTTGTTGGGCCGAATGGGAAGGAAAAATGAGATGCTTCCCCCTTCCCCAAAGCCTAAGCTTGACTTCTTGCGGTTAGTTTGCGGGCTACAGCGTGCAGCCCGACCGATTGACTGGTCCGGACGGTCGGAGGGTGCTTAACCCCATTCTATGTTGGGAGTGCTGCAGCTACTGCTGCTGCTATTGGTGGATCCTTTGTTAAGATGGCGGAAGCCTTACGCTTAGTATGATAATTTGGTTGGTCGGTATCGGTTTAAATTTTACGAACACGGTTTACAATGATCGGAACCGAAGGAACTGTGCCTGGAAGGGTGATGAGACTAATTTCTATCTTCAGCGTACCATCCGCACATCTGGGTTAGGAGGGACAGTTTGGAAGTATGAAGATGCTAATTAAAGAACGGAAGTGAACAAATTACTTACAACGCAATCAACAAAGCGCTTAATTACGCTACTTAATGCTGGAATGATTAAATATATTTGGTGTGAATATTGTTTGTAATCTTCTGTTCAAGAAATCTTTTTAAGTAGAATTTTGTTGCTCTAATGTTGTGGTAAATGTACGTATCTGCTGTCTATTCTGCTATCCGAGAAATTGCTCCTGACTGAAGCACAACAACATTCAATGTCGAGAACCATATAGATTATACAGATTGTTATTCTAAGAGAACGATATTCCAAGAGTATGGGAATATAGGATCAAAAACTACTACGAATTTATTTGTTGGCTCATGGACCATTTATATTTATGGTATTTGTATGATTTCAATCTGAACTCACTGTTTTATCTATCTCAATACATCACTGATCGATTCCAAACAACAACATTGTATGATGTATGCGTGGCGTGTGTGAGTCCTCCGGTTGCTGATCACAGGATCGGGACAACGAAGATGTGTACATATGAGCAATAAAATTGTAACTACGTGGGCTGAGGTGGAATGAAAAACTTTAAACGATTGCCATATCTTAACTAAAAGAGATAGTTAAAACATTTCGGCTTCACGTTCAGTGTTCGTTACCTTTTAATTAATACCGTTTAATGTTGTTGAATATGTTCCTTGTTATTTCATGATCTTGGGCTTGGCGATTGGTGACTCCGTTTTAGTCTTTGCGTTATTGGAGCAGTATCCAAGATATAACGTGAAGTGTGTCTTGCTCACTATGGTCATAACATCTAATGACATGCGTCGAAAAGGTTTTTTAGTGATTTGTTAACTATTATTATGAATGAACCTAAAGTGATTTTGAAACAATAATTTAATTTTGACCCGTTAAAAAGTGAAAGTGTTAACGTTCAATCGGGATTAAAAGACCTGATCATTATTCGATTCTATACTCCGTTTGTTGCGCCTGTGTGTCGGTAATACTTGGAGTCCATGTTTGGAGCGTGATGGAGCGTTTAACAGGATTAATTATCCTCAATATTCCAGAAAGGAAACTGTGCTCAGACTTGTAGACCATAGTTGTAATGTGCTCTTGAAGTTTGGTTTTAACTTCCGACTTACTTATTTATCTGGCACTACAAACCGTTTCTTAGCCTTGATCTAGTAGAGGTGTGTCCGAATCCACTGACGCTTTCGTGCCTTCGCCTGTCAATCCATGAACCGAGCCTTAATGGTGAACACCTTGGGCCTGTCACCTCCCCTATCTGTTCTTGTAGGCAGTGTACCTAAGAAAAGTAGGATATAACCCCAACTTCATCTGACGCGACATGTTCTTTGAGCTGATCTACTTCCTCAGGATATAAAATGATCAGTTCTTGCGCGCAACTCAGTTTTCGTGCTTTTGTCGGTGCTGACTTTTGACCCGAGATTTTGTTCTTACTATTATAACAGTTGGACCAAGATGCTAGGATGGATATTGAATTGCAATGTTCACGATGGATAATTTAACAGGAACAACAATTATTAGCAATTTAGTTTAAAAGTCAATAACAATTTAATTGCGTCCAAATCCTTTATTGAAGTCTTTTGCTTGAAATCTGTCCATTTGAATAAAAGGTTATTTATCTACTTTCCAAAAATAGTCGATCGGTTTTATTACCCTTACTGAAATTCGCTCGAACCACAATGCAACTCAAACTGAAACAATTTAAAACACGCAAACAACCTTGCTAAACTGTCATTGAGTTTTCTGGTTATAAATAGCGTTCGCGATAATAAGTGAAATGCCTCCGCTTTTATTTACCGTGTGCTACTGTGTCCGCCTTATTAGCGTGGTCCGTGCAGTCTGGGAAGAGACGCGCTCCACCCGCACCACCACTAACCGGTGGAATCAAACGACAGCATCATAAATTAATTATTACGAAATTCCTTCAACTGTCCGTTCGATTCTGATTCGTGAAGCCCGTCCAGCCGTCCATTGCCAAGCGAGCCGATGCGGGTCCCACCTCGTTGTCATCCGCTGACGGCGGTAGTGGCGAAAAATTCCCAACCCCAACTCATCATCAGTCGGCCCTTTTGACGGTGCTGCTAATTAAAATTCAGCAAATAATTCATTTCTTGCCTTCGGCACCACATCGCCGCCCCATTACCTTTGCGAACGGGAGTGTTTTTTTTTTGTTCTTTCGCTGTATCTTCTCGTGAATTGTCTGTTCGAGAAGATGTCCTTTATGGCGCGCAGTTGAAAGGTCACCCGTCTGTAGGTAGGTTGGCTGGTGGTGTTCGATTTTCTTTCCAAACCACTTGTTTTTTTTTTTTTTTGCTACTCACCAATAGAATGATGGCAAAAGATCCAGGAAGAAAAAAATCAATTATCGACAGGAAATTGATATTCGGGGTGCGGCAGGTTTCTTCATTTTTTTTTGCGATGCCCTTGCGGTGGAAATTGCTTCGCGGGCCCGTTCATCACAGGATTGTTATCGTCTCGATAGAATCGATCGTCTCGGTAGAAGGGTGTGCAATTGTACGATTTGATTGCGGTTTGCAAGAAAACCCCCGACCCGTGTCACTGAGGGTTTCGGAAACCATACGGCAGCAAATGGGATGTCGGCTTTCATGTTCAAGACCCGGGGGCCACGTTGTCATGCTAGCGTGTCTAGGAATGTAAATGGAATGGTAAATTCTGCAGCTGGAACGAGACGAAAAAGAATACTCATTGTGCAATGCACTTACAACGCGCTGCTGCTGTAATCTGTGTGACATTTGCTACATACCAGCATGATGTTTCGCAAATGCTTTATGCATGCGTGGTAGCGTGATGGATGCGCAAGGCGCGCTGCTTTACACGGATGCGCGTGTGACGGTATCGGAGTGGAATGCTAATTTGAAAATGAGCGCACATCCACCGGAATGCGGAATGCCAGTGATGAGAATTTAATAGCGTGCATAATTGAAAGCCGGAGAAAGTGTCCTGTCCTGAGTCGGGAGTATTTCTTTTTTTTTTGCATCCCCATCCTGACATCCTTTGAGCAAATGGTACGATACCACGCACAACCCAGCCCAGGACGGTAGCGATCGAAGTTGTAATGAAATTTCCCCACCCATCCACCCACTCCAGCGGGCCTGCATGCTGAGCACAACACCATGGAATGAGCAATATTACTTACAATTAATGTACGACAGCTTGATGAACTCGATTAGCGTGGAAGTGGGTGAAGGTAAGGGCTGGGGAGGTTGGAGCATCGTTAAGTACAAATTGAGGCTCACGCGCAACAAATCACTTTCTGATTGGATGGCAATGGGTGGATGAGGGAGGATGTTTGTTGCAGGAATGTTTTGTCTAACCGCGGTACACGAATGCATTTCACGCAATTGCATGTAAGCGTTGGACTGGTGTGAGGGCTTATCACACTTTGCATGTAATCTCGCTGCAGCACGTTGTTGTGCGTTTAGTTATGCAACAGGAGTGGTTGCATTGCAAACAGTGCACGAGCTACATTTGTGGATACATTTCAAGAATAGGTGTTTGTTCGTAGTAATTAATTTTGCAACTCTTACTTTGTATTATGTGAATAGAAAAAAGCTATTACATAAGAGAGTGAGATAGAAAGAGAGGGAGAGAGCGAGGGACTAGCTTCATTAAATTTAATTAGACAATTATTATAATTATGAGAAGAAAATATTAACAAACAGTAGGAGTTACACCAAGTGGAATGCTTCAATGTATAAATGCAACCGTTCATTCGGTCCCTTAAAAGCTCCGGTACGATGTTGCACCCAATCTAGGCAATTACCGAAAGGATGTGCTGCAATGGCCCACCACCGTATTAGTCTAGCTAAGCTAGTAATTGTTCGTAGTAAATTAAATTCGCTAAATGATCTCCAGGTTCATTCCAAACAGTTGCATTAAGCGTCAATCAAGCACTCAAGCACTTAAACGTGAAGAGTGCGTTTATTGGGCACATTGGGTGGGTGTTAAAATTAATGGATGTAATTGGTCAACCGGCATACAATGGATCCATGGAAAAGTATAATTACAACTATATCAAAGTGTTTCTAGTATTGAAATAATTGATCTAAAAGAGCATTTTGAAATGCGCTGTAGCATATCTGCTATATACATACCGATCATATAAAATACAACAATTAGGCAACGAAATACTCCGGCACATCCTGTAAATATAACGTAGCATTGTTAATAACATAGTAAATGAATAACATGGTTTAAACTTATACTGATTGCCTTATAATGTAAACATATCGTTGGAGATCATGTTGCTCGAAAACTATAAGAAGCATAAGAAGTTAACACATAATCAACGATACATACAATCATGATAAATAAAACAGTCTTTTTAGGATCCTCGAATCAAAGTAAATATTTAAAGCATCGTATTACCGGATATGTAATACAGTCTGCTACCGAGTTACGCGGTTCTCGACATACGCGGATTCGGAGATACGCGGTTTTCTACATTTGACAGATTAAATGTCAAATCAGTACAATTTGCGTCAAGTTCGGTATAAATTGCATTTATGCTAACAAATTGAAACCGCTTAAAAGCCAGAAATATAATAATTTTCTGGACGAATCATATCAAATAAATGATAAAGTGTAGAAAAGTACTAAATTAAATAAAAAACTCCGAGTAATCAATAGTATTTTTGTCAAAAACGTGAAATTCGACATACGCGGATATTCGAGTTACGCGGATTCGTCGGGAACGCAGATACCGCGTAACTCGGGAACAGACTGTACCTAATAATAATCGCTTCGCGCTCTTGGCCTGCTTCATCCAGGGTCATTTGTCTGACTATGGGGCCCTTTCCGTTTGAAGTTCGTAGGCTGAAATTTCAGCCTGTCAGCTGTTTGCATTGTATAGCAGTTTTCGAGCAGCTATCTAAGTGAGTATAATATACAGGTGGGCTTATCCCAAGGTGTTTGAATTTATAAGGCTGATTTTTATCGCTTCTGCTTTCGAATGAAGATTTTAAGAGTGTTTTGAGTATTCACCAAGCCTCTAGATAGCTTATTTGAATATAAGTTTTCACCCATCCTGCCAAAAAATGATATTCAAATTTGGTTATAAAAAACATGGTATGAGACCACCTGGACTACATACACTTTGATTCTAGTTTCCACCACGTGATCTCTTAAATGCACCTTGGGGTTAATGTAAACAACACCGTGTTTTCGAGTAGGTACTCGAATCTAATTCTAGCTTTGAGGCTAGAATAATCTAGACTGAAAATTGCAGGCTAGTTTTTTGAGTGGGTTTGTATGGAGTGTTTACATGATTTCAGCCTCCAACTGTTAAACTCCATACAAAAAACTAACGAGAATCGTGAAGGCCACCTATCCTTGTTAAAAGGAGCAAAAGATCTTGAATTGAAAAGTAAATTTTGTTTAATCCAAACTTTCTTTATTCCACATAATACGAATAATAGAAGAATTGAATGACTGCACTCAATAAAATAAGGCCAATATATTGGCATCCTTATTTAATTATTGATTTTAGTGATAAAATACTGGTATTCAAAAAAGATTACTCTGGTTCCAGCTCAATGGTTAAGCTAGGCAAAGAACCTAACCTTTCGTAACCTTTGCATATCCTTATTCGCCACTACACTAACCAACCAACGCCTGGACTTTAAGCTACGAACACTTTAATTTCTATCGCATTAATCACATTAAATCGTTCTACATTCTTAAGCGTACCGAATCAAACGCTGTTTCCCAAACGACGGTGCGGCAGATTAGTAATTAGTTTCCCATCAACTTTCGCTCTCCAGTGGTCGAAACAGACTGAACTGACACCGCATCATGACCTGCCGAAGCTCGGAAGAAGTCATTTGATAAACATTATTCCGCGGTGCGAACCCCAAGACGTAGACGTGCAATGAATATTAACGTTTTCGCTAGCGTACGATGGGCAGAACGTAAAGGTCGTTGGTATTTTACTCTTGTGCAACTTGTGCTAAGCCTTATTGCATTAGATAGTTTTTATTTTACTTTTTATACACGCTCTAGATAAATTCTCTATTTCTTAATCCTGCTTCTATGTTTCTTATGGCATTTCAGGTTATTTCAGGACAAGTTATCAAATTAGAAGCTGCAAAGCGGCGAGGTGTTGAATATCCACAGTCGGCATCTGGTTTGACTAAAGCTCACCATGAAAGGTAGACATCTTCGGCGGCGGTTCAGCCTACAGCCGTCGTTTATGAAGGATGATTCGACTGAAGAGCGACCAAAGAGAGAAAAGTAAGTACAAGAATCTTTTGTCACGCTACTGCACTGTACCGTTTCCCGTCTTTAAGCCTGCCCGCATTTGACTCGGGCAATCAATGTAAATCGTTGGAGCTGTGGTTCTAGTTTGCAATAAATCAGGGTCAAGTCATCTTTCCTTTCAGTACTTATCCCTGTCGGTCCTAAAGAGACAAATTTTGGAAATGTGGAAACAGAGGGAATATGAATCTTTCCAAAAACAAGAACCAATCCCCGAAAGCTTTGTGCGGAAAAGGGATAAAAATGATCTAGATGGATGGCCTGCGCTAGCAAAATGTCTATGCTTGAAAACAAGGAGCGAAAAAACACGCAACCCAAAGAATCCAAAATTACCAACTAACTCTAGACACGAAGCATAATGATTGCAGAGTAGGAAGGAAGGAAGGATAAAAAAAACATTCCAAACATGAATCATTGCCTAGATTATCGTCGGAAAAGTTTCACAATTTATAGCACTTTTTCAATGTTTCAATGCTGGGGATATAATGGGGATGGGGGCGACTGGGTGGTGAGACTTATCAGATCACTGACATTTAATGCGACATCTAGCAGAGAGACAGAGAGAGAGAGAAAGAGAGAGAGAGAAAGAGAGAGAGAGAGAAAGAGAGAAAGAAGGATTTAGCCATCAGGTCGAAAGTTTGTATGGGTTCGGCATTCTTCTCCTGCCGATCTGCGGTGATCTGGTGGCGCTGCAAAGATTAACAGATGAGGAAGGGACGAGTTACAGAAGAAGATTAAACTGAGTCGTTGGTACATTTGTCCTTAAAGAGCGTGAGGCCATATGGATGAGTTCAGATGCTGGCTTTGGAAGTATTAAAATTACCCAAAGTAATAAATCTTCTTTGCCGTCCGTACCTCTCTCGTGTTGGGTGCTAGCCTCAAAAAATGGCCCCCAATTAAAGATCATAATGCTGAACAGAAGTTGAAGCAGAGGCATGCTAATTTTGTAGCTCTTTTTTCTTACTGTAAGGGACTGTTGTCATGATTTCACGGCATTTATGAGTTCTACACTGACTGCTTCTTGTAGGCACAATTCAACCTAAATAAATCAAAGGAATTGCTTTAAATAACCTCAGCACTTGAAGTCACACAAGCCTCATTAGAGCTCTTTTAATATCCGCTCTTGCGTACTCGTGCAACTTGAAGTGGATTTTCGAAACTGAAGTGTAAATATCGTAGGACTCAAACATTGTAGCCTTTAAACAGACACCGTAGATATTTCTTTATTTGAAGCACTCACTAATACGTATCTATTACCTATTATCCTGATTGTCTTCTAACGATCTCCTGCGGTAACGGCTACCTTCTCAGGTATCTCGATTGTTTATAGTGGCGATGTTTACCGTCCTTGCTGTCATCGGACGGTAGTGGTTAAAGTGATGTTGGTTGAAAATTGTTCTCCATGAGAATGATCTTCTTTACTCTTTAGTTTTCCTTTTTTTACACACAACACGGAGGAATGGTTGGAGGTGGCATCATGCCATAAGTAGGCAACTCCTAGACGACCCGATAATGATGGACCTTGTTATGAATTCACCAATTAGTCACAGATAACTAAGTCTATAAGTGTCTTAGGGGTGCTTCGATGAGCTATAGTCATTCCGCTAAATGAGAAGAATATGAGTAACACTCGGGAATGGTTTTTATTATTTTTCTCCGTTACGTCCTTGAACCTTAACAGATCTTTATTTAAAAATAAAACTCTTTCAATATGCTTTCCTTCAATCCACCGACCAACCAAATAATTTAAACAATTTCTAACCAAAAGAACCTACTTCTTCTCCAGTCATTTTGTTCCTTTTCTGCTTCCGATTCCAGATCAATATGATTGCGCCCGAAAAAAAAACCATAGCCGTGTGTATGCGTCGCCCGCAAGCAATTTATGAAAGAATTTGGTTTTCACTTTGCTTTGATTGCCATTAGAGTGATTTTTATTACCGCACAATGACAAACTGGAGCAGCGCCAGGAATGCTACTGCCCTGGGGATGATTGCGTACAGCCGCGTGCTGCAATGTTGCTGCTGCCTTGGGAAGAAAAGCGAGCCGGGAGATATAGATACGCCAAATGCGGAGAAAGCACTTCGTATCCGCTCTCCCCACCCGCGATTCCGTGGCCTTTCGGGGAATTTCTGTTGGGAAGAGAGATGAAAAATCGCTTCGTCATTCGCGCTGCCCTTGGACGCTGGTGGACGTTCGAAACATTCGCGCGAAGCTTGCGCTGGTTGCCGCAGGGTCTAAGGAAGGATGCCGTAGAGAGAACGTGTTTTCGTAGGCAACAACTGCGAACAAAAAAGCGAACCTCGAGGCACTTGATGCAGTCATCCGGAGCAGTTTCATCTCTCTCGCTCTCTCTCTCTCTCCCTGTCTCTCGCTTTCTCCAGAGAAAGCAGCCAATGGCCAGGTGATGGGAAGGTATTTCTTATTGACATTTTCCTTCCCCAATGGGCCGTTTCTTGTCCAGGGATTCATTTACTCTTCGTAAATTAATCTTCCCATCCGCACGGGCGCAAGATGCTCTGGTACCGGTACCGGAGTGCTTTCCACCCCCCCTCACCCCTCAAAAATACCATCATCCGTGCGAAGCAAATCGAAATTTATTTATTCTTCCTTAGAAAACGATTCGATTTTTTTACGTTTTCTTCGCGTGTGCGTGTGTTTTTGGGAACGGTTTTTATTATGGTGTTTGGTGCGGTGGCATACCAACACCGCAGATGGTGTCGAACCGGAGGAATGAAGTAAGAATATCACTCAAGCTTTTATTTATGCTAATCGGTCGAGCGGAACGTATGGCGTTAACGGTGATTCGCTTTTTTTGCTTGTTTTGACACTCGTTTGATGAGGATGTGTTTGAAGGTTGTTTTTCAAGGTTATTTTTGTGAGTTTTTTTTGTCACTCTGCGAAACACTGGCAGAGCTTTTAGAAACACACAATAAGATTTATAAGCTAAACCTGCACTCGCTATGGCAAAACGCCTAGAAGGTATGCAGTATCCATGATAAATTGACTATTTTTACAACGCTTAAAAACTAAGTTCAACTTAAAAGTTGAAATGAAACATTGTCCACCTTAATCATCGCAGCCAAGTACTTAATTCCAACATGTACCAAATAATACTGTCGCGCAAAACACTTGTCGTGAGATGAAACATGACACAGTGCATGTTCCGCATAACAACGTACTTTTGTGCAGCATAAGTGGAAACATACATAATTGACTCCCACGCTACCATGCTGGTAAACACTTCAAACGCACCACTTTGTCTCTGTATCGATGGCACTCGACAGTCGTTGACGA
Organism: Anopheles coluzzii; assembly: GCF_943734685.1. Classification (NCBI taxonomy): domain Eukaryota; kingdom Metazoa; phylum Arthropoda; class Insecta; order Diptera; family Culicidae; genus Anopheles; species Anopheles coluzzii. The sequence continues at coordinate 74,620,961 of NC_064671.1, forward strand.
TGCATTGTTTTACGGTGCCGCTGAATCCCACTCGGCTCGGCTGTGACTCTTTCATGTATGTGCGTCATGTGTGAGCGATCCCGGAACTGCCAATGCAATGTAGCATACGTTTACAGGGAACTTCAAAGTCAAAGTTCTATGGAAAATTAATCGGAATTACTATGACTCTAAACAATAACGATCTCTTGATTGGCAGTTAATAAATTATTCATCAAACCATACGAATTGATTAAATACATTGTCTGCTATTTTTCCGAAGCAGTAGTTGCCTCCGAGTTCAATGAGGTGAAGCTTTTGTATGCGGCTGATGAAATACTCAGTACTGTTAACATACGCAGCACAACTGCTTTAGCTTCTGTTCTTAACGAGCATTCACAGCAGTTCAAGAAAAGTTAACACTTCTTAAATCTTCATAGCCTTCTACCTAGCAGTTCAAGAGATATCAACCTGCTTTCTTTACTTTGTTTTTTCAATGAGTCCCTGTTTTCTATCAATTGTCAGCTAACATATATAGATTGTATTTACACCAACTTCTGTGATGTCTTTGCATCTGTGAATTATTTAAAGTTGCAGATTCTATTCTTCCTACTGTCATGAGATAAAGACCTCTATACCAGGTACATATCTTGTCGACTTTTTAACCCCCAAAACTGCTTTTAATGTTTCAAATAATGATGCAAAGTGAACTGTATGTTTGTCAATATTTTAGATTGTCCAAATCACGTGTTGTGAGTAAAATTATTATAATTCTGTTTTTATCATTTCCCTCCATCCAATTTGAGCATTTGCAGATATTTATTGCAATTTTCTTAAGATCTACTATTAAAACCTATTTGCTCAAAAATTTTCCACCCTTTCAGGCCACTGAAAAACGATGAAAACTCTATAAACTCCAACGTTCGGCACAAGATCGTCATGATGGGCGCGGCCAAGGTGGGCAAAAGCTCACTCATCACGCAGTTCCTGTACAGCAGCTTTTCGCCCAAGTACAAACGCACGGTTGAGGAGATGCACCATGGACACTTCTCGGTCGGTGGCGTAAATCTGACGCTCGACATACTGGACACTTCTGGATCGTACGAGGTAGGTGCGCTGCACGCTCAAGAGCACACCCAAGTGTTATGCAAATATGTAAAGCTTAACACACACACACATACATACACAAACTCACTCAATCACACTTCCTGGACATCGCACGAACGGCAATCAGTGCTTTCCTCGGTCCGGATCAACCATTCGTTACCGGACGCATGGATTTCCCTCGGGTGCGTGTCCCTTTTAGATGCTTTTGATGTTTGACTAATGCCAACATTGATAGCATACGCAGCCATTTTTTTTACTATCAAGTTGTCGAGACTGATACTAGGGAAGCCATCGAAACGGTAAACGAAATTGAGAGCCACGGTTTATGAAGCTTCATTAAAATAAATTCCCGAGGCAAGGGCCCCGAAGGAAATAATTATTTTCTGCTACGCTCCACTTTGCGCTTGAAATGATGATTCGCAATTAAAATATTGATTAGTTGTACTTTGCTGTCAAATTTAGTAAATGTCTTTTTATTAGTATAAGTAATGAAGTAGCTATTTCAAACTTGCAGACATAATAAAGAGCGCACAGTGAACGGAAGACGGTAGATAATAAAATTTGTTTATCCTTATCTCTACTCACTCGTATTCACATGGTCAAGCGCCTGACATTTGACCCAGACGCTAAAATCAAACGCCTTTCGGTGGTTGAACGGAAAATGCCTACTCAAGGGCCTACCTACCTACTCCATACATTACATTACATTATACTGACAGCGACAACCAGAATAGACCATAAAGACATCATGGTTACATCAGCTTAACAAACTATGAGATGTTTCAAATGAATCGAAGATGCTCAAACTGCGGTCCAAAAATGACACTCAGGAGTATACAATGAGATCTACGAGATTGGTGGCTGGTTTGTTGATGAAAGAGACCGTTTATTCTTTTTCGCCTCGTAACTTAATTCTAAATTCTAATTCTAACTTCTTAATTGGTTCTAATCATCATTAGCTTTAGATAAGTCGCACATTAGATAGGCTTTTCTCGCTACTTCATTTATGGTCTCATCTGAGTATCTACAACTTTTAAAAAAATATATATAAAACTTCGTAATGAAATATAGCAATCTCAAAATTTACTAGTCACACTTTCCTTTTAGTACCTTTCTGACAAGAATTTCAATGTTGACACCGTGTAAACTGATGACTCCCTAAAAAAAGGTATAACTTAGTTTTTTGGAAGAGCAGCTGTAAGCAACATGTCAAATGTTCACACGTCCAGAAAAAAAACCAAACCCCTTGTGGAAAGACGAAAACACACAAGCTAAGTAAATTTCGCAAGCATGAGTGATTGTCGTACACGTCAAAAGGTCCTAACCATGGGTCCAGCAACACAGTGTGCTCCAGTATGCTAACGAACAACGGTGCACTGTCCTTCCATCGAGCTAACGAACCTACCAAACCTACGATCAGCAAAGGAAGAGCAGCAGTAACAGCGCAAAAAAGCGCCCGTTGCCAGAAAACTCGCCCAGAATAGCAACAAACCAATATTTGTACATCCAACTTACTCGGGTGCGACCTTGGGTGGGTGGGTTTATGTGTGCCTGGTCCTGGTCTAGAGGTGACGGTTCGCGATGGAGTGATGAACTTTCCTTTTCCGGTTTGATGCCTTTGCCAGTTTTGATATCCTGCCGACTGACCCTCTAGTGTTTGCTCAACTTACACAGTGTCTCACGCTTTTCATGTTTTATGTACAGCTTTACCTCTTTTTCTTTACAGGGTTTCCCACGATTTATTGGTTGGATCTCATCAATTTTTGGTTGGTTCCCATATTTTTTTAGTGCGTTCCCACGATTTTTTGGCCGTTTCCCAGATTTTTTTGGTCCAATTGTATTGATATCCATTCGGAAAATACCAATAAATTATGGGAACGAACTAAAAATCCATGGGATACGACCAAAAATTCGTGGGAACTCACCAAAAAATCATGGGAACTGACCAATAAATCGTGGGAAACCCTGTAACATAGCACGTCAAAACGTGTTCCTAGAGATAGTGAAGTTTTCAGCGCTGTTCCGCTGCTTTCTTGTCAACTAACTCGGAAGCATAGAGACATAACCCCATGCCTTTAAAGCTCAACTTGTGATCCCTGTTAGGTTTGACTTTGTGTGTGCGTTTTTGTGAGTGGTAAAGCACCAAAGGCATGCTCGGTCTAATCAAACGCCATGCCCAAGGCCCCATCTGCTCGCAAACAAAGCAAAAAGAGAATAAAAAAACACAGAGAAAGACTAAAGACGCCTGCATGGCCAGCTAAAGCAACGAGAAGCTAAATGAGTCGTTCACTATCCCTACGATCCTTTCATAACAAATCGCTCACAGAATAGCTAATAAGGGTGGCCAAAAGGTGTGATGTAATTTGCGAAACCCAAATTATGTCTCCAAACAAAGGACGTATCGTTTGGGACGCACCGTGTGACGCCAAACACGGCCCATCCTGGGCTTGGCGGTCGTTTAGAACATCATCATCCAAGACCATTTGTGCCCGTTTTGCTGGTGTTTTGGGAAAGCCATTAAAAATTTAACTTTAATCTAACCCACCTTAATCGTTTGTTGATCGTGTTTCGTATACACGTGCGTCTATCATGTGTTGGGGAAAAAATTAAGGGACGTCTCATCCTGCCGAAGCTGGAAGCCACCTGTCGGTCCACCTGTTGGACCGGAAAGTGACTGTGTGTCCTGTTTCATCCAGTTAGTATGTTTGCTTCACTGCCATATCGGATGCAACCGTCTAGGTTGTTTGCTATGAAGAAGGCTAAGAGTTGGACATGGACAGACATACATTTAAGCTTAGAGAGGTGTTTCAGTTTTTTTAAACAAAGAATAATGAAAGTAGATTAAAATCCCAACACTTCTTAACACAATACTTTAACACGCTTAGCAAAGAAGAGTATCGTTATATTAACGATTGTTATATGATAAATTGCATAAATTTAGGCGTCAAATAACTGGACTCTCTTACAATCACTAACAAATGATGATTGCATAAATTTAGGCGTCAAATAACTGGACTCTCACTCACAATCACATACAAATGATGATAAAACAGCCTCCAAACTTTTTAGCTCAGGTTTTCTATGCAGTGTTCGAATTTGCTGTGTTTGGAATACTACAAATGTTAGGAGCATTAGTTGTTAACCTCGTAAATGTTGTTAAATGTAAAAAAAAATATTATTAAAAATATTCATCAAGAGTTATGCATGTCAAGGCTATTATTGACATATTTATACTAGAGTAGTGTAGAAATGATCATAGTGTATATTCAAGTGTTACATTCATTATGTAAAAATGAACCTGTCAATTATGATTTGACTCGACAGGATATATAAAACAACAGGAAAATGCTAATTAATTCAAACTATACACATGATTAAATTTGGAGTTTAAACTCAGTCCTGCCACAACCTCCCTTCATTGCTTTTTTTGTCACTGCAATTTATGAAAGTGCAGTTTGCTCAACACTCCAGCGTATCCAACTCCATTACACTGCAAGTGACGCACGCAAAGGGAAGATTAATCAATCCATATGCGCCAAAGTTGAAATCCAATTACGCGTGAAACTTTCCCACTCTCTGTCTGCTCACCGATGCAACTGCTGCAAAAGCTGCTGCCGCGCCGTAACCTCGTTAGCTATTTTTGTCCTTAGTTAGTGCATGCGAGCCTTTTCAGAATCCTTCCCGTGCGAGTGCTCGTGTGTCTATGCGCAATCGTTAACATATCGGACCAGATGCATTGGAAGTACACTTCCGCTTTTTCTCACATTTTTTGTTCTTCTTTTTCATTTTTTCGTAGTTCCCAGCAATGCGGGCCCTTTCCATCTCGTCGGCGGATGCATTCATCCTGGTGTACGACGTCACGGACAGTATCACGTTCGAGGAAGTGAAAGCGATACGCGAGCAAATCCACGAGATTAAATCTACGACCGCGGTACCGATTGTGGTCGTCGGCAACAAGACGGACCTGAGCGATGAGGACGAAGATCTGCGGCAGGTACGTGTGCCGGTCCTATTGATACTGTCTATTTATAACTCCGGGCGCTCGAAATGATTGAATGAAGCTGGTGTAAAATAAAGCTGCAAAACGTTAATTTTACGGGGATTTACAGCTACAGAGTCATCTACAACGGGTGAATGGGTTAAAAATAGAGGAAAGCCCAGTCAGTGACCAAATAAATATCAGTGTGACCAAATTTGCTTTTCCCTTGTAATGGATATGTTCACTTCGCGCTTGACGCGCAATCGTGGTTCATTTTACGACTTGTGGAATGCAGAAGGAATTTCGAGGAAAACAATATTGAACCATTTCTGTTCCTCCAAACCGTCTTATCGTACGCACCGATAGTTTACATCTCACTAACATGCTACGAACGAATTGAACGCGTAGGACAAGCCGCGGCGTTCGCACGATGATTCGCCAAAACAATGGCAATGGAATGCGAAAACAAACGAGGAAGACTTACCGCATAAAGGAATCGGGTATGCAGCGCTTTGAATAAGTGCCATGAATGCACACGATTACGCTTACGAATGAGTGCCGTTTTGCACAAAGTGGATGTAAGCGAGACACTCAATTCAATTCACCAGTGGATGTGGAGTATCGTATAGAGGCTTAGTGAACAGACCAAATAGCGAGACGATGTTGAGATTAGTCTTTTTGTTTGGGTGCTGGTGCTGGTGTGTACTGGTGTTGAGGATATTTTTATGACAAATTAATGATAAAAAACAATGATTACTCAAATCTACGAATGAATAATCCCTAAAACAAAGAACCTATGCACTAACAGCTGCGGAAACGGATTGACACTCTGTTAAATTGTAATAAATCACACACTTTGTGCTTCACCTTCACATACTTTCCGCAACACTATTAAAAGTCACTCAATTATGATGCGTAAATTTAGTCACGCAAACGACATTTGTACAACAATCTAGCGCTATTATGTAGCTAATGCTGCTCCCATTACCCAACTGCTTAGCAAACTTGAACATGACTCGCATTAATACCGTATGAGCATGTGCACCTTCGTGCTATGCGTCACCTTCTTTCCCGCCTCACGATGGACATGACTTTTATCCTGCACACAGTGAGTGTAAGTGTCCGATCACAGACGGGCTGTTTCCGAGCTTCCTGTCTCTTTACAGCGGACACATCCGTCGTGTATGATAGAAAAGTTTTAAGCGAAAAACTTTCCACAAGCTGTGCATGTGTGTGTGTGTGTGTGTGTGTGTGTGTGTGTGTGTGTGGGAGTACATGGTTGTAGAAGATTTTCATTTTCCTAACAACGTTCATTCTAGCTCATCCAATGGTACATTATTCAAAGATAAAGAATTTATTTGCTAACCAAGTTCTCATTTACTTTACTGCACGGGGCATAGTGCTATAGTGATTTTGTAATAAAGCTGCAAGTTATATAACATTTTCGATCGTTTTAGACACTCTTTTTATGTTCGGCGCTGATCTATGGTTGAATGTTTGCGAACAACAACTTAATCAGACTCATATTATCCAAACATGTCCTCAAAATCACATTTGCTATGAGGGAGACATGATAAGCTCTTATTTTGGGACAAATAACATTACACAGCTTAACAGCCAGTCATGCGTAAGAGAGTGATAGCGTAAGCAGTGTACTTGCACCAACAGATCTTTTGTTGTGATAATATGTTTTCTAAGGATAAGAGTGTTGCAAAAAAAGTGCAAGGGAAGTAAAAGATATGAAATACATAAAGCAGAATTAAAATCAATTTAGATTATTACAAATAATTTGTTACAAGATTTGTCACAATATAAGATAAAAAATTAAACATAAAATAGTTTAATATATATTTGTTGTTTTTATGTAGGACGCAGACGCTTTGAAAATATTTTAAAAATATTTCAAAAGAAAACATTCCAAACGATGATGGAAACGACTTCCATTAACTGGTTAGCGTTACGGAGGCGTTACGTTCCCACAACGAAACCAAAATAAACCGTTGCAACATTTCAGCGTGAAATATTTCATCGTTTAAATGTTTGCTTTCTTCCATTCAACAGGTAGCACGTGACACAACCGAATCGATGGTAACGGTAGATTGGGAGAATGGTTTCGTCGAAGCATCAGCCAAGCTGAACCGTAATGTTACACAGGTATTAAACAAACTAATTATATACGCTTGATCATTCACTAATCTTAGTCATTCTCCTTCCTTCATTTGCAGATATTTAAGGAGCTTCTAGTGCAGGCCAAAATAACCTACAACCTTAGCCCGGCCCTGCGACGGCGAAGGCGCCAGTCGTTGCCGCAGCAGGCCAGCACGGGCAGTACCGGTGCACCGGCCACCCCGCAAGCATCGCCCAGCGTTCACGTTCCATCCGTAGCCCAGCTGCAGCACCTACAGCAGATACAGGACAAAAGTCTCGGTGGCAAACGCAACTCGTGCATTCTTTCCTAATGCGGTTTTACGCCAGCCATGCCATCACGTTTTCTCTACTCCATGTCTGCTACATCATCTACCCTACCTGTGACCGTGCTATGGACACATTAATGGACATTTATATATATTCTTCGTTACCCGTACGGCGTGATGGAAAATGATGGAATGGTGGGGGTTTTGTAGCGATCTATAAAACGGTAAGAAATCGAGACCCCGCTAAAGAGCATTGTTCTCGAAACGGTGGATGTGTGTTGGCGTGTAAAATATGAATATTTAAACGTGTTTCAAACATACCCCCTTACTCGATCGTCAATGAAATATTTTCAACAAATCAATGCCCCATTTCAATTCACTTTTCACGACCAGGCACACTCTATTAAATCAGTGTACTTACTTAGTAAAGGATTTTGTGATGTTAATAAGTTTAAACCGGTGTCGGTTTCGTTCGTAAATAAAAAGACAACACTGTGTAAAGTATCGAAGTGGAAAAATACGGGTAATAAAAAGGAAACGATTGATGGAGGTTTTCAGTAGTAGAGCGCGGTACGAGCAAGCAAGGCATCTCACATGCGGTAGAACGAAACAATACGTTGGCGCCCATATGCATACATTGCACGGAGTAAAACTTAAAAGTGACAGGATGCTTCAGCACACAAATGCTGCAAGACATTAGATAAGTTACGCAGGTGTAGGTTACACTGTTGTTTTGGTTTGTAGATCATTAAATTCCACATACTGGAATGTAGAACCATTTTCATACCGTTCGATACCCACCAAGTAACAGTAACAGGATTGGCAAGGTGGCGCTCATACCGATTATCGTACCAAAACTCATCGAGTCCATTTCATGTGCGTGAGTGTTAATGTGTACGTATGTATGTATGTGTGTGTGTGTGTGTATTAGTGTTTTGATAATAAATACGAAAGAAAACCAATCTACTCACTTTGCGGAAACTTCTTCACCGCTCGCAATCTGGCCAATGCTTCAAGTATCACTCCCTCAGTCTATCACGAACGATTTCATCGCCTTCACGATCTCACTAATAGAATAATTCAAATATATTCCATGATTCGCTCTTTGGCAGTCACACTATCCCTTTGCTTTATTTACCTTAATTTCGCTCAAAACAACCTACAGCAAGGCGTGATTAGTGGTCCGGAGAGAAATATATTAGGAAAAGCCAAAAATCAAAATATAAATAAAACATCAAACACCATTTTCTAGCGTTGTAAACTCGAGCATTTGAGAGGAGGAGGAACTAACTAAAACGGAAAGATTTTTGCAAACATTATTCATTCCGCAAACAATCATCAAAGAGAAGAAACAAAACAAATACCAAAATTGACGTTACTGTTACATTTACCCTAGAACACGCTACACATAAATCGCCAAAATAATTTGCTAACAGGTGTATAAAACTTGAAGATGACATAATCTGTATGTAATTGCAAAGGAAAAGCATAAGAAATAAACAGTGGGAGGAATAAGAGTCCTGGAGACGAATAGATTAGCTTACCGCAAACAAACAGAGGAGAACAAGAAACAGCAAACAAAGTATTATTACAGTGTGTAGTTATACGAAAACAAATCAAACCATTGATACACTGGAAGCAGCTGAACTTTGAAGCGAAGATCGCCTGTGTGCAGGAATATATTGCTAGAATTATTCAAGTTGAAAGTAAATAAATTTAACCCTGGTAACTGGTAAAGTGTAACAAGCTGGGTCAATGTAATTCTTAATAATACTTGAGAAAAAAAATTAGACTTTTTATTGCATTGCAAAACATATTTAGACATCTGGAACTAATAGCTTGTAAAAACAATATAATTTATAATAAATCGTTCCCATTTGATTCGCCTCCGACCACCATTTCGCCATCGAACAAGTAACAAAGCATGTCGCAACCGTGACAAAACGTGCTCCGGCCGCGTTACCGCACTAACCAGGTATGTAAATATTGTTTGATCAACTATAATGGGAATTATTGAATTCGCTTCGTTACTTCGCTACTTACTGTGGTGTTGAAAGACTTTTCTCTTTTTAGACCGTATAACCCTTCAGTGCCTAGATATCACATAGAACCTTAGTATATTTATCAAACATAATTAGCTTTAAAATATAAATTACAAATAATTACATTTATGCTGATTCATTTACTGAAAAATCTGAACTGCTTGTCCAACAAAAAAGCCACTGATATTAAACGTCAAGGGTTAATTGTACTAACCTAAATCCTTCATTTGCTGCTGATGATAGGGTACGAAGAAAGTTAGCAAAAATGCCTTACGGTCGGCAAACCGACCGGCAATAGTGGTGCTGTGTCTATTCCCCTATGAACACATCCACACTTCATGATTGGGAGCAAGTGGTTTGTTTATGTTTACGCGTTGCCAGGTACGTTTGCACGCCATGCGGTGTAATGTGTGCGTGGCCGGTCGTCCTAGCAACGGTCGCTAGCGTGCTTCATTCTGTGTGTGTGATCACTGTCAGCCACACGACAGGACGAACGTGTGCTCGCTCCAGTGACGGTCGGATGTGATTTTGGTGAAAAAAGGGAGTTTTTGTACATTAATAGGGATTTGTTCCTTAGAAAGAGTATGTTTTGTGTTTCGTAAACATGTTAAAATTATTCTTGTGCAATTAATTATAGTGTAAGTGTGGGGAAAAACCTATACAATGAGCTTCAATAACATCTCCAAATGACACGTGTCCTCTTGTGATGAGTGATTTCATCGCCAAGGCTGTTCAGTGTTGTGGAGATTGCGACAAATATCCAGTGACTATCGAAAACCCAATACCACGGTACCAATAATTTACTTTACCTGCTAGAAATAGAAATAGAAGTGCAATCAACATGGCTTCAGCGCTGCCGGTAAAAAAGGTTAGTTCAATATTCTTTTCAACCAGTTCGGTGTGAAGTGTGCAGTCACTAGCCGAAGGGCGGCTGAAGGCCACGGCTACGAAGAAACCTCCCTTATCATCATCGTAGCCTCCTTCAATCCCTGAAGGTCGTCCCGGAAGCCGAACCAGTTCATTGTCGCATTGTGCGGATCGGACCGGCGATAGAGCCCGTTCAGATTACTAAAACGAAGGTGTGTCTGTGTTAAAAAAACACACAAAAACTGGTTCCACTTTGATGAACTTGTACAAGCATACTTACGCGTTCATACAGTTCCGGTACCACCAGCCACTAGCGTAGTACGACGCGCAGCACCCCGGATGTTCATCATTATCCCGATCCGGTGTCGAAAACTTCATCCCCGCGCTAGCCCGCAGCGAATCTTTGGCCGCACCTTCCACAAACGGCCCAAGATGCAACCGATACCCGGTACTTTCGTTACCGATCTCGAACTCATCGTACAGCGCCGTCTTGACCGTGCCGTCGTAGTCCTTCAGATGTACCAGCAGCTGGAAATAGTCCGAGCTGGTGATGCGGTGCATCTTCTCGAGCCCCAGCCAGTACTCGCCCTCGGGCGATCCGAACCCATCCCGGTAGTCGATCCAGTCACGGGTGAAGTTGAGCGAACCGTCAAACCGTCGGCTGAGCACTATCCAGCCACCCTTGCGGTAGCCCTGCTCGCAGTACACACGAAACGGTGCTACGCTCGAGGCGGGTGGTTTGATCGTGTACACGTCGCTTAGCATGGCCGGTGCTTCGTGGCAGGAACCGTAGTAGGTGCCGACTGCAAAACCAAAGGGAAATGATTTAGCTAGTGAGCAGTGGCGTGTGGCAAGATTTACCATTTTGACGTATTGTTTTGTTGATGCGCTCGAGCTTATCTGTAAAGTAAAGCACACGCACGGGTAAGTCAGTGGAACTGTACGACCTCGAACTGGGTTAGGAGTTGGGCGGGGGATTTTTTTGTTCTTTACCACTGATTCCTTCGAGTTTGTCCGTGATGATTGCGGTGGCGACATGATGGTTGCTCTGTATCCTTGTTTTTTGGAGGAATTAAAACCGATAAATTAACGCGGCGTGCTTGGTGTAATTGCAAGTTTCACCTACCTTCGCTCCAGATGGCTTATGCGCTGATCAATCTCGTCCAACCGTTTCAGCACCCTTATACGAATGGGAATAAATTTTTGGTCATAATTTATGTTGCGTGTTGGGGTTCGGCGTTCGCAGGACCTACTACTTACTGGAACATGAGGTTTGTTTTCAACCCCTGGAAGGGTTCTGTTTCGCTTGCCGTGTCGTTCGCACGGACGGGCGAACAGCACAGCACAAGGTGACAGCATATGAAGGTTAGCACTGCTCCGATCATCGTTACACAAGCGTCTGGCTTGGTTTGGCACACGATCGTGTGGTGCTAGCAGTGATGATTACGCCCGGACTGTGTAGACAAGAGGGAGTAAGCGCCGCTTGCACACATACCAAGGAAGCCTTTTCATTTTGCGACTGTGTGTTTATAAGCTCTGACGGGATCAACGTCTATAACGCACGAGTTCTTCTTGCATACCACTGACTTTTAATCTGTACATCAATTTAGGCGCTAACATTATGAGATGGCATTTGAAGTGTAGTGATGTTATTCAAATTATTTGAACAAGTGCATTTAATAATTTATTGATTAGCATGTAACTGTTGTTTAAGTTCTTCATATAGGCTAGTGATGTGCTGTGATGTGAAATATTAAATGTGTTCGTAAGCTATTGAGGAAATGTTGTTGTACTGCTCTGCTTAGTCCGTCTGCTATTCCATTTCCACGAGTACATGTATTACCAGGAATTGAGCAGAAGGTGACTTGTGGTGAATTTGTTATATTGCTAAGCAGATGCATGTTCGGGTCACGGATGGTTCCAAGATTCAAAAACCTCAAGGACACATTGAAGATCATGTCGAATGTCCGGTGTAGACCTTTGTCGATTGCGATAACCAAAGCTATTGCTCATACGGGGATGATTTAGGTGTGCTTTGTTAGTCTAATGGAACTGCTATCGATACTAGAGTAGATTCCATAGCAAAAAGGTACCACTTTTGGTCCGTCGGTGTAGATCAGACTGAGGTTTTGATATTTTTGCTGAACAAGTTGAAACAGCAAAACGACCGTTACCGATAAGACTATTACAACCAGCTCGAAGCTATTTTTGTATGCTCCAATTTATTTGTGGTGAGTGACACTACCAGAGCTTTAGTTCTTGGTGATGATGATTAGTCTCACCTTTTCCCCAACATAGGTTTTTTTTTTGTGGCATCGCAAAACTCTCAGAGGAACTGTCCGAGTCATACATATACCATATAGATGACCAACATAGTTTCATCAAGAAAAATTGGGTCATGCTCCATCGAATACAATGATATTCCCTAGCATCCTTTATGTAGCCCGCCAAGAACCAATAAATGAATCTAGCGCAGCACTTATCAGGACACAACTGCGACATGCATATGGCCAATTCCACTAGTGCAAATGGTTGGCTCCAGGGCACTACCTTCCGAAGCAGGTGAACCTAATGTATCTTGAATTAGCCACTTACAATCATCAATGAGTGATTCCTGTTGTGACCTCCCAGACCGTGTGCAAACCCTAAATTCCCCCAACTAGATCCCGAATTTCGACTTGTACGCGCACGTGTCTGAAGCCTATGTTGACTCTTTCATATATATTTTTTTCTAATTTTTATTACCATATATAAAGAAAAATCTTATCATCATCATGAGGATCAAGATGACAACTGCAGTTACACATTTAATAATGACATGAGACATCTACACATATTTCACAGCATACAGTTTGTTTGACATATATGGCAACAGGTCCTTTAACATTTTAAATATATTAGTCATGGTCTGGTACACAATCAGCTGCTCTACCGACATCCATTGAAGAATATCTAGCATAACCGCAGACGGCGTACGTCAACCGCACTCCAGAATTAACCTCATAATACGGTTTTGCAACCTTTGAAGTCTTTTAATTTGACCTTTGTTGCCATGAAACAAAATGGATGAGCAGAAGTCAAAGTGCGGCGAGATCAATGATTTGTAGAGATGAACTTTCGCAAAAAAATCGAGATCCTTCGCCAATCTACTTATCACTCCACAGTTATTTGCCACTTTAGCGATGACCCAATCAATTAGAGCGTGGAACTTCAACCTGTCGTCTAAGATAATTCCCAGCTCTAGCTCTTTCCATTAGTTCCGAATTTAGTACGATAGATAGAGGTTCTTCCAATACACCCGCAGACATCACCGTGGTGGAAAATCTATAGGTCTTCTTCTGTGTGATAATACGATTCATTAATATGTTTTATGTTTGTCGTATTTTCAAATTCAAAATTTTCATGCAATTTGTCCTTGAGCACCATCTATCGTCCAGTAGCACAAGTTGTACCCTACCACATATTGCCAGCGAAACAGCGCATCCGCAGGTGATGCAGGGTATTTGGGATTATGTTTTGACGGAATAATATATTGTCAAATTGAAAGACTTTTTATAATTTGTAGCACCCAGTTCAGAATGCGAGGTTAGTAATGGCATCAGTACGAATTCACTTGCTTGATTGCAAAACATGAATGTCAGTTAATTCTGAAATGCTTCGCGTTGTGTTATCGAACCATGGCACCCAAAATATGGAAAGGAAATCCCTGCAAGGAAAAGCAAATGTTCGATTGTACATAACAAAAGTGTCTCTCAGCAGGAGTTTTCTCAGCAACTCACTCTGTCCATTACGCTTTGGATATGTAAGGTACATAAGGAGCCTCCAAAGGTTCACGCTCTCTTTCTCTCTCTCTCTTTTCCTGTACCACTATATATCTCTTGTAGGAGGAGTGCGGATCAAAACATTACTACGTGCGAACAACCAGAGCCTGAGTTACATCAGTCTCCAGTATGAGTCGGACCGCACGAGCAACTGGCAGGCAGTCGCTGTCTATTAGTGCACACGTTTCCAGTGGAAAAGCTTGTTAGTGTGTAGCTTTTTCCCTTTCCTGCACACTGTGCAAGTGTACTATTCTTCCCCTTTCCTGCTCAGGATGAGATACAGAAGGGGATATTAATTCAACCGCGAATGAAAAAGGTGTATTGCGTTGTAATGTGTCCGGGGAAAGATTAAATTCCTCTTCCAAGCCCTGTAGATGTTTGCATGAGTGTGTATGTGGTTTTGGTGAGCTGAAATTTGAGAAAAGTGCATTCCGAATAACAGGTGCTCTTTATGGTCGTGTTGGTGCTGCAGGCGTAGAATAGAGCGCAGTTCATTATCTACCGTAATGACCATTCCACCATTTTCGCGATCGCTTTCGTCCTCTGGGACAATTAATTCAATTAGCTGTTAATACACGAGCTGTTTATGGATTGAGAAGACATACAGAGAGAGAGAGAGAGAGATAGAGAGAGAGAGAGAGAGAGAGAGAGAGAGAGAAAGAGGGCACGTGTGAGAGTGAGTGAGAAAGTGTGCTTGTGATTGAATGTAAAGCAAAGCTCCAAGCTACTGGAACTACAGGTGGTATGGTGGCCCTTTGGAGCAATAATTAGCTCGTACAAAGACAGCCAGCTTAGTGTTCGCGTTTGTCTGTGCGTCGGGAGATGACTCAGCTGTACTGAGATGTCACACGCCCCCACGCCAGCTGGCCAGATGCACATTGTTGAACTTCACTCCATACCGTCAGAACACGGCCGCAGGCGCAAACGCAGCGAACTAGACGACTGAAACCAAACCAAATTATTAGTTCGCCAGCAGTTCGTTTGCATCGCAAAATGAACATTGCTCGAATTGCTGTGGCTGTGCTGACCGAGAAGCGAGCTTCATCTATCATTGCACCACAAGCTCCATTCGCGCGTGCAAGAGAGTAGTTCCTGGGCAGCGACATCGCCAATGCATGGTTGCGCTTTTCGTTCTACCGAGAGTGCATCAGTGTAGCAGGATTCAACGAACATCAGTGCGACTGGTAGCAACGGGAGTTTATGCAACGCAATGTAAGTGATGTGTGGGTGGGTGGGGGAGCAGGGGAAGGAGAAAGTAAGGTCAAACCCATTATTATGATTGATTGTTGTTGTCCAGGTCCGGGTCATCTGCCCACCGGAACATGCGGAAAGCTTTCCCGACCCGACGGGGTTGGAAATGCAAACGAAGCAATTTGATGTCGTGTTGAATGCGTTGTACCAACATGACAGTAAACATGGATCCACGTCGTTGTTTGTCGATGAAATTGTAACAGCATGCATTGATTAAGATTTGTTGATTTTTTATCAATTTGACCATAAAAAAGCATTATTTTAAAGCATGTCCAAATCTCTTCAAATAACTTTTTTTTGATTGGAATTTGGAAATCAATGAAATAGCTTAATACTTTATTTTTACCAGTTAGTTGATGTTGTATCAGCTCAGTGAAGTTATCTTTTTGATGACGTTTCAAACGAAATTCGCCATAGCAGCAGAAATAATTTAAAAAAAGGTTAAAATTCTTTTCAAAATCAATCAAAATATATGCTGATTAATACACACCTAAAGCCAAATCGGATCTTTATTAAAGAATAAATTCAGCATGATCTCTAAATGATATACAAATAATTTAAAATCGTCGCATTTTCCGTACTGAATGAATTCACAAGGATTTAATTGAAAACTAATATTTATCTCGATCGGCTCTCGCCAGCAGAAATCACAAACCCGTAATGGTTTGACACGTAGCAATGATTAATCAATGCTGATAGTTGCGATAACACACTATGCTCATTGAATTTTCCACCGCCTCGCTGCCAGTGTCCCATTAACAGGGGGTTTTCACTAGACGGAACAAGCTTATTCTACACTCGTCGGAAGTGCAACGGCCACGGTCGGGCACGTTCCGCATCCGGTGTGTTAGTAGCCCTATGTTGCACTTTCTCCCCACCCCGTGAGAGGTCGTTATTTATAGCTTGATTGAAAGCGACCGTGCCACCACGACCGTACCTGCTGGCCCTATCCTCCTAAGTGCTTGTCGTGGAACCGTTTCCTTCACGGCGTTCCACTCCACCGATGCTTTGTTACTATTTTCGTTCTGTTCCATCCGTCTGTGACTTTGAAGCGAAACATATACGCAGTTGGTCGACACACACACACACATCCACTCATACACGTGTGTCGAGAAGCGTCGACAGTCTGCGGGGAATTATATCTTAAGCCCGGTGCTGTCTTTGCACCACTGCCCCGTGGCTGACCTTTGCCACATCGTTGAACGATGAAACGGTGCAACGTTGCCTTATTGATCTTTGGTCGAAGGAATTGCATCCCGGCTGATTGTGGTCAAAGAGGAAATGGGTGATAAGCGCTCGCTCAGTGTGCGAATGGGGAATCTTTTAATTTGTGGTTGTTTGGAGCATGTGTGCGTGTGGGTGAGTGATACTGAGAGCTCTAGGCGCAGTGTCAAGGTTACACGCAATTTTCTGGATTATTGATTCAAGCAAAGAGCATTTCTTTCAAATGCGAGGATATTTCATAGACAAACTTCATTTGTAAGATTTTTTATACTTACACATTTTTACCGCCCAATGACGCTCCGCAACGACGATAGGCTTTGAATTAATCATGAGTTTTTTTTTGGTTGCTGTTTGAGGCAGCTTCTTATGTTTTAATTGACACATTTAGAATCTTTCGGAAAGGTTTAGCTGGCTGTGCAGTTCACCGTTCAAATCTGTTTACCATAACCTATTGTTTACATAGCATTTGCATTACAAATCTTTCTTTACGCAAATCCGTTTCTGTTTCTTTCGTAACAAATCCGTTTGTTTGACAAAAAAACGTAAATTCAGCGAGTGTTACTTACAAGGAATGTTGTTCTCCTTAAATGTTGAAATTAACATTATTTGTTCATGATGCAATAAGCAATTCTATTTTTGCTACATTTTTTTAATAGAATCGTCTTTGCATCCCATTAATGACAGCTTCAAATAGTTTTTGTTGATTTATGGCAATTTATGGCAGTATTGGAAAAAGTTGCAAAACATGTACACGTTTGGTATGTTCAACAACACGAATTGCCTTGACATAAACAACAAAAATGTAAAGAAAAGTCTTTAAAAAAAATACCTAAAAAGAAAGTGTTTCGAAACGATAGCCAAGGTGAGGCTTTCCATCAAAATCCGGCACAAATAAAATTGAATTAAATTAAATTTAAATATAAATTCAATAACAAATCTTGGAATTTCATAGCCTCAGGGAAGGTTTAACTAAAACGACCTCATACTCAGATGAATTGTCAGTAAATTTGTCTCTCTAAGCAATACCATTTCATGTAGGTTTGGGCAGTACATAAGCCACAGCTCATTCACACTATTTCCACAAAGTTATTAGGACTCGCTTGAAGTTTGTGGCGAATCCAATTAGGTTTGGTTTGGTGGAGTCTACTTCGGAATAAACGTCGCTAGGAAGTTGTTCCGACGTCGCCTGCCAAACAGACACTTTTAAAGCAAGTGATTATCTTATGTTATCAAATTACATAAGTTTTGTACAATTATGGGTCTAGTCGTGGATATCTAGTCGTGGAATAAAAAAAACTGTACTAATAGCTTTAGTCTACTGTAATTTAAGAAAACTATACTTATGTTTTAACTATCATCATCTTACAGTTTCTTTCTTACAAGTAAAACAGCAATAAATTAATGAGACTTCTGACTTTTGGTATACCTATTTAGTAGCAGGAATCATAGAGCTTCCGACTCTCGTGGGAGCTGCACATAAAGCACTTACCAAACTTGCCAAATATTTAATGAACGGCGTGCATAGTTCGCGTATGTGTCGCTGAGAGTATGGATGTATGTGAAAAAGGGTCTGAAGCGCTGCAGCAACGGTTTGATGGTAGCACGATAACTTATTCATCCCTTTCAGCACCATCTTTTGTTTAAGCATATGAAGAAGATGTTGCCGACTGCTGTTTGACTTTTGTTTGATGGCAGTTTTCGGGATAGATTCGACAGGTTTGAACAGCTCTGTGCTAATGGGCTCCGTGTCAGTTGATTCCATTAAATTGGTTGCACAAATTTGATGTAAAATGTTATCAGCATACTTTTCAGAATTTTAATTATAAGGCACATATTAAAAATGACATTTCTTAAAATACATCATGACATTTATATTGACCCACCAGTTAACAGGAATGGTTGTATTCAATGGCAATTCTAGCAATAATGAATCAACAAATGGGCTAAAGGTTCTCATGAACACAATCATCAATCAATATTTTCTGCCTAAACGAGTAAATTTTCGATCGATGAGATGCTGCACAGGAACATATTGAAGACTCATACCGTGGAGGGAATATGACTTCAGCTCTCTATTTCGATTAAAAAATGTTTCAATTCGAACCAAACATTTCTAAGCACTCCTTCACATGAGTTATACAGTGAGCTTTTCCATCCCATCCGGAGACATACATAATGAGCCGAGTTGTCGTTGCCCCAGCCAGATACTACTCTGCATCAAATCAAGAGCCCTCTCGACCGCAACCTAACGAAGTCTTTCGCCTAGTAATTATGTAAGAAAATCAGTTTGCAACGGGGCATACTTGACAACGTGGCTAAATTATCATTTCCCTGGAATGTATTGCGTTTCCACGAAATGTGGTCGTTTTAATTGAGGCAGCAACGACTTGTGTGCGTTGCCAGTCGGTCTTCTGCCAAACAAAAGTGGAATACTTCTACAAGAGAGCGGTTGGAGCAACAAAATACAAACAAAAAAAAGCCTTACGTTCCCCGGCAAAGTTGTTGATGGGGCAAACAGCTCCAGTGCAGAATAGATGTATGAGCTCGTTCATTCATATCGGTGCACGGTTCGGGATGGTTTTGCTGTGCGTTTTATTTTTGTTTTTTTTGCCTTTCTGTCCAACCACATTCATACCGCGAAATCCAAAGTTGGAACATTGCCCAGCGTAGGATTCTCAGTCTGTTGAAAGAAAACAAATCCGTGCTCGATGGCCCGTATGGTTCATTCTGCAAATGGAGAAACTTTGTTTTCATGTTGTATATAATCCGACGCGGATCATCACACATGGCGCCGGATGGATGATGAACGCAACTTCTGTTTAAGGTATTTGTATGTATTTGCAAAAGTGTCAAAACAAGTTTAAGAATTACAGCGTTATAGGATACACCTTAACGTATTCCAAGGTTATTTTTTTCGTGTGCTATTAATATGCTGCAAAGCTTTTATCGATTTGCTTTATTGACAGTCAATGCTACCGGGCATTAACACGCGAACAAACTGTCCTCATAAATATCCGTAACAAAACCCAAGCCATGCGCATAGATCTGCCGCAGTTCGCATAAAGCACAACACGTCACGGATTCTCTCATCTTCGTAAAACTGTGCATTATAGTTTTACTGAGTCTGTATTCTTCAGTGTTTCCAGTGTAAAAAGTAGCATAAAATCACACTCGCTACTACTACTACTACACAAACACATGGATGGATCATTTATAGTGAAAAATCCTTGCTCACAAAGTACGCCAGTTTTATTGGGTTAAGGACTCCACCATGAGAAGCAATTATAGCGAAGGATGCTCGTGTGGAACCTCGAAAGTTTTGCGCTCCGTTCAAACCAAGTGGGGCGTATGGAAAAAAACCCCCCGGGGGGAAATACCAGTTTGCTAAAAGGTAAGCCCACAGAAAGCAGCAATGTTATTAGATGGATGATTAAAAGTTCCCAACCCCGGAACCAAGCCCGGTGTAAAATCATCATATCACATCGTTGGTTGTGTATATTGTGGGACCTTCAAAACTGTGCATAAAATGTAGCGACCCCGCGACCTTTACCCGCCAATAATTATTGCACACAAAACTTGCACACTTTCAATACGACCACGCAGCAATCGAAAACCGGTGAAACTTTATCCATTATTTAAATGAGTCTTTTCCACGGCGAGAAACGTGTTACGGTCATTGGTTTGAATGTGGAAATGGTGAATCTCTTTCGTGCTGAGCGTACCACCCACCGCTAACGATGTGTGCTGGGCAATTGCATTGTAAACGAAACTAATTGGACGAAGCGTTACTGGCCGTGTGAAAAAAAGGTTATTTTAAATAAAACCTTACACACAAAGCACTGAACTTTGCAATTCCCGTTTTCGGTATCTATAGTGACGGAGTTACACGGCAGCCGACAGGATACACGAATCGAAATAGTAATGTTGATGGTCTCTGTTAGGGAATCCGTAGGAATATGTACAACAAAAAATCCTACTGAGCACCTTGTATCGCCGCTTTGACGCTTTTGTATCGAACACACAGCGCATTACAGGATTGTGCAGTGTAGAGCTTTTAAACCAATTTTGTCGCTAAGCGATGTGGTGTATCGTTTGCGAAGGCGAGCCGGAATGTGCGAGTCTTGCGCAGTAGAACAAACATTCAATGAATGGCTGAACCATTTCAAGTTTTTTCGCACATGGACATGGGTGCCTTTATAACAGACGCCATAAATTACCGTTCGCAGACGGTGGTGGCTAATGATCTTCGCTTTTGCTCGTTACGTTTCTACAGCGATGATTTGTTCATCGCAAGTGGAAAGATTTAACAATTTGTTGTCGTATTGGCATTTATTTAACATTTAGGACCTTGCAAAATCTATTTTGTTTAGTGAAAAATATTTTACAATTTTATCATCTGTTGTAATAGCTTTTGTTGAGGAATTACAACCGCAAAGTGATACTAAGTCATATCAAACTAAACCTTCTACAAATTTAGGAAATAGCTCAATATCTTGGAAAGGAAATTATTTTAGCGATTATTCATAATATTTGGTACACTTTTATGGAGCTCTATAGGTATATCTGGAAACAATTAAAGAAATACAATGTTCAGTATTCATATATCGCTCAGATACTACAACTAGAGAAATGCTACAGATGATTCAGGAATGTAAATAATGACCATGACTAAACCACTGCAGATTGTCAGACTATTTGATGAACCTACTCTCTATACTGACTCCAGTTTATTCATCCAAACTACTGAATAAGAAGTCAAAGTCACAAAATCGAATCATCTTAATAGCTTAAAGGAATATTGAATCACAAAGGTATTTGGAATTTCCCATTATGAAGCCTAACCTTCGATTAACTATTGATTGTCTATCACAGGTTTGTAGAGGTCAGGAAATGTAAGATAATGTGTCAAATTTGATGGCAAGGTCATTTAAGTTTGGAATTTCATTTCTTCGTGCAAGCTGGTGATTGTCAGTGGTAGAGCTATAAGTTACAAAACTCTTTTTATAATTGAGGTTGTATTAAGCATTAAGAACTAAGATGCACTCCAATTGCTAAAGCCATTGTATGAATCTTACATTGTATGGGAGTCATCAACACTGTTTCACGCTATAAATATGTTAATATAGTCAACATACATAAGCTGACTTAGGACTGGGATTTCATCTATTTGCAAGACGTATCTGCGGTAATGATGACATAATTCTATCCACTTTATAACTTCCACTTTAGTATCAACCTGTATATCAACGGCTAAGAGCATTGGGTAACTAACAGAATCAAACAATGCTTTCAAATCCACCTTGATGATAAACCTATACATCAATCTCAATCAAACACAAATTTTACAACATTTATCGCCACACTACGCTTCAGCATAAATCCGTACTGTATTACGGATATACAGATCCTACACCAAGACAGAAGTGTGTCATAAAGAATCATTTCTTAATGTATTGCATCAAAGACCAGATCTGAATGCTGGTTTTTGTCTATTTTGGACAAGTAAGTACGTCATGACGACATGCAACTCTTGGAACTGTAACTTGCCGCTATGTCTTTTGAAACAAGTTGAGTACAAGACACAATGATCTTTCTTATATTTTCAGAATATCTAACAGATACTTTGTTGTAACTGCAAACAGAACGCTTAATGTAGTCCTAACTAACCTCCAAGGCCGTGTACCGTAAGAAGATTGTAAAATATGAATTCCTCAGTTTGAGCTGATGATAAGGGAAATCTATTGGAACAATTGCCATGCATAAATAGATTCTCAAGCTGCAGCCAATTTAGTCAGTTTATCTACTTCTTATCGTTCATCGTTTATTTTTCCATTATCCGACTAACACCGCCTCATCCTCTGCAGTGTACATTTCACTACCTTTCGCAAGTGACACTGCAAGAGCCTAGCAGATCTTTAACATCCATTATGCCACTCTCATTAATGCGCCTTTTACGTTTCTCTTTTTTCCTCACCCCCTCCCACCACAGCATTCATCAGTGCGGCCGTCATGAATAAATCATTGCAACGACTTACCTGCCCCCTGCGAGCGACATCCGAGCGCCCAGATGGAGCGTACCGGCCGCCAACAGTATGGCCGGGTCGCGTACTGCCCGTACAGTGATTCCAGCTCGTCGGAGCTACAGTCCTACGTCCGTCCGTTCGACACGGTACGGGCGCTGCACGAAACGGTCGTCTCGCTGCGTACCGCGCTCGAGGAATCACGCCGCGAAGTGGATCAGCTGCGGCAGCAGATAAGCGTTCGAGAAACGGTAGAGCAGGGCAGAACCGTCAGTGCCGGTGGGTTGAAGGGTGCTGAGGTTGCGGACGGCCCACGGAAGCAGCAAACGAGCGGAAGCACCGAAGTCCCGTCCACATCGGGCTACCAGGCCAGACATCTGCCGGCGCGTGAATCATGCGAAGACGTACCGAGTACGTTGGAGGATAAAAAGTGCAAAAAGCTAAAGAAACGAAAAGTAAAACCTCAACCGACGGAGCACGAGAGTTGCTCCAGTCCGGTGACGGTGGGTAGGGAGGAGAGCAAGGCGGAAGTAGAAGACTCCGTTAGGACGAAAAAGACGCCTATTAAAGATGGTAACAATTCGGCACATCAGAAAGTGTCCGTAGTGCCCGACATACAGATAGTTTCACATCCAGGGGTTGGCCCACATTCCGCTATGGCATCACGGATTGACGTGAAGATTAAGGTTTCTTCCAACATCAATATGGACGGGAGCAGCTCTGAGGCGGAGAGTTCCGAATGTCCGAAGGAAGAACCACAGACTCCCGAGAACCCAGCAGCACCAGAATCTGCACTAGTGGAGGAGGAAGACGAAGAGGAGAAAACGATTGGCGAACCGGAAGAGCGTGGAGTGGACGATGAGGTGACGGTACGCGAGCAAGTCCTAAAGTCGGACGGTGTCGAGAGCTTGCGCGTCAGTGTGGTGAACGAGGAGAAGCTGAGCGTGAGCAAGAGCTCGGAGGCGATCAGCATAAAGCAGGTCTCGTCGGAGAACTTGCACGTCGACGCGGATCGGCAATCGAACGCTTCCATCTCGGAGGGAGACAACTCAGTGTTTGCGGAGGATACGCCCGGCCAGGCGGAGGGCGAACTGCACGGCACGGGACCGATTACCGGCAGCTACACCCTGTCCGGTGATCCCCGCCGGCGGATGAAGAAGAGCGAGTCGGAAACGCAGGAAGAGGTGGACGACATCGAGCTGATCTTTTCGTCCGACGACAATGCGAAGGATATTACGCAGGAGGATCTGGTGTCGATATCGGACTACGAGCCGTGGCACGAGACCGGCCAGTCCGGCACGCCCGTGCTGGTGAGCTTCACCAATTTGGCGTCGGATCAGGAAAAGCTGAGCTCGCTGGAGCGCAGTGACAGCGAGGTAGCGGACGGGTACGAGCTGGAGAAGGGCAAGAGCCTCGAGAGCCAGGACTCGCTGAGCCTGGACAACATGAAGAAAAGCCTGGACTTTAGCACAAAGTCGTCCAGCCTGGAGAAGGAGTCGAGCGTGGAGTACGGTGCGTCCGGCAATTCCCTAGTCGCGTGCGGGGTGGCCCGTACCGCCCGCAGCCAGGGCGACGAGGAGGGCAAGCAGCAGGGCGACAGTTTCGATGTGGCCGGCACGAATCCGCTGGCGGCGGCCGGTGCACTCGGGCGCCGCTGGACCAACTACAACGTGCTGATCGAGACGGACATCTCCAAGTGTGGCATCACGGAGGAGAACATTCTGGAGATGGGACGGCGCAATACCTGCCCCAACCCTCCCGCCTACCGGTAAGACCACGCCCCATCGCCGGGGATGCGCGATGCTGATTAATCCCTTTTTGAACTGAAATTAAGTTTGTCCCTTTTTGCTTTGCCCGTTTCTTTGTGCCCAAGACCCATCATTCACCCGGGCAGCCGTATGGCGGCGGGAGCTGGCGGCACCAATCGGAGCCCGCTGGCGGTGAAGTTTTCCCGCTCGCCGCGCACCTACTCACCGCACCAGTATCTGCCGCCGGGGAAAACGCTGCGCACCGTGATAGCGGCGGAAAGCGGCGTCCGGGGCGCGACCGGCGACGAGGTAAAGCGTTCCCGGGCGGCACAGACCGACATCTCCGCCCTGGCCCAGCAGTGGCGCTCCGAGACGCATCTGACCGGGGCGGAGTACGTGCCGGGGCTGTACACACTGCCATCGAAGTTCGTACCACCGCCAACCGGTGGGAAAGGTAAATTCCCACTCAGGTAAGCGAAACACCAGGCGAGAGAGCCCCATTGCTTATTAGATTTGATGCCTTTGAAAACACACGGAACAACACGACACAAACAGCTAACAAACACCCACAACACATTCCCATACGCATAAAACTCTATTGGAAATATTGCTATTTGATACCATTCCGCCGTATGTAGCAACGATTGCCTATCTCACAGGCGCCTAAACCCATAGCGTCTTGTAAATTAGTAGTAGGCCATGGTTATTCAAGCTTTTACCGTCATTAGGCGAACGCCTGTCGCTCTCCCGTGCTCTGGCTTCGTGCCTGTCATTACCGTCAAAACCATTTACCATCTCCCTGGTCGTCTGGAGGGGATATTCACGTTGATGCTGACTTATCGATACGTATTATTTCGTCCGTATCGAATCGATCCACAGCCGTAGTGGCACGGGTGGGTTTGCAGGGTGGGCGACAGCCGCTGTGACCTCCGCCTTCGCTGCGGTCTTGGCGCGGAAGCGTGGGAAGCGGAAATTGCCTGCTGCTTATTAACGAACGGAGCAAAAGGGCTGGGAGATGGCTGTTTTTTCGCTGTCGCTGTTTTTTGCTTGCCTTTCTCGCCCGAGTGTGCATCGGGAAAACCAATCCATCCCTGCTTTCAGGGCGCCTTACGTAAGCTGCCACGTGCAGGCGATGCGTTGGGAGGATGCTGCTTGAAATCGATCGATTGTGGAAGGATGGTGGGTTTTACAAGAAACATGAACATCTACGCCTGGCAAATGGGCGATGCTTTGATGGTAAATGTTATTCTGTTGTGCGTCAGCAAAAACTTAAAATATTGTTTAGTGGTGAGTTTGAAGAACTACTTTCCCATATATAATGATTTCTATACAAATCTCTAGTCTTTATTTATTAAACTTTAGTTCAATTTGTTTAGCAAATGTACGGTTAGCAAAGGAATCATGTGGCCTTCATTATCATTCAATTAATATTCTACTGATAATTCTACTATCATCCAAGAGTTCTACTACCAGAATGTATTTAATTACAACAACGAGTTCTTCAAACATATTTCTGAGAGTTACATAGCAAAGATGTACACTCTCCTCCTCCCTCTTGAAACAAATCGGAATGCTGGAAGCAACTCTTCCCCAGTAAGTGAGCGTTACGTAATATATGAATGACCCTTTATGTGTATCTATAAGAAAAACTACACACTAACTGCCAGATTTCTAACAGGCGAAAACATACGCCCCATTGAGCGAGCAAGAATTCAAATATATCAATCCATTTTGACGACACTAAACGACAACACTGTAATCTGTTGATACTTCGAAGAAGGATACTTACATCAGGATATTTGCCATGCTTTAATTGCAGCTCACTTTCAAGATCGAAGAAAGCTCACTGCCGTTCTAGAAATTGGATACATTTTTCCTCCTTCTTCCAACTATGTTTGCATGCACTGATTCGTAAGGTTGTTTGTCTGTCTCTCATGTTGGAAAGCAAGAGGGGCAAAGCAAACTTTTCAGCTCTGACAGGAAATTGATATCGCTTTATCTGCTGCCCACGATGCACGCTGTCGGGGAGTATTGATCGCTGGCAAACGTTATCTACATCTAGCGTGACAAATAATAGAGTGACAAATAATAGAGATCAGTCCATCAGGAAGCTGTTTTTTATTCCCTATACTGTAAAAAGACAAGAGGAGTAGAAACGCACGTACGAGCGGATAATATATTTAAATGATGTCGAACATCGCTACAAAATCCGACTATACACTAGGTAGCACTTTCGCTCGTGTCTTCGTAGAAACGAAACTTTTTTTTTGCTCCCCGTTGTTGAATTTCTTCATCAAACGAAATTGCAAGGATTGAGATATTGGAATTGCTAGGTTTCCGAACAGCATATTTTCCCCTAGCTCCTCTCCTCTCTTCCACTTACCGCTTCTGCAAAGCTCACGGTTAGCAATTTTGCGAAGATTTGGATGGAGCGCTATGGAGCGTGCAAGTTGTTCATGAAAATTGATATGATTCGAAGAAAAGGATACATTTTCATCACGGTGCGGCAGGATTTGTAGTGTGTAAATATCGCTGCGAAACGAAAATGTGATACGTGCTGAGGGGCGGTTTTCGCATGCAAGAATGCTGCCACGGGAAAGCTCATCTATGTTGCAGGCGTGTGGATAAATCGTTCCAACGTTTCCAATTTTATCGATGATATTTTATTGCTAATATAAAGCGATGGTAGTTTTTATTTAAAAAGCTATATTCTTCTAGTTGCCAACAGATGATGCTTACAGCATTATTTTAATTAGATGAAAAAGTTTTTATTCCATCAGGCACAGTCACCATTGAGCCGTAGGACTAACTGAATAACGTTTTTTTATTCAATAGACCATCCTACCCAATAATTTCTTGAGAGCCTCGGGCAGCTTCCAATCTGCTCTACCGTTACTAATTATCATTTTCTTCGTCGATTCGATTAGAACCCACCTCAAAACAGGATAAGCAGTAATCGGATAATAGAGACTCTCGATGTTCGTCTCTATTCGAAGATTTTGGGTTTCTTTTTTGTGTATTTTTTCTTCATACTGAATCGATTGAATGATTTCTTCATGGTTTACCAGTTTATAACGTTATCGATTACTTTAAGTATGAACTAGAGTTGTGCCTCAAGTACCAGAACTGTACGATTCATTCAATTCATCCTAAAGAACGAACGATCTACGTTCATCTAATCAACGTTCATCGATTCTTTAAAAATCATAATGCACTGAGTTGGCCACCAAAATAACGTCCTAAATAACGCCGCCAAAATAACGAACGTTATAGTACGCCAGGTCGTTCATTTTCCCCATACAAATATGAACGTGAACCGTATGACCAGGACATTCACAAAAAGAACGACCTATCCGTCGAAATAAAGAACGTCCTAGTACACTAGGTCGTTCATTCCCGCCATACAAATATGAATGTGAACCGTAATACCAGTACGTTCATGAAAAGAACGTCCTACCAATCGTAATAAGGATCTTCCTGGTCTGCCTAATAATTTTCAAGATGCAAAACAATTTACAATTTGCAATACAATAAAACAATTTACCATATTTTCTTCAACTGAAATGAACGAATGAATCGCGATTCACGTTCAGTTCATCTGAATGAAAGAACTAGTACGTTCACGTTCATGGAAATGAACCGAATTGCCCAAGCCTAGTATGAACGTTATTATAATAAGGTTGGTTCATAGATTTTAGCATACATTTCATTATATATTTTAGATTTTAATATTTAATTGTTTAAATCATTTCCCCTAAGGTATTCTATTTATAATATCAAAATTATTGCCAGAGATAGTTTCATTTCCTTGTTCAAAAATAATAAAACTTTGATCGATAAACATGGAAATCAACTTGACCCAGCGCCACGCCGCAACCTGTTGCTCCTGGTGCAGCGCACCAAAAGCTTCAGAAGGTCAGAAAGGTTTGATAATGTTAAGTGCGGTTCACGTTTTTAATACGACACTCCAATCAAGCTGGGTAATCGAACGGATAACGAGCATTTTTCCTACCTAGGATGAAATTTCAATGTCCCATTTGCCCTTCCATGTAATAGAATTTGCTACTCGCAAATGTTGCCATGCCGCAAAGGTTTTGTTGCTGTGCTGTGTGTATAAACGGTTTCCGATACCAACTTCAACAGAAGTATCAGAAAGAGTTGTTTCATGCGTGGGTTTTACAGAACGTTTTGTAACTCCAACATCCCTGGAACCACTTAGTTTTCTGAGGAACAAACAAAACCCACAAGGATTAGTGGAATATGGGGTTCTTTTTTTTCGGGGGATAATTGAGTTTGGTTCAAAAGGATAGAAAAGAACAACAAAAAGTGTGGGTAAACGATTAAGACGAAGCCCGCTGCTTCCGAATAATCTTTTTCCAGTGGGCCAAGTGTTCCCTGTCCAACTCAAATCCGTATGTTTGATTCATGTGAAAAGTTCCTTCCTACCACTTGACAGATGCGCCGACCGTGAGACATGGCTGATTAAAATCCCCTTCAAAACGACATGAAAATCCCACGACTACAGTCGACCGACACACACACACATTTAACGTTCACCTTTCCCACAAGGCCACAAGGTCATGGTGGCTGTAGCTGAATACCTTTGGGGGGGGGGGGGGCAAACCCCCGCGTAAACCGTTCAGCCGGTTGATGACTGGCCGAGGGGGATGCTGTTTGTTTGATGGAAAAGCAAGGACCTCATTGTATACCTTCAAGTCCGCCCGGCAGTCGGATGGACAAAGGGGATAGTGGTAACACTGTGTGCCAAATTTTATTTATTACGTCCGCCACACAACTCACACAAAGCGCGACGAGCGTCCCTTTGCTGTCTGTCGGCCAGCATTTTGCAGTAGAATCGCCCGCAGCTTTGTTTGCGCGACGAAATAGTTGTTTTGCTAGCGTGCAGAGCGGTGACGCGATCCGAATACGAAAGTGGTTTATTTGATGCGTTTACATTGTGGAGGGAAAACTGTATAGGTGATTTTTGGTTCGTGGAAAACCCGAATGCGGCGACGGAAAATTGTATCGGGAAGCGAGCAAACTTGCTTCATAAAAACGGACTAGAAAGACACCATCATGTAAGCCAAAGTGGTTCACAGAACGTTTTTGGTAGCATTTTGTGAAGAAGCATTATGCGAAGCATCCGAAATGAATTAAACATACATACCAGAAGGATGGATTATACGATCACATTAAGTCCATATGAAACATTAAGCCCTTTTTTTCTAAAGCATATTGCAACGGTTTTCTTCGTTGAATTTCTGCCGTTCTATCATTGAACGGTCACGGTTGGATATGAAAATACACAGCTTAGGGTCTTAATTAAATGGCAATACAAAGTTAGTGCATCACTAGAATCAAGTGGATCTTCACCCTGAATATTATAAATATTTCTATTAATTTCTCAGTAGCACTAAGGCAGAATAGGTGAACAAATTCTAACTTATATCTTTAGGCGCCGATGAAAATGCGTACATGGCGAAAATTTTAAGTTTTGGTACGACAATGTACAACTCGAACATCATTGCATACCTTTAGGCGCTCGGTAAAAAACCACAAAACCAAAAATAAGATATGTTTTTTTAGATCTTACTCAATTTAAACTCTTAAGGCCGGGGTACACTGTCCGTACTCGCTGGTGTAATTTCAATTTTCACTAGCGCATCTGGCGGCGGCGGGTGGAAGCTTTTTTTGGTCATCGAGGGAAAGGTCATCTCGAATCTCAAAATTAAGTAGTTTTTCCATCGTTTTTTGTCATGAAAATAGATGCAATGTGTGCAGGATATGTGCATCTACCTTTAACAAAGCTTTTCCAGACCAGTTTAAGTAAAAAACATGGAGAAATAACCTGTTTTTTGAAGCGGCACCAAATTGTTTGCCAAATGCTTCAGTAAGTCGCCGCCAGATGCGCTAGTGAAAATCGAAATTACACTAGCGAGTACGAACAGTTTCCTCCGGCCTTTACAGTTAATCTATAGAGAATCTGATGTATTGAGAATTTCTAACCTATCAATTGAAATCAATTTAAACATCTTAAGAAATATTTTTTGATGATGGTGGTGGTGATTTTGAAGTATGAGATTATATCTTCAAATGTGTTTGAAATTGACAAAACTGTTACAAATTGTTGAAACTAGCGGTTGTTTATACAAACAAATTGCAGACAAATACACTGAAGCGTGCAAAGCGAAGGATGTAGAGCAAGCGAGATATTTCTAAAAGAATCCTATTGGAACAGCCCGACCATTATTGCATTGCACATTGCTCAGGCAAAACTATGAAAACCTGTTCCCCTTGCATGAGCACTGCTTAGACACTGGGAAGGGGTTAAAGCTTTTAAAAAGAATGTTTACCTCAAATGCACACTTTCGTTGCAGTTAGTTTACTGAGCTTCTGGAGATGTTTCTGTTTTATTTTTAAAGAGACTAGTTCTTTTAAAGAGAGAGAAAAAAATTCAGGACGAATGACCGTATTGCTTGAAACTGGTGTAGAAAATCGTTATTTTATAACGCATAAAATAATCGATCATATGCATGACCAAATTTAAAAGACCAAAAATTCGTTAAAATGCATACCTTTAGGCGCTCAACTTTGTTCTCACAATCCAACCCAGACTGGAAGAAAAAAGCTCAATAATTCAATATAAACCAACAAAGGGTTTTAGAAATGAGATTAACATTCTTAGAAATGTATTTACATTATTCGATACCACAGCTGTACGATACATTATTATTATCGATAATTTTATTCTATAATCTTCTCAACATCTTTTTGTATGGCTCATTTCTCCGTAAATATGCCGTTTCCTGCTTCATAACGTAAGGAGCGACACAGCCAGACCAGACGCTTCCACACATGAATTTACAGCCTCTACCAAAGTGGCTAACAGGTCCTTCTGCTCTTGTTATGGCATGTTTTGCTCCCGCCAGCCCCACCACAATGCACCATGCCCATGCCCTGCCAGCCGAACAACGGGAAGCTGACGGAACAGCCACACTTTCCGAGCACTTTTAGCGTTCTATTCCTGTGAAAGGATTATCACCGACATCAGCACTTTTCAATTGTCATTCCATGCAATGGTGCTTGGTTCGCCCTGCTCGTTGGTGGCTTTCGTGCAGACGAACAACGAGTATGTATGAGTATGTTGCTCTTTCTGTTGGCATTCCTGCTGCGTTGGCTGTACTGGTCCGAGCGTCTTTGGTCGAATGGTTTGCTACCGTTAGAGAGGAGGCTCGACGACTTGGCGTGACTTTAGCACATTTCGCAAACACCATCTTCCACCCCGGGATGTCGAAAATATCCGCTCCAGCTTTGCAGCCCGACAAGCGAGCGTGTACGTGAAACGTCCTGGCTGGCACCGTTCACTATCTTGCATTTGACTTTAAAATCTTAATTGTTTGCTGTGAAACGCTCCTAGCGCCTTCTTACGCTCTCTCCCAAGGACACCGGCCGCACAACAGCAAATGTGCGGTAGAAAACTCTATCAAAACCTCCACCACCCTGGACTTCACCCTGGGTGGCCGCATAATGTCTTTATCTCGTTCGTGGTAAATACAATAAACGTGTGTGTTTGCTCTCATGTTTACGGAGCTTTTTTTCTTTTAAGGGTGATGTTTCTTTTCACGCCAGTTAGTAGCTTCCTGCCAATTAAAGTGTCGCCCGTTGGCACACACAAAGGCACACAAGCACACGCTAACGCCAAAAGCGTCATGCGGAAGGATGAAGTTAACGTACGTAGGGAAACTATCCTTCCCAGCAAACACGCTGACGGGGCTGACAAACAAAAGCCACATAATCAGTCTAAACCACACGTTCCATCCTCTTACGCGGGCCCAGAGACACGTCGGGTGTGTACACGTTACAAATGGCGCAGCAGCTTCCTCTACGCCATGCGTTACGTTCTGATGGGCTCCGGAACAGTTCATGGGACAGGGTTTTGATGGTTCATTTTTCAGCAAGCTTTTTAGGGATTAAATTTTTTTTTTGTATCAACAAAAAGTTAAATTTCTTATTACTATTTAAACCTATTTTTGAGAAAAGTTAGTCGTATCAATCAAGAAATTAACATTTTCGTGAATATTGTTCAAACTGTCGCGCCTAGATGTATGCAATTATGAGTTTGCCTAAAAGTATGCAAAATCAAAAAGTTTTATTTTATTCAAATGAAATTTTAAGAATAATATTCACTATAGATCACACAAGGCACAATTTACACAGCACAAACGAAATTCAATACTCAACACATAGCTCTACCACAAAAACATACCTCCATTTTCCTAATTACACTCTTACAAATAAACACAAACAATTAGATTAAAATTCAACAAAAGCTTTAATCCCTTTCCTCGGTTGAATTAATCACCAGAAAGCCCCTGCCGAACCATTTCAGCATCACGAGACGAGTAGCAAGGAGGTAATCGTGATGTATCTTTTGATCTTTCGTTCGTTTTTTTTTCCACCTTCCCGCTGCACGCACGCCCGATGCTCGTGGAAATTGGCGTCGTCTAACCCATGGTACCAGACCGTCGGATAAGACGCAGGAAGCCCGCCGGGTGCTGCTGAGCGATATTAACTTTACCAGCATGGTCCCGGAGCTGTCCCGTTCGGCCGATCACCTCTGCCAGCATCAGCAGGACGAGAACGGCGACCCGAACCGGTCGCCCAACTACTGCAAGGGAAACCTGCTAAGAACACCGGAAGCCACCAAAGGGTACGGAAAAGCGCGCTGCAAGAGGAGTTCCCTCTTCTGCTTTGTTGGTTAATCTCATAGAGTGTAGTAAAGCCGTTGGTCAAACCCTGGCCCCGTACTGGCGACGACAAAAACAAGCCACCCCGTCTTCACAGCGTACCCCCAGCAGCGACCGAAGCATCTTGTTGAGCGGTTGCACTAGTCGAGCCGAGATTGAATACGCACCAAAAAAAAAACTGTCTCCTGGCTGGCTGGCTAGACACGCGCTGGCAATGGAGCCGCACCAGTCGCGATTGTTTTAAGGCGCAGAATGTTGTTTTGTTTTATTGTTGTTTGCATCGTCTGGCGTTGTGTTATGATGCAGTTGAGCTTTTAATAGCATGTTCGATAAATCTGGCTTTTATTCTCTTTGTTCATTTGTTTTTTATCTTTCTGGTCGGTGTCTGGGAGAACGAAATCGTCTGAAAGTCAGTCAAAAGTCATCATCAAGCTTTTCTTTTTTTTCTCGATGATTATCATTTTATTATCTGCTTCTATAGTTCAAAGCGTTTGAATGTATCTACGGAACTTTTGGCATAATTTGTACATTTTAAATAATATTATAATTATCAACGAGAATTGATTTCAAAATGTTTTATAAAGATTGTGATGATCGTTAAGTTAAACTTATAATAATGAACAACATGTTTTTTTTTTCATGTATTGACATTTTTAGTTTAAATTGCTTTCAAATCGTAAAAAAGCACTTTACACGCTAGCACCGCAATCAGCAAAGCAATCCGTAAAGCCAAATCACAGCCCCTAAATGTATGTAATTTTGGTAATGATTCTCCTATCCAATCGATACCAATGTATTCATAGCAAAAAAAAGTGTTTAGTGTAAACACACAAAACTCATACAAACACACAAAAACACTCTTTTTAATTGTTAAATTAGCAATGCGTTCTGATCGGTTGCATTGCTATTGATTTAACACAAATTGAAGAAGCGTTATCAAAATTACATAAATTTAGGGTTTGCTATTTGGCGTTATTACTGATTACCGTTACTGATTGCCGGCATTGCTCATTGTGTTGCTACCGTCTAAAAGGCCCTTAAGAGTAAGTTTGTAATTTACTAGTCGGAGCAAAATATTGTCACTATATTTGAATATTTTTCTGCACAACTCAGGCTTGCTTTGAAACAGAAAACCTTTCTTAAGTGTAAGAAACAAATAAGATGTATCTGTCACTTTGATGCCCTTTTGTCTTATTTACTACTAAATATGTTGATAATATGAATATGATTTTGTTGTTTTGGTAATCGATTTTATCGTCAATAACGTCGAAGCTCGATGTAAAGTAAAGTCATTTTTTGTCGCTTTAAAAGAACACAAAAAATATCTTACTATTCCGCTACATCCTTTCATCTTTAAGTTTCTATGACAGCACCATCTACTGGAAACGCTCGGAACTAATCGAAATCTTTAGGATGAGCATTTGGCTTCACTCTAGCAATAAGGTCATTTTTTAAGTTTTTATACACATTATTGCATGTTTGAATTTTGTGATATTTTTATTGGTTATTTTGGATATGTTAACATGTTAATAGTATCATTTTCGCTTTTATACTGCATTGCTATGAAATATCAGACACAAATATCTGCCCGTTAAAAATAGCGATCGATATTTCCATACCAAACCAGTAGTAATACATCTAAATGGCCACAAAATGACTACTAAAAAGAGATCTACAAAAAACGATATTTCCGAGGTTGCTTGAAAAGCTAAGTCACGTGTGCAGTTACATTGGCTATGATGTTTTCGTCAACGTCCTTTCACTCTTTTGAACTCTTCGGCAATCGTCGTCCATGCGTCCAGTTTGAACTTTGCGCAACGAAAATTAATTAGCTATGCGAAGCGTGTACTTTCTACAGCTCGCTTTCCACGCGACGCCCAAACCAGAACAAACTTTGCAGCGTGCGATAGTAGAGAAACTCATTCCAACCGACCTCACCTTATTTCTCGAACCACCTCCCCCGTCCGTCGAGTTCCGGGCATGATTTATTGTTGTCCCGGGTGTACCATCCCACGGACAGTCGGCCCTTCCGTTCTATAATCCCACGGCTGCTAGCTAATTAGTAATGTGAGATTTTTCTTCTATTCTGTTTTCCACGGCTACCTCCTCGTGACATCCCCGCGAAACAAACCCACACCAATGAACCAATGGCAGCATCCCGCCGAGCTTTAGCATGACCTCGCCCGGCGTTTCCCAGTGGACGGTCAACGAGAGCAGCATCGCCACGCAAACCACCCAAACGGACGCGCTCTGGACGAACCGGGGCGATTCGTTCGACTCGTCGAAAAGCTACTCGGCCGGGTCGCGCTACTCCACGCTCAGCAAGCACCACCGTTCGCGCAGCGTGCCCTCGATGCGCTGTGCCATCTGCCGGCAGACGCACCAGAACACGGCGCTCAGACCGTCGGAAAGCATGCACTACACGCCGCGCGTCACCTTCCAGGAGCAGCCGGTGCACAAGATTCGCGGTTCGCTGCCCGACCTGCGGCACGATTGCAACTGTCCGCGGCGGTACGGTGGCCCATCGCTCTACCGCATCCATGGCGATTCGGGCGGCTCCACCGACAGCTTGCTCGAGGAGGCGGAAGAGTTTCTGCGCCGCTCGCTCGAGGGAGGCAACATGCTCGGGATGGAGGATTCGCTCGGACAGCTTGACGTCGGTGTGCCACCGCCGGTCACCGCTGGTCTGGTGCCGCACGTGACCTTTCACGGACATGTTGGTGGTGGTGGTGGTGGGCACGCTGGTGCCCATCCACCGGTGCATCATCCCACGGCCAAGCACCGCCGCTGCTCGGAGAATGACATTCAGCGAGGTAAGTTGAACGAACGAGCGAAGCAATGGGGATAAGGGCTACCAATTATAGCTTACTTGTGCATAAAGCAAGTTGCTGTGCATGTCAAGTGGATGTGTATTGGGAGGATTTGTGTTCGGTAATGAGATCGTCTTTAATATTTATGATACCACTTGCAGTACATTCGCTCGGAAAGTTTTTCATTGCGAATCATTAGAATAATCTCTATAATAAGCACTTCGTTTACAGATCAGGTAGTCTCATTTTTCAAAGCTGCAATAGGGACCAATATGCTCCAATAGGAATCAGGTATTTCATACCGTTGTGATCTGCTCTTTGCCTTGAATCTAATTTGCAATTGGATATGGATATTAAAAATCTGGATATGTCATAGCCAGAAGCCTAGCGAAAGCCAAGCCTAGTTTCACCAATATTTTTTTGAATAGGAATAGGACAATTGCTATTCCACAAACATGAGCCAGTATTCTGAAAGCAGCTTTGATTTGTTTTTTTATGTAACGACAATTCGTGTAGAATATTGGGACATTTATGTATTTTGACCTAAAAATTGTATCAAAAAAGCAATTTATTACTCATTTTACAATTGTTGGAGAAAATGATACCGATTTAAGGAATGTTCTGTCAAAAGCGTATCTATAATTCGCGTAACTCGTGGAAAGACTGTCCTAGCTTTATTAGCACCTTGAACAGCGGTAGTTATAGTAATAATATGTCAGAAAATAAAAGCATTTTTTCTTTCTTCTAAAATTTGTCTCTCAAGTATTTCAATCAATCTTTGGCCACCTGCCAAAGCCGGCTCCAAAGCAAACTTTCTTTTTCTTTAATGTTAAGCTGTTTTTAGCAGTTATTAAGAAGAATGCAAGGTTTTCACAGCAATACAATTAAAAATATTTACAAAACTTGTTCATTCCTCAATAAAGCTTACTTCAGATCGAATTGGAACATAGACAATTGCCTGTATGTCAGTTATTTATTATTGAAATCAAAATCTTTTTGTATGCAAATGTAGCGTTTTCTTCATACTTTTAAGGAAAAATACGAATAAAACTATTCGTCACGGTTTCGAAGGAATTCTCGAATTTTTTCTGTCACACGGCTCATTAGACGGCGCACATCTTCCTCGTCCATCGTTTTAGCTATCTTATTCCACCAGGTCGTCATCTGATTGATGTCTTTGACAACCTTTCCCTTTGCCTTGAGTCTCCTCTTCATGATTGCCTAGTATTTCTCAATAGGGCGGAACTGGGGGCAGTTGGGTGGGTTAAGGTTTTTTGGTATAGTTCCGACGTCATTGTCTTGTTTGTAACGAAAACTTTCGTTTTTTTTTTTTGCCACAGCTCCAAATGCAAAATCTTGCAAATTTGTCGGCAAAATCAAATTTAAATTTGGCGGGAGCATCCCTCCGACCCGTTGCTAAGTAAAATTTTTGACCTGGGATTTGCCCGAAGTCAGCCTTGACATAGGTTTCATCATCCATCAGGAGACACCCGTCGAACTTGCTCAACAGCTGATCGTATAGTTTCCGAGCACGAGTTTTGACCACACTATTCTGTTTATGATCCGATTTGGCTGTTTGCTAGCTCAATACGACTTGATTCCTTCCCGGAGTCGAATTCTCCTCACGGTACTATGGGCAGCAGCAAATTTTCTGGCCAAATCGCGGTCCGACAGATTAGGATACCTCTTAATCGTCTTCAAAATCTTTCTACGCCGTTTCCGGTCGACAGTTCTACTCCGACGATTGGCTTGAGGCTTCCAAATCGTCGTCAATGTTTCCTTATACCGTTTGATAACGCGCCATACGGTATTTCTGGGAAATTTCAGCTTTTTGGCTAGCCTAGATGCAGACCACCATGGATTTTCCAAATAACTGTGCACAATTTTTCCCTTCTTTCGGCTACCATGTTGATTGTTTACTAATTACAGTCGATTTGCGGAATGTCAAAAATACATACGTCAATCTGACAAAATGCCCGACACGTGGACGCCAAGAACTTCCAAATCCGTCCACCAGGAGCGTCACAATATGAGCAAAAGTTTGTTCCAATTCTAAATGAAGCAAGCTTTACCTACATACCTACGGTTGCTGTAAAAAATTGAAAATTTTATTAATTAATTAGCGTTTCAGTTATCTCAAAGTCATCTTCAACAATTTAATAAATCAGATGGTAGTGCTGCTATCACTCTCAAGACCTCATGGCACTGCACGTATTGATTGGAGTTCTATTAAGAAACCAAATTCAAACCAGCAATGAGTTGTAGCATTTTTCCGGACTATTTTTTAAAATTTCATTTTCTGGATGCAACTAACTATCTCATATAACTGAAACTTAGTACCTTCGATGGAAATGTTCTCTTCGCGTTACATGTAAATTACGTTGAAATTGTCTCCCGTGTCAGGCAGATTTATTCCCTGCACTAGACCGTAATGTGAGTACCGGAAATTATAAAATGCACAGGAAATTTAGTTTTGCGAGACAAAACAAACAGTTATCCCTAATAGATCCTAAAACGTTTCATTCAAGTTTCATCGTAATGGACCTGGCTTCCTGGAGTTGGGTCACGGTAATTCTGTCGTCAAAACAAAAGCGAACAATATCGCAAATATGGCAAGCAAACAGACCAGCAGGTGAATGTTCCACCAAACCATTAAATGAGCTAATAACTGCGAGCCTTTCGTACCGGTGCGAGAATGAAGGAGCATTTCTCATGAGATACGGTTGTTAATATGAATAAAGGATTGTACGACACCTCCTTTCTCCGTTGCGGAGAAGCTTTCAAGTTAATAAAAGCGAAGCTGTGCCGAAGCCATTAAACATCCAGCAGCACCTTTGAAGCTCGCAATGATCCTCTGCCCAAAATTCATTTATCATCCTTATCGCTGCTTCACTTTCACTCCTTTAAATGCTACACTCTACCACCAAAAGGCTATGTCAAACTGTGTCCTAAACGATTCTCTCTCTCTCTCTCTCTGTCTCTCCATTTCAGACTACATTCCCTCCAAGCAGGCGCTGCCATTTTTGCCAAAAACCCCCAAATGTCTTAAGCCGGGCCACCTGGCAAAGGTCATCTCGCCGAACGGGCGCGTCATCGTTGGGCGGGTGCGGTACATTGGACCGGTGGCCGGCACGGAAGCTGCCGAGGACACTACCTTCGTAGGGCTGCAGTTGCCGAACAATTTGGGCGACTGCGACGGTACCATCGATGGGAAGCGATTCTTCGACTGGTATGTGTACCGGGTGGGGTGTTAGGGCACTGGAAACCAATTTAAATTTTTGCTCTCTTCTCTCCCGGCGCGAACAAACACAGCGAACCACTGCACGGTGTCTTCGTGCCGTTCAAGAAGGTCGTCATGGCATGGAACTCATAAAAAAATGGTCGCCGGCAGGTTGAGCGATGAGTGATCCCCAAGGTCAAGGAAAGCTAACTACGAGCTAGCACAAGCACGGAGATGAAGCTTCAACTGGATGAAATTGTGCAAAGACGAATCAAACAGCACCAGGGCAAACGTGGGCAAACGGAGCCAAGGTAAAGCTTAGCCCGTTGTGATACAGGGAAAACGAGTGATTGATTATTACACACGCGAACGACGGGTCGATGACGACGAATCAGTGTAATGGCGGGTGTCATGGTGGAAAATGTGCTTCAGAAAGGATTGCTGTTTAGCCGATGGCAAAAGGGAGAGCCCGCTAAGGAAGACAAATGAAACGGTGAGATGAGAAAACGAAACTCAACTAATATAAGCAACACCGATCACACGCAGCAAGAGCAACCACGTTGCAGAAGAATTGAAACGCCTCTAGCACCGACTGTATTTCCGCAAAACTGAGTGCGAAAAAAAAACACAAATAATTGTTGTAGTGTAGTGTGTATTACATTTTGTGTGTAATTCCTTCAAACGTAATCCCCCAAAGTGGAAAACAAAAACAAAAACACTCTAGTCACCATGTTGAACGTACTAGAAACGTCTGCTAGAATCACCACTGGTCATGGACGGATACTCTATCCTCTGCACTGTGTTTTCGATTAGAACCGTACATCAGCCGTGTCCTATTTTTGATATCGATGTTTGCAGTAAGCCCTTTTATCCCATTCAACCCCGCACACGAGCACACGAGTGCGCGTGCCGACTGTCTCTGCGAAGCCTCCCCTCCACCAACCAAGAGCATTGTTGTTGATCCCCGTTTTTAGGTGTACGTTTCATGTGTGTTGCGCGCGCAATGTTTGAAATCGGAACCGGAGGAGCGCATAAGTAGGCATAAGGAAAGAAGGTAAAAATCGAATCGGTTTCGATCAGAGGTCAGGGCCAGTTCTAATCACCCTTGTTGGTTGGGAGGAGAGTTTTGGGAGGGGGGAAAAGTGTTTGAATATTTACAAAGGGGTTTAGAACGAGCAGAGCTAGTCCGAGGTACTGCTGCTTATCACTCATATAAAGAATATATAGATGTGAATCTGTGTATATGTTACTATGTTACAGAGTTTTCCAGGTCATTTTCGAATTCGAAAACATTGTTTTTAACCGCGTGCAATATGTTGTTCCTCATCACTCTGATATTGCATTTCCATCATAATATTTTTTTTAATTCTTCAGCATGATTTTCAACACTTCAACGGGTGATGATATCATGCTTCAAACCCCGGTGAAAAAACAATGGAAATATACCCATGAAATGTTGAAAATCATGCTGAAGGAAATTAAAAAAAATATTACAGGGTTTGCCCAATCAGTTTCGAATGTGAACTTCATTATTCACCGCCTTCAAGTTTCTCAACAGCTGTCAAAAGTTGTATTTGCATCACAATAAAGCTCCAGTTCTTCCACATGATCGTCTCAACACGTCTCAAACTAGATTGAGTTTGACAGTTCTTTGTTATGTGTTGAAAATCATGTGTTGAAACTGAAATTTAATTTTGAAACAAATAAATCATTTGACAGCTGTTGAAAAACATCTTGGATGCGGTGAATAATAATATTTACAATCGAAACTGGCTTGGAAAATTCTGTAAACTACAGGGTTTTCGAAGTCACTTTCGAATGTGAACTTCATTATTCACCACCTCCAAGAAGTTTTACAACGGCTGTCAAATGTTGTATTTGCATCACAATAAAGTTTCAGTTCTTCCACATGATTTTCAACACGTCT
Organism: Anopheles coluzzii; assembly: GCF_943734685.1. NCBI lineage: Eukaryota > Metazoa > Arthropoda > Insecta > Diptera > Culicidae > Anopheles > Anopheles coluzzii. The sequence goes on from NC_064671.1 coordinate 74,662,114, forward strand.
CAAGCTGGATTGATAGTTTGACAGTTCTTTGTGATGTGTTGAAAATCATATGTAAGAACTTAAATCTTATTGTAATGCCAATACAATAAGTGACAGCTGTTGATGTTTATCTTGCAGGCGGGGAATAATGATGCCCACATTTGAATGTGAATTGGAAAACCCTGTATTACATGGTTCCAAGCCAGTTTCGAATGTAAACATTTTTATTCACCGCATCCAAAATGTTGTTGCACATCGATCTGACATTTCATTTACATCATCATAATTTTTAAAATCTACCTCATGATTTTCAAAACGTCTCAAACTGGATTGAGTTTGAAAGCTCTTTGTTATGTGTTGAAAATCATGTGTTAAAACTGAAATTTCATTTTGAAACAAATAAACCATTTTACAGCTGTTGACAAACATATTGGAGGCGGTGAATAATTATGTGCACATTCGAAACTGACTTGGAAAACCCTTTATTATGATGGAAATGAAATATCAGAGTGATGTGAAATATTTTTTTGCACGGTGTTGAAAAACAATGTTTACATTCAAAAGTGACTTGCAAAACCCTGTATAACCAGTTATCAAAGATTTGAAGATTAATTTAGCATTATGTTTTTTTTAAACGCAACCAGTATTTTACGCTTATAAAAGGGTTTTTCTGCTTATATTCCAACCACAAACGATAGAAATAAATTATAGAAATATTTGACGAGAAAAGAATGGCGATTTGATGAGTATTGTTTTTTTTTGACAAAACTGGAATTAAATTTTTGACAACTATTTCATTATTTTTTTAAATGAAAATAAAGTTACAAAGATACACAAAAACTTTATACAATAACACCTGTGCAAACTAAATATAAACCATTCGTGTGCAATCCATGCCATGGGGGCCGATAAGCGACCACCAAAAGGCGCTCTCTAGTCAGCTCTGTTCAACTGTTGTTCTAAAATAAAGGAAAACTAGTCTAACAAGGAAAGGTGTCATGGAAGGAAAATCCTTCACATATTCTAAATAACTAAGACACGAGAGAAGAAAATCCATTGTAACAATGCTTTTGTTGGACAAAAATGTAACAGAACAATATAAGAAATCAATGCAAACTACAAAACAACACACACACACGTACGCTGTACTGCAGAGTTTCGAGATAATAGGGAGAAAATGGGTTGGTGAAAACCCGTTTTAAAAAGAAACCTACTTTAACGCACTGAAACGGTATTGTGTAGTATGATTGTTGAATGTGTTACTTCCCCCAAACCGGGGCAAAAAAAAAGAGATACAAACATATAAAAATGGCCGTGTTACAGCAGCGCTACTACTAGCATTGTTCCCTAACGCCTTGTTTGGTAGCGTAACAGAAAAAATACAGAAAATATAGGAAAAAAACGTATATTTCGTACGTAAACGTACCGCCCCGTTTCCCCTTTTTTTACCATCGCTCACTTCTTTAGTCACATCATAAGCCGCTAAGTATACTCTACTAATTTGACAATCATTATTTCACCTAATGCGTAAAGCAACAGAATTGTGTGTGCATGTCCTTTTTCCTTTTCCCACTTCATAGTCACGACAATCAACGCTATCCTTAAAACACTCTTATTACTTTTTCTTTTTTGTTGCGAATAATGGTTCAAGAAACGCTTGCCTTTGCCTCTCCTTACTTAAGCTTAAGTACGGAAACCTTGCTTAAACATTAATACTTCCATTGATTGATTCTGTGTCACGGTGACTGTCCATGTCATTTGTTGTACTAAAAGCACAAACGTCATAGGTGTGATGCATTTTGTTCCCCCCTACACACCCTGACAACTAAATGAAATAAAAACTTGGTGATAGAAAGTTCATCTTCTACGACCATTTCTGCTTTTGATTTTTTACAGGACAATGGTAGCTCTGTGCAGTTGTAAAAGCTATAGAAATAAATATCTCTTAAGGAACCCCTGTACTCCTGGATAGCTCAGTGAAGCAGTGTACGATCGTGCCGTTTCCACCTTGTCACGACTGTAGCTTCTACTTCTACAAACAAAACAAGATACCTTCTTACACATGAAATGAACGAAAAATTAGCTACATATAGAGAGAGAGGGAAGATGTGTTGTTGTGGTAATGAAAATTGTCAAAAAAACATAAAATAATCTAAACTCAAAATAAACAAATTAACTAAGCATAACAAAAATCAATCCCGCCCTCGTAACGCGCACTTACTACCGAACGTCGTTATGAAGCTTCCTCTACCGGCTTGTCATTATATCTTCATGCCCGTGTCGAGCTTAAGCGCCTGCTTTAATACCTCGTAGGTCGAGAAGGACACGGCCACCATCGGTATTGCGCGCAGATAGTTGATCGACATCCCCCGGTAAAGGCCCCGCATGATGCCGTTTTCGTTGTAGATAATCGATAGCGTTTTCCACATGCCCATGCTAAAGGTGAAAAAGAGGGTGAATGGGGAAAAGGGGGGAAGAAGGGAGGAAAATATTAGAAATTGGTCAGAATTTTTGTGAGGCACACATAAATCACAACTAAAAGATCCACTAAATGCACTACAAATCCATTAATATACGTTAGTGTTACGAGCTCGTAAAGAGCTAAATACATTATATAAAATTATGGTTTTAATTTTCAAAAATTAATGATTCATATAATTTTAAACGATTAATTTTCATACAAATGCTTGGGGACCCTCACGACGTTCCACTATATTGTGACATGATGGGCATTAGCATTAGTCTTAATTTACTTTGCGCGCCTAATTTATGGAAGCTATCACTGAAAAGCGTTGGCATCGCATTGAATCGTTTTACATCATCAGCATCGCCCTCTCATCATTTGGGGTCGATCGAATTCCAGCAAGACGAATGACCTCAATGGGAATGACCACCAGAGCTTTATCAAGCCGGTTTTACTGCCCTCTAAAGTTCAACCGCATTACCTATGATCTGGCACAGATAGGCGGACCGCAAGCCGAGCCCCCCCCCCCCCCCCCCCTGTGCTAGGCAGATGATCTTTTGGTATTGGGTATTTTATTTAATAGCGTTAACAATTTATTTGAGGTAGAGATGTTATAAGTTTAGATAAGAAATAAATTGGTTTATATTTTAAATTAAGCAAGCTTCTAATCATTATCACATGATCAATCGATTGACAATGGAAATTGAACAAGGAACAAATAAATATGAAAATCACACATATACACATTATAAGCTACACACACGATGGGAAAAGGTCTAAAAGCCCTTGAACATTTGACAACAAGACTGCAGGTTTTGTTTGATATTATGAATTAAAATTCTTTTTATGTAACATTAAGCCTACAAGGCCGAATTTGATGTAAAACGAATCAATATTCCTATCGTTTCTACAGCTCTTGCAAAAATACTACATATATACACGTTTTAACAAACAAAATATTACTTAATAATGCGACATCCATCGCTTCACTAGCCGTATCTACAGCTTAAGAACCAATCAGCAACAACTATTGGGAACATGATCGCATGATCACTAGACAGCACACAGCAAAGACGGAAACGGACAAACGCGGAAGCCGAACACAAACAAACAAACACATGCAAAGCGTGCAGAGAATGAGAAAACGGTTGCAGCACGCAAGTATATATACCCACCTCCTGTGTTATGTTGCCGTACCGCAGAGCGTTTGTGTCGACGCGTTGTTGTTAGTAGACGCATTGGTTTGGACGATCGGTTTGTTAATCGATCCACAGTTGCACCCAAGCCAGAACGCGGTGAGAAACGGAGAGGAGGGCGGCACAATTGAGTTATTAAGCAGAGTTTACCACCGCGCACCGAACCCATGAACATCGTACCGGGCGGGCGTAATGTAATTCAATTAGAAATAGCCCCCATAAAAACGATAAGCCAGGTGCGGGGTTTTATCGCTCACGAGGAAAAGTTATGCAGAGGACGACGATCCCAAAAAAAAAGACCCCATAAATCGAGGTAACAAACGGCAGTAGCCAATCGCATATCGCACGTGGAATGCCGCGGGAGAAAGTAGTACCGAGTAGTGCGCGTGCGGTAATTAACGTTGCACAGCCACAGTTAGTGCAGTCGACGTTGTTAAACGACGGACAGGAGGAGGTTTTTTTGTTTTCGCATTTTTTCCATCGATACAGCATCGTGGCGTTATTGTACAACCAACCAAATAAGTGTCAGTGTGAGATGAAGAAGCGCAACAGAAACAGAATCGTACGAAGAGAAGTAATCGTGTCCATCACCAGAGCGTGTCATCGGTAGCGAGAGTAAGGGAAAAATAGATAAAGTAGAATTAGTAAGTAGATCGAAAGTGAATTGTGTATTGTGACGAAACGCGGAGCAAAAAGAAATGAAAACCAAAAAAAAGAAAAACCCCCCACAATGACCATTGCATAAGCAGCACTTTTCGCTTTGTAAGGGAGGATGATGGAAACCGAACACTAATGAGCGTTTTGCTTTTTTTGTGCTGGCCCATTGGGCACAAGCTTTAATTATTGTACAACGATTAAGAAACAGATGAGTGCTGAAAAGCTGTGGCTGATGTTGTTGGATGAACCTTCCGCGCAGGGATGTTTTGCTGTGTGATGGATGATGCGACGAGCAGCGCAAAGGAAAATCACCCGAAGCGAATTGCGTCATTAGTCTTGTTCTATACCTTGCAAGACAGTTTTGTTCCTCCCACTATCCATCGGTTGTGGAATGACGTGCAGGTTTGCGTAAATTAAGCCTGGGAAAATTCAATTCCAAATCAACAAGTCCCCCGCGAGTTAACTCGAAATGTTAGGCATGATTTAAAAGACATGCGTAAGAAGTTTTTTTTTCAATGAAGCTAGAATAAGCTGCCTGCGCTATCAGCAATAACTAATCGATAGCATCAACCAATTAACACGCTTCTTTTAATTATACGAAACGATCGTGAATTAGTAAAGCTCAGAACGATCATAAAAATCAAGTTAATTGCCCCTAAAAAGTGCTAACGTTCGTTTAATCCTCACCTTTTCTGTAAAAGTTACTTCATCAGAATCGTTTATGTACAAAAAAATATATATATCAACCACCTGCACACTCCACCGCGGTGTGAAGTAAGAAGGAAAGATAATACACCATCCAACCTGTTTGGCTGTACTCATTCCTTCGTCTGCTTCTACCCTTCATTCTTCAATTTAAAGCAACCGGCAGCAAATAATGCCAGGCCTGGAAATTCCTTCCGTCTTTTGCGTCGTTTTGCGCAAAAAAAAAACCCAAAAACCCCAAACAAGTTATCAACGGAGCGGCTAAAACGATCGGCAAGTAAACGCCGCCGCCGATCGACGGTTTTTGGAAGGGTAAAGAGTCGTAAATGGAGAAATAATGATATCTACACATCCGGACGGGCAGACTGTTTTAGCCGTGTGTACACCTCGGCACCGAAATCGATCGTTTGCAAAAGCTCCAAACATCCATTAGCAGCCGCAGTTTTTGGTTTGGGAAGGGGAAGAGCTGTACTATTTCGTACAACAACCTGGGCTGCTGCGGCACCGTAGTGAATGAAGGGAGGGAATTCTCCTCTTTGTGGAATTCGTAAAATCTGCCTTTTAAAATTGGCATTGCGTAACCGTCTGCCTAAAGCTGCCTTCGTATTACGCTCCCCGAATGCCTTTCGAATGAATGTCACGATGGGTGACACATCCGCATCGTCCACAACACGGCCGATCGGATGGACCTCGGCTGCGTGTCTGCAGGTGAACTAATATAGGTCAGGGATGTCTGCGGCGTTTAGCAAAAATTTAATATATTTTTAAATTAATAATAATGAATGTGTAAAAAGCAAACCAAAATTAATAAATGAAATCGTTATTATACGTTCATCTATAGTTATGGGAGCGATTCTGCCAATAGTGAATTAAAACAAGACATCCCATTTATATACAAATGAACAGAACTGATAGCAAAAGAAAATGTAATGCTCAAAGCCCTTTGAGTGTTTGACAACACTGTCTCAAATGAATGCTCACACAACTGGAAACCGGTACAGGAGGTTGGACACAACGGAGCCAGCAGCCTGCTCCAATCACAACCGCCGCTCTATTGTCAAACGACAGCGCTTCCCTTTTGCCTGAGACCGCGTGGCACTTGTTGGCATGTTTGGTGAGAAAGTTGTGTCCGCCAGCAGTGTGTGTGTGTGAGTGTGTCATCGCACGTGTCACCGCAAAACGAGAAACAAAACCCGTTTCACGATACCGGCTCACCTCGCAACACCCGAAGTGTGAAGCGTTATACATTTTCGGTCTCAATTCCTCCTTTAGAAGTCAGCGATAATCGATAAGCGATACAAAAACCTCCAAGCAACTTTCCTTGAAGAGGAAGATGCTCTTCTTGGGGAGATTTGTGGTCAACGGCAAGCATCATTTGTTATGCAATTGCAAATATGCAAATATGCGGCACGGCGCGCGCTCTCTCTCCCTCTATACACGCTGCCACAACGGAAAGGAACGATTGTTCGACGCTATCGCACACCCTGGACGACCCATCATCCACCAAAGCTGGTCCCTTTGGAGGTCAACACTTCGACACCGATGTACAGTACCACCACCACACACCGATTAGCTAACAGCGTGCAACATGAATGAAGCAATGGTAAGCGATGGAAGGCGATGGAAGCAGAAGATATCGCTCGTTGTCAACTGCAGCATTATTACAATCTACGCGTACAGGATCGCGGTGCGAGATTTCTTACCCAAATTTAGCCGTTTCCGGGTTCATCATTGCCAGCTGCATCCGCCTTCGGGTGACGTCCAGCGGGTAGGAGAACGATTGTGCGACCGCACCAGCAAATCCACCGCACAGTAACTTTGCCGGCACGCAAAGTACTAGCCCGCCTGGAGAGACAACGAGAGTTAGGCAAACAAAGCGGTACAAAAGCGTTGGTTGTGTTGTTTTCCCCCATTTATTTATGAATAAGCCTGCCGACCGCTTACCTGTGTTTCTGTCGCATTTTTTACACGTAATGCCCGGTGCGTACTTCATGCAGACAAACTTAAGCATCTCGAAGCAGTAGAACGAAAAGCCAGCGTACGGTACCATGCCCATCAGTGTCGGCACGAAACCACGGTAAAGGGCGCGCAGTCCACCTTCCTGGGTTTGCGGAAATGTTGAAAAAAAAAAAAACAAAAAAAGAATTAAACATATTTGCATTAATCATTTATAATTAATTTTTAAATTCAAATTCAGTTTTATGTACTTAATTGTAAGGCTGAATCAAAGTTGATCTTGTTAATGTTTTGTTTTGAGGTTAATTTGTTTGGAATTAATGATTTTTTTGCTTTTCATTTTCATTTTCTTGTTTTGCTATTTAATCCAATGTTCATGTGTCAGTTACATTATGTTTTATATTAAATTTACGTATGTTTTGCGATTTTTATCATTTTCTCATTCTTTTTAATTAGAATTATTTATTTCTTTTTTTTTTGTCAAATTTAATATAAAATTTTACCTCATTAATGCTATTTTTACAGTACAGTAATAACATTCTAAAGGGATTTATTTTATTTTTCTCCTTTTTTCTATCATTTTTTTCTAACTTTGAAATATCTTATTTAAAACCGCATGTCTCCGAATCCAAATATACAGAGGTTTTCAGGGGTTCTCAAAGCTGTGGGATACTTGCTTGACTCTTTCTTATGGGAAATTAACTTTATGTGAAGGGAATGGGAATTTATGGCACAAACTCGTTGGAAAATCCTATTCGATTTGTCGAAAAAGGGTGCCTTAAAGTCCAATTTCTTTCAAATAAAGTTCATTTGGTGTAAACAAGAATCATAAAAGTATCTCAAAAGTATGTGAACCCCTGAAAAACCCTGCAAGAAGTACCGCGTATCTCGGGGAATACCTGAGATATATTAAAAGTATATTAAATATTATATTTGATTGAATTTTTATCATTTTTTCATTCTTTTTCAAATTTCATTGTTCATGTCGATTGTAACTTTTTCATCTTGCTATTTAATGCTGTTATTGTATTTCCTTTTTACTATCAAATTCAATGTTAAATTTTAAACTTATTGATATTATTTTATCTTTTATTTTTTTTATCTTATTTTTAGTTTTATCTTATATTTTTTTATTTTATTTTTTTTTCGAGCTTTTCAAGATTTCTAAGCTTTGTTTTATCTTATATATTAAATATTCGTATTTTTTTTAATGACTTCTGCGAGTGCATTTTATCACACTTACCGTCCGGAAGATGCTCACGGCCGTATGCACAATACCGTTGTACCGATGCTCGCCGGTAACCTGAAAGGCAAGCCGCGCTCTTATCGTGTCCAGTGGATACGTCAAGGTGACTGCCGTCACGCCTGCGGCGGCACCGGCAATAAATTTGTCCGCGTGCTTGATCGGCAGGTTCGTGCCTAACGCTTTGCCCAGATACTGTTTGCAATAAGGGAAGTGTAATATGCAATTACAACAAATGAAGGGTGCGTTCATCTCCGGTATTTCATCGACTCACCTTTTTGTACACCTCGAATGCGGTGAACTGGGTGGCGGCGTACGGAAATATCCGTACCATCTGGGCCCCGTTGCCCTTGTACAGGGCGAAGAACGATTCCTTCTTGACGATGTGCTTCAGCCCGCTAAACACGCCGAGATGCTTGTAGTGGATCGAGTGGGCCTGCAGCAGGATCTTGATGCGATCGAGTGGCGCGACGGCCGTCTTCGAGCACATGCCGGCCACACCTGAAACGGTCGAGTAGCGGGGAGGGTGAACATGTTTGCATGATTAGACTTTAAACGACTGTCTGGTTTCGCTGGTGGATGAAGATGCTACGGAATGCTAATCATGCTGTGTGACACATAGCTAAACATAAAACAGCCATTTTACACCTTCAAGGTTTGATAAATTCCAATGGTGTAGTAACGAAATAAATGAATCTCGTTCCACTAGTTGGTAGATCTCATTCAAGCATTTTAAAATGAATTTCAAAATTGAGCTACAATTGAGGAGTGAAATCCACAGCATCGCACGCTTAAGCAGACTGACCAAGACCGGGGCACACACTCCGCGGCACGACCGAACAATTACAGCGTGCAAAGTACACGCAGCGATTTGGTCAAGAAAACCCGTTTACAGCCAATAAAACACAGATGAGTAAACAGCAGCAGCCACAGCCAAGTGCCGACAAAACGACAAATTAAAACGTCGAAATGGAAAGTGACAAGGTTGTAAATGCATGCAACAGTACAAACGTTCCTTCGTGTGAAGGAAAGGGAAGAGAAAAGGAAGGGAATAAAATAGCTAAGAAAAAAAAACAAAGATTCGTGTACAAAGTAAGGTCACGCTGGAAGAAGATGTGTGAAAAGATGAAATCAACGTTGGCTGTGTTGTTTGGCAATGGTGGGTTTAGTAGTAGGGACACACAAACACACACATCGGGAAAGAAACGATTGTAAATATGACGGCCCTACTCTTCCCCTCCCTGCCTTCCTTTGGCGTTATTATTACCTGCTGGCGCGTTGTTGCAAGCAGGCTTAAGCGCTTTGCTGCAGCTACACCTCAAAAATCGTACGGACGAGGTCAAGGGAAATTACTATTAAACATTTGTGCGTTTTCAAATTTCATATTAATAGAATTTAAGATTTAAAGCCATTTTATGGACAAATCATTTACTGGTACATTAGATAATGGTTAAATGAAAGTCATATTTAAGTGATTCTTGTATCCAGTTCTTAAGTCATTTTTTGTTTCATCTGCGATAGATAGCTGTAATAATTTTCATTACAGGGTTTTCCAGGAGTTCTCATAGCTGTGGGACGCTTTATTGACTCTTTCTTCGGTGAAATGAACTTAATGTAATGGGAAAATTGGATAGCAATCTTCATCAACAAATCCAATAGGAATACTGCCTTAGAGTCCAATTTCCAATTAAAGAAGTTCAACAAGAAAGAGTCAAGGAAGTGTCCCACAACTATGAAAACCCCTGGAAAACCCTTCTTCTTTTTCTTCTTCTTCTTCTTCTTCTTCTTTTTGGCGTAATGTCCTACGCGGACCTGCCAGCCTATATATGCTTTCGAGACCTGGAAAACCCTGTATTTGATAAATATGGTTATCATAAATCATTTGTTAGGTTGTATTTTTCTTTTATTATTCTTCAATCTTCTTTTATCATCTGTTTGCTACGGGCCAAAGTTATAAATTTTCATAAATTAATGACAGAAGAAAACAGAAATATTGCATTAATATATTATGACTTTTATCAAAGGTTGTGAATAAAAGCAAATAAAACAACAAACAAATAAAAGCAAATGTAAACTTTGCATAAAATCTTAAGCGTTTGCTGTTCATTTCTCGTAAATTTGTACAGCATTTTTTAATTTGTTCCAATTGATGTCCGGATTGAAATATTATTTGTTTTAAAATATTGAAAGAAATGTTGTTGTGTTAATTTGCTTTGAATTATTGAAATATATTATACAACTCTACAGAATGTCAAAATCGAAAACAATTAAATTAAAATAAAAAAGAATTAAAATTAAATAAAAAAATAAAAAAATGACTAATATCCCTTTAGGCCTGTAAAACACAAAAATCTCCTCGAACTAGAACATGGTGTAAGGAAATTACCTAAAAGCGATTAAATTGTTCACAAACAATCAAAAATGTTATTGAACAACTGACAAAATCCATTTCTAAAACGATTGCATGCATTTCGTGCTGTAATTTTTCCTCTTTTGTGGAAATATTACCACAAACTTTAAAACTTGTTTTATTTGTTTTACTTCGTTAAGTTTTACTTCGACAGCACAATTTCATAAATTTCATGTTCGTTTTTCACAAATGTAACTTAAATTTTAGCAATCTGATATTGATTATCATTTATGTTTCTGCTTTCTGATTTCTTTTATTACTTGTTGAAACTTGTTTATAAAACAATATTTTTATTATCATCTTTAAAAAATTTGCGTACAAAATTAATCAAATCATCATTTAAAAAATGCAAAAAAAAAAGAAAAATAGATCAAATTTGACTGTAGTTAAACTGTTAAACTAGAATAGGACAAATATATTATACAAATGATGAAACAAAAAAATGCTTAAACACATTTAAAAGATAAACAAGTGCATTTAACGGTGTTGTTTAAAGGAAACAGTCTTTACTTCAAAGAAAAAAATAGGAAATAATATAAAAAATAGACAAAAAATGTGCCGCATTTCAGCTTAAAGTCTTACTTACCTCCAGCTAGAAGATTTTTGAAGATAAACTCAACATTCTTCCTGGACTGCTCGGTCGCTGTTACTGAGGCCATGGTGGTGGTAGTTGATGCTGAAAGCTGTGTGTGTGTTTTCTTTTTCACTTTTTTCTATAAAAATCACTTTTCAATTTTCCACTCCCCACAAAAAGCACACTTTTTCGCGGCTGGAAACTGCGCTAAGAAGGGGGAGAAAAACACACACACAAGCAAACACATTGAAAACACACAAATTAATGCATCTTCACACACCCACACATAGATGCACACAAACAACACGCCACTCTGTTTATGATTGTTTGCTAACACCGTGTCGGTGTCGTGTGCAGATATATGGGGGGAGAAGGCTTAGCGGAACTGCACTGGAACAAAACATAAGCCACGATATCGCACACGATTGTACTCGCACACACACACAAACACACGAACCACGGGTGAAAAGACGGAAACAACAAATTGATGTAGCGCGTATTTATGCGTAGCCCCACGGCACCAGTAGGCCACGGAATGTTTTTTCTACCGTTTTGCACAACACGAAATAAGAAAGAAGCACACCGAATGCGCTTCTTCATCGGATACTTTCTCTTATCAATGCACATACACACATGCACACGCCCGCAGGTTGCTAACTGTGCGAACGAATCGCTGAAACAAATAACGGTCAAATGATGAGCAAACATTGAGCAAAGCGGGAAACTGGCAAACTGGCACACAAATCAGGACAAACGCGCGCACGATCGATCGATCAATCGAACTTTAGCAGAACTCGTGGTGCTGGTGGAGATGGTGCGGAGGTTGTACATTGAACCCCGGCGGCTACGACCACCACCGCCGTGATTACACCACGGGGAGCGAAACAATACCACGACGACGCACCACTTATCACGCACGCGGGCAGTCTGCCGTAACCTCCCCAGCGCATCTGCGTCACCAAAATGACCCGGCCGTCGGGTCGCGAGCGCGCGGACACGTCGCAAAAATACGCAAAAGCACACCCGTCGGAGCCGGTTTTTCGGAATTTTTGTTCAACAAAGCTGCTTCTCCAGCGAATTAAGGGGATGAACAACGAATTTCATCCCGACCGAAACGAAAAGGGGAGAAGGGGATGAAAAATAAATGATCAATGAAACTCACTGAATGTTGCACCAAAACAGATTATTCATACACACACACCAGTGCGCCCACGAGAGATTTTCACACAGAGAGGAGAAAGTTTGTTTAAACCGCGCACCACTCGGACACACACACACCCCTCCCCTCCCCAACCTTGATACCGATCTCTGTGTGTGGCTGGATTCTTTCACCTTGACGCACACACGACGGCGGCCCGCTTTCGACGATTCCCCTGGTGTGCCACTGGAGCCCGGCTGCAGTGGATGGTAGAAAGGCGGCGGCGGCGGGGGGTCGTTTGGTTCGAATTCCAATGTAGGTAGGCCGCGTCACACGCACTACGAAGGGGGGTAGGATCGGATCGCACAACTGACCGCAACCGGGCGCGTGTCACTACTCGGCGAGCTGCTGGCAACAAATAGTGGCCGATTGGGATTGGACCGTCCACGTTCCGGCCGTAAACAGGTCTTTTTTACTGCGGGCGCAAGCGGTGGGAGTAGAATGTAAACAACGGCCGCTGAGGGAATGACAGCTGGTACTGTCAGGTACGCGGGTACAGTTCCGGCCAAAAAAGTAGCAGAAGGTGGTTTAATTTTGGATGAAATTTGGACTAATTTTGGAACCAAGGTCGGATTTGGTGTTGATGAGAAAAGTCTCTAAAATATTATTCGTAGAACCGGTACTGAACATATCCAATTTTAAATCCTTATACAAGCATTTTCTGGGGGAGATCTGGTGGACTATCTAACATAGTGATGGGGCATACGATTCCACTAATGGATGGATCCGGGGTCGGGTGCAGCTAGGATGGAATCGATTCCGGCGAGTTTAGTAGGTTCAGCAAAGCATATACAATTTCGACCCGTGGGTGCAACGAGTTCAATTAATTCATACGAGATCGATAGGTTCATAGCAGTTCAATAGGTTCATGCGAGTTCATTAGGCTCATACAAGTTCAATAGGTTCATACAAGATCAATAGGTTCACACGAGTTTTTTAGGTGTGTACGAGTTCAATAGGTTCAGTAGGTTCAGTGGATGCATACGTGTTTAGTAGCCTTAACCGTAGAATTGACAATCAAATTTACACAAGTAAGTTGGCAATCGTCATACTCAGGTATCTCTTGTTTTTCCCCCTTGTCAAATCGTTTTTTTTACCACTGAAAGCCAAGCGCACTTCATTAGTGAGTAGAGATAGGCCTTGAAAGACAACGGTTGTTGAGCCGAAGAAGAAGAAGAAAAAGAAGAAGAAGAAGAAGAAGAAGAAGAAGAAAAGGAAGAAGAATAAGAAGAAGATTCTCTTTCGCTATCTGTAAAACAAATCAACATACTGAACTCCTATGCACCTACTGAACTCGTATGCACCCACCAAACTTGCTGAACTCGTTTGAACCCATAGAATCTACTGAACCTATTGAATTCGTATGAACTTATTGGACTCATTACACACGGTTCGGAGTCGCATATGCTTTGGCGAACTTACTGAATCTACTGGAACCAAAATTACTATCCATGAGTGCTCCGAGTCACGTTTGGATGGCTCCGATCAGGTAAGTTCGGATCGACACGCCCATCACTAATCTGACACCTACAAGGCCAAACATCAATGGATTTCAATCGGAGTCTCGCTCTATATGAACGAGTAGTTTTTTTTAAAGCTTTCAATGAAAAAAAACACAAAAATGCCGTTTTGTTAAATTTTATTATCTCTGGCGCGCTTGGTTTGGCAACTACTGTATGCCATGCTGAAACGTCAAACAATTACAAAACGTGCCGTCTGTCAAGCCGAGCCGATCCGTCATCGTATTTGTACGACGAGCCGCGTGTTGCGGTGTCTGTTTTTATTTGCGTCGTGTAAATTACCAACTTTTCGTCGCGGTTTTTTCGGCACCGTAGTGGTTTTTCCTCCCCTCAGTTTTTCACACCGCCCCGAAAAACTGTGAGCCAACATGCCGAAAGTGAGCTCCCGGCCGGGGCCGCCCCGGAAGATGTCGATGAACAAGTCGACCCACTCGATGAACCCGGACCGGTCGACCGAGGGCCTGAAGGGGGTGGCCAAGCCGCGCACGAAGGCCACCATCAAGCGGCTGCAGATGTACCGGAACTTTAAGGCGAAGCGGGATCGCCGGGGAAAGATTGTCACGCCCGCCCCGTTCCAGGGGTGGGTCAGCAGCGGTACGGTGGCGCGCGTCGAACCGTCCCCCAAGTGGTTCGCCAACTCGCGCGTCATCTCGCAAAAGTCGCTGCAAAAGTTCCAGGAAGAGATGGGCAAGGCGGTGAAGGACCCGTACAAGGTGATCATGAAGCCGACCAACCTGCCGATCACGCTGCTGAACGAGTCGGCCCGCTACCAGCGGGTCCATCTGCTCGACACGGAAAGCTACGACACGACGTTCGGCAAGAAGAAGCTGCGCAAGCGGCCGACGCTGAAGGTGCGCGATCTGGAGGACCTGACGCGCACGGCGGAAGAGTCGGCGGAGCAGTACGACGAGTCGAAGGATCACGACATCGAGCGGGACGACGGCGGGGTGAAGGATGCGGTGCGGGAGTACATTTTCGCCGCCGGCGGCAGCAAGCGCATCTGGAACGAGCTGCACAAGGTGGTGGACTCGGCGGACGTGCTGCTGCAGGTGCTGGACGCGCGCGACCCGATGGGCACGCGCTCGAAGTACATCGAGACGTTCCTGCGCAAGGAAAAGCCGCACAAGCATCTGTTCTTCGTGCTGAACAAGGTCGACCTGGTGCCGATCTGGGTGACGCAGCGCTGGGTCGCGATACTGAGCAAGGAGTATCCGACGATCGCGTTCCACGCCTCGCTCACGCACCCGTTCGGCAAGGGTGCGCTGATCAATCTGCTGCGCCAGATCGGCAAGCTGCACGTGGACAAGAAGCAGATCAGCGTCGGCTTCATCGGCTACCCGAACGTGGGCAAGTCGTCCGTCATCAACGCGCTGCGCAGCAAGAAGGTGTGCAAGGTGGCCCCGATCGCGGGCGAAACGAAGGTGTGGCAGTACATCACGCTGATGAAGCGCATCTTCCTGATCGACTGCCCGGGCGTCGTCTACCCGACCGCGGAAACCGACACGGAGAAGGTGCTGAAGGCGGTGGTGCGGGTCGAGCTGGTCAACAACCCGGAGGACTACATCGAGGAGGTGCTGAAGCGCATCCGCAAGGAGTACGTGGTGAAGACGTACGGCGTGACCGAGTGGGCGGACCATATCGATTTCCTCGAGCAGATTGCGCGCAAGACGGGCAAGCTGCTGAAGAAGGGCGAGCCGGACGTGCAGACGGTGGCGAAGATGATACTGAACGACTGGCAGCGCGGCCGGCTCCCGTTCTACGTGGCACCGGAAGGGTTCGAGGTGCCGAAATCGTTCCACGAGCAGCAGCAGCAGCAGGAAACCGTTGTCGACGAGGAGGCGGAAGCGCTGAACCGCACGCTTCAGCCGGACGAGGACCAGAAGAGCACGTACTCGGGCGTGACGGCAACGCCAACCATTCCGGACACGGTCAAGAAGGGTCGCGAGCTGTTCCAGATACAGGACTTCCGCAAGATCAAGGTCAACCTGGAGTTTGAAAGCGAGGATGTGCGCGAAATCGACAAGATCGATCTGGAGCTGCTGGAGAAGCTGAAGGAGGAGAAGAAGGCGGAGGCGAAGGCGAAGCGAGCGAACCGCAAGAAGGCGGCGAAGGAGGCCGGCGAGGAGGATGAAGATTCGTCCGGCATTAGCGATTTCTACTCGGAGGATGAGTACGACGAGCAGCAGGGCAGGGTGGTGCATCGCAGCGCCAAGGAGAAGGGCGAGCTTACGAAGAGGAAACAGAAACCGGCGGAAGATGCCGCGCCAGCCAAGCAGCAGACGGAGGAGCAGCCGGAAACGAGCGGCAAGAAGGCGGCCAAGCTTACCTCCAAGCAGAAGCGGGCGATCGAGCGGGCCGGCAAGCGGAAAAAGATTGGCAGCAACTTCTACGAAACACACAACGTCAAGAACCGCAACCGGAACAAGAAGGCAAAGATGGACGATTGAGGTGGTTCTTACTGTTAATTTTCTTCCCAAACTCAACCCGCGCGATTGATAATAAAAGTTTAGTTTAAAGTGAACACATGTACACACATATTTTACATTTTATATAAATTCAGAAGAAAAACGCGCTTCTATCTGCTCTTATCATCTACCTCTTCGATGGTACAACGTTCGACTGACCTGGGACAGGCTGAGGTCACTAACCGCCGGTATCGGATCTTTGCTTCGCAGCGTCGGCAAATACTCCGGATCTTTCCGCAGCAAACACTGGCCCTCGTACGGGCAGTCGCAAAAGTTGGCCACACGCACCGTGCGCTGCGTTTCCACCGCTCCCTGCCGCGTGCTGTGCTTCGCGCAGTGCCGCCTCACGTTCCACCCCCGCTCGAGCGGTGTTTCCACCCGCTGCTGGCAGCACAACCCGTCCGGAAAGCGGAACTCGCAGCGCACGATACTGTTGCCGTCCGCTACGGTCGTCCGCTCGTCCACGTCCGGCATCATGGCGAGCCCGAGCGAAGGGTAGACGAGAAACGCGAACAGCGTCACGGCGACCAGGGTAAGGATCGGCACGAAGAGCGCAAAGTATTTGTCCGGCAGGTAGGTCAGCCCAAGCCGGTCGAACCAGACGGTCGGCACAAACGCCCACAGCACGTACAGCAGGAAGAGCGTCTGGAAGAGCAGATAGAGCGCGAAGCCGTAGATCGCCCGGCCCGGCGTCGGTGCCGGCGTGTGTTCCGGCATGGTCCGGTCTCTAGTAATGTTCGTACCGGTCCGACTTGGGCGGACCGAACTGGTCGAGCGTTTCGCAGCACAGGAGCAGCAGCTCGCAGAAGGAGGTGACGCCGACGCGCACGTTTTTCGCCTGCTCGCCGCCCAGCCGCAGCAGCAGATGGTTCTCCTCCAGGGTGATCGTTTTGTGTACGAAACTACGCTTCGGCTCGCTGTCTACCCGCAGCACATCGTACGCGATTTCCGCCTCGCGCTTCGTGGGAAAAGGAATCTTGATGGAGCTGAAATCGCAAACTTGGGTGAGTGATTATGATTATGGACGGATTTTGGATGAAATCATTCCTTACACTTCAATATTTGCAGCAGCACACATGTTTCGAGGGGGGACTTTTTCGCTTCGGAGCCGTGATCGTGATAACCGTGCAGGAACACATGAACCGGGGTGCAGTTTGTTTACATTCTGTCAAGCACACATCAGCCAAAGGAAGAATCCGCCCTTTTGCTGAGTGTTTGCCGGAATTTGAAGTTTGTTTGTGAAGCTATTCGAAGGGAATTATTATTTTGTTCATTTCACGTGATTTAAGTGTGCTTTTGAGTGGGTTTTAGTGTGTATTTTACCTCGCAACTATTGTTTATCCAAAGTATATCTTGCACACTGTGCTTGTATCGTGCTTCATGTCCGCGTGCGCAAAACTCCAGCTGTTTACATCCGTTATTTCGAAGTTTGTAAAAGGAATGATAGTAAAAAATACAATTTTTGTACGAAATGAATAAATTTTAAACTTATTAAAATGAACATGGAACAGGTTAAAATTAGAACCAAATATGTTCCCCATAAAATGTCACCGCACATGACCTTGCGGGTTCGCCCACTGTGTTTCATCACTCAACATCGTCGTGCAGCTTGCTGCGGGCTCTCGCCTGTGTCTGTTCTGCAAACGCTTGTGGGTTGGTCGTGGAAGCGGAATAAAATCGGCAGCTTTTTCCTCGGGAAAGGGCCCGCTGTGTGTGTTTGTTTGTGTGTTCCCCGGCGTACCCCATTGAAGCGGTG
Organism: Anopheles coluzzii; assembly: GCF_943734685.1. NCBI lineage: Eukaryota > Metazoa > Arthropoda > Insecta > Diptera > Culicidae > Anopheles > Anopheles coluzzii. The sequence continues at coordinate 74,680,237 of NC_064671.1, forward strand.
AATCAGCCGTGTGAAGGAATTTTAAAAGTAATTGTTAAGCAACATCGATCCAAATAGTTGTGCGAAGTGAAGCTGGAACAACAAGAGAAGAACGTCACCATCTCGGTGTGATGATGGTGATGATGATGATGGTGATGCGCCCAAGAATTACCCCTGCCCCCGCTGTCTGCTGTGTGTATGTGTGTGCAAGTCGTGCAGTAAGACGCGATGTTTAGACACGTTTTTTCACGGCAAAGAAAGCAATCGAAAGCCGAAGAAAGAAGTGAGGGAAGAAAAAGCAGTACCTGGCTCTTTGTTGCGTTCTATGCGCTCTAATCAAGTCCATAGTGCATCATCGCTCCTTCCTTATGTGTGTGTGTGTGTTCAGCAACTGAGCATCGTCATCAACATCATCAACGGGGGAAGAATGACAGCATCCTTCCCTTGCGGGTAAAGTCGAAGTGTGTGTGTTGTGTCTATTCTCTTACCTGCACCGATGATTGCACCTTCTGCCTACACCTCGTTCTTGGTGCATTTCCCTACAGGGCAGCTTACACACGCACACAACCACACACACACAACCACTGATGCTCATTGTGTGTGTCTGTTCTTGGTCGCGCGCTGAAAGAAAAGAAGAAAGCAAGTGGAGGAAGACGGGGTTCGGGCCAAGAGTTCATGGCTGATATTGGGTGTTGTGTGCGGTAATCGGATCATCGCCATCATCACCATCATCAATCGTCAGTCTTCGCGACCTTCACACACAGAGAAAGGAGAAAAAAGAAGCGTGCGAGCGAGCGAGCGAGCGAGCGATAGAAAAAGAACGAAAGAGCGTGCGAGAAGTGTGAAAAACACAACGTGTAAAATCTCCCTCTGTGTGTGTGTGTGTGTGTGTGTGTGTGTTTGTGTGTGTCGGTGTTAGACAGTATTCTTGGAGGAGGAAGAAAACACACTGCTCAAACACACCACACACACGGGTTTGGCACACGGGACAGCTGCTGCGCTGGACAGGGAGTTGCTTAAGGGTAGCTTTTTTCTTTTGCTTCATCCCACTAATAGAGTCATCGTGACGTGTGACACACACGCGAAAGTGTAGTTGATCCCTGGCATCACAGTGTCTGTTCGCGTGAGGAGCACTTCACCGTAAAACCATCTGCCAGGATAAATACATAAAAGTGAAGCTACGAACCGCCGATCGATTGCTGGCGAGAAGTGCACAGGGATTACTCAACACACGCCTCTGAAGTTTGACGGGATCAAAGTAACCATAAACACGCCCAAGCCTTAACCGTCCGCAACGACAATCCGCTGGTGTGTTTGGTGGGTGGTGGCGCTGCTGCTCTCGGGGCGACGGTAGGGTTTTTCCCCCTGGTTTTTTTTTTCATCACACGGTAAAACCGGGCGGTGGCTGTGTGGCACTCCACACAGTCTCCATCCGTACAGCGCACGGCGGCACACTGGGCACCCGGGTACGGCTCTGTCGGCAAACGATGGCGGAGGTGGGCACCAGCTCGAGCGGCGACGGCGAGTCGGCCGCACCGGACAAACCGAAGGGTTCGGTCAAGTTCACCGAGGCCGACCTGGCCGCCATCAAGCAGACGAGCGATACGCTGAAGGTGAGTTGAGAGGGGTGGTTGAGTAAAAGGGACACGGGGTAGCACTTCCTCAGGGCAGCGGAAAGATTGAAATTTTGATAAATCGCTTTAACTTCTTGCTGTAACACATGTGGTCCATCCGGCGCATGCAAGAACCATGTAAGAAAAGATTCGAAGATGCGCGGTTTTCCAAATTTTGATAATTTGTGGAGCATACTGGTGGTTCATCGTATTATGTAATTAATTTCGTGTCCCAAAACAACACAAATGTACATGATGTATTTCGTTTGAAAACCGCGACATACGCGGACTCTCCGCGGCCCCTTGCACGAATAGTGTCGTCGCTCAGGGAAAACAGCCTGTACTGGAAAAATCAATATTTGCGCCCCATCGCCTTTACGCCTCGCTCCACACCATCATCCAAGAGTGCGTGGTGTGGTACGCGCGCTAGAAAGAGAGGCTAGCACAAACGGAGAAATGGTTGAAGTTTGCCAAAGTGTGCCCAGCGAGCGTGCAACTGTCCTCGTCCTGCACGCACTTACACACCCGTAGACATGCACAGACATGCTGAGCGAAAATCATCATCATTCCCTTTGCCTCGAAAGGGAATGGAAGGTGATGGCGTGCGAGCGGTGCTAGAACAAGAATGACATGCGATATGTGCCCGTGTTGCTTGCCGAAGACGAAGGGCAGGCGCATGGGGGAGAGGGTGGAATCGACGGACGGATGTTTGCCGACCGACACGATGGTGTGATTGACCGGCTGCCCTTTTTGGTGGTTTTTCCAGTTACCGGTGGAGCTTTTTTTTGTCTCATGAAATGCTCAAAATATCCGTCTTATTGGATTTTATTGGAAAGAAGGCTGCCAAGAACAGATGACGATGATTGTCAAACAGAAAAATCAAGACATTCTGCAAACTAACGAATCGTCCAGGTGACGACCTCTCTTTACTTTTGTCCTCCAATATCGTCCGTTTGCCTTACTTATTCTATTTTTCTCGTTGGTTTCCATTTGTTTTTGTTTTTTTAGCGCAACCCCAAGATGGACTTTAGCAAAGCGGACCTGCTGAAGCTGCTCAGCTATCTCGAGGGCGAGCTGCAGGCACGCGACGTCGTGATTGCCGTGCTCAAGACGGAAAAGATCAAACAGCTGCTGACGGCACCGCGGTACAGCAAGCCGCCGAACCTGAACGATCCGCACGCGGCCCTGTTCCGCGACCAGCTCGCGGCAAGCGGCAACATCGCGAGCCGCCAGTCCTCATTTCAAGCGGCCCATTCCGAGCACGAGATGCGGCTGATGAGCGACCAGCGGACGGGGGTGCGCGAGCAGATGGATTCGCTCGCCGCGCTCGTGATGCAGCAGCGCCAGGCGCAGGCCAAGATGATCGAGGCGCTGAAGGACGCGGAGGAGCGGCACAAGCGCGTCGTGCAGGAGCTGTACGACGAGCGGCGCAAGCACGAGCACACGACCGCCCAGGGCGACGACATTACGTACGGGCTGGAGATCGAGCGGTCGCGCCTCAAGCAGGAGCTGGACCACGAGAAGGACCAGCACAAGGTGCTGGAGATCGAGCTGAAGAAGGTGCAGGAGCAGTTCGAGGCGGAGAAGAACCGGCAGAAGCAGATCGTGCTGCTGCTGCTGGCGGAGCGCAAGAAGATCATCATCAAGTACATCGAGGAGCGGAAGCGGAGCGAAGACCTGGCGCAAATACTGTCCGAGGAGAAGCAGCGGGTCGACACGATCGCGGAGGGGCTGGAGGAGGAGAGCAAAAAGTCGCTCCGGATGGAGGCGGAGCTGGAGAAGCAGGCGCAGCAGTTCGAGCTGGAGCGGAAGCTGCTGCACCAAAGCCTGGCCAAGGAGGAGAAACGGTATGTGGGCAAAGGTTTCTTTTTTTTGTTTTTGTTTTCCTGGTGAAGGGTTTATGCTCGTATGTTGCGGCGAGCGGGCGTGAACACACATTGTGCGCACATTGGGCATCATGTTTTGCGAACACAGATAGAACCCAGTGTGGAAGCTGTCAAGAACGTTTGTCCATGATCGCCTGTGCGTGTTCTGATCGTTGCATACAAGAGGGCGCCAGGGTGCAGCTTGTCATTTAGCAAGGGACGCCTCTCCGTTTCCCGCGTGTAGCCGTCATTGGCATTTCCGCAGTTCCTTCGATACGGTGCTGTTGTGCGGTGGTGGTTGTTCTTTCGTCAATTTACGTAAATACTTTTGCTGCATCGCTGGTGATAATGTTCAGTGCTCTGCATGCTTATCAGGAACACGCGGAACGTGTGTGTCTGTGATAAGAGTTTGTGTAGAGATAAAAGAGATTCTACTGACCTTCCTGGAGATGATGGCTTGGAGGGGCGTACGCACTGTTGGCACGTGCACACCTCTTATCGAGGGTTTTAAACGCTTCCGGAGGAGGCTCTGCGATGAAATAGGTTAACAATTGTGTTATTGTATTGTAGTTCCATTTTCAATTCTATATCGTGCTTTTCCACTCTTCTCTTCTCGCAGGGTAAAGGAACAAGAGGTAGAAATACAGCAACTAAAGGCGGAAATTGAATTGCTCCGCAAGCAAACCGGTATACGGCATCCGCTTGTAGCGCCGCAGCTACCTACCAAACCGGGCGGGCTCGTACCGTCCCGGCCATCGATCGCTGGCGCTGGACCGGGTGGCGTACCCACCGTCGGTGCAGCGGGAAGTCCATCCTCACTGGGAGCGACTGGTAAGTTTCTTAAAGATAGGGGGAAGATAGTGATGGGAAAAATGAAGTATTCGTCGGAATTGATTACGGGCAGTTCCGAAGTTTTCTGGAATCGATTCCGGATAGTAGGTCCAGATTCAGTTTCCGGAATCGGTATTGGCTCCGGAATTGGAATTGGCTCCGGAATTGGAACCGGTTCCGGAATCGGAATCGGTTCCGGAATCGGAATCATTTTCAGAATCAGAATCGTTTCCGGAGTCGGAATTGGCTCCGAAATTAGAATTGAATTCGAAATCAAAGTTGGTTTCGGCATCTCCATAAGAATAGGCTTTTGGGTCCACTGTTACAATGCATAGATAGCCGCATAGAATTCTAATGTACTCCTTTCCCACTTATTCTTACAACTATTCTTGATCAAGAAGCATTTCCCTTGTTGGATTTTTAGAATTAAAAAATGCGATACTGTTGCTCATATTCTTCGAATCGTTTTAAGTGTTCTTGGAAATATTGTAATTTAAAAAAAACTATCCGGTCCTGTTGTATGCTCTTTCACAGTCACTTCAGGATCGATAGGTATACCGGGGCAGATGATTAGTAGCATGGCGACGAAAGTTGTCCAGCCGACCGCAACCGTATCGAGCGTTCCGGTTACCGCACCAAGTAAAGTGTTTTTCACTACTGCCAATGTTTGTCTGTTTGTTTATTTTGTGTGTGTTTTTTTAAACGACGAAGCTATTTTTTTGTTTTTGTGGCTTATTTGCGGAGATTGTATTTTCTGAATAATTATCATTTTATTTTTTTTATTTTTGCTTGTGTGTGTTTGTTCCTGACATGTGTTGCCAAATGTTTTAGCTTGTTTAACTTAGTATAGTTGCGAATTGTGACGCATGCGGTATGCTGACGACAACAACATTACTGACAATCTTTTTTTTTTGCCCTTCGCTTTCCTTTTAGCAACCGGAATCGCTCGCTCGGTCTCGCCGGGGCAACTAATTCGACAGACGGCCATTTCGCAACTTTCCGTCACCTCGCCCCCCTTGGTCGGTGCAGCTGCTCCGGCAGCTGGTGGAGCCGGTGCAGCGGCAGGAGCAATTGGCACCACGCCTCCCGTGCCTGCCGGCGCGTCACCGGACACCTACGCCAACACACCGGCCGGAAAGGTAAGTCATCGTACTGCCTGCGCGAAGTAGCTCGCACGCACAACGCTGCGTTTTCATACCGCCACACAGTGTATATGTAACCCTTATTCCCCGATCAAAACAATCAATCATGTTCTCACCGTACAATTTGTGCCTGTATTAGATATGAGTTTTTTCCCCTGTTTTGTTTTGTTTTGTTTTTGTGTGTTTGTTTTCTTTTTTCTGGTTTGGTTTTGGGTTTTCATTGTTCTTCATCATTGCATCACAGAAATAAAGGAGGGGAAAATGATTTGTTGGGTGATTCCGTTTTGCCAAACGCATGTGAGCTGAGTTGATGCAATCAATAGGTATTTTCCCTCTTTTTGCTTTGCGCCCGCCGCTTCATGTTTATGCTTTGTTTGATCAAACTTAGTTTGTTGTGTTTTGGTTTTCACATTGGCTTCAAAGACACTAATCTTATTTATCCGTTTTGTTGGCTTATTGAATTACCAATAGCATTTTAAAGAAGAATCATAGGTTTTTATTGCTTATAGGTTTTTGTTTTATAATTTAACTATATTTTTTTTTCATACGCCATCATTTCATAGTTCGAACAGTACAGTTTTTAATTTTGTATACACCACTGATTTAGTTTCTCTCCTCATCTAGCTACTAAGTATACGATCATTATTACCGATAGCGAAACGCACAAAACAGGCGTTTAACCCCTTTTCTAATTAGCTAATTTTGTTTTTCTCATTTTGTTTTCCTTCCTATATATTAAACAAAATTCAACTCCACTCCAATGCAAAATCAAACGTTAATTGTTAATTGTGTCAAAAAAAAACAAACAATTCGCGGAGTGAAAATTCCTGTTTGCTGCAACAAATGCGTTCCAAATGCAAATAATGCTTTTACCTGCTTTGCGCGCGGCCAATACTAATCGCTGCAGTGAATTGAACGGGGGAATTTGTTATTGTTTGCAATTTGAGTTTTCATGTTAGTTTTTTTTTCAACACAAAATGTTTAATAAATGATATGCTACAGATTGTATTTAATTTTACTGTGAAAAAAAAAAACAATTTCCTTCACCATTTTGTGCTGTTTGTACAGTGTACAAATGTTCTTCTAAAATCAGTTTAATGTTTTCACAACAAAAAAATACCCACGGTGAAAGTGTACATAGAAAGACTAAAGAAAGGAATGTCGTGCCTACCATGCGCGTATAGAGTAATAAATATTCGATGATGTGTGTTAATTAGAAGTGACGATATAAATTGCGATAAAACAAGGGAACACGTTGCTTTAGTTGATTTTGATCTTACACTAGAATTTTATAGTTTTGTTGGGCTTCCCCCCCTCTTATTGTACATGTTTAGTTTGGCGCGTTGTACCGCACTGTAGGTGTTTGTTTTTGGGGTAGCGTTTATTGTTGTATGTTCAAATGAAAAGCAATAGCCATTTATCTAACATTAGGGAGGATTGTTTTTACATGGGTACCAAACAGTTCCCGCTGTAACGGGCAGCAAACGACACACAGGCGATGTGTAATGCGACCGACTAACCCTGCCGAATGTAATTTCAAGCAAACAGCAACACACTTACACCATCCACCCTCCCTTTTTTAACACACGAAACGAAACAAAACCAAACCGGAATTGAAAAAAAGTAAAAATTTCACCAACGAACTTGTTTTCTGCACATCCACCTTTATAACGTTCGAACCCAACTCTTCTGCCCATCCATGGAACCATCCCCGGCTCCGGCAACAGATGGCGGCGAGTGCGGCGGGCGTACGGAAGGCGGCCACAACGGCGATCGGCGGCGGATCAGCGGCAACAGCAGCGGCAGGAAGTCCAATGTCCGGCTCGACGGCAACCATCAAGAAGACAATAATACTGCCGGTCGGGGGGCGCGGCGTACCGCCACCGATCCCGCCCAACAAGCCGCAGATACCGCCGAAGCTGTCCGGCGTGTCGGCGGTCGCTGCCGTGGCAGCCGGTGCCGTCTCATCCCGCATACCCTTTCTCAGCAATAGTGGCGGCAGCAGCAGCAGTAGCAGCAGCAGCAGTGGTAGTAGCACCGGTTCGATCAACAGCAGCACCACTACCCCTGTTAGTCCCGTCAGCAGTAGTATCGGCGGCAGTAACGCACTCAGTAGCAGCACCGCCTGTAACAGCAGCAGCAGCAGCGGCAGCAACAGCTCGTCCGCCACCAGTAGTAGTAACAGTGTAGCAAGCAGCAGCGGCAGCATTATTAACAGCAACACTAGTGCGCAACAGCCATGTCCACCATCCCACAACACCACCACTGGCACAGCTATCACTACCGCCATGAACATAAACACTACCAACACCACCACCACCCCTCCCAGCAGCACCAATAATAGTAATAATGCCGCCAGTGCGCCAAACGCCTTACTGCAGCAGCAACAGCAACATCATACTCATCCCGTACCGCCGCTCTACACGCATCATCCGCATCACGTTTCCCATCTTGCTCATGGTTCGTTCGGTGTTTTGCACACCAGCACGGGACGGCGGCAGTAGCAGCTGCTGCCTCGTCTCGCGCAGGGGAGGGAAGGGAAGCACACCAATCACTAATGCTTGTTCGCTTTTTCCTCCTCCTCCCCACCTACAGTTGCCGGTACCGGTGGGGCCTCCACCAACGCCCCAGCAGCGGCCACAGCCGCCACCGCCACAGCAACCGGTGGCGGCGCTACCCAACAGCAGCAAGGTTTTGCGACGGCAGCCGCATCTGCCCCATCCGTACCATCAGCCGCCACCGGTGGGCCATCCGAAGTATTGACCACCACCAACCTCGGTTGCGAGGGTGGGATAGTGTAAAACGGCCAATCGGGGTGGTGTGGCCGTCCTGTTCAACGACTACATTGATCCGCGCAGCCGTGGGACACACGGCAACGGTAAAGATATTGTATCGTGCCATATACATTCACACGCGCTGGTACGTAGGATGTTGCTCTAGCTATTGTTAAGGAGTAACGTGCAAGCGCACGTCTTGTACGCGGCCACATTACACATACTACTAACCCACAAAACCCATGCACCTAGCGAATGTTTGTGATGTGATTTTTATTCTATTTGCCTTTTAAAAGTGGTGCTTTTGATTTGTAACGTTAGTCCCTTACACTGTAGCTTCTACCAGTACCGTGTGTTTTTATCAGTAGCACATCTATTTTGACAATGTTTTTGTTTTATAAAAAAAAAGGATTCTATTAGTAGCATCACTTCGTTTTTATCTTTGCCCATTGTAACATGGCTGTATAGTGTGTGGCTATTCTTATTTATTGATTATTTAAAAAAATGTTTTATTGCTATTACATCACACGATAATTTTAATTTTAACACATTCGCTGGTGCATTTGACCAATAATCAAACAATACACAACTCAAAGTCATAAATAAGTATATAAGATTCCTAACCAAGAACACAGTACTACTATGTGTGCTGTTTTACCTACATTCACTCTAACGGACCAGTTAAAATGCGTTGACCTAGTTGAGTATTTGTTGTTACAAGCTACTACTATTTACTTACTTATCATTCGAGCGCTACAACCGGTTTGCTTCGTATCATCGTATCGTATCAATTTCACAGTTATTATTGTGGTTGCACAGTAATACTGAACAATGATTGCACGGGTATGGAACCCGTTTTATCCATTATCTCAAAAGGGGGAAACTGGTAAAGGTTTCGTCCTGCAGACTTGAGCAATCTTCCAGAAAGTATTGGAGCGTGATTCAAGTTTTTCCAGATGATCTTCGAAGACTATATCTTATTTATCTGATCTGCTGGAACTGCTGTGTGCAGACGACGGCATTCTAGAAAGTGGTGGTACAATGTCTTTGGCTTTACCAGTAGACGGGTTATTTTTGCGGTTTTGTTGATTTGCAAGTATGCGTATTTGCTGATATTTGTTGCGTTTGAGGGTAGGACATATCACGCGCAGGATGCTTTTCACCACTGAGTAAGGCTACCGATCCCTCCGCTGTGCAGTTATATCCCCTAGAATGACATCTGGTCTCTTCCTGGGGGTATCTTCTTTTTGAGCTACCGCTGCCGCACAAAATTGAAATTTCAACGGGACGAAAACTTTGTTGGAAGTGATATTTACATCGCGCTGAATCACATAGACAACTTTCATTATTAATAATCATAATTCATAATTCCTAACTTTCTTAACGAGCATAGGGTTATGAACTGTTTAACTATGAATATGCGTAATATAAATGTGAGGATTGAGATTGATGTAAACACGGAAGATGTTAAACACTGAGTGCTATACTCTACTGCACTTTGTTATATCAGCCAGATTAAGGATGAAAATGCGGTTAATCGTGTAGAAAATTCTGCTCGAAGGCGCTGTATTCTTTTCTACTATCGGATTACGTTTCTAAAACTGGCAGAGTGCACATTCCTTCTAGTACTTCTCTTCCTTAAATTTTAAATTAAATAGGACTTTATGCATGGCGCTACAGTTAGTTGTGACGTCTTGTTATAATCGTTTCTATTTCAAGGGGTCAGTTTGTCACACACACATCATAAACCCTCTAAAATCTTGTGATTCTTCGATGACTGTTTCATCGAGAACTTTACGCATGACGCCACAGTTAGTTGTGACGTCTTGCTACTGTTCGACATGTAGTCGTATCATCGGATTTCGTATCATCACCGTTGACAGAGCTAACAAAAGAGACGTCGCCACAGGAGTACTATGCAGTAGTACATGTACTGGGACTCTGGGACTCTCCTCTTGAAGGTAGTGTCCTTTTTGATAGCTGCATCGTAAGACGCTGTCGGAAGTTGGATAAATTCGGAATAGTTATTCCTTAAACGGTTCCATCGCTTCCTTCGGCCCAGATTCTACGACCTCGGTGCCCGAATAGGATTAAAACGATTATTATAAGTCCCAGTGACTGTTTCATCGAGAACTTTATGCATGACGCCACAGTTAGTTGTGACGTCTTGCTCCTGTTCGACATTTAGTTGTATATAGATTTCGTATCATCACCATCGACAGAGCTAACAAAAGAGACGTCGTCACAGGAGTACTATGCAGTAGTACATGTACTGGGACTCTGAGACACTCCTCTCGAAGGTAGTGTCCTTTTTGATAGCTGCATCGTAAGACGCTGTCGGAAGTTGGATAAATTCGGAATAGTTAGTTGTCACGTCTTGGCACGATCGTCCCTATTACTAGGTGACATTTAGTCTTGCTGTGTGGAAAATTGTAAACCAATGTTTCGTACCATACTCGTTGTAACTCGATTGTATGAATCATTTATGTGCGAATCAATCATGTGGGGCTTCTTAATCATGCCTATCAATCCGTAACTGTTTTGATCTCTTTAGGTTCCGTTGATTAATGCCTAGTAATACGATAGAAATGTTGAGCGAATTCAATAAATCATGACCTTTAATAATTGGACATGCAATTTTGCGTAATATAATAAAAGAATGTCGAATGGAATGATTGTTCAACCGGATAACGCAATCAATTGTTCTCCGAGAATAAAGTGGTCCTCGGACCATCATACAATATTCAGAAACAGACAGAGGTCTTAACAGCTTGGCTGATAGGACTTCAGTATTGCTTACAGGGCTTACTGTATCAAGAAGAGAACGGTCGCGAGGGAGGGTGGTACGCTTAGCAGAAGGGTGTGAAAACGTCTAACTTTACATATTTGTCTGAGAGACGAGTCGCCTAATAGAATCTGCACATTCTTTCTTCATCGGGGTTATGTTGAATAACGCCTCCACGATGGATTTAACGATAAGGTACACTTAACTTAACTTAACACTTAACTGTTCGCGATGTGTGCTTTGAGTCGTTATCATGCTGAAAGATGTAATGCTCTTCGCTTCCTAATGTTTCTCGAGCGTATGGCAACATCTTACGACGAAGTATTTTTCTGTACCCTTCCGAGTTCAGTGTCCCGTTGATACGGAACAAAGGAACCGTGCACTTTATTCCAGCAGCCGCTATCCTTTGAATAATCAGGCTCTGATACTCGGTACAATGTTTACCTCGACCTATTGTTTCACGTAGCGACTAACGCGCACATCCTGGATTGCCAAATAACACTTAACTGTTCGCGATGTGTGCTTTGAGTCGTTATCATGCTGAAAGATGTAATGCTCTTCGCTTCCGAATGTTTCTCGAGCGTATGGCAACATCTTACGACGAAGTATTTTTCTGTACCGTTCCGAGTTCAGTCGAGACAATTCATTCTCCAATCGCTCGATGAGTCTTTCCATGGAAGCTCCCTTCACTGCTGTGACCGTGCCAACACCACTTTTACTAGCAGCACCGCTCGTGGCTGTGGTCTTCCCTTCCGTCGGCTTAGTCAACACTGCGATCGGCTTCGCACCCACCGGTGGTCTGGTGCCGGTTGAACCCGACCTCGGGCGCAGGATTCGATTGGTAGACATCGTGGAAGCCTTTTCGTTTTTTCACAAGTCGTTTCCGATTTTTTCCCTCGTACTTTGACGAAAAACCGGAAATTCGAGCATTTTCGAGCTGCTCGAAACTCGTCGAATCTAATTCGTCGAAACTCGAACTTCCGGACGTCTTGCTACTGTTCAACATATAGTCGTAGACGGATTTCGTATCACCACTGTGGACAGAGCTAACAAAAGAGACGTCGCCACAGGAGTACTATGCAGTAGTACATGTACTGGGACTCTGGGACTCTCCTCTTGAAGGTAGTGTCCTTTTTGATAGCTGCAGCGTGAGACGCTGTCGGAAGTTGGATAAATTCGGAATAGTTATTCCTTAAACGGTTCCATCGCTTCCATCGGCCCAGATTCTACGACCTCGGTGCCCGAATAGGATTAAAACGATTATTATAGGTCCCAGTGACTGTTTCATCGAGAACTTTATGCATGACGCCACAGTTAGTTGTGACGTCTTGCTCCTGTTCGACATTTAGTTGTAGATAGATTTCGTATCATCACCATCGACAGAGCTAACAAAAGAGACGTCGCCACAGGAGTACTATGCAGTAGTACATGTACTGGGACTCTGGGACTCTCCTCTTGAAGGTAGTGTCCTTTTTGATAGCTGCAGCGTGAGACGCTGTCGGAAGTTGGATAAATTCGGAATAGTTATTCCTTAAACGGTTCCATCGCTTCCATCGGCCCAGATTCTACGACCTCGGTGCCCGAATAGGATTAAAACGATTATTATAGGTCCCAGTGACTGTTTCATCGAGAACTTTATGCATGACGCCACAGTTAGTTGTGACGTCTTGCTACTGTTCGACATGTAGTCGTATCATCGGATTTCGTATCATCACCGTTGACAGAGCTAACAAAAGAGACGTCGCCACAGGAGTACTATGCAGTAGTACATGTACTGGGACTCTGGGACTCTCCTCTTGAAGGTAGTGTCCTTTTTGATAGCTGCAGCGTGAGACGCTGTCGGAAGTTGGATAAATTCGGAATAGTTATTCCTTAAACGGTTCCATCGCTTCCTTCGGCCCAGATTCTACGACCTCGGTGCCCGAATAGGATTAAAACGATTATTATAAGTCCCAGTGACTGTTTCATCGAGAACTTTATGCATGACGCCACAGTTAGTTGTGACGTCTTGCTCCTGTTCGACATTTAGTTGTAGATAGATTTCGTATCATCACCATCGACAGAGCTAACAAAAGAGACGTCGCCACAGGAGTACTATGCAGTAGTACATGTACTGGGACTCTGGGACTCTCCTCTTGAAGGTAGTGTCCTTTTTGATAGCTGCAGCGTGAGACGCTGTCGGAAGTTGGATAAATTCGGAATAGTTATTCCTTAAACGGTTCCATCGCTTCCATCGGCCCAGATTCTACGACCTCGGTGCCCGAATAGGATTAAAACGATTATTATAGGTCCCAGTGACTGTTTCATCGAGAACTTTATGCATGACGCCACAGTTAGTTGTGACGTCTTGCTCCTGTTCGACATGTAGTTGTAGATAGATATCGTATCATCACCGTGGACAGAGCTAACAAAAGAGACGTCGTCACAGGAGTACTATGCAGTAGTACATGTACTTGGACTCTGAGACACTCCTCTCGAAGGTAGTGTCGTTTTTTTATAGCTGCAGCGTAAGACGTTGTCGGAAGTTGGATAAATAGCCACCGTTAGTTGTGACGTCTTGGTACGATCGTCCCTATTACTAGGTGACATTTAGTCTTGCCGTGTGGAAAATTGTAAACCAATGTTTCGCACCATACTCGTTGTAACTCGATTGTATGAATCATTTATGTGCGAATCAATCATGTGGGGCTTCTAAATCATGCCTATCAATCCGTAACTGTTTTGATCTCTTTAGGTTCCGTTGATTAATGCCTAGTAATACAAGAGAAATGTTGAGCGAATTCAATAAATCATAACCTTTAATAATTGGACATGCAATTTTGGGTAATATAATAAAAGAATGTCGAATGGAATGATTGTTCAACCGGATAACGCAATCAATTGTTCTCCGAGAATAAAGTGGTCCTCGGACCATCATACAATATTCAGAAACAGACAGAGGTCTTAACAGCTTGGCTGATAGGACTTCAGTATTGCTTACAGGGCTTACTGTATCAAGAAGAGAACGGTCGCGAGGGAGGGTGGTACGCTTAGCAGAAGGGTGTGAAAACGTCTAACTTTACATATTTGTCTGAGAGACGAGTCGCCTAATAGAATCTGCACATTCTTTCTTCATCGGGGTTATGTTGAATAACGCCTCCACGATGGATTTAACGATAAGGTACACTTAACTTAACTTAACACTTAACTGTTCGCGATGTGTGCTTTGAGTCGTTATCATGCTGAAAGATGTAATGCTCTTCGCTTCCTAATGTTTCTCGAGCGTATGGCAACATCTTACGACGAAGTATTTTTCTGTACCCTTCCGAGTTCAGTGTCCCGTTGATACGGAACAAAGGAACCGTGCACTTTATTCCAGCAGCCGCTATCCTTTGAATAATCAGGCTCTGATACTCGGTACAATGTTTACCTCGACCTATTGTTTCACGTAGCGACTAACGCGCACATCCTGGATTGCCAAATAACACTTAACTGTTCGCGATGTGTGCTTTGAGTCGTTATCATGCTGAAAGATGTAATGCTCTTCGCTTCCGAATGTTTCTCGAGCGTATGGCAACATCTTACGACTAAGTATTTTTCTGTACCGTTCCGAGTTCAGTCGAGACAATTCATTCTCCAATCGCTCGATGAGTCTTTCCATGGAAGCTCCCTTCACTGCTGTGACCGTGCCAACACCACTTTTACTAGCAGCACCGCTCGTGGCTGTGGTCTTCCCTTCCGTCGGCTTAGTCAACACTGCGATCGGCTTCGCACCCACCGGTGGTCTGGTGCCGGTTGAACCCGACCTCGGGCGCAGGATTCGATTGGTAGACATCGTGGAAGCCTTTTCGTTTTTTCACAAGTCGTTTCCGATTTTTTCCCTCGTACTTTGACGAAAAACCGGAAATTCGAGCATTTTTGAGCTGCTCGAAACTCGTCGAATCTAATTCGTCGAAACTCGAACTTCCGGACGTCTTGCTACTGTTCAACATATAGTCGTAGACGGATTTCGTATCACCACTGTGGACAGAGCTAACAAAAGAGACGTCGCCACAGGAGTACTATGCAGTAGTACATGTACTGGGACTCTGGGACTCTCCTCTTGAAGGTAGTGTCCTTTTTGATAGCTGCAGCGTGAGACGCTGTCGGAAGTTGGATAAATTCGGAATAGTTATTCCTTAAACGGTTCCATCGCTTCCATCGGCCCAGATTCTACGACCTCGGTGCCCGAATAGGATTAAAACGATTATTATAGGTCCCAGTGACTGTTTCATCGAGAACTTTATGCATGACGCCACAGTTAGTTGTGACGTCTTGCTCCTGTTCGACATGTAGTTGTAGATAGATTTCGTATCATCACCGTGGACAGAGCTAACAAAAGAGACGTCGTCACAGGAGTACTATGCAGTAGTACATGTACTTGGACTCTGAGACACTCCTCTCGAAGGTAGTGTCGTTTTTTTATAGCTGCAGCGTAAGACGCTGTCGGAAGTTGGATAAATCGCCACCGTTAGTTGTGACGTCTTGGTACGATCGTCCCTATTACTAGGTGACATTTAGTCTTGCCGTGTGGAAAATTGTAAACCAATGTTTCGCACCATACTCGTTGTAACTCGATTGTATGAATCATTTATGTGCGAATCAATCATGTGGGGCTTCTAAATCATGCCTATCAATCCGTAACTGTTTTGATCTCTTTAGGTTCCGTTGATTAATGCCTAGTAATACAAGAGAAATGTTGAGCGAATTCAATAAATCATAACCTTTAATAATTGGACATGCAATTTTGGGTAATATAATAAAAGAATGTCGAATGGAATGATTGTTCAACCGGATAACGCAATCAATTGTTCTCCGAGAATAAAGTGGTCCTCGGACCATCATACAATATTCAGAAACAGACAGAGGTCTTAACAGCTTGGCTGATAGGACTTCAGTATTGCTTACAGGGCTTACTGTATCAAGAAGAGAACGGTCGCGAGGGAGGGTGGTACGCTTAGCAGAAGGGTGTGAAAACGTCTAACTTTACATATTTGTCTGAGAGACGAGTCGCCTAATAGAATCTGCACATTCTTTCTTCATCGGGGTTATGTTGAATAACGCCTCCACGATGGATTTAACGATAAGGTACACTTAACTTAACTTAACACTTAACTGTTCGCGATGTGTGCTTTGAGTCGTTATCATGCTGAAAGATGTAATGCTCTTCGCTTCCTAATGTTTCTCGAGCGTATGGCAACATCTTACGACGAAGTATTTTTCTGTACCCTTCCGAGTTCAGTGTCCCGTTGATACGGAACAAAGGAACCGTGCACTTTATTCCAGCAGCCGCTATCCTTTGAATAATCAGGCTCTGATACTCGGTACAATGTTTACCTCGACCTATTGTTTCACGTAGCGACTAACGCGCACATCCTGGATTGCCAAATAACACTTAACTGTTCGCGATGTGTGCTTTGAGTCGTTATCATGCTGAAAGATGTAATGCTCTTCGCTTCCGAATGTTTCTCGAGCGTATGGCAACATCTTACGACGAAGTATTTTTCTGTACCGTTCCGAGTTCAGTCGAGACAATTCATTCTCCAATCGCTCGATGAGTCTTTCCATGGAAGCTCCCTTCACTGCTGTGACCGTGCCAACACCACTTTTACTAGCAGCACCGCTCGTGGCTGTGGTCTTCCCTTCCGTCGGCTTAGTCAACACTGCGATCGGCTTCGCACCCACCGGTGGTCTGGTGCCGGTTGAACCCGACCTCGGGCGCAGGATTCGATTGGTAGACATCGTGGAAGCCTTTTCGTTTTTTCACAAGTCGTTTCCGATTTTTTCCCTCGTACTTTGACGAAAAACCGGAAATTCGAGCATTTTCGAGCTGCTCGAAACTCGTCGAATCTAATTCGTCGAAACTCGAACTTCCGGACGTCTTGCTACTGTTCAACATATAGTCGTAGACGGATTTCGTATCACCACTGTGGACAGAGCTAACAAAAGAGACGTCGCCACAGGAGTACTATGCAGTAGTACATGTACTGGGACTCTGGGACTCTCCTCTTGAAGGTAGTGTCCTTTTTGATAGCTGCAGCGTGAGACGCTGTCGGAAGTTGGATAAATTCGGAATAGTTATTCCTTAAACGGTTCCATCGCTTCCATCGGCCCAGATTCTACGACCTCGGTGCCCGAATAGGATTAAAACGATTATTATAGGTCCCAGTGACTGTTTCATCGAGAACTTTATGCATGACGCCACAGTTAGTTGTGACGTCTTGCTCCTGTTCGACATTTAGTTGTAGATAGATTTCGTATCACCACTGTGGACAGAGCTAACAAAAGAGACGTCGCCACAGGAGTACTATGCAGTAGTACATGTACTGGGACTCTGGGACTCTCCTCTTGAAGGTAGTGTCCTTTTTGATAGCTGCAGCGTGAGACGCTGTCGGAAGTTGGATAAATTCGGAATAGTTATTCCTTAAACGGTTCCATCGCTTCCATCGGCCCAGATTCTACGACCTCGGTGCCCGAATAGGATTAAAACGATTATTATAGGTCCCAGTGACTGTTTCATCGAGAACTTTATGCATGACGCCACAGTTAGTTGTGACGTCTTGCTCCTGTTCGACATGTAGTTGTAGATAGATTTCGTATCATCACCGTGGACAGAGCTAACAAAAGAGACGTCGTCACAGGAGTACTATGCAGTAGTACATGTACTTGGACTCTGAGACACTCCTCTCGAAGGTAGTGTCGTTTTTTTATAGCTGCAGCGTAAGACGCTGTCGGAAGTTGGATAAATCGCCACCGTTAGTTGTGACGTCTTGGTACGATCGTCCCTATTACTAGGTGACATTTAGTCTTGCCGTGTGGAAAATTGTAAACCAATGTTTCGCACCATACTCGTTGTAACTCGATTGTATGAATCATTTATGTGCGAATCAATCATGTGGGGCTTCTAAATCATGCCTATCAATCCGTAACTGTTTTGATCTCTTTAGGTTCCGTTGATTAATGCCTAGTAATACAAGAGAAATGTTGAGCGAATTCAATAAATCATAACCTTTAATAATTGGACATGCAATTTTGGGTAATATAATAAAAGAATGTCGAATGGAATGATTGTTCAACCGGATAACGCAATCAATTGTTCTCCGATAATAAAGTGGTCCTCGGACCATCATACAATATTCAGAAACAGACAGAGGTCTTAACAGCTTGGCTGATAGGACTTCAGTATTGCTTACAGGGCTTACTGTATCAAGAAGAGAACGGTCGCGAGGGAGGGTGGTACGCTTAGCAGAAGGGTGTGAAAACGTCTAACTTTACATATTTGTCTGAGAGACGAGTCGCCTAATAGAATCTGCACATTCTTTCTTCATCGGGGTTATGTTGAATAACGCCTCCACGATGGATTTAACGATAAGGTACACTTAACTTAACTTAACACTTAACTGTTCGCGATGTGTGCTTTGAGTCGTTATCATGCTGAAAGATGTAATGCTCTTCGCTTCCTAATGTTTCTCGAGCGTATGGCAACATCTTACGACGAAGTATTTTTCTGTACCCTTCCGAGTTCAGTGTCCCGTTGATACGGAACAAAGGAACCGTGCACTTTATTCCAGCAGCCGCTATCCTTTGAATAATCAGGCTCTGATACTCGGTACAATGTTTACCTCGACCTATTGTTTCACGTAGCGACTAACGCGCACATCCTGGATTGCCAAATAACACTTAACTGTTCGCGATGTGTGCTTTGAGTCGTTATCATGCTGAAAGATGTAATGCTCTTCGCTTCCGAATGTTTCTCGAGCGTATGGCAACATCTTACGACTAAGTATTTTTCTGTACCCTTCCGGGTTCAGTGTCCCGTTTATACGGGACCTCACACTACCTTGCACGTTTGCCGCACTCAAAAACAATACATAAACACAATTTTTTTTCCTATTTTTGTGTCCAGTATGTGTAGTATGTTATTTGTTCTCGTAGCGCTCGGGCAACAGCTTCCCAGGCTACGTCGTAGTTTTTTTATGTGATTTCCAAAGCGTCGATTACCGCGCGTGCGTTCTTAGTAAGTGACGCAGCAAGGTAATGCAACTTGCCACATCCGATCAGCTGCTCTGACGAATGGATCAGTGACTGAAATGCGAAGGCAAGCCATGACAGTTTGGATGATGTTTAAGTATCTGTGTTGGTCCATGATATCTTTCATCCAAAAGATAGGACCGACACCGTCGGTAGCTTCTCCTCGTTGGAAATTGTTCCATTTGGTGTAATCTACATGAACCTCTTTAAAAGTTATTCCACTTAGTGTAGTCAACGTGGTTAGCTACGGATATATTTGAACAGTTGGAAGAACTGTGATCCTCGGATGTATGTCCCTATGTTAGAACAAGCCATTTCACGGATCGCGTCAATCGGAGTATCAGGAGCAATACGGGAGATAAAGACCCAAGTACGGGGTGGGCGTTCAGGAACGGTCGTAATATTATTGCAGGACAACCCTGTACCCGATGAAAGCATAACGCGTGTAACGGTATTGATAGGCGATGGGTCGGGAGAGCGATCCATCAATCGACGTTTAGAAGGATGCTCACCAGCAGCTTGATGGGTGTGCTTAGAGGCGGCAACTGGAATCGTGGTCGTTGAGTGCGTAGCAGGAATCGCAAAATGGTTAGCACTCGATGTAGTAGTATGCGGGGCAAGATGAGAATTGAGCTTGTTCATTAGTGAGTTGAAGGAAGTGAGAAGCTCACGGTGCATGAGATCAAGCTCCTTGATGCCATGCTTAACTTCATCAAGCGTTGTGAGTAGTGGAGCCTCAGGGTAGTTGCGTTCCATTGAGTGAGAAGCAGTAAGTGAGTCGATGATATCTTTCACGGAACGAATTGACGATGCTGATTCCTGTTTCATCAAAGCTATCTCGTTTCTAAAACAATCCAGTGAAGAGGAACAGTGACAGAACGACAGTCACAGAACGTGAGGTATTGCGGAAATCGGACTGCAACGATTCCAACAGGTAGGCAGCGTCACGAGAAAGGCCGTGCGAGAAGCGTAAAGTGTCAACGGCCCGCAAACGCTGAGCACAATCCGCGCAAGCCCAGAATAAATTTTGTGACTTCTTAAAATCACGCAGGAGCGGGGTTGAAAGTCCAATGCACTTATCGTGGTAGTAGTGTTCGCATAGACCGAAGCACGGAATTGGATCGTTGCTAATAGCACCTTCACATTTCTTACAGATCACAGTCGCCATCGCAAAATAGCGCAAAGTTCAACTGCACAGTGAGGGGTCACAACAACCGCAGGCGGAGTACAATGTTTATATGTTGATGCTATGAGTGACAAGTGACAAGTGGGGTGTGGGGTTAGATGTGATATGCACTTTTAATTGCCCGAACACTGTATATGTTTGTAAGATGTTGTTAATTCACAAGTTTATTTCACTTTAGAACTGATTGGTCAGAACTCGACTTTCTGTGTCAGAGGTCAAAACGCGACTTGTTGGTATCGGGATCAGAACGCTACTGTTCGGATCAGAGTTCAGAACGCGACTGTTTGGTATGGGGATCAGAACGCTACTGATCGGGTCAGAGTTCAGAACGCGACTGATTAAGCTGATAAGAATTCTCTCGGTCAGCGCGTAGCGCTCTCTCGTTTAAGCAGCGCACGGCGACAACGATTAAGTTCCCACTCTCTCTCTCCTTCTCTCTCTCGCGCGCACGTATGCTAAACAGAATACGGTTTCCTCAACAGACACAATGAGGCTTTGCCGTTTGGATAGCCTTGACTTAAGCTTGTCTGCTTTCGTCATTTTTAGTGTTCACTGAGCAAATACGGTTGCTTGAGAAAAAAATCACTTTACTGTGTTAGTACAAACGCGCACTGCACGGTTAGTAAGAATTATTGAACAACACACAAGCCTTGATGCGAAGTTTCGTGGAATTGTATGCGATGCAAATGGCATGCACTAAACAATGCGCTTTAAATACCCTGGTTGTTAAGCACCTTTTATACTCGGAGGAGGTACACAAAATTTTGCGAAGCGCACACACGATTATTGATTGTCTTGCGAAGCATATGCGTCGCGAGTTAGCGCACCAAGGATAATGCGCATGGAACACACGAATTGTGAACCGCCTTTTGCGTTCAATATGGCACAAGAGTTTTTTCGCAAGCACACACATACACACTATGTGCCGTTTGTGAAACGCTACGCGCCGTGAAACGCAGGCGATTGTGCAGGCCAATTCATGACGTCAATGTTGTGATAAACAAACCATTTTTTAACCGCTTTTGCGGTATGTTTTGGACCATTGTCATGCATGAATTGGCATTTCAATGGCATCTCCCACTCTGCATGAGGCAGCATGACAGTTTGGATGATGTTTAAGTATCTGTGTTGGTCCATGATATCTTTTATCCAAAAGATAGGGCCGACACCGTCGGTAGCTTCTCCTCGTTGGCAATTGTTCCATTTGGTATAATCTACATGGACCTCTTTGAAAGATATTCCACTTAGTGTAGTCAACGTGGTTAGCTACGGATATATTTTAACAGTTGGAAGAACTGTGATTCTCGGATGTATTTTATATTTTGCTGTTTGGAAGGCATCCAACTCAAATGCTTGCATTCCCAGAGGCACATTCTTACAATGAATTAAAATTTCATTAGCTTCTCCTCGTTGGAAATTGTTCCATTTGGTGTAATCTACGTGGACCTCTTTAAAAGTTATTCCACTTTGTGTAGTCAACGTGGTTAGCTACGGATATATTTTAACAGTTGGAAGAACTGTGATCCTCGGATGTATTTTATATTTTGCTATTTGGAAGTCATCCAACTCAAATGTTTGCATTCTGAGAGGCACATTCTAACAATGTATGTAAAGTTCTCTTTATTGACGTGAAATCTATTCTACAAAGGTTGTACATCGACTGAGCTTTGCTTCCCGAATTCTTTAGTTTTTATAGTTCATCATACCATCAGGGTTGTCGAACCCATTTTTCAATTCACATTTGGCCCTCCTGATGTTTCTTCCGTCTCGGAAGTTCCTTCCTCTTCTCCCTCTTCTAACTCTGAATCTATGTCGTCTGTCTCTACCGCAAATGCCCAAGGCTTCATACAATCATCGCTAGACGTCGTTACGTTCGCACCCTCCGCGTTACCCACTTTCCTGACTTTGTACCGCCCATTTCGATTCACCTGAACTACCTCATAAGGTCCGATATATTCATTCGCAAGTTTCCGTCACGCCACAAATTGAGTCCTACGGATAGCTACTAAGTCCCCTACACTATAACCCCTTTCCGGTTTGCGCTTTTTATCATATTGTTTTTTGTACTGTTGTTGAGCTTTTATAATCGCGTTTTTGGCCTCGAGTCTCATTCTTTTCCTATCTTCATCAAATTCCTCATATAACTCATCATTTAACAATTCTATTAATTGATCACTCGCCTTACTCCTCATTTGTATCCCAAACATCAGCTGAAATGATGATCGTCCCGTTGACGCGTGACTATGTGCGTTAATAGCCTGTTGAACTTTATTTATATTTTTAAACCATTTCGCGGGATCGTCAGATGAAAGCTTTGACAAAATCGTTAGTACAATTCGGTTAACCCTCTCCGCTTGCCCGTTGCCTCTTGGCACCCCAGTAGTACTCACGACATGATCGATACCATTTTTCTTCAGATGCTCGCTGAATATCTGCGATGTAAATGCCGAACCCCGATCACTGATGACGCGCGCCGGGTTGCCGAAGATCGATGACCATACCTCCAGCTTCCGCAACGTTTCCTCTCCGCTGGTCGTCTTTGTAGGGAAGAGCCAAATGAATTTCGAAAATCCGTCCACTACCGTTAGCACGTACTTATACTGCTTCGCTGTCGCGTCCATTGGTCCGACGTGATCCATATGCAGGGTATGCAGTGGTGTATCTCCTTTGTCGATGCAGTTCAGGAAGCCCTCCTTGTGACCAAGCTTCTTGTTGAACATAATGCACTTCACACAACTATTCACTACTTGCGCCACCTTTCGTTCGAGATGAAGTATCCAATATTTCTGTTTGATGGCATGTGTTGTACCTTTCACGGAGAAATGACCATCATTATGCGCGTCGTGAATAATCTCTTTCTCCATACTTCGTAGAACTACAAGTAGTTCATTTCCATCACACACTTTGTAAAGCACTCCACTTTTCATTACAAAATCATCGTATGGTCCTTTAGAAAGCATTTCCACGATGGCTCTAAGCCCACAATCGCGCTGTTGAGCAGTTTTAATACGATAGATCGCTTCATTCACAATATGTAACACTTCATTCGGGTATCTGCTTAAACAATCTACGTGTTGCAGATTACGCCCTGGACGATGCTCGGCTACGTAAGAAAAGTCCTGCAGAAACATGACCCAAGCCGACACTTCACGAGGCACATCCCTTTTCTGCAATGTTTGCTTAAAAGCAATACAATCTGTTACCAACTTAAATTGTATTCCCAAAAGATAATGCCTAAACTTTTTCACTGCCAGATACACTGCTTATGCTTCCAATATATAACTGTGAAGCTTCGATTCTCCCTCCGTGGTCTTCTTGCTCCAAAAGAAAACTGGATGCATCTTTCCACTAAATTGCTGAAGTAGCACAGCTCCAAACCCGTTCTTGGACGCATCCGTATGCTCTGTATAAGCTTCCCTATTGTACAACACTAGGATCGGTTCCTTCACCAACACTTCCTTCAACGCTCTAAATGCACTAACTTCAGACTCACCCATTTCAAATTTCACATCTTTACGTAACAAGTCGGTCAACGGTCTCGCTACCACAGAATATTGTTTAATAAACTTTCGAAAAAATCCTGTCAACCCTAGAAATGATTGCACCGCCTTCACATCAGAAGGTTCTTTAAATTTTGTTATCGCTGCCACTTTCTCTTGCCCGGGTGATATGGTTCCATTTTCCACAAAATGACCAAGAAACGAGATGGAAGTTTGTAAAAACTGACACTTCTTCCATTTAATATGTAATCCATACTCCACCACTTTTTCAAACACTTTCTTCATTTTCTCAAGGCATTCTTCGGCTGTAACACCATGCACTATAATATCATCCATATAGAGGTTCATCACATCACTATTCAAAAGCGGTTGAAACACATAGTTCACATAACGTATGAAAACAGCTGGCGAATTGCCAAAACCAAACGGTGCACGTAAAAATTCATACAGCCCTGTTTTCGTCACAAACGCTGTGAATTTACGGCTACTGGGCTCGATAGGAACATGAAAGAAACCATTTTCTAAATCCATCACCGAAAAGTATTTCGCACTCTGCAGCTTTTCTAACACTTCATCTATTACAGGCACTGGAAAAGCGTCTTTTAACACCATGGTATTCAATTGCCGATAATCTATACACATTCTGCTAGATCCGTCCTTTTTCTTAACCAGCACAACACGGCTAGCATAATCGGAGTTTGACGGCTGAATAATTCCTTTTTCCAACCACTCTGCCACCTGTTTGTTCACTATTTCGTTTTCCATATCAGGCAAACGACTGGGAGTATGCCCAAACGGTGTTGCTATGTCATTCAACGTTATTTTTAACTGCACTGGACACTCTTTTAGATTATCACTGTTGGTCAAGCGAACGCTGTTTTTCTGCTGCATTTCTACTACCATTTCACTAACCACCTGTTTAAACTTCGGATGCACCTGATAGCTTTCACTTTCATCTCTAATATTCTGAATCCACGCAACGTCTAACTCACTAAATTGTTTTGGTGCTATCGTGATCGCACTGTTGTTGATCGTAAACTCCACCGTCTCCAAAAAATCCATGCCAATGATCAATTGTGCGTTTATTGCTCCCTCAGGCACAACAATAAGTTGGATTTCGTATGTTAAGCCATCTATCACGATGGGAACCTGGGTTTCTTTGAGACCATTCCGCAAATGTCCACCCAAACCTTTTAGTGTTCTCTCCGAATTGGACCAAACCTTGCGATTTGATGGAAGTTCCTCAAACGCATTACTTATTATTAGTGAAACTTCACTTCCCGTGTCCAACAATGCTTCAAACTCCTTCGTCCAACTTTATTTGGTTGGCCTATTCCTGCATCGAGTAAACAAACTCTAAAGCAGACTCTTCTTTTTTCTTACGTCGTGTTGACAACAACCGATGGACGTCACTCGCCCGCATTTTACGTCCAAACTCGTTGATCAGTGCTTGGCGCAGCTTTTGGAACGTCGTCATACCCACAAGAGTTCCTAGGAAACTACGAGCCACACCCGTAAGCTTCTTGCGACACATTATAAGTTTTTGTTCAGCACTCCAGCCTGCCATTGTACTAATTTCCTCGAAATGTTTTAACCATCGATGAATATCTTGGGTGGAACCAGCACTGAACGCCTCAATCCCTTCTTCAATGTCCCTGAAGGAATATGGCTGTGTTCCCGGCTGTTCCCTTTCTGGTGTTGTTTCCGCATCGGCATAAGCTGCGGCATCAGTTCGATTAAGTGTTTCATCTTGTGTTTGTTCATCGTATTCGACAATACGAGTGGCCAGTTCTTTTTTGTTTCCACCTGTAGCTATTCCCCGTTCCTCGCACTGTTTCACCAACCCCAGTTGGGTGTATTCCTCGACCAAAGCCGCAACGGCTGCACTCGTATCTGCGCATCCGTGCTCATCCCACTTCTGACACCAAATGTAAAGTTCTTTTTATTGACGTGAAATCTATTCTACAAAGGTTGTACATCGACTGAGCTTTGCTTCCTGAATTCTCTCGTTTTTATAGTTCATCATACCATCAGGGTTGTCGAACCCATTTTTCAATTCACATGTATGTAAAGTTTTTTATTCGATTTAAGACAAATAACACTTAATTGATCAGTTCAGTTCACAACGTGTTACTCGCTTCGCGGTCCGAATACAACTCCCCCAAGCTCCCG
Source organism: Anopheles coluzzii (assembly GCF_943734685.1). NCBI lineage: Eukaryota > Metazoa > Arthropoda > Insecta > Diptera > Culicidae > Anopheles > Anopheles coluzzii. The sequence goes on from NC_064671.1 coordinate 74,706,133, forward strand.
ATTTTAACGCTGCGCGTTCTCTCTCTCGCCACTTTTTTCTTAGTTCGCTCTCGTTCTCCTGATCTCGCTACCGTTATTTCTCTCTCCCTACCACTAGCGCTTTTCCTTTCTTACATGTATTAAAATTTCATTAGCTTCTCCTCGTTGAAAATTATTCCATTTGGTGTAATCTACGTGGACCTCTTTAATAGTTATTCCACTTCGTGTTGTCAACGTGGTTAGCTACGGATAATATGCCTGATCTGATTTTGCCAAGCCTTAATGCGAAACATTTGCATAACGCGTTTTAGTACGCAGTCTTGGATGGCATGCAAGTGGTCTTGTTCGAGGAAGACGTAAAGCAGCCTGATGTCTCGATTCGCTTTTTCTAGGAAACTTAAAAGTTCTTCAGGTCTTGCCATAGTATCAAATCCCCAAACACCGGCATGGTAATACCGATATTTGGAATCAAATCTTGTAGAAATGATTTCAAGTTCTCCATTGAGATGGACGGACTCTCCCGGAAGCTCATCTTCGAGGTAATTATTCCTACTATCTTCCAATGTTGCTGCAGATTCTCCGGAATGGGCACTGGCGAAGTCGATTTCATCGTTAAAGTCTCCGGATCCTCCCATTTGGCAGTTTTTCCAATTTTGGTAGTCAACGTGGTTAGCTACGGATATATTTTAATAATTGAAAAAAATGTGATCCTAGGATGTATTCTACATCACTTTGTTGAACATATGCAACAAAATGCAGGTATTCCGAGTGGAATTTATTAACTAGGGATTCAAATTTCATTAGCGTATTATGTGTTGTTTCACAGTACTTTACTTGTTTGAGAACACATGTAACTTGCGCTGATCGTAAACTGGCTCTAGCCGTCTGCGGGAGTTACGATTGGGAAGATCCTGACCTTTTAACCGGGATAACCAAGAACGCGCTTCTTCCGTGCCACGTGCCGAACGTTAACGTGGAGATACGCTATTGGTCGGGCTGAATCGTGGGAGAACCGCTGTTTCGAATGTCGCGCTAATCCGAAGGTAGACTCGTCGATTCGGCCAGGAGGCTACCTTTGAATAGACGGTTGTGTCGACAACCAGCCTCTTTTGAGCACTAGCAACATGTCGCCATTTTGAGTCCTGCGCACCTTGTCAACTTGATCGACGACTGCTTTGAGAGATTAATCATGAGTTAACTTCTTGAGTACTTTTGCTAGATCAATTTGTTTTCCTGCTTTCGAGCTTCCTTCGGAGCCCGACCCTTCCGTGTTTGAGGCACAAACCAGAGCCTCTTCTGCTGGCTCAAATTTGTGTGCCGTTTGAACTTTAAGATCTCGGGTTTTTCGCTGTTTGAATTGATTTTTCAGCTCACACCCATCTCCTTTTACACGGCTTCCATAAACTCCACCATTTGAGCAATCACTCCCCCATGCAAGACTTTAATCGCCAGATTATTTGCATAGTGTTTGAAACGCTCGAGTTGGGTTTTGTGCGTCGCTTTTGGAGGTTCTCCATCCTCCTGCGCTTTTGAGCTCTTTTTGAAGTTTTTTTTGAGCTTGGCGATGCACTCATCTATGAGTCGCTCATGTTCTTCGTCTTCCTTGTTCTTCTTGGACTTCGGTTTGATTCTGTCTTCCATTTATATTTGGTCCAAACTCCAATCCGATATCCACGCTTGCCACCATAGTCCCCTTGTTAATGCCCTATGGTTGACTTTGAATCAGGGAGTTCTACGGGAGGGTTGGCTCACTACCCCCTTATGTGGTAATGAGCTCAGAGCCAGGCAGGGCTAAGCAGGGCCGAAGCTCACCTGCACCTATAGTTGTCGGTTGGATAGTCGGTTGGATAGAACATCAGCCTGAATCAAGAAGAGAGCTAAAACGAAAAACAAGAAGGGTACTCCTGTTCTTCGATTTTTTCCCTCGCTATGCAACGGGCGGAGATTTCGTTCGAATTCGTTGACAATACTGTTGAGCGTTTCGACACACTCCTTTTTTGGAGGCGGAAATCTCGAACAGCGCATCGCAATATGCTTTAATAAGAAGGTATTTGTTTTCATATCGTTCGGTAAGAAGTTTCCAGGCAACGGCGTAGTTAGAAGGTGTGATAGGAATGTTTTCCATTGTACGCTTGGCTTCTTTTGTTACGGTGGTCTGCAAATATGTTAGCTTGTCGCTATCGGATAACTGGTCTGATGTATCGATCATGGAACAAAATGCGTCACGAAAAGTTGGCCAATCTTGAATGGTTCTTTGGCTATCAGAATAAACGGTAGACCATTTTTTATTTGATTGCCAAGATTTATTTTAACTTTGTCGATGGTTTACAAAATGTGATACGTCTTTGAGAAGAGAATAAAGTGAAAGAGATCGCGTGTAGTGTTCGCAGGGTTTTTGGGTTTCTGGCCGAGTGTCCGGAAGTGTCTTGCGCTGCCTTGTGGTTTATGTCAAGTTGACATATTCGCTTAATCCGTGCGCGGTGTATGTCACACTGACGTTTTATGGTTAATCCGTGTGCGGTCTATACAATCGGAGGTCAGCTCCGAACAGTGGTACGACACCGTGGTCGCCACAGTTCCATCAAAACAGGGCAATTTTAGTTCAGGAAGTTTTACACGGTTGGGTTTCACGCATGGATATCGGGTTTTTCTCGATCGGGATCACTTTTTGTTATTAGAAGGTTTGGAGTAAGAGCCAACATACCTTGTTCTATGTTTACATTCAGCTCAAAAATCCTGTCATCTAAACTGCTATAGCGCTCTTTTGCCAGCTTGTACTTAGTTTCATTAGATTCTTCAAATAACACAGAAAACACGACTGCTGCTTCGGAAGAAAGTTCGTTTAATCTTACCGCAATCAGCTTGAGTGCTGCAACGTCCGTTTTCCTCTGATTGTAGTTGGCCTTCATGCGATCCAATTGTCGACATAGGGGGATCAATTGGCGATCAGCCCTTGCGATGTCATTGAGGATAGGGAACACATCTAAAACGATGTCCTCGTTCTGGTTCGCTCCGTTCGCGTCTGGCTCTCCTGACGGTCTAGGCACAGCTCCTGCTCTCTTCACGGTCCAGGCATAGCCGCCGGCGAACGAACTAGAGACATTGTAACTGATTAAATAAGCACTAGTACTGTTTGTGTAACGTTGACTTTTTTGCCACTTGTTTGGCTACCTTGTGTGGGTGGACCATTTTTTTATTTGATTCCCAAAATGTTACAATATCTTTCCTTTCACAGTTTTCAATTTGAATCACGCGGTATGCAATTACGAGAGTAAATCTAGTTTACTGGAAGTAAGTTTTCGTGTGTCTAGGTTGGTAACATGCAAGTGCTCGAGCGTGTGCCTATTGACGTGCGATCGTGTGCTCGCATTGGGTGCTCGAATTAGGGTGCTCGAATAAGGGTGCCCGACGGATTTCAATTGGCAGTTGATGTCAGCTCCCAACTGTGGTAAGGCCATGACATGGTCGCCACACACTTTTTGTTCCGTGTGGGTTTTGTGTACCGGAATGGCGAAGCGTTTTTGTTGTTTGCACTAATACCCGGCCGGTTTGTTCTTGTATGAAGCACACCTTGTTTAGCACACGGCCTTTTTCGTCCGGACCATGAATGACTTCTTGATTGTCCGCAGGTCTGCAGACTTCAGTATGCTCTACCAAAGTTCTGCTCGAGACGCACTTTCACTTGTTACGTGTCGTCTCATACATGCCCTGCATGAAGATTACATGCAATCTCTTTGGTTTATGATAAGTTATACCCTGCAAATCGGTTGTAGCACCCAAATCAGTAAGTAAGTAAGTGAGTTAGTAAGTAAGTAAGTAATTGAAATCAAAACTAAAGGAAAACACGCAAAACTGTAATACAACAAAACCGGTGTACACACGAACTCCATATGAAACATTGCTTCTTCTTCTTCGCCGTGGCACATGCGCGCGTGCGGCTAGAATACTCCGCCTATATAACGCAATGAGCAATGTAACATGTAGTAGTTAATTGTACTAAGCGCATTACTGTAGTGTAGCGAATGCGGAGTAGCGTTTTGCGATGAGACAGAAGCGAACATTGTGCAATAGGATTTGAGAAGGAAGAGGGTAGGTGGTGGCCTCCCCCGAGGCCTGGTACACAAGTATTACTTACAACACAGTTCAACAGTAGTTGCAGTATATAAATGCGTGTGCATCATTAAAAAAAACCCAATATTATCCATTACAAAGCTAGTGTCCTGGTAAAAAGAAATATCTAAAAGCAATACTAAAATCGTTATAAATATGCGACCTAGCGAAATGAACTAATAACAACAGGTCCATGTATAATACAAAAATAAAAAGGAACAGTAACAATTCGAATCCCAAGCGCAGTGAATAATGCAATGCAAATAGCGATCTCATGGCATGATGAGGTATGAGAATGGCAATTATAAATCAAAGAGTTTTGTAGGATGAATGAGGCAGCTGCTGTACACGATAAAGGGGGGCGGCGTTAGGGAGATGTGTCAGGCACACGGAAAAATGGTGGACGCGCTTCCATTTAGTATAGATGCGTTATGGGGATAATCCTATCCACGAATAGATTGAAACGAATGTTCTGCAGGAAACAATAGGAAAAGAAGAAAACGATGCAACAAATACAAATCTTCTTCATAATCCACAAAAGTGAGTGTGTACGGTATAGAGAAATGTATTCTTTCGCCTTGTAGACGGGGTGTAGAAATCATAATAACAAACTCTCTTCTCCCCCCTTTTACGCTTAACTCACCTGGATTGACTCACCACGAAAGTTTTTGTGCTCTGACGATGTTAAAATTTGCGAGAACAATAGTGAATTGCTGTGATTATTGAAAATTTGTAAAAATATTCTTTTTTTTTAAACAAACAAAACCTTACCCTCTACATGAATCAAAGCTTAAGTTAATGAATTCCGCTGACTGTGTACAAATGCTCCCAGTGTATGTAAAAGTAAAGGCTTTATACTAGTATGCGTACTCTCTAAATCTTGTCATTATCCTGTGTCAACTTGTAAACATCACGAATCGATTATTACCAAATCGGGTTTAGCTTATTTAATAATGTATTATAGTTGAGTTTCCTGCTACATTTTCTCTAGCAACGATAACAACTACACAACCGCCATAACACAGGTAGTACGCTCATCCAGAGCAGGGAGAGAGCAATTACTTAAACGGGTCAGAATTGATTAGGACGGCAACTTATGTGCGAATAAAACGTGTAAAGACTTAATTTCACAACAAAAAATAAGGATTTCGTCGTGAAATATAAAGAATTAATTATGAATTGTGTATGAATCTGCATGAGCATCCCAACAGTTACGGGTAGTGGATGAACATAGGATGGTTTCTTATGCACCTGCAAAAGATAAAATGGATAAAATCAAGGTGCATAACAAGTAATAAATAGCAGCACGAAATGGAATTTAGTCTTACAAAAAAAAGTTAATTCAAACACAACACCCAATCTGCAGTCCACGTTAAGTGTATCTTTTCCATCGTGCACACACGGCCGCTAAAACACTGGTTACTCACTGATCCCGTACTAATGAGAAATGTTAAATGTTAGCTGAAGCTGGTGAAGAGACATCAAAACGGTTGCCTGATATTTTGTAAATTGTATTTTTTCCCTTTTTAATTTTGCAAAGTATGGTTGCATGTAGAAGGAGAGGCATATTCTCAATCCCTTAGGGCAAGTGTGTAAAGTAAACAGTAAAACCGAGACATCACTGATCATTAATCAATAACTTACGTAGAGAAGCAACCCCCAGAACTCTCTGCAAAGCGATATGTAATAGACTACCAACTTAAACTACCGCAAAATAAAACTTATATATTCTATAAAGTTCATACCTTTTTTTCTTCTAAACTTATCAAACTTCGTCTTTTACTTCGTTGGCGTTTCAACAAGCGCTTGGTTCATCATCCTACTCCAACGATGGTATGGTAACGATGGTTTGGTGAATATCCACTGGAGTTTTAGGCGTGGTGTTCAAAAAGGAGTATCAGGCTTATTTTTGTGTACGATATATCACATATTTCAGGGAATGCCCATATGTCCCATGCAGCAGATGACAGTACTTCTTGTACCTTCTTCCTGATTTCATTTCATTTCGTCGCCCATATGTCCCATGCAGCAGATGACAGTACTTCTTGTACCTTCTTCTAGATTTCATTTCATTTCGTCAGTTCAATTCCTGGTCCTAATCTTCTCCATAATCCCAGTAATGATGCTGATGTAGATCCCACCAACCAATAAACTGGAGTTTTCGTCACGATATCGTTTTTCAGATGATTGTTGAAGTCCGCACATCGTATAAACACATTCCAGGGTGATATTGAATAGGTCATCAACCAATTCGTCGAATTGAATAGGTCGTCAAACTCTTTTGCACAAAGTGCTGTACCCACGGCCTGGAAATCCTCTGTGATGTTTCCGGTGTACATAAAAGGGGATAAAACTCTGCTGAGAACTACCGCGGTATAACACCCTTGCCTTCTTGTGCCAAGGTGTTTGAGATTGTCATACAAAACTCGCTAATGTAAAGCTTGCTTCAGATAGAATTGGAACATTGACAATTGCTTGTATCTCAGTTATTTATAATTGAAATTAAGATCTGTTTTTATGCAAATGTAGCGTTTTCTTCATACTTTTAAGGAAAAATACGGATAAAACTATTCTTCACGGTTTCGAAGGAATTCTCGAATTTTTCCTGTAACACGGCTCATTAGACGGCGCACATCTTCTTCGTCCATCGTTTTAGCTATCTTATTCCACCAGGTCGTCATCTGATTGATGTCTTTGACAACCTTTCCCTTTGCCTTGAGTCTCCTCTTCATGATTGCCCAGTATTTCTCAATAGGGCGGAACTGGGGGCAATTGGGTGGGTTAAGGTTTTTCGGAACAAACTGGACCCCTTTCTCTGCATACCATTTTCCAACGACTTTACTGTAATGACAGCTTGCCAAATCTGGCCAACACATTACGCGATGGTCGTGGGATTGAATGAATGGCAAAATTCGTTTTTGGAGACACTATTTTCGATATAGTTCCGACGTCATTGCCTTGTTTGTCACGAAAACTTTCGTTTTTTCCACAGCTACAAATGCCCTCCCTAATCTTAAATTTTCTTGCAAATTTGTCGGCAAAAACTAATTTAAATTTGTCGGGAACATCCCCCGACCCGTTGCCAAGTAAAATTTTTGACCTGGGTTTTGCCCGAAGTCAGTCTTAACATAGGTTTCATCATCCATCAGAAGACACCCGTCGAACTTGGTCAGCACCTGATCGTATAGCTTCCGAGCACGAGTTTTGATCAAACTATTATGTTTTATGGTGCGATTTGGCTGTTTGCTAGCTCGATACGACTTGATTCCTTCCCGAAGTCGAGTTCTCCTGACGGTACTATGAGCAGCACCGAATTTTCTGGCCAAATCACGGTCCGACAGATTAAGATTCCTCTTAATCGTCTTCAAAATCTTACTACGCAGATTCCGGTCGACAGTTCCACTCCGACGATTGGCTTGAGGCTTCCAAATCGTCGTCAATGTTTCCTTATACCGTTTGATAACGCGCCATACGGTATTTCTGGGAAATTTCAACTTTTTAGCTAGCCTTAATGCAGACCACAAAGGATTTTCCAAATAACTGTGCACATTTTTTTCCCTGCTTTCGGCTTCCGTGTTGATTGTTTACTAATTACAGTCGATTTGCGGAATGTCAAAAATACATACGTCAAGCTGACAAAATGCCCGACTCGTTGACGCCAAGAGCTTCCAAATCCGTCCACCAGGAGCGCCACAATATGAGCAACAGTTTGTTCCAATTCTAAATGAAGCAAGCTTTATCACTGTCGTTCTTATATTTCTACACGCCAGCATGGATTCTTTCATCGACGCAGTGTTACCACAAACCTGGTGGAATTCGTCTCCAACTGCCACGCAGCTTCCAGAGCTCAGATGGATGCAGTATACACTGATCTTAAGGCTGCGTTTGATCGTGTGAACCATCGCTTGCTGTTGGCTAAGCTCGCCCGGATCGGACCAATCTCCTGTTCCGGTTTCCTGCTTACAGGATATCTCATGCTGGGGATCCTCTTAAAGTAGAGTGGAAAAAGGAATTCGCGTCTAGTACGCCCAGAGGCACATTTAAAACTGATTTATGCTTCACTCCATCACCAGACTACTATGATGAGCATTGAGCTGCTTCGAACTGTTATCTGACATCTCATCTACAAGAGCGGGCAACAAATTGAACCGAAATTGAGACTTGGTTTCCTATTTCAATGGAGTTTCAACTTGGTACGGCTTGCTGTCTATCCTCAGTGTTCATCCAAACAGGGACACTTCATCGTCTTGAGCTGTCCCTACTGCAGTCCTTCGTTTCTGCTTCAAGCTACAGGTGTCTTTCCATGTAGCGTTTCCTACTGTTTTTTACCTTTCGCTCTGCCTGTTAGAATGGTTTCTGTTTTCGCATCCAAGCTTCTCCGATGTTATCCTCTAGTAGCTGTTCTCCCGTCTTTAAACCCCCTTTTTCGGCCATTTTTGTCCTGAAGATTTAGGGTAGTACTGTAGCCCAGTAGTATTCTTCAGTAGTTTTTCCACATTCTAGCGAGTCTCTTGTACTATGGTGTACTATGCGGACATGTTTTCATGAGATGGGTTCAGTATCAGTCCCGAAATCGGTATGAGCACAGTAGTAGTTCCATGAGCAGGTTCAACGATCGGTATGGGTTCAGCATTAGTTCCCGGACCGATATGGGTGCTTGAGATCTTAAGGCCGGGGTGCATTGTTCGTACTCGCTAGTGTAATTTCGATTTTCACTTGCGCATCTGACGGCGGCTGGTGGAAGCTTGTTTTGCTCTACAAAGGAATGGTCGTGCCGGATCTCAAATTTAAGTAGTATTTCCATCGATTTTGGAAGCAAAATTTGATGAAATACTTGCAAAACATATTAATACATCAATTACAAAACTTTTCCAGTCTTGTCAACGTAAAAAAACATCAGAAAAAACATATTTTCTGAAGCGGCTCCAAACTGTTTGGCAAAAAGCTTCGGTCAGCCGACGCCAGATGCGCTAGCGAAAATCGAAATTGCACTGCACGAGTACGCACGATGTACCCCGGCCTTTACATCGGTATGGGTTTAGTACCAGCTCCAGGACCGGTATGGGTGCAGTATCAGTTCTGTATGGGTTCTCGACCGTTTTCAGTATAGTTATTCGAGTGATGTATAGTTATTCGTATAGTGATGGTAAAAGTGAAGATTTCATCGGAATCGATTCCGGCTAGCTCCGAAGTTTTCTGGAATTGATTCCGGAATTAGATTCGGAATTGGTTCCGGAATCGGCTTTGGAATTGGTTGCGGAATAGACTTCGGAATCGGCTCCGGAATTGGAATCGGCTGGGGAATTGGAATCGGCTCCGGAATTGGAATCGGCTGCAGAATCGGAATCGGCTCCGGAATTGGCTCCGGAATCAAAATCGGCTCCGACATCGGAGTTGACTCCGAAATCAGAATTGGCTTCGAAACGGAGTCGGGTTCGGCATCTTTATAGGAATAGGCTTCCTACACATCTTATTTCAATTCAAACTCGATTTCTGTAGTCAAGCCTGGTTCCGGCACCGGGGCAAATTGTGATTCCCAGGTCGATTCCGATTCCGGAAACGATTCTAATTCCGGAGCCGATTCCGATCCTGGAATCGATTCTGGAGTTGACTCTGGAATTGAATCCGTATTCAAACCTGGTATCGGTTTCGGAAGCAACTCCCGAATCGACTTCGGAATCGACTCCGGAATCGTAATCGATTCCAGCATCGGAATTGGCTCCGGAATCGATTCCGAACACGGAATCGGATTCGAGCAGGTCCGATTCCAAGCACCCACCACTAGTTACGTAATCAGGTTTTATTAACATTACATATATTTTAAAGTATTTATTTTTAAATCAACGCTGCTCCATCAGGGTTAAATTGCAATGAAGTTGCAACTTGTCTACAAGCAACCGCACACCCCACATTGCACACAAACCACAGCTTGTATGCGAGGCGAGCGGCGATACGAGCAACAACACCACGCGCGCGTTTGTTCACCCATTTTTGCAGCCGCGTTACCATGGTGAGGATGGAAAACCAAAACTAAATATTTTCACACACCAGCACTAAGGAGCGTACAAGAAAAAGGGGGCGAGGGGGGGGGGGGGGGAGGAAGAAGGTGTGTAAAAGTATGCGCACCACTCCGCGCCCCGTATGGCCTGCTGTGTTTATTTGTTATCGTTCGCGTATCGCATCAGGGTGTGCAGGTGTGCGCGTGTAGAAGCCGTAGTACGGTCGGTCCCCGGTGTGGTGTAGTCCATCTGTGCCCTGCTGTGTGTTCTGCTGTAGGATTAAGGATTGTAAAGTGCAGAAAAAAGGAGTCTTGTGTGCACCTTCTGCTGCACAGTTGTGCGCTTTTTTTGGGTATAGATATATAAATAAACCAACGAAGCGTGTTGTTCGCTTAAGACACGGGAAAGAGGACCCTTTGGCACAAACCAAAGACAGGGCGTGTGACTGTGTGTGTGTGGCTGTGTGTTTGTATTTCGCGTGTGTCCTTGCGCGTGGCTTTAAATAACCACCTCGGTACGGCCAACAAGCAACAAAACAAAAAAACAAAAAACTGCAAAATCAGAATGGCAAAATCTGCATCCTTCCTGTTTGAGGTCCGGCCGCTGTCGGCCTCGGTTAAGGCGAAACCCGTCCGCAGTGTCAAGAGTGCCTCGGCTGCAATGCGACCCGTTCCGGCATTTTCGATCGAATCGCTCCAGAAGAACACCTACGTAATGGGGCCACCGAAGGCACAGAAGCGTAAGTCGCAGCGTGCTTTCCCCTTCTGTCGTGATTGTGCTAATTTTCTCTCTCTCTCTCTCTTTTTGTTCTTTTTTTTAAACGCCCCACCCAGAACGGTACATGATACAGCCGAAGGCGACATCGTTTCGGATGTACTACGAGCGGGGCGATCTGCCGATCAAGATGGAGTATCTGACCGGTGGCGATAAGATCGCCTGGACGGTCGACATCGACAAGCTGGACTACGGCCTGTATCTGCCCCTGTTCTTTGACGGGCTGTCGGAAACGCGCCACCCGTACAAAACGTACGCCCGGCAGGGTGTGCAGGATCTGCTGTCGCACGGCGGCGACAAGATCTATCCCGTCATTCCGCAGCTAATTATACCGATTAAGAGTGAGTGGTGAGGCGCTGCCTCGTGTCGGCGATGATTAGTTTAATTGCAATCGATCTTACTCCAATTGGGTCATTTATGGTAGTCCCATCATCCCTCTTCATCCAATTGCAAACAGCTCCAATTAGTATTCTGGGGAACTATTTTTTGTAATTGCTTCCCCTTTCTCTTTTTGCTACTCTCCCCATCACAGATGCGCTCAACACGCGCAACGTGGAGGTGATGTGTGTTACGCTGAAAATTATTCAACAGCTCGTCATGTCGTCCGATCTCATAGGGCCCGCGCTCGTGCCGTTCTACCGCCAGCTGCTGCCAATGTTTAACGCCTACAAGGTGAAAAACAGTAAGTAGACTTTGTTCCATGGCTTATCCGGTTTTTTTGGTGGTGGTGGAGGTGGTGGTCTGACCTAACGACATCCAATGGGTGTCACTGTGCGTGTGTGTTTGTGTTTGTGAGTGCTATCGGAGCTAATTTATCGCACAAATTCATATTGATGTGACATTAATGGATTTCCATCGTGTTTGCCACTAACGCGAGAGGATGAACTTTCCATCAGAATAAGCTGAAAACGAAACACAAACGAGGAAGACGCAATGTTCGGCTTTAAAAGTCATGTTGATCCGGGGGCTTTGGCCATCATGATGGAACCTTGAAGCTGAAGCAGTTCAAGGTGTTTGTTATAGATGAGTGATAGAGAAAGAGAGGGAGGAAATTGGCGGGAAAGATAATTTCCTTCACTTACATTTTTCACCATTTACACGACATTCTCTTCTCTAGCCTGTGTCGGTGTCGGTGGGTAGAATTCCCCGTTTTTTTGTTTTTTTTTGTTCGTGCAATCGTTTTGTCCTTGTTTTTGCCGGTCACTTAATGCACTAATGCGCACCTGACGTGTTGATTGCTTTGGTGTGGGAGTGCGAGAGCCTGACCCCCGTACTGACCTATCCATCCTTTATTCGTCTTTATTCTTTTCGTTTCGTATCTGTTCACGTTTGTCGTTGTGGAAAAGAATGTATATTTTATTTGTTTCGTTTTTTTTTACAAAAAAAAGAAATAAAATAAAATAAAATAAATTGAGTGCATTTCAAGGACAAGGTTGTACCGTTTGTATGCCGCTGGAATGCGATTATAACTTCCGCACATTATCGATCTGTTGGTGTGTGCAATGGAGGTGCCCAGTACTTTGTAAATAAATAATTAAATTCTCATTTTTTTTTTATGGAATTCAAGACGATTGTTAGCAACATGGCAATATGCTTGCCCCGGGAATAAATAATGAAACTAGTCTTAGTGTTGTTGCCGGAAGATAATTAAAATTGCATAGAAATGAATTCCTTTTGTTTTAAATTTAATAGCGTTTTTTGTGGTTTCAAGGATAAATTCCAAAAAGTATTTTGAAACAAACATTTTAGCTGTTATTATTATTATTTTTATTATTATTATTATTAGTATTATTATTATTATTATTATTATTTTTATTATTATTATTATTATTATTTTTATTATTATTATTATTATTATTATTATTATTATTATTATTATTATTATTATTATTATTTTTATTATTATTTTTATTATTATTATTATTATTATTATTATTGTTATAATAATAATAATAATAATAATTATTATTATTATTATTATAATAATAATTATTATTATTACTAATATTCTTATTCTTATTCTTCTTTTTTTTTAGTTTTTTATTACTTTTATAAAAATATATTTATTATTATTATTATTATTATTATTAATATTATTAGTTTTGTTGTTTTATTATTATTATTATTATTATTATTATTATTGTTATTATTAATATTATTATTATTGTTGTTTTATTATTATTATTAGAATTATTAGTATTATTATTATTATTATTATTATTATTATTATTATTATTATTATTATTATTTTTATTATTATTATTATTATTATTATTATTATTATTATTATTATTACTATCAATATTTTTATTATTATCCTTTTTTAATTATTATTGTTATGTTACGTTATGCAATGTTTCTATTATTATTTGTATTACTATAAGCACTTTATATTAATATTCTTACAAGTAATTTTATTATCTATTTCTAAAGGCGTCTAGCATGGACTAAAGACAAGCGTTGGTAGACATTTGGCAAAGATTAATGTTTCATTTTTGAAAATGATAACAGTTTTGATCCACTTCCACTCATCTTTTGTATTTTTATGTTTGCTTGTGGAAAATATGTCGTTTTGGAGGACCTAATACCATACCTTGAGGGGATGGATTAATAAGGATAATCACACATTCGGGGTGGTTCCGTGGTACAGTGGTCAACTCGTACGACTTAAACACATGGGTTCAAACCTCATATGATCCCTGTAGAAAGGACCGAATATCCTTCTGCATGGTTCTACTACTGCAAATTAGGTCTCGAAAGGCCGACATGACTTCATAGGTCGTTACGCCCAATAGAAGAAGTGTACGATCAGGTTTTGATATAGTAGCCTTATAGTCTAGTGACTTATTATCCAAAGATAGTGAAACGTATGCCGTTGAAAGATAAGGTTCAGGTTCAGAAATCTAGGGTCGGCATTCTATGGAACTTGAATGACATTGTCCGAAAAGTGGAATGACTTTGTGTTGTGCATGTCTATCATAACTTTATTGGTAATTAAAGGAATGTACTTTTATACTCTTTTTTGATGTCTTGCATTCTACTCATTTAGTTGATGATGATTTCAAGGAGTACCTTTTATTATTATTAGCAGACGATTGTATGATCTTCTTCGAAAGATGCCGTGTATAACAATGGATGGCTACCATTTTACTCCGAAATTAAAACATTCATTCAATTTGCCTAATGCAAGCAGTAAATAATGGCATTAAACACGCCATTGATACTGGACAGTTAATTATACAACCGACTTAAAATCCATTCCTAAATGCATCATATTAAGATCCAGTTTAATTTCCCGCTAACCAACCAAACCCATTGGCAGCAAACCTCCTTCTTCCTTCTCACGGAGTTCCTGTAAAACTTATCAACTATTAATGACAGCCATTTTGTATCATTAATTCTACCGATTTCTGTCTCTCTCTCTCTTACTCGCGGCTCCTTTCAGTCAACTCGGGCGATGCCATCGACTACGGGCAGAAGAACAACATGAACGTGGGCGATCTAATTGACGAGACGCTGCAGGTGCTGGAGCGGCACGGCGGCGAGGACGCGTTCATCAACATTAAGTACATGGTACCGACGTACGAGTCATGCTATCTGAATTAACCACACACCACCTTGACCACCACCACCACCCATCGATCGATCGGGGTGGTATCGCAGAGAGAAAAAGAGGCGAGAGTGACCGATTTATAGTTGAATTCGCTGCCTGTCTGCCTGTCTGCCTGTCCACTATTAATGGTAGTGGATCGATTCGTAGAGAAATAGCAGCATGGCGTAGTGGAGTGCGGGTGTGAGTGTGTGTGTTTGTGTGGTAAGATGGATGGAGCAGTGTTGTGTGTGTGGCTTAATGACTTCGATTTCGATATTGCAGGACATTCTCACGAAAGGCGATCAGCGGAGTCGTTTGTCAAGTGTCAACCTGTTTACGCTGAATGATGGTGGAGGCGCGTGCTAGGTGGTTTGGAGTTGAGGTGTGCTCACACACACAGACACACATACGTACAGAACGTAGCATATTGTGCCAAAATTAGAGTAACGAAAATATCGATTCCCGTTGGACGCCGTAAGTCTTATAAGTACACACTGGACGCAGCAACGATCTGCGGCATTTTCTAACTGCACAGGGAAATTCGAAGAGAAAGAGAGAAAGAGAAAAAAGAGAATGATTTGTAGGGGAAACTAATGACCCGGAAATCGTCACCGGATAGGATGGCGGTGTAGCCAGTAGGTAATACAATGTGTTCTTTTAGGTTAAACAAAGTTAGCGACTGGAGAGTTACAGGGTTTCCCACGATTTATTGGTTGGTTCCCACGATTTATTGGTGCGTTCCCACGATTTTTTGGTCATTTCCCATAATTTTTTGGTAGCAACCCACGATTTATTGGTCGGTTCCCAAATATTATTGGTCGGTTCCCAAATATTATTGGTCGTTTCCCAAATATTATTGGTCGGTTCCCAAATATAATATAATATAATACCGACCAATAATATTTGGGAAACGACCAATAATATTTGGGAACCGACCAATAATATTTGGGAACCGACCAATAAATCGTGGGTTGCTACCAAAAAATTATGGGAAATGACCAAAAAATCGTGGGAACGCACCAATAAATCGTGGGAACCAACCAATAAATCGTGGGAAACCCTGTAATACTGTTTTCGAAGCTACACAATTACTATCACACACTAGCAATGATTACACTACATTACCACTATTGAAGATTACAAGTTACCACATTGCACAACAGGCAACGAAGCAGCTCACACATCTTTTCATGCAGAAGTAAGAGAAAGGTTGTCTGATGGGATCACCAAGGTCGCTAGAGATAGAGGGGTACATGGGTTTGATTATGGTCGCCATGATGGATTTCTATGAAGACGGACGGACCGATCTGTAGTAATTTATAAACCTTGGGGTGAATAGTAAAATGGTGTAATGTTTACAGTCTCGTAATCCTTTTAGTTTTATCGGAAATGCAAAGCCACCCTAATTCTATTCCAATTTGATTACGTTTAACAATCCTCACAAGGTATTTTACATGTATTGTTTCTATAATTTACCTTACTCAATGTTTTGGAAGGTTTCCATTTATTTGGTTGATTGTAAGGTTGCTAGATAGACTACAGGAGGGTCGTTAGTAGTGATGTGCTTTCTGGAGCGCACACCGGTCCGACTCCAACCACAAAATGGAACCACTAGATCCGCCCGGAGTAGGAGTCGCCCGGAATCGTCGGGAGTCGTTTGGAGTCGTCCGGAGTCGTTCGGAGTCGTTCGTAGTCGGAGTCGTCTGGAGTGGTTTGAAGGCGTCTGGAGTTGTCGGAGTCGTTCGGAGTTGGAGTCATTCGGAGCCCAATGACTCTTGAAGGTCCGGACGACTCCGAAAGACTCTGGACGATTCCGAATGACTCTGGACGACTCCAAACGACTCCAGACGACTCCGACTTGATGCCATGATGACTGGAGAATTCTATGGAGATTAGCAGATAGGGAGTTATGGATCCTAAGGACTTTGTATGAGTTGTTAAGTAACTTTGGACTCCCTAGAATGAAGATTTGTCAAAATACACTGTAGGCGGACCGACCTGTAGTAATTTATGAACCTTGGTATGTTGGTATAAACCCAAATGAGCTTGAAAGTGCATCTAAATGACAGAAAGATAATGTAAAAAGATACAAATGTCTACTTTTTGTTATGCTTACAACAACGTTATTTTCTTCTAAATAAAACAAAAACTCGGCTACTTATAGCAGGGCTTCAATCTCTGTTACTAGTCACAGATCCATGACAAAATTGATCCATACGAGCATACAACCCATGAGTGGTATGTTGTTAGGTCCTGCAGGGCCTTACGAATAGAACAACGAACGGATAGATAAATCAATCTATATTAACAAGTTAGTTTAATACTCTGTTGTCGATCCTCTCATGTTCAATACCCGAGAGAGCTTTAAGACATGTGTTTGATACTTTATTAATTTACTTGAAATAAAAAAAAATGACAACGAACGCATTGCTTTTTAAAAATTAGTTTAAATTACAACAGAATAAAAAAAATCTAAAAAATATAAAGTTAATGTAGAACGCAGAAAACAAATTTACAAAACATTGTGGCTTTTTCCTTTTATAAAATCCTGCCTACGGTAACAGACGGAATTACTTTGTAACGGAAACCTTCTGGTAAATATGTAATAAAAGCAGTCGTTGCAGTTTGATTGAGTCGATTTTATCTGAAATGAAAAACCCCCATTTGTACGAAAAGAGAATTTCTCATTATCTCTCTTAACTCATTGCTAAATACAATTTTTACTTTGAAAATAGACATCTCGCTGGATCGATTTTATTAGTAGTGTATTACATTATCCTATACATTTATCCTTTGTTTTCAACCTTCCCCATTCTCTTTCCCACTAAAAAAAGGACAAAAAACGGGGTAAAAATAAAGAACATTTTCATTCCCACACTTTTTTCCCCAGCCTCACGGGACAACAAATAGCGTCAACTACTCGCACACATACATATACATATACATTTTTTCGCAAATACTTGCATTTTTTAATATTAACATGGCTAAAAAGGATAACAAGTCAGTACCTTTTTTGTAGCGTGTGTGTGTATGAGTGCCTGTTTCACTTTAAGGAGGATATGCGTACAAAAATAATGGCTTTTTTTCATTTCTTTGTTCTTGTGTTTACCCTTTTCCATTGTTAACAGTTAAGAGCGATGTTGAAATGAACACATTTTACATTGATTATAACATATTGTTCTAAATAAATAACATCCTGTGCTATACCCCCAGTTGCTGCATCTGTTCTAGGTCCAATGGCGACACGTTTCTACTCCTGTTTGACAACAAAACATGGAATTTTCTGCTTCTACTTTATCACCTTTATAAGTAACCTCTCTGCTTGAATCTGGTTTTGTTCAAGAAAATTGAAAATTATTTAGCAAACAAAATGCCATTTTAAGGGAAACGAAGCTCCTCCTAATGGGTTAATTTTGTGCCACTAAAGTGTTGTTTTGTGGTTTGTAAATATTCTTCTCTAAACAGCATCTCTACACGGTAGTGCTCGCGTGACTCGGGTGCATTTACATTTTGCTACACAATTTCTGTTCTAGTTTAACAACGGCTTTTTTGACAGGGGGGTGCACTTTGTGCTCAAACCTCTATCTGATCGTGAAGTGTACTAAAACGTCTCTGCTATTTGTGTTTTGCTTTCTCCTTTTTTGGAAGGATTTTTGCTTGTGTCTTGTTTGCTGTTGCTTGTGATGTAAATAGCAAGTGTATTTTGTGTGTGTGCAGTGTAGCAATGGTTCTATCACAATGTCGTCATAACACGCCTTTTCTCCCCCTTCTTTCCATCATCATCTAACCCTGAAAGCAGTGCAGATGCTTTGGATTGTGGTCGGGCATCTGCTGGAAGTACTGCTGGCACAGTTCGTTGAACGGTTTCGGACCGCACAGACAGCAGTAGCTGGCGTACAGCGGTGAATCCTTTGTCGTCAGCTGACGGATGATGTCCGGCGTCACTCGCCCGTGGACAAGGGTTGAACGGTTTCCCTCACTGTCAGTAGCAGCAGCAGCAGCAGCAGCAGCAGCAGCAGGTGCGGTTGGTTCCGGTAGTTCCACTTCCGATAAGTAATGCTTCAGGGTGAATCTGGAGAAGATAGAGAGGAACGGTGGTGTGAAAACGATTTTATTAAGTTATATCAGATTGGATTCGGTTGACAGGGAGAAAAAGAATTTGTAGGGGAAGAAGGGGAAAGGTTTTTGTTTTCCATTCAACGCTGCTAAACGTTCCTATTTGAAGAGCGTTTTTAGTGTGAAAAATGTTTTTTGCTTAGATTCAAACCTGCAGACAGCAATAACCTTTTGACTGATATGGAGGTGTGTGGGGAAGAAATTTCCCATTTCAGTGCTTCTTAGTACGGTTTAGCAGATGCCGCTGGAACAGTAGATTTTTTTAAAAATAATTTGCGCAGATATTTCAAGTGTTTTTTTTTCTGATGTTTTCGGGCAGGATTTTCATCTAGACAGCAATTCTCTTATAAATTCATTTCTAAAATTTTCGTCGCTCTCTGGGCTTCTAACTCATAATAACTACTTTGAAATCAGGCAATGACCATTTCCATTACAAGGTTTCGAATCATATAAGGCAGGGGTCTCCAAACTTTTTAGTTCGCGGGCCGCATTGCTTCATAATCAACCTTGTTATGGGCCATTTTGACGCTACTTTTAGAATGAGTGGAAGTTCAAATCTCGTTTTAATAAGAAAATACTATTGAAATATATCAAATTTCTACAGCTTTCTTTAATGGAATCTTGATAATTTAATCTTTCAGAAGTAAAAAAAATAATCTGTTAGAAAAGATAGCTATTTAATTTAACCTTAACTCACCCCTCGCGGGCCGCATTAAAGGCGCTTGAGGGCCGCATGCGGCCCGCGGGCCGTAGTTTGGAGACCCCTGATATAAGGGAATAGTTCAATCACTTAGGGGAATGTTGCAAATCAGTAGTGGAATATTGCATGCAAGCTGTGGATGTTTGCAATCACTTAGGGGAGTGTTGCAATCGATTAGGGGAATTTTGCAAGCGTACTGTGGAGCTGTCATCAGACTGTGGGTGCCGCTGTAAATACCTCAACACATTTTCGTTGATTTAACTACCTCATCATGTTTAATTATGGCTCCACAGCAGGATTTATTTAGCTTATCATGTGTACAGTTGTATGCCACACGAAAACAACTCCAAATGATGTTTTTTAGAAAACATCATCGGTATCAATTCGATGCTTTTTACACCGGCATACACCGTCTGATGACAGCTTAACAAGATGCTTGTAAAATTCCCCTAGTTGATTGCAACACTCTCCTATATGATTACAAACTTCCACAGCTTGCATGCAACATTCCCCTACCGATTTGCAACATTCCCCTAACCGATTAAACTAATACTTATATGATTCTTATACGATTCGAAACCCTGTATGTTTAGTTTGTTAAAGACAAACAAGAACACGATATAAATTATCTATCTTAGGGTTGAGGTAGGTAACTGCCTTGTCATAGCTAGGAACGGTTCGCTGTATCCAGCGCCTGATCTCATCAATATGTCAGTTGCGATAGCGAAGAAGTATCGAAGGCGTGCAGATGTTGATCCTTTCTAATGAACTAGGAACGAAACGAATTCGTTTTTTGTGTTTTTTAGCAACAAATACACATTGATTTATCCTTAGAACTATGTTCCCAAGTCATCGGTCAGTCCCAAAGCCTAGTCTGTAGGCCAAGTAGAAGGCAACGCGAGCGATAATTTGGCAGTCCTCTAAATTGATCGCATTTTAAAGTAAAGGCTCTTAAGCTTTCGTTTTTTCGTTGCCTCTATCTTGTTTATGATTTATCTTAGTAGGAATAGTTCGGGAATCGTAATACCGAGCAGTACACTCCACGCATGAGCGCACAAGACAAGTAAGTAACGACTAAAGACATTAGACATCACCTGCATTCACGGAATTGTTTAAAGATAAATCCTATAATCTTATAAGCCTTGCCAAGAGTGTTGTTAATATGTAAACGGAAATTCAAACTATAGTCGCGTGTAACACCTAGATCACAATCTTCCTGACAATGTTCTAACACACTACCTAACAACGGATACCATTTGAGGAAATTAAGTTTGAAAACGGGGATATTTAGTCTTGACCATACTGTTGAATCATTTCCATTGAACAACTACATAAGCTGTAATAGGGTCTTGTGCCTTCTGTTCTTGTGGATGCGTATGCGTTTAACATCGATACCGGAACCTGGCAACGCTGATACGCTGCACAACAGTGGAATCACCATACAATTCGCATATCTCGTCGTAGCTTAATAGCATAATAAAAAAACTAATTTAAAAAAAGAGCTCCTCATATATTCTCCATTAAATTCAACTGCAATAAAATAAATTTGCTGAATATCATGTAAATTTAATGTTTTAAAAGCGGCCCAAAAACTAAAACAGCTTTTTCCTTCTCGACAACACTATTCAGATGCAAATTCCCTTCCAAACCGGAAAAAAGGAAGCAAATTTTATACAGCTCCCAACGAAGCTCTACCTCGACCACCACCACACCAGACAGCAGTAGCCGCATGTTTTAACTCGTTGCTGGAACCATTTCCCAACAGGCTGACAGATAGCAAGACACGGGGACACAGAGGCTGCAGATGATATGTTAATTTAATTTCTAGCACTGACTTAAAATAGAAACTTTCATCCGGCCCTACCCCAGACGACCCATGTCCGGTCCAGATTTCACTCAATTCGATACGCCACCACACACCGAGCCACCCGAGAGCGGTGGCTTTCCACGGGAGTTGCCGGCTCCGAAGGAAGAACGCTCAAGTTAGATTAAACGTACTTGCCTTGCAACGCTGAAGAGCGTCGTAATTGTCCTCGGCTACCCACAAGCTCCGCTTCGCTCTGTAATGGAGTTTGTTACCCAGTCTTCGACTTCGGCCGGGGACCGACCGTGCCACCACCAACCAACGTTGCTTCATCATCTGATCGATCGTTGGGCACCGCGCACAGAGTGCAAGAAACGAGGGATCTCGCTCTTCCTCGCTTGCCGTAAATGCTAGTCACTCGATGATGATGCAGCAAGCGGTATTACTGTACGGTAGTGCAGCGTCATCAGTGCGCTACAGGAACGTAGTGCAGTGGACGGGGTAAGTTGGGTGGGCAGGCAAGAGCGGAAAACCCGTTTCGTGGTGGTGGAAGTTTCATAAACAATTTCGTTCCCATAAAGCAAGCAACTAATTAATGCGAGCCAGCAAGTTCAGCATCTCACGGAGTCGCGGAGTAGTGCACGGGGGAAGGAGGGACGCATTTCCTGTTGGGATGCTCTGCGTCTATGCTGCTATGGAGCAGAAACTGTACAAAAATCGATGGATCGTTCTCACAAAACTGTACATATGCAGCATGTATGCAGGTGGAATAATGAATGAGTAGTCACAAATGACTTTTACATGAAAGTATAATTATCAAAATTCTCTTTTAAACTGATCATTTTCTCTTGGCTGTCAAGCTACAGAATTTTAGCATCAATTCTGCTGCAAAAATACGCAAAATTTCACATTGTTTTTATGAAAGTCTTCTTCCTCTTAATGGCTTTAGTTAATTTTAGTTAATTTTCAACCATTATAACTTCATCGACTGCATTATTGTTTTATGGTTTTAATTTGGGAGAGTAAAAACCATTTAGACAGTTCTTTCTTCATTCTTTCAGGATGTTATTGAAATGACCAACATTTCATTTGCTCTACATTGTTTCCATCTACTATGATAATTTGTTTACACTTGTTTATGAGTTGAGTTTATGTTTGAGCGTATTTAGTACTATAAATATTGGGGTCCTTTCCGTTTTAAGTTCGTAGGCTGAAATTTCAGCCTGTCAGCTGTTTGCATTGTATAGCAGTTTTCGAGCAGCTATCTGAGTGGGTATAATATACAGGTAGGCTTATCCCAAGGTGTAGGAATCTAGAAGGCTGATTTTTATCGCTTCTGTTTTTGAATGAATATTTTAAGAGTTTTTTTTATGTATTTGTCAAGCTTCCAGAAGGCTTATTTGAGCAAAAAATTTCACCCATCCTGTCAAAAAGTGATATTCAAATTTGGTTGTAAAAAACATGCTTTGAGACCATCTGGACTACATACACTTTGATTCTGGATTCCATCACCAGATCTCTTTAATGCACCTTGGGATAAATGTAAACATCACCTTGTTTTGCTATTTTTCGAGCAAGTACTCGAATCTAATTCTAGCTTTGAGGCTAGAATAATCTAGACTGAAAATTGCAGGCTAGTTTTGTGTGTGTGGTTTTGTATGCAGTGTTTACATGATTTCAGCCTCCAACTGTCAAACTCCATACAAAAAAACTGACTAGAATCGTGAAGGGCTCCAATGGGTTAATTATTGGTATTTCCACCAAATTTCGACCAAGATTTTGTTTAGTTTGAGCGGGTCTGTTGGAATTTTCTCAGTTTAAGATAATTGTTTACGATATTCAATTATGCTATTGTAGCGTCGAAAATACGATTAATACTGAATATTATTTAGGTGCAATTCAATTAGATTTCACAGGATGGGTGTAATATATTTTGGTTGTAAAAAGAAAACAGGTAATTTCCAATATGATCATTTCATGGCAATGGCATGGAAATGAAATTATATTCTGTTTTTTCTGCGATCAAATCAGATGTTGGGGAAACGTATTACATTTTAATCCAATTTGTTTTTAAACGATTTGTTTAAATTTATTCAATATAATTTTTTATTAAGTTTAATCAAAATAATTATTGCTCCATTTGTTTACATATATTGCATGTGTTGTTCAAAATATTCTTTAGCACCTGTTTTGGGAGATAATACGTTAAGTAATTTAATCAAATTACCAGATACAATAAATGTCAATTTTATTTCAATATCACAAATGCTTTTTGGTCAGCCGAATAGATGTTCCACGCGAAAACTGAAAGCACGGGAAAGATACAAAGCACAAGTTACGAGAGACTCATCTGGCTCGGTGGCAGCTTAGTTGATATCTCTGACAGAGTGAGCTAGCAATAAATAATCGTGCAAAGTTGGTAGCAATATTTTAGCTTTTTTATTTACCCTCTTTTAGACACTTTATATCAGTTTTTTGATAAATATTTACTCAGCAAGAACATGAAGTATTACTGTCGGTGTTCAATTGACATTGGCACATTGTCTATCATTGGGCAAGGGATTTATCAAAAGCAACGGATCGTTCATACATTGATCGCTACTCTCTCGGCAATTATCTTTCCTAAATGCCTCACTACCGAGTGCGGAAAGATTATCAAAGTTTATGGAAGCACACGACACACAGCAAAGTTTTTTTTTCCAATTGCCCCCCGGAACGATAATGTTGTTATCGGAGGTAAGTTTCGTTCGTAACTTATGTACATTTATCCGCACTTTAGGGCAAGAGCAGTAGTAACCCTCCCGCCGGGAATTGGCATGTTATGAAATCGGCTGTCAAAACACGAACGCTGCAAAAGCTCTCGGGAGTGCTCGTTGCTTTCCACGCAGTAATGTCGGCCGTATTGCACGTATGTGCGGATATGTGTGCCCAAGAGCCCGCAGGGGGAGAGTTTGTGAGGAAAGTTGTTTGATGTTATTATGGGTACGTTCTGAGTGAATTCGGAGTGTAAATACAAACTGGATGGTTATGGGAAGGATATTTGTAGATTGAATAAAGGGAATAAAATGTTATGGGTTACTTGTTTCAATGGATAAGTTTATATAAATAAGTTGGGTAAAGGAATAGTATTGGGTTTAGAGTCAGTTCTTGAAACGATGTAGATTTGAAATCGGTTCCAGGATCGTTATGGGTTCTTTATAAGATCTAGAACAATGCAGGATTAGTTCCAGGATCGGTATGAGTTGCAAAACTAGTATTGTTTTAGAATCAGTATAGGACAGGATAGGATATATAGATAGATATTATATAGATTTGGAATCAATGACAGGACCAATGCATTTCCAGGAGTTCCAAGATTGATATAGGTTAAAGATCAAGTTCAAGATCGTTAAGAGATCAGGAAAAGTTACCGAGCTATTATAGGCCATATAGGACCGGATTAGTACCTGAACTGATAAGGGTAGGATATCATTTCCAGGAGCAGCATGAATTCTAAAACTCTGTTTCCAAAAAGGTATAGATTACCTATTTCATTGATTTGGATTCAGTTACAGGACCAACGCGCGTCTAGTATCAGTTCCAAGACCGCTATTGTTTCAAGATCAGGTTCAAAATCGATATGAGATCATTAGATATCAGATCAGTTACAGAACTACTAATAACTTTGGAATAACTCCAGGGCAATAAAGGACCAGATCAGTATCTGAACCGATATGGGTTCGGTATCAATAACTGAAATTTGGTATCATTTCCAGTAGCATTATGAACTGGGATGCAGTTCCAGGAATGGTATGGATTATGGATCAATTTCATGTCCTACATGGTTATCAGTTAGATTACTATTGCTGCTTCTGGTTTAGTTAGGTAGAATCGGAATTCTGAGTCCTGGTAAAACCATTAATTTGACTAAAACCAATCTGAGAATGCTGGTTGGAGGGAAACGCATACAATGGTATGCTTTTGACGATAACCATTATTATACTTATTCAATGTCAATAGTGCTTGATTAGAAGCTGAAATATGCTTCAATTTTTCAAACATAATGTCGAAGAACATCCATAATTAATGGATGAATAAGTAACATATATAAATCTCGCTTTAATGAGCTTTAATATTCTCTCTAAACCAAGTTTCTTTAACATTGTTGATTGAGAGCCTGGTCCTGTTTTTTTGTTGCGTATTATTTCTTATCCAACTCTCCATCAAATGTAAAATTATTCATGCTCGTTTAGTTTCATTGCAAAAACGGTAAACCAAACCCGTGGTTCAGATTTACAGAAAAAGCAAGAATGTCAATTATTCCAAACACTTCCAAAAGTGTTCCGAATTGTAGCAACTTTGATTATGCCTATTAGGTGTAAGGCGTTATGCGTTATTAGGTAAGGCAAATCAAATCCCTTTTGCAAGTCAATTAGAACTCTCACGGCAAAATGTTTATGGTATATTCCAAACCATATCGTAACAGAAAAAAAAACACACACACAACGAAAACTGCCACCAATATTTACCCATTGCATCATTGAGAGTGTTTTGCCTTCGTTATGCGTTCAGTTGAGCAATGATTGGAATAGGTTCCACGTTCGATCGTAGAAACCTTCGCTGTACTGTTTTTTGTGTGTTCTTTCTCTCCCTTGCAAAAGCGAAATGGTGGTAACGATCATGAATAATTCAGCTCGAAACGTTCACGTTCACGTGCAACGTGGTGTTACCGGTGCTCGCCAAAACCATGGCGTGGATTGTCGTCCACATCCGGAAAGGGTTTGAAGTGCGTTGTGATAAGAAACCACCCCATCTATAGACAGCAAATGACGCTTGTGTCCATGAATTTGGCGGCGAGTTCATATATTTGTGTCTCCTCTTGGATTCGCTTTAAGTGGGTTTGGGTTTTTGTTTTTGCCTGCATGCGTCCGGGAACTGTTACTGTACTGGTAGTGAACCACTCGAACGATCAAGCACACTGAGTACGACGCACATACGGTCAAACATACATACACACATACAAGCTCACACAGCTAAAACGGAAACCGCCCGAACACCGTGCTGGTGCTCTTCGGATTGTCAGGATAATAAATTACCTTTTGTCCTTTTTGCATAAATTTTCCAGCATCTCTCGGCACCAGATATCCGCCTCGGTTTTGTTGAAGTACAGCAGACAGATGTGCTCACTGTGAATGGTGATCGAAAGAGGAAAACAAAAATGAAACAAAAATTGAGTTACGTCAATGGTTACAGGTGGAAACTATACGTTAAGCGTAACAATTGGGCTATACTCTTTTTTTCTCTCGTTTGCTTTTCAGTTGGGTTCTAGATTTTTTGTTTTTCTTTTTGTTGTTGAATATATGTGTGTTCAGTACACGGCTGTGTTGTTACAGCCTATGTAAATGGGGTTGAAAATGGAACCATTTATTGGACGCATTTCGCATCCCACATACCATCATTCCCCCCTTCGCTTTGCCTTCCGGGAAAATGGGCAGCAATATTTTTCCACGTACAATGGATTGAGGGAGATTCTAACGTAAGGCAATTGAATTATGGAATTTTTATGTGTTCAACACGCTTCAACACACGGGCTGCGCTTTCGGGGGGTGAAGGATTACGCACGCCAGACTTTTCAGTATTAAACCTCTACTACTACCCCTGGGTGTTAATTTCAATGCAATGCTCAATGTGCAAAATTAAATTCGTTCATATACCCAATTTCCAATTACGCTGTGGAAAGTAAATTTCAAAATCACAATCCATTTGCGGTTATACACGGTTTTCGGGTTGGCGTTTGTGGGCTCATTTTAATGATGCGCGTGAGCATATCGCATTCTCGACCCGTCGTCGTAGTCGTCGTCGTCGTCACTGTCATCCTTAACCGCTGGACCGCAGTTTTGGAGCGCTGGCAAACCAACCGAGCTTATTTTCCAATTAGTTTGCAACCGAGCGGAGCGTGGTTAGAGTCAACGGAAAATTCCACTCCACTCCAATCCCAATCACAGCCGAGCAGTTACCGCGCAAAAAAGGGTTTTCGGTACGCTATTTGTCTGGTTGCTGGTGTACCCGCAGCAGAGCAAGCGAAGCGAAGAGTTTAGTTTGGCTTTGTTTGTTGTGGCTTGGTAGATTGGTTCTCGAAAAAGGCGAATGTAAATTGGTTGATATAAATCTCAATCCCCACTCTCCGTTGGAGTCGTTGCGGTCCGTTATTAATCAAATTATGTTTTGTGCAAAACTGGTGAACTTTTGGGAAAGAGCTTCAAACTAATTACTTAGGCTAACTGCAACCGTTGCTACCCTTTGCCTGAACCTCCGCGCTAGCGTTTAGCGGACATTTTAGGCACTTGTTGGTGACGAAACCAGTTAACTTCAGGTTCATGAACGTGAATTATTGTTGAAAGTGAATTTTTGAGTGTGCGTCTCTCCAATTATTCATTAATATTCGTTTTTGTTTCAAAGTTTTCAAAGATGTTTGTATCTTTCAAGATGAATAGTTTACAGGGTTCTGTAGGAGTTCTCATAGCTGTGGGACATTTTATTGACTCTTTCTTATGCGAAATAAACCTATTGTAATGGGAATTGGACTCTAGCGCACCCTTGTTGAACAAATCTAACTGGAATTTCTAAAGAGACCGTTCGAAACGGGTGCCATAGAGTCCAATTCCCACAATATGAAGTTCACTTCCCATAATAAGAGTCAAAGAAGTGCCACATAACTATGAGAAGCCATGGAAAACCCTGTAATGAATCAGTATCTTAAGATTTGTCCTGCTTTGCCGCTGCAATGTGCACATAAACGGTTGAAATCGAATTTGTTCTAATTAGTACCACAGTTTGTTTCCGCTGTACGTTTTTTTGTGTACTTTATTGAAACTATGATTAAGGCATTAAGGCAGATCAATGCTTGTTGATTTGCCCACACGTCCGAAGATCACATCAAGAAGTGTAATCAATGCTGCAAACGATAACGCTTAAGATATTTATGAATCTTTAGAGATTTAAGCTTGTTTAGAGGTCCATGATTCTGTTAGGTTGTGTTAGGTTCACGACTTTCGAGATTAGAAAGCTCATGGCCAATGAGGCATCCAGCCTAGATAAACCAAACATAATCTCGAGACGCCCCACATACTCACATACGATTGCTGTTCCGTTCGAGCAGATAGTGCAGTAAGGCCAGCATCGGCGTCAGTCCACTGCCGGCGGCCAGCAGTGCAAAGCGATTGTGATGCCGCAGCTTGCTCAGCGCAAAGTTCCCGCTCGGCTGGGACACCTGCAGCGACGTGCCGAGCGGTACCGGGCGGGTCAGATGCTTCGACAGGCACCCGTCCTGGTACGATTTCACCAGCAGCGGTATGAAAGTGCCCGGACAGTCCGTACTGACGCAGCTGGCCGGCACGGGTGTGTAGCTCCGGGACACGTACTCGCCGTCGATCGAAGCCGACACCGACACGTGATGCCCGACGGGTGTCACCTGCAGCAGGCTGTTGTTTTTCGGCCGCAACAGCAGCGCACAGGAATCGTGCGTAATTTCAACGCGCGTTGCCACGTCGTACTCGTGCAGCTGTAGCTCACAGTTTTCCCGCCGCTCGTACGTCATCTGCCCGTAGCTGGTCCACAGGGCGGGGCAGAGCTTGTTAAACATTAGCTCGATTTTGCCCGATTCGAGCGACGTACGGACGGTACACGGCCACCGGACGTTGTTGGCGAGATGGAACCGGTACCGGTGCTGGACGCTCGACTCGAGCAGTATGTTTACCGTCACCTCGAGATGGTCGACGCACTCCACCATCACGCCCGGGTTGGCAAGCGAGCGGGTGTAGAAGATGAGCGTCAGTTCGGCAGTCTTCTGGATCCAGTCAAACCGTGGCACGATCGGTATGGACAGCTTCAGCGAATCGTCACTGGCCGAGCTGACGATCGATGGCGGTGGGGGCGTGGTGGACGCCGTATCAGTCGTATCCTTGGTGGGCGTTGGTGGCGACGTTGGTGTGGCAGTGACGCTCAGCTTGGACGCTTGGGCAAACGAGGGCGGTGGCGGTGGTAGCTTACTGTTCGGGTTGGTGCTGCTGTCCGCCAGATTGATGGTAACCGTGTTGCGCAGTGGACCGATGTAGCACTTCGCCAGCAGGGATTCATAGTTCACCCAGGCGTGCACCTCCTCGAACAGTCTTGTTGCATCCTTGCCGGCACCACGCATCAGCTCATCGGCTCCTGGAAGGGAAATGAAATAATTAGTAAATCCGGATCAAGCGACATTGGGTCGAGCTTTCAAAAAGATATTCTTGCACTCATGAAGACAGTATAAATAGTGTTTAAAGATTGAAGAGCCCCAAATTCTAATTCTAGTTTACCCGAATATTAGGATGTTTAGTTCGCATCGTTTATTTTTTCCTAAAACAATTAGATGTCATTCATCAATTACGTAATGCTAAATTGCGAATTTCTGATCCCATTACCCCTAGTGTCACTCAAATTGTGACCCCATCCTCATCTATATTTTTGCTTTTTTTTTTTAAAAAAAACCGTGCGACAGTCGCAAAAACATCTGAGAAAATCGCAAAAAATAAGTTGCGTTTGTCACAAAATAACAAAATAACTCAAATATTTTGCAATTGTTCTAAACATATCTGCGATTGTTGCAAAACAAAAAAATCTACCATTGTCGCATAAACAATTTGCCATAGTCGCAAAACAATCTGCGAATGATGATGATAAGTCCCACCTCTTTCCCCAACATAGGCTTGAGAATCCAACTAATGATCCAGCGCACTACTTATCAGAACACAACTGCAACATGCATATGGCCAGTTCCACTAGTGCCAATCGTTGGCTCTAGGGCACTACCTTCCAAAGCAGGTGAACCTAATGTATCTGGAATTGGCCACTTACAATCATCAATAAGTGAATCCTGATGTGACCTGGATTGCAAACCGTAAATTCCCCCAAATAGATCCCGAATATCGACTTGTACGCGCGCGTGTCTCAAACCTATGTTGACTCTTTCATATATATATATTTTTAATTTTCATTATGATATATAAAGAAAAATCTTATCATCATCACGAAGATCAAGATGACAACTGCAGTTAAACATTTAATGGGACATCTACACATATTTCACATCATATAGTTTGTTTGACATATATGACGCACTTACGTTTGAAATCCGACAAGCTTCTCGCATTCTTAATTTCACAGGGTAAACTGTTGTACCGTTGAATCCCTTTGTAAAACAAAGAGTTTCTGCCACTTAGGGAATGCAAGTTAGGTACCCTTGGCTCATTTGCCCTTCGTGTATGGTGCCAATGTATATCGGACGCCCGAACTATGCTCTCCCCCAGATACCCAGGCAACAGGCCCTTTAACATTTTCAATATAAAAGTCATGGTCTGGTACACAATCCACTGCTCTACTGACATCCATTGAAGAATATCTAGCATAACCGCAGACAGCGTACGTCAACCGCACTAAAGAATTAACCTCATAATACGATTTTGTAACATTTGAAGCCTTTTAATTTGACCTTTGTTGCCAAGAAACAAAATGAATGAGCAGAAGTCCCAGTGCGGCGAGATCAATGATTTGTAGAGATGAACTTTCCCAAAAAATCGAGATCCTTCGCCAATCTACTTTTCACTCCACACTTCTTTGCCACTTCAGCGATGACCCAGTCAATGTGAGCGTGGAACTTAAACCTGTCGTCTAAGATAACTCCCAGGTATTTAGCCTGTCTAACTCTTTCGATTAGTTTCGAATTTATTACGATAGATGGAGGTTCTTCCAATTTTTTGCAATGTCGTTAAAATATTTTGCACTTGCTGTAAAAATATCTGCGACCGTCGCAAAAAATATTACAATTGCGATATTTTGCGACAATCGAAACATACTTTTGCGACAGGTGTTTTTTTTTATGCGACAATCGCATAATATTTTTACGACATTCGCAGACTTTTTTGCGACAATAGTTTATACCGTTGTAATGCTACGTAATCGATTCTTATAAAGACATTCGTGTCCCATCATATTTTCCTGAAAACTGCTTTGATATTAAGATCTGAGATCATCCCTTACATCCACTATCAAGCAGACAGATATTTTTATTAAATATAAATACCCGTTAAAAACTTTATCCTTGTAATCAAACGAGGGGGCCTTTGCTTTTAAATAATTATGCCAAAGCCAATCCTTAACCCTCCTCTGAAAGGACAGTTTATTAATAGGGTTTCCATCATTCAAACCCATCTAAAACATCGTCATCCAGCATCATCACTCACCGCTCTGGTATCTAATTAACTGTAGCAAATTAAAGAAGAAAACAAAAAAAAACAACGACTTACCTCCGGGATGAAAGTTCATGTATCGCGTCACGTTGTACACCTTCCCCCGTATTGCCATCCAGGCGTCTTCCGCCCGATCGTGCTTGGCAAGCTCCGCATGGCTGACGGGTACGATGCGGCCCCCGGTGCCGGTCAGATCGGTGCCCGAGTTGCCCAGCCGGATCCAGTCCATCAGCGAATGGCCCGGCTTCAGTGCGGTTTTGTTCCGAGGGTTGCCTGCGGAAATTAATCGAAGAAAGCCACAAAGACACACACAGACACACACATTTTATTAACAAAATCCGTTTTCATCGTGTTTCTAATGATAGGTCGGTATAAATTGCTCAACATGCAGAAGAGCAGAACTACAGAAGGAGAAAGCGAAAGATTCTTCAGATAAAAAAGTAGAGCGAGAGCTTCATCGTCACGCCATCCGGAAGACTCCACTGAAAAACCCTCACCATACCAACGAACACAGCAGAACACAGAACTAACGACAGCAGAGGGTAAACTCGGCAAGCGGTTTGAATCATAAATTATGAATATCCGGGCTCTGTCACGCGAAACGTGCTCCCGTTCATCGTAATGTCCCTCCCAAGGCCTGGGGGCGTTAGCACTTTGGGCAAGATTTTCGATGGTTTAACACAAACATAAACTGAGAACCCTCTCCCCACTGCAGTAGCTACCACAAAATGGAGGAATTCTCGGGTGCTAACTGCTCCACCCCCCCCCCCTCCCCCCGTGCGAACGGCACACGATCGAACGCATCCGGTGTGTTTTATTTGAACTCGAATGAATGGGTAATCTATTATTCAGGGCACCGAGAAACCAATCTTCATCGTTCACACGAAACAGCAAGTATAATGTAGAGCTACAACCACAACAAAAAAACACACTCTGGTGAGAATAACTGACAAATGATAGGAAGTACGAAAGTAGTCCTGGCCATTGAAAAGGGTGGGTTGTTTGATGGGACCCGGTTAGGATCGCAAAAAAGAGCGGAATAAGCATCCCAGCGATTATAGGTAATGGCCATTGGGTTGCGCTTGCGGCATTCATGGGATGTAAAGCGGATGTGTGGTGTGGTATAGGTGGAGATTATGGAATGCGAAATGGATGCAAAATATGCTTCATCTATGGACAGCGTGTGGCCGCAAAACGTGATGGACCAGTCATTCCTACCGATGAGTCTGCATCCATCGTTTTCCGCTCGGGCAAACCGAGTTGACGCATTCCACATTTTGACGTGTTGGCAATATCGAAGCATCGAAGGTGGGAGTTGACGAGTGTTTTTTTATGCATACATTTTTACCTCCTTTACGCGTACGTGACATTTTTCCTGTATTGAGTGATGTAAGGTAAATGTGAAAGGTGTCGGTACATCTAAGCGGAGTTTAAGAGAGTTGTGTGCTTAAATTCAGATCCATTTTGCAATACGTAGGTTTTATTTTCAAATATAAAAATAAGTTCCAACTATTGAAGATATAATCTTCCATTTCCGTCGTCACGAGGAAGTAATAGTTCTGAAGTATCCAAATATTAGGATTATC
This sequence comes from Anopheles coluzzii, assembly GCF_943734685.1. NCBI lineage: Eukaryota > Metazoa > Arthropoda > Insecta > Diptera > Culicidae > Anopheles > Anopheles coluzzii. The sequence goes on from NC_064671.1 coordinate 74,739,052, forward strand.
AATAATACGTTAGTAGCGTTTTTGATGTCAGGCAACATGGCAAAATTTTGAAGTATCATCTTTATACTTTCGTTTACACTACTTGTAATTTCGCTACAGTTAATATAACATTGTTTTTGCAAGCTCCAAACATGGCCAGTCATCGTATGTTATTGGAAGTTTATGGTACTCATGATTTATCTGAATCAAGCTATCGGCAATGGTTTTCCAGGTGAAAAATTGTAGTTATGGTGATACTCAGAAAGGTTGATGTGTCCAATACATGCTTGGTAACATATTAGCAATCAACGCTTGGTCAGTCATTTTGTCATGACTTTTTTTTTGCTGTGATCAGTTTTGCAAAATGTCACTGACATAGCCATGACAAATTCCGACAGAAACAAAATCATGTCATCGTGATGATACTATGATGATCATAGGCGAGCCTCAAACAGTTGGTGCGACCATCACATGCTTGGTGTCATTGTGAGCAACCAACTCTTGGTCAGTAGTCACTTGGTCGCGACATTTTCAGTCGGTGATCATCGCGATGGTCACTGGAGATATGCGGTGCGTGCGAGTGGTTCCAAGAAACAAAATGAGCATGTTTTCTCGATCTTTTTGAGCCGACTGATAATCAAATCAGATAGAGGGAGAAAGCATGCTCATTTTGTTGCTAGAGCCCACGCGCCAAGTATATTCCAAGAATGTCGCGATTATCGTCGACAATAATGTCGTGACCAAGTGAGTGATCAAAAGTTGGGTGCTAAACTAAATGTCACCAAGCATGTGATTGATTCTCCAACTGTTTGAGTATCGTCACTGATCATCTCAGTTGTGTACGTGATCTGATGTGAGCTTCGTTTCAGTCATGAGTGTTGATGACTGAAACAGTGGCATTTGGCAGCACTGTTCACAGCCAGAAAAAAATCATGATTATGCTTGTGCCGGCATTAAGCTAAGCTTGTCAGTCAGAATATCGCGGGGACTCAAAAATTCACATGTCGTTTTCAGCAGGTCATGACGCACTATTATTATTGACTATCAGCAATGAGCATCAAGCTACCACAGATATGTTCATTGTTTTCGTTTGTGAAAATCTCGTGATACTCATGACATTTTGCAGCACTGACTGCAAGTCATATCCGATTGGATACAAAATTTAACTTAAAGATGTAAAAAAGCTGCAGAAAAGAACGTTCCTAACGCCGAGACCTAACAATCTTTTATTCATTTCTTCAGCATTATTTGTGTGTAATCGTTACTATTTTTCAGCTTTTGTCCCTTTTATTACATTTAATCCCAGAATCGCTTCATGTTTCGGCCATGTGTCTTAATTTGATGTTGTTGTAAAGGCAGCATTAAAGCTGGCAGCCCTTGCTCTCTAGTTGCGGTCTTAATCTTCTCTCACCATTCTTCTCCTTGATGCTATTTCGCTTTGGGCCAAAACACAGTACTTGTTTTTGTGTTTTTTGTTTTGTGCTACAACAGCACATTACACCACAAATGATTTGGGGGAATGACGGAAAATTAAGACCCCGTCCCATCATAAACCAACTCAAAAATCGCAATTAAAAGAACTGTTGGGAAATATAGCCACGGCTTATGAACGAAAGCACACAAGGTTTTGTCAGAAGTCTACCATTTTGTATCACTTTCCCATGGAGTCTATCTGCCTTTATAGATACACCAGTGTCTAGTTTAAGTTGTACAGGAAACCCTAGTTTTTCTTTTGTTTCTGTTTTGTTTCTCTTCTTTTTTTATTTTGTGATCGTTTCTCAAACGAACTCTTCATGCAGTGCAGTCTTTTCCAGTGTCAAAAAAGCATGTGCCCAACTGCCTTTTCCTACTGGATCCCTGGACAGATGTGATAAGACCATTCTCAGAAGCAAGTGAGCAGCAGCAAAAAATCGCCACTCTCTTATTGAGTTCTGGTCCATCTGGTTAGCTTCGTTAGCTCCTAAAGCCCTCATCGTTTTGATGTTTGAAGAGGCAATCGAGTGTACACCAACCAGGCACGCAGAAGCACTTTTTCTGGGAACAGGTCAACCAAATAAAAAGGGAAAAGCAAGCCGATGTTTCTATCTGTGACTTGACAAAGATTTGCTTTATTGTGCTTCCAGGTCAAAGCCTTGTTGAAAGATTATAGGAAACCATTTGAAGGCATGCTGTGCGCATACTTTGCCTACCCATGATTGCATTGCTAAGATTAAACTAGGTTCAGAATGTTTTGTGATAAAAACATACAGACCAGACGAAATAATTTCTCTTCATATGCACCACACATCGTCACAGAGAAGCTAATCCCTGCTCAAATCGATTATTCCAGGCTAATCCGTGTTAAAACAGTTCATCATCAAATATTGATCCACACAGGTTGCCATCTTCCGGGCAGTACAACCTCGCATAAAACCCCTCTTTTTAAGTTATGTGTTTGTGTGTTTAATCTCAGCTTTCGTCGCAAAACGCAACACGATGTTTGGATAGGGCTACTTTCACGGTTGTGTTGCTGCTGCTTGTTTGTTTCTTTTTTTTTTTTTCTTTTTTTTGCTCCTTTTGGTTCACTAAATTCCACCATTCAATTCCAATCACGGCTAGCACACGAAAGGAAGGGAAGGAATAAAATGTTGGCCAATAATAATGGATGCTACACAACTACATCCCATTAGGATCAGTTTCACCCGACCGTATCATAGCCACAGTTCCGAGGTTCGAAACAAACCCGAGACGGATTGGATGGGCATTGCAAAGAAAGGGGGGGGGGGGAGATCGAAGTCGAACCCTGACGGTATCCACCGTGTACACGCCACACAACACGCCAATCGCTGAGCAAGATTGAGTAGACGCGGCAATAGACAGGCCGGGCAAATGGTAACGAACATACTAACGAATGTGTTTTTTTCCCACACGCACACACATGTGGAGCGTTTTTCTTATTTCCATTGAACGGTACCACACAGCAGGTTGTTCTTTTTTGCTTCTTTTTATTCGCATTTGTGGACGTGAACGGGTTTGAAATAGGAAAATATTTCCCGATGGCGGAAAAAATGGCCCAAGAAGCAAAGGCTTACCTTGCACCCTTCGCGTCGTCCCACACCCGAGCAATGGAAAATGAACCTATGCCGACACACACACACACACACACAGCACTGGGAAATCTATTATCATCTGATTTGGGGTGCTTCAGGGCGACAACACACAGCCCAAAAAAAGGAAGAAAAAAAAACAGCTTCCCGATGGCTTCTTAGGCGTGGGAAACTCTCCTTGTACCTTCAATCCACCACAGACGACACAACGCGTACGTGTGTGTGTATGTTTGTGTCACGAAAGCTGATTTCTGCCCATCGCTTCCCAAAGTGGGAGGATACATGCAAGGGCGCACACGTCTGACTTTAACGTTCCTTTACGGGGGTGGCGGCGGGCACGTCTTTCGTTCCGCTTGTTGGAGAAAGAATACTATGGAGCGCGAATGTATGTACGTGTGTGTGTGTGTCAAGCTATGGGCGAAGAACATAAAAGCGTACAGAAGCTTCCCGCCCTGCACAATACCTTATTACGCGGTGTAATAAACTTCCGCTTGCTCGGCTCGCATAAAGGATCGGCTTGCAAAAAGGGAATCTTAATCATCTTTACCGTCGACACAATTTTCCAATCCAGTAGACACGGGCCACCACAAAGGGGGTACCGTTTTGTGCAGCGATGAGTCGGCGGGAACTGCACTGATCGTTTGGTTGCTTTGATTGCGACTTTACTTGCTGCCGGCAGCTTAGCTGTCATTGTCGACCGATTTCGTTGTTTACCCGCGTGCGTTAATGAGCGTGCAGAAGCTTATTTTTATACGACCGAGGGCCTGGGGTGTGTTGGGGGAGCAATAATGATCTCAAAAGCTTAGCACTAACCCTAGACGGGTTGGATGGACGGTTCGGCTTGATTTGTGGCGTGCAGCACCATCGTTCTTGGGTGGTAAATGAGGAGAGCGTTTTTTATGGCTTTATAACGGTCAGCGTAATCGATTGGTTTGCCGCTGGCCCTTGAACGGTTATTGCTGCAGCTGAACGACCACAGCCCCCATTAAACGGACAATTTAAACTCGAAATCAAGCGTACAGTTGCTGATTGGCTGAGAGGTTAATTAACACAGCAATCAGTGAGTGAGTGGTTATGGCTGTGAGCTTGTAGGTGTTTAAAAATATACTCAAAGTGATCAGAAAAGTTTTTTAATCTAATAGGAAAAAAGCCGTTTTTGTAATGCATTATTCTGCTTTTTTACAAATATAAAGTAACAAATTCGAGCTTATCTTTAGAAGAAAAAAAACATTGTTTTTTTCTAGCCAAAGAAAACGATTGTTCGTGTCGACATTTTCCGGGAATGAAACGCACAATTGAACATGTCAAGCATTGCCCTTGCTGAGCCTAACGTTATCTTTCTTCGGAAACCATTATCATTTTCCCCGTAAGCTGTACAATCAGGAATTCTTTGATAGACCTTTGGCATTCACGTGTACCGGATTGCCGTACGAGTGAGTTGTTGATCCGTAAAAATGTGTAAAAACGTGTTTTATTTTACTTACAAATTGAAAGACGCACAAATTTCTGCGAAGCTGGGATTTTCGAGATTTGTATCCGGAAGCAGCAGGTAAACAAGGTTAGTTTAATTTGAGGTTTGCCGTAAAAAGTAAATTGCGCGATAAATTATTACACATTCAATTGTCTGATTAGATCCATGTGGAGTAGTGATGTTTGGCTCGACTTTTCGATATAAATTTGCATTTTTTTCGTTACATTAAACTGAAAGAACCCACTTCAAGAATGTGAAATATAATTTCAGATCTATATCCTCATCCTTTCCTTTGTTTCTTTTCCATTCATGTTCGAAATTGATATGTCGCAGGGAATATATGTTGAGAAAAACACAACAGCTGACAAATAAAAACAGGATTGATAAAAAATGAAAATAAATTATTAGAAAATGTTCAAATCATCATAAACAAATTTTCACTTTTGTTTCACTAAATCATTGCATAAACAAAGGGGCCCTTTCCGTTTTAAGTTCTTAGGCTGAAATTTCAGTCTGTCAGCTGTTTTCATTGTATAGCAGTTTTCGAGCAGCTATCTAAGTGGGTATAATATGCAGGTGGACTTTTCCCAAGGTTTATGAATTTAGAAGGCTGATTTTTATCGCTTCTCTTTCTGAATGAAGATTTTAAGAGTGTTTTCACCATCCTGCAAAGGTTTTCTCCCATCTTGTCGAAAAGTTAAATTCAAATTTTGTTATAAAAAATATGCTATGAGACCACCTGGACTACATACACTTTGATTCTGGATTCAATCACCTTGGGATAAATGTAAACAACACCGTATTTTGCCATTATTTCGAGCAGGTACTCGAATCTAGTTCTAGCTTTGAATCTAATTTTCAGCCTCCAACTGTCAAACTCCATACAAAAAACTGACTAGAATCGTGAAGGGGCCCAAAGTCAGCCAACTATAGTCAAACTTATATATTTGGGACGTTTTGGATGAACCACAGAATTTTGTTATCTTTCACGGTAAGAAATAGGCAAAACCAGTAAAAGCATCAGGCTTAAATTACTATAGGTGAAATCTTGTTCTGAACCCTTCAATTCCTGCAAAAGTTTTCGCTCTACTTGAAGGTTGACAGTAAGAAAATAATAGTGCACCGCCAAAAAAGCATTATTTCAATCCTGCTTGGTAGGGAATTCGTTTCATGATGTGTGACCTCTTACATCATTAAATGGAGACTGCGCTGAGACATGAATGAAGCCAATCCGCACAAAGTCTCTACAAAAGTAAACAATAATAAAACATGAAAAAGATGTTTACTATGAATAATGTACAACAAATACATTAATATCAATGATTGATTAAGCGCCGCATTATCATGGCTGATAAAACATTCAAAAAGCAATCGGTAGGATCAATCTACGACAATAAAGCTTCAGTGTGGAGAAGACACTGGCGAAAAAAAAAGACTCCCCCCGTTGAGCACCATCATCAATCAAGCGCATATACTAGCAGTTCCAGCGATTCGCTGCCTCGCTGCCATCAACTAGACATTGTTTTGACGGATCATAATTGTTCCACTTATCGCCCAAAGTTATGCGGCGAACGGCCGCACGTAGATGAGCCGAACGTGCCAGCAACAATTGAACGGAAAACTTTGCTCAGTGCACATCAACAGTGAGCCTTTTCCATCACCCCCCGCCCGTGAGTAATATTATGCATGCTTTTATGCTTGAGTTTACCTTGGTGAGTTCGTTCGAGAGTTGGGGAAAAAAACTCTCCCAGTACAAATCTCGCTTCGGCTCCAAGCCATACTTCATTTCATAGTACAAATGATGCCTGTTTTTGAAACTGTTTCCCGCACTGTCGAGAGCATTATCTACTATTTACCCTGTCGACGCCTCGCAATGTGCTGTACAAGCAACTCCATGTGGATTATTATTAGTAGAGCAAACGTACAAAACTCAATTAAAATTCAAAATAAGAGCACAGCGCCTCCAGGCGCTAACGGTGCGACCGCTATATCGACGCCGGGGAGTTGCCATTGCAGCAGTGTTTTCTGTGGATGGATTTTTAAGGCCAAAAGCAAAGTTTAACTTTTTTTCTCCTTTTCTATCACGATTCTTTCGCACAGCTTTGGCTTGGGGAATGTTTTATTGGGTTGAGGTAAAGGCAACTTTTGCTTAATAATGTTACTAACTGCTCATTGGCGAACGGGCGTTCAAAATGCTAAACGTGAAACCAGCAAAGCTTAAGCCTTAACGCGCTTTGCATTTTGAGTGTTTTTGAGAGAAACGTTAAGTTACATTGGTGCTTGCGTATGAAATTTAATTTTGAAACTTTGCGAACCACAGCGTCTATTGATAAACCTTAAGTTTTAACAAGTTTTAAGAATTTTGTAAAGATTCTTGGAATACATAATTGTGCTTGATTTGGAATTAAATCTGACTTCGTTTCCTTGTGTTTCCTGTTTTCCATTTGAAGCTCAAAGAAAAAAAAAAACTCCAGATCATTTTCCTCAGAATTTCATTCATAAATGTTTCCATTCGCGTGGCGTGGCTCAGCAGCATGGCAGGCTTTTAATTATGATTTTAATTACTTCACCACGCGCCGTACCGTACGTACCCGTGTGGTGCTTTAGCAGGTGTCGCGCAACGTTCCTTAGAAAAATATTATAACGAGAGTTTTCACCCATGTATATGGGGCTAGGGCCGATCTGTCTGTTGACTAGGTTTGTGCTATGTGGCTCATTTTTTGCACACGTTACTATGAAAACATTTCCTTCTAAGGCTGAGGTTATGTAAACTAGGCCTCTCAGTATTGAGAGCATTTGTTCATTAAAATTAAGAAATGTAAAATACAAACGCGTTGCTCCTGATACTCATCTCGTTACTAATGGTTGCATAACGTTTTATAACACCAAACATCATTAAATCAAACATAATCAATACTTCCAAGTCTCAGCAATGCTGGCACGTTCGCGTGAATGAATTTTAAAGTAGATGGGGAATTATGCTTTTCTTATTCTTTCACGCACAAACAGCAAGGATTAGAAATATAATTGTTGTTGAAAGAATTGTTACAAAGAGAGCCAAAGCTAACCTCGTCTGCGCGTACTACGTCAAACTTTTCGTTCGTTCACGAGCTTCTCATCTGATTACACACACCACCGAAAGGGCATTTGTATGATTTCTTCCTTTGGTGTGTGTTTTCGCAAAGTTTCGCAAAGGAGGCAAAGCAGATTGGAAATTTAATTCAATAATAAGGATTAGGATTGGGGGTGAATGGGCGTACAAGTCGCAAAGTGTTTAAACCAGTATCATTTCAAGTTCCATTTTGAGCTCCACAAACGGAAATTAAACAAGACGATTAAAGCCATTTTAAAACTGATTAAAATTGATGCTTACAAATGAAATGCGCACAGCATTAGCGCTTGCGTCACGTAATGCTAGGTTAAAGAATGCCAACAACAGCACGGAAGCTTTTGCTTCAGCAGATGGCGGCTGGTGCTTCGTTGTTTCGCAAGCGCAAAAATTGCAAAGCGATAAACAACTTGGCAACTTTTCTTGCACCAGTTGACCTTCCGAGCCGGAGCCCATTATCCTGTCAACTGGAGGCGTTGATGCACATGGAAGTATCCACAACTGTTCGCTTGCACACGCAAGCAAAAACAGTCCATTGGTACGGATGGGCAAGGAAAAATCTGCTGCTTCATCACGCGCCTTTCATTGCTGTTGCTGTCCCACCGTCGAATGGTGCATAATTCATGCTATTGTGTTGATGCTTTTCGTTTCTAGTTTACTGCTTTCCATTCATCCTTATTTAGCTGTGCTGTTTCAAAGTTTGCTATCGCTGGCTGCAGTACTTTCCTCCATCTCGTTCATTCTCTTTCTGTCTCTTTGACGAAAAGAAAACCAAAGTAATTGCTTGAAAAAACGCAGCACCCGTCACATCCTTAAAGCCACTAACTACGTGAGGCAATTACGGCGAATGCTTTGCGAAACCTCTGAAACGAGTGCATCTTCATTTGTCCATGCTTTTCCCCCCAACTGCAATGTAGCAGCGAGCATCGGAAATGGACAGGTTATTCGCAGTAAAACAACGCAAATAAGCTATCTTCTGCCACTGTCTTCCTCGAACAAAAAAACAAAAGAGCCAACGGTTGGTTCGTTGCAATTTTCCTTCTCCATTTTCAATACCAACACGGCTACTGTTGGGGTGGCCTTCACAGGAATAAAAGATGCAATACTGAATCCCCGAGTTCTCTCGTTTTACGTAACCGTACGGTAGAAACGGACCGGACTAAAATGGTAATAGTACCGGTTATAACCGACCGGTTAGTTTTGCACATTGAATTTACATACGATCCACCTGGAATCGTTGTGTTTACGTGAGCAAAGGGATTGCTTCTAATTCTTTATGTCCTTCGTTTTCTGTCCCAAAGCACCATCGTTAGCCATTATCATTTCTGTTACGGGATCTGGTTTTTCGGAAGCAAAGGTAGAGCGCAGTCGAGCGGGTTAATGTATGCTGAATTTGGTTGTAAATTGAAATTATCAATTTATGTAAATAACTTTGTTTTAGATGAGGAAGAAAACGTTGTTTGGATGATAGTGTAGAGCAAATATCATGTTGTGGACTTAAAGTCATATAAGTCCTCTCTTTATAGTTTTGAATTGTTTTTTTAAGTTCTTTGATTAAATGGATCACAACATACTACAGACAGTTTGAAGAGAAAAAAAATGCAACTTTGAATATGTCATTTGAAATTAGTCACACAAACTTTATATACAGTATGACAGTATAGAATACAATAAACCTTAACTCTCGTTGAAATTGGAATTCTTTAAACAAAAACCTAATGCATTTTGATACTACAAATTCATTCTTAAGTGCACAAAACAAGCGTTAGCTTATTTAAATAATTTTTTGCAAAATGTGTGCTCAATTAATAATAATTTTCTACTTTAAAATTACATTGTGAAGGATGTCATTTTACTATAAGATCTAACAACACGCCCGTCATCGATTCAAATCTCCAAAATACCTGTTAGCGCCTAGATGTATGCTGAAAGGTAATAGCATACAAGTAGCCATAATTTAGTCCATAACGATAAGAGTTAGTTAGTGTTAGTGAGAACGCGTACGTCTATTGAAATGATGAAATAAATGTTAGAGTCTAAGTTGAACCACCGTACAGAACACTTCGGTTTTTTGATTGAGCTATTGAACATTTGGTCCTTCGAACAAAAAGGGAAAAACGAGTTGTAAAAATCGCAATAGAATTCGGGACATTTAGATTCTCATCACAAGATCGCTGCGATTGTATCGTTTTTTTTTTGCTTGTGCTGTATCCACGAGATTGTTTGTGAGTGGAAGAGTGTAGGTGTACGATTTGCCGGTGCATGCCTTTATGTGCGTGTTTTTTTACGTGAGTGCACATGAAGTGGCATAGAGTTTTGTGACTATTATTCCACTTTTTCGGGAGTCGGCGGCTTAGAGTGCAGAACTTTAGCAATCGTGCTAGCGATTTGTGCGTGTGCGTTAGTTCGGCCATAGCGTGGGTCCGAGTTACAGAGGTGCGCCTAACTATAGGTGACGTAAAAATTTTTTTTTTGTTGGTTGCTAGAAAACTACACACATTTGTGTTGGACCTGCTCCTGAGTTGGGATGAGAAGTGTATTTCGGCCAATTCGCGGGTCCGAATGCTAGGAGTGGTAAAATCGTGTGAAAATTAGAACAAGTTTAGCGTCGGAAAGATCGTTGCTAGGACAATCAGTTTGCGGTTAGTGTGTTTCGGCCATCGTGACCGAGTTGGCGTCAGTGTTCGCCATCGCAATTTGAGGAGTGTCGTTGAACTTTAAAATGCCGAAAGCATCGAAAGAAGCAGAAAAAATGGTGCCGTGGATAAGAATTTACCAAGATCGATTGGCAGGCCTAAATCAAGTTGAAGAATTTATGGATAATTACGTGGATGCACAACGTTGTGAATTAAGTAGTCAGCTTTTGTCCTTGGAAGAGGCAAAAAAGACTTATGAAAGCGTGCGGGAAAAGTTGTTATTGGAGTATGATGAGTGTGATGAGGTACAGTTAAGAAGTGAGAGGAAGGAGTTTCAAAGAAAGTATCACAAAGTGAAGGGTTTTTTGTTAGAAAAACAAGGACGAGATGAAAGTGTACGACCGATCGCGAACAGTACTATGACGAACACAATGTTTTCGAGTTCACAAGTGCGTTTACCGAAAATAGAGCTTCCTACGTTTAGTGGTGATAGTACGCAATGGATGAGTTTTAAGGATCGTTTCGAATCGATGGTGCACGAGGTAGTGGAGTTGTCTGAAGTTATGAAGCTGCAATATTTACTGGCGTCGTTGAGAGGAGATGTAGCTCGACAATTTGAACATGTTCAACTTGTGGGGGAGAACTATTCGAGTACATGGAAGGCGCTTTTGAAGCGGTTCGATGATGAAAAGAAGCTGAAGCGCGAGTACTTTAAGGCGCTCATGGATCTTCAACCAATGGCAGCAGCAACACCCGAAGAGTTGACTCGAATCGTTAATGAATCTCGACGGTTGGTGCGGGGAATGGAACGACTAAAGGAGCCAGTATCAAAATGGGCTACACCTTTAACAAGTCTGGTAAGATGCAAAATTCATCAGGATACGTTAATGGCATACGAAATCTTTGCAGCTGACACTGAAGACAATTTTGATGACCTGATGGAATTCTGTGAAAAGAGGATAAAGATTTTGAACAACACCGTTACCGATGGGACAAACAGAATATCTACAAAAGCAGCTAATGATCCCATTTCAAGTCGTGCAGAGAACAACGGGCAGAGAAAGAAGGGAACGAAACCGAACGCAACTTTAGTATGTGCGAGCCAAGCACACAAAGCCGTTACAAAATGTTGCATTGTATGCCAGGGTGATCATCCAGTAGCAAGGTGTCCATCATTTGAGCGGCTCTCAGGAATAGAACGCCAGGAAGTAGTCAAAAAGAATGCACTATGCTTCAATTGCTTGACTAAAAATCATCGATCTATTTTCTGCCATTCATCAACAAGATGTGAGAAGTGCAAGGGACGTCATCATATGTTATTATGTAATCGTATTGCCTTTCCAACCCCACCAAGTCGAGAAGAAACTATAAACGCTACAACGCATGTAAAAGCTGCCAAGGAGCAGATGGTCTGGTTGTCGACAGCACGAGTTTTAGTGTGCAATGAACATGGCGAGGAGATGATTGCTAGAGCATTATTAGATCAAGGTTCCCAGTCAAATTTTATCAGTGAGCAATTAGTGCAGCAGTTGAGACTGAGAAAACGACGACTTGCAAGACCATTATCGGGAATCGCAGCGGTAGAAGTAAGGGCTGTATCCGTTGTGACAGCAATCGTCAAGTCACGTGTAGCTGAGTTTGCCGCAACGCTTGATTGTTTGGTACTACCAAAGGTGACATCGGATTTTCCTTTTCGCACGAAAAACACGGAAAGATGGAATATGCCGGTAGGAGTGACTTTAGCAGATCCAGCATTTTTCCGTAGTGATAAGATTGATATGCTGATTGGAGGAGAGCTGTTTGCTGAGCTGTTACAACAAGGGCAGTTACGTATTGCCCCACATTTGCCTAAGTTATTGGAGACTAGCTTTGGTTGGATAGTCAGCGGTAAAGAAGAGAATCAGCATGATACCAGCATGAGCAACCAGATGGCATGTTCCTGCATCAATGAAGAAGAAGACTTGAGCAGCTTGTTGGAGAAACTGGTGAGTTTGGAAGCTATACCTGAAGATCGAATTCTTTCCAGCGATGACCAGGAATGCGAGAGATGGTACCAAGAATCTACCAAACGAACAGAAGAGGGAAGATACATCGTTCAGCTTCCAAAGGTCAGTAATTTTATGCACAAGCTGGGAGATTCACGACCAGTAGCTGAGAAACGGTTTACTGCGTTGGAACGTCGTATGAGGAATGATGCGAAGTTGAGCGAAGCATATAAAAGGTTCATGTCTGAGTATTTAGAGTTAGGACATATGAGCAAGGTTTGCATGTATGACGAAGACGAGTTAAAGGAAAATACACCATGTTTTTATCTTCCACATCATGCTGTGTGGAAAGCAGATAGTACTACAACTAAATGCCGAGTGGTGTTTGATGCATCTTGTAAATGCAGGACAGGTCACAGCTTAAATGATCTCCTGTTAGCAGGACCTAGGTTGCAAGAGGACATAGAGCCAATATTACTGCGTTTCAGAATGAAAGCAGTCGCAATGGTTGCAGACATTGAGAAGATGTATAGACAAGTCCTAGTGTCGGAGAGTGACAGAAATCTTCAGCGAATCTTATGGAGGGAAGATAGCAGTCATCCAATTGCCGTTTATCAACTAAACACGGTTACATATGGAACTACATGCGCTCCATACTTGGCAATACGCACATTAAGGAAAATATTTGAAGACCATGAGAATGAATTTCCAATGGCGAAGACATGGTATGATGACTTTTATGTCGACGATTTGCTCTCAGGAGCAGAAACAGAGGCAGAAGCGATACACATTCGTGATCAAGTGATAGAAATGATGGATCGAGCAGGATTCAAGTTGAGAAAGTGGGCATCCAATCGTGCATCAGCTTTAGACGGATTACCCAATGAAGAGTAGGCTCAACCTGAACAGAAGGAGAGGAGTCTCGATACGAAACCCATAAGCACGTTAGGTTTAACTTGGGACCCAAAGACAGATCGATTGAGGGTACGAGTTCCCTGCGTAGATGTATCGAAGCCACCGACAAAAAGTCAAGTGATGGGAAGTATTGCCAAGATATACGATCCATTAGGTTTTGTGGACCCTATAAAGATGGTGGCAAAACTTTTTATGCAACGGTTGTGGACGTTGAAGGAGGCAGACGGATCAATGTGGCCATGGGACAAGGAGTTACCAGAAGTATTGCAGAAGCAATGGGCAACGTTTTGCAGCCACTTGGGAGAGTTGAATAACGTAAGTGTTCCACGATTTTCCAATCCTACGATGAGCGACGATTTACAATACCACATTTTCTGTGATGCGTCGGAGAAAGGATATGGGGCATGTGCGTATTTGAGGTGCAAGACAGAAGAAGTATGTGTGGCTAATCTGCTTGTATCTAAGTCCAAGGTGGCACCTCTCGCGAAACGACTTACAATTGCAAGACTGGAGCTTTGTGCAGCATTGTTGGCGAGCAACTTATACAATTTTATTAGAAAAGCAAGATTGCCGGAAGCACCATGCTATCTGTGGACGGATTCGATGACCACATGGTATTGGATCACCTCACCTCATCAAGGTTGGAAAACGTTTGTGGCAAATAGGACGGCCAAAATCCAATCTCTTACTAATGGATGCCAGTGGAGGCATGTCCCAGGCATTGAAAATCCCGCAGACTTGGTATCGAGAGGATGTCAGCCAGCAGCCTTAGTGAAGTGCCAGCTATGGTGGTCGGGGCCATCGTGGTTAGTAAAAAATGAAGATGAGTGGCCAAGATCAGCATTTACTAAACCAGCAGAGGCGACAGGAGAAGAGAAGACAACAGCTGCATTGGTGTCAACCGAAGTTCAGAGTGGTTGGGATGAACTCTTTTCTAAATATTCTACATACAGTAAACTTCGTCGAGTTGTTGGATACTGTGTACGGTTTTTAGACAACGTAAGGAGAGGCTCCAAAACGAAGAAGAGAGGGCTTGTGATTGAACGTCTCACTAGCGAGGAAATACAAAGGTCAGAAAAGATGCTGTGTAGAATGGCACAAATGGATGGATTTGCCCAAGAGATGAAGGAGTTGAAGGCCGGAAGGGGAGTGGCCCGTTCCTCAGCAGTACGAGTATGTGATCCATGGATTGATGAGGAAGGTCTGATGCGCGTGAATGGCAGACTACGGCATGCGGAAACAAGCCATTCAATGAAGTACCCGATAATCATTCCGAAAGGACATATGTTGGCGAAATTGCTGGCATACTATTGCCACATAAAGTATCATCATGCAGGCCCACAAATGATGCTATCAACATTGCGTCAGGAATTTTGGATCATTGGTGCAAGGTCAGTGGTCAAGACGATTTATAATCGGTGCATTAGATGTTTTAGGTGCAACCCGAAATCTACTGAACAACCGATGGGAGATTTGCCGAAATGTAGAGTTTCCCAAGCAAAGCCGTTTGCAGTGTCTGGTGTCGACTTTTGTGGTCCAGTTTTCTTGAAGGGGAGCCATCGGCGAGCAGCTCCAGTGAAGGCGTTTATTGCAGTGTTTGTGTGTTTTGTTACACGCGCAGTGCACCTGGAATTGGTTTCCGACCTAAGCACACCAGCGTTTCTGGCAGCATTACGGAGATTTATCGCTAGAAGAGGAACTGTAACGGAAATTCATTCTGACAATGGTACCAACTTCAAGGGAGCAGCGAATGAGTTGATCAAGTTGTATGAGCTCTTCAACTCTACTGATCATCAGCAAAGTATTTGGACCTGGACAGCTGAACAGCAGATCAGATGGAAGTTTATCCCGCCTCGCGCGCCACACTTTGGAGGCTTATGGGAAGCAGCAGTGAAATCAATGAAGCGTCATTTACTGCGTGTGTTGGGCACATCATCGGTGTCACACGAAGACATGGTGACACTATTGGCCGAGATTGAGTCTTGTTTGAATTCCCGTCCGATTTCACCATTGTCGGACAGTCCAAATTATTATGAAGTACTAACACCAGGTCATTTTCTCACAGGTTCAAATATGCAACATTTAGCGGAAGTAGACGTAAAAAATATCCCCGAGAACCGCTTGAACCATTGGAGACACGTTCAACATCGACTACAGCATTTTTGGAAGCGTTGGCATGTGGAATATCTTCAACAGCTGCAGACTAGATCCAAATGGAGAGGCCCAGTACGACTGATCTGTCCTGGAATGATGGTAATCGTACGAGAAGATAATGTGCCACCGCTAAAATGGCCATTAGCGAGAATAATCGATGTACACCCAGGACCAGACGGCACCGTAAGAGTAGTCACGTTACGTACACCACAAGCAAAAGAACTAAAGAGGCCAGTTAGTAGAGTTTGCGTACTACCATTGGAAGACAATGAACTTTATACGATGAAAGGAAACACATGAACTGAGGCGAAAATCTCGTGTGACAGTTTTTTTTGGTTAGTTTTTTGTCGAGCTAAGTTTTTTTTTTTTTGCTTATAATCTACGAAAGTGAGGAGTATAATCTATTATAAAATATCATCTATTGTATTATATGAAGTATTATGAATTATGAAGCATGTTGCATGAAATCGAATGTGGCTCATAAATAGCACAGTATTGATCATAGAAGTGAAGTACTTAAGGGATTGAATTATGTTGACGTGAATTGTAAAATTTTCAATTTTGGTGGTCGGGAAATGTTAGCGCCTAGATGTATGCTGAAAGGTAATAGCATACAAGTAGCCATAATTTAGTCCATAACGATAAGAGTTAGTTAGTGTTAGTGAGAACGCGTACGTCTATTGAAATGATGAAATAAATGTTAGAGTCTAAGTTGAACCACCGTACAGAACACTTCGGTTTTTTGATTGAGCTATTGAACAATACCGGACATTCCACACGTAGAATCGACTATGCTGTAAAATAATTAACACGTAAACGGTCGCACAATACGAATACTATTCAGCGATTCGGTGCGCGACATGTCAGGTTGATGACGATCACAAATGACATTAAACTCACGGCACATACGAATAACCATCCGAGAAGCCAATAGCGATCTAGCTCGGAGCGATCTCGGCGGGACATACATGTTGAGCTTCGAAAGAAGCGCGGACGAGTCGATCCGATTGTCAAGAAGTCCCGCGACAAACAGCCTCTGAGCGTTGCAGTTCCGTTGCTTCAATGTCTCGCGTCCCTCATAGTCCAGTTGGGCACTCCAGGAGCGCAAAGCGAACCGCGTGAATTTGCGCTGGATCGACTCTAAACGAGCTAGGGGGGCGAGCAGCTGTAGGCCACCATACTACCCAAGCGTATTCTAGCACTGGCCGCACCAAAGCGCAGTATAGCGTCTTGATGCAGACCGGGTCAGTGATGTCTCGTGCTATTTGTTTTAGTAAGCCGATCAATTGGTTACCCTTAGTGACAACGTGCTTTAGCTGGTCGTGGAAGCTCAACTTTTCGTCAAGGAGCACTCCTAGATCCGTGACACAGCTTTTGCCCCCAATGGTAGATCCATTTAACGCATAGTTATACACTAAGGGGCATCGCTTTCTCGCAAACGTAACACAAAACACACTTCTCGACGCACAATTCAAGACCATTCAAAGAGCACCATGACTGGAAGGCACTTAGAGTGGCTTGAAGGCGGAGTTGGTCAGACCGGTCACGGATGGGCAGGAACAGCTTCGCGTCGTCCGCATACAGTAGGTGGCTGTCAGGAGGGAGCAACCGTTTTACGTCATTCAGGAAAATGACAAACAGCAGCCGTCCAAGGTAGCTCCCCTGCGGCACTCCCGAAAAAGCATCGATATGGCGCGACGTATGGGGTCCTTCATTAGATGTTATCCTAGACAACTTGTTTAAGCACTAGTCATTAAAACAAAAACCTTAAATGTGACGAACTCCAAAGTTCTTAAAGCGCCATTGATATTACAGCAATAGACATCTGCTAGTTACTGCAACCTGCTGAGACTTCCGGAACTACCTTTAGAAAACAAATTTGGAAACATTTCATGTGGAGT
This sequence comes from Anopheles coluzzii, assembly GCF_943734685.1. Taxonomy (NCBI): domain Eukaryota; kingdom Metazoa; phylum Arthropoda; class Insecta; order Diptera; family Culicidae; genus Anopheles; species Anopheles coluzzii. The sequence goes on from NC_064671.1 coordinate 74,756,288, forward strand.
CGAGACTCCTCTGCCTGCTTTATTCTCCAGTAGTTTCAGATATTTGCCACATTTCGATTCACTCATTGTATTGCGTATGGGAAGGACTTGACACGTATAAAATTAAAACTCAATATCTCATTGTATCGGACAGTACCCGTCCTTATATACCCTTCACCAATGAACTAATGCTAATAGAGCTGTTATTGTCACTTAACCCTGAAGTCACACTAATTCTTCAGTCATCTGTGCACGCCCTGTGTTTGGCGGGTTAAACCCCTTTGCGTAAGAATTTATTTATTTTTAGGAATCCACAGTTCCGCAAACGAACCCCAGGCTTTAAGAACGTCACTGGCCCAATGGACCAAACGCGACCGGGGTCACACAAAACGAAGAGCGGGTAGTACGCAAACAACAAACAGAACCTTCTTTCCGCCTCACGAAATGGCGTTTACTTTGCAGCGGGATATTAGTGAAATCCTTTCAAAGTCCAACCTTTTCCCCATTTTCCCTGGCAGCCAGGCGACAAAGAAAGGCACTAAAATGTTTTCATACATTCAACTTTACGGACGAGAAAGCACTTGGATTGTACCGTTCTTTACGTGTTTCGTGTTATTTTTTTGTTGTTCGTTAAAAAGTCCCAACGATCCTTGCTCCACCAGCAAACAGAGTGGACAGCTTAAGTCGGGGTGTGAGTGTGCATACGGCAGGCAGAGTCTGCCGTAGTGGATTTATCGTTCCTATCGGCGCGCTCGGGATCCGATGAAAACGCTGGCTGTGGGCATTAGACGAAGAAACACATTAACAAAGCGAGTTGAATGCACATTACTCATTCATCCGTGAAAGAGAGTAAGAGAGAGAGAGAGAGAAAGCAAGAAGGTCCCAGAGCCGACGGTGACGATTTGAGCGCAACCCTAAACAGCTTAAAGGGGACGACGACGCTAAGGATTACGTAGTTTCTTGGGATAGGGTTCGAGAGACCAGCAGTTCTGGGGAGGGCCGATATGGTTCGATTCCACCGCTCCCAGGTAAGAGATGTTTGTTTTCTTAAATACACTCCCGGGCTCACACGTCGGCGTAGGTGTAAGGGTAGGTGGCAAGGTGCCGTTTTACGTAACCTTCCCAGAACGGCAAGGCTGCGCTGTGCAAGCGGTTGTTCGCATCGGTGGAGATGAGGTGAGTGTTTACCGTGTTCTTGCCAAACCTCTCGATCCCATTTTTCCCAGGCTTTATCGTAACGGCAGCGTTTCTTTTGAAAAGCTAAAGAGAGACGGCAAACATAACACCCCCTAGGGGTATAAACGTTGGCACAAACGGACCTGTCACTTGTAGCTGATGTGTCGTAAATTGAGTTTTTGATTGGGAAATTCTAGATTGATTTTACAGCTTACGGGTATTGTGTTATTTGTGGTTTACCGTTGGATTTGAGCTTTCCATCGATGGAGCAAGTCATCGATGATTATAATTTTTAAAAGATATTGTACAGATAGCACAATATTTTAGTTTTTATCAATTTCAATGAGGTCATTTTCTTAGAAATATCCAGGACAAAACATAGCCCAACGCTCTAGAACGAGAGCTCTAATTAAATGCCAGCCTATTTAGTCCGAAAGTTCTCCGTAATATAAACAACTACCTTCCTTCCTCGTCAGTTGGGTTTGCGAAAAACAATAGCACACCAGCAGTTTTCCCCAAAATTTCTGAAACGGGATACAGATTCGCTCGAGGGCCTCGAAAAGTAATGCAAACACACAAGCTTGTAGGCTGGAAACTTTCGAGCCCAATTGTGTTCGTACGGCCCGAAGTTGGTAAAGATAAGTATAAAATACGCATTCTAGACAAATATAACCTGACACAGAGTGGGGGGAGCCATTCGCGAATGGTTCTTTTGGTGCCCGTATGCCTGACATGGCAGGGTGCTTACAGCATTCACTGCAAACGTTATGACAGGGCTCACATATCCCCGACACATTCGGATGAGTAGTAGACGCTTGTGCCCTGCAGCAGCCAACAAACACAAAGCCGCAGCATCAAGCACAACACAATGAATATTATGTACGGAGCGATGAGTTGATAAGCGGATGATGTGGCAGGAGATGGATCATGTTTGACTTAATGAAAACAAACATGAAGCGTAAGTTTGCATGGACTTGGTCGTATACTAAGAAAGAGACCAATATATAAGTAAGACACAGCTGCCTTTGTTTTAATCCATACTTTTTAGCCACGGACTAGCTTGGTTTTGAGGTTCAGCTTCCCAGGACAACTGGAAACCTAAACGAACAAAGTTTATCGTACTAACGTTGATATCTTGCAGGAGTGGAAGAAAGACGTTGATAATGGACATAGAGTCACAACACAATCGGACGATAAATCATACTTCCCGATCAGTTTTCTGCTGGTGCACAAATTGCCACTGCCAGCAGAGGTTAGCCGTGCGGGAAAACAGGAGAAAATTCGCATTAAATTGCCATCGGCAAGTCAGCGAAATCAGCGAAACAGTCAAACGAAGAACGAGGATTTTCTTACAAAAAAAAAACAAAAGCTCACAGAAGAGTTTTCTACGTTACTGCCTCTTCGTGTTCTTTCCTGGTGACCATCTTGAAGCAGACATTGATTAGTATGCTAGTCAACCGCACACCAATCGATGAGCTGTCAAACGAGGCGACATTATGCCAAGACACTGTATGCCGAGCAAATCGAAGTGTATCGAACGATAGCTGGAAAACCCGTGGTGATCCAAAGATCTTTGCACGATATGGCTTGCAGGGTGTGCCGAATGGCGAACAGCAGCAAGCAACGAAAGATTATTCCGATCAAGCGATAACGTCGGGCGTTAATCGGTGGATTTGGTTCAGGCCCGAGAGCCTAAGCGAACCGTTTGATGAGCGAAAAAACGCATGTTGAATATTTGATGGACACAGTGGCAAGTTGACCTATTGTTTCGTAGCTTAAATGCTCTTGTGACAGTGACAGTCAATATGCAGAAACATGACCAGACCAGACAGGACCTTGAACTCATGAGATATTGAAGACATGCGATATAAATTGAATTAATAAACAGATGCATCCTGAGATACGATTTTTTAGTTTACAGCTATGATTCTGGCTACATATTATCTATTGGAGTTTAACGACGTTTTAGCTAGATTTCATTCAAAATCCAAATCCATTGGAACAAAAGGTACTAATATACAGGCATTTAAAAGTGCTATAATTTCAATGATCCAAACTTCACAAAAGTAGTTACTAAAATACTAGCAAATGCGAAATTTTAAGCTTCCAAACTTCCTGACATGTATCTGTAGTGTAGCTATTAAGCAATCGAAAGAATCCAATCATCTTTCCAAGCACACAACATAAAATTAAGTACCATTTCTAGAACAGCACTCTGTAGCAGTTCCTTACCTTAACGGGACTTTATCAGGCGTTAGTGAATTATGTATTGAAAGCAGCGCCCACCGCATGCTTGATCTAATTAAACGGAAGGCAATCCTTCATTCTGTTCACACAGGATATTCCTTCGTTCGTTCTTTTCTCGAGCTTGCTTGAAAGCACTCGTGTAAGCACTATTCTCTCCTTTCAAATAGACACAAAGAATTCGAACGATGAATGAGCGTGTGAAGAACCGCTGGGTAACCTTGGGTGCGAGGGCCTTGCCTTAAGCTTTTAATCCTTTTCCCCAACCTAGCCAGGGGCGGAGGATGCGAAACTTTTATATCGCTCACGTTCCCACACCTGTCTGCGGGGACCGAGGTGCACTAATTAATTGCCCGCCAGCACAGTACGCAACCTGGCGTGTGCGAATTAGCGTCACCATTAGCGTAAGACGCAAGACACCAAAAAAACCCCATCCAAACGTGACGGTAAATTACGAACATCGCTGCCGGAACTACGTGTGAAGCGCTTCTTGTCGGGAGCAAATGCGAATGATGCGATTATACTTCGCCCAAGTGATACTTGACGAATTGTGCGCGTGCGGTGGGGGGGCTTATTCAGGTGTGCAACATGCTGTCTGAGTATGGGCGGCAAGAAAGGGATTAATTGGAGCGTCAATTTGGTTGGTTCCTGGTAGAAAAGGTGTACGCAACACCCCACAGAGCTCGCCCATCTAATTGCGTTGGGAAGGAAGTATGAAGAGGCTTAATTGTGGGCTCTTTGCGATTCGTGGCCCGTTTCGTGGAAGGTTTCGTGGACCCTGCATTTGAAAAGGCTTAACTCACACGCTGGAATACGCTGAAGATACAAAAAAACAGGCCAAAATTATGTGACGACGACATCTTTTCTGCTTAGTTTTAGGATTAAATGGGCTTGTCAATGTTTTGTGAGCCGTTTTAAAACTTTCAATTGCTATAACGATGTTACATAAAACAGAATATTGGCCTGTTGTTGTTGTTTATTCCTTAGAAAACATTCCTGGAACAAGACGATGCAAATTTTATTAATCTTTCTCTCATTTGTGCGCTTCATTCAACCCAACGCAAAGCGGGCGCGGATACAGTAGCCGTGCATGTTGGCGGAAAAATGAGCTGTGTGCGAGGACACAATTTCAGCGATGCTTCAGTTTGAATTACGTAGACGCACAAATTGATCCTCCTTGCTTTGTTATTTGCTCATTTTTTTCTTCCTCCTTTCTTAGCTTCATAGAAAAAAGACACCACTTCACAGGGTGCTACTCGAAAATAGAGAAATGAGTAAGTCGTAGCTCGGCTGTACGGGATCGCGGCAATGTTGGGGCAAAGAAACGTGAGCTTCCTTCGTTCGCACGGTTTACACCGGTATCTATTTTCTCTGGAAATAAGAATAATACAACAAAAAACGAGCGCCACCACGCCACTGGGCGAAACCCTCGAGTGGGCACGAAAGACGCAAAGCTGCTTTCATTGAGCAAATATTTCGCCTCCCTGGTACGGCTGGCAACCGGCTAGCGTCTTTCATCATCTTGATGCTTGCCAGCCGCGCTTCAATGTACTACCGCGCTGTGCCGAGAGTAGGTGGCAGCGTAAAAAAGAATAAAAAGAAAAACACAAAAGAGCGAAAGTAAAATTTCCGAATCCGAAATGGATAGCTGCCAGTGTAACAGAAGACATTTTTCCGTTTCGTTCCAGTGAATGTTAAGATCGCGACTAGTCACGAAAATTGAATTCAAAGACGAAGAAGCTTCACCACCGGCAACGGTGCGCGATGTAGAGTATTGCCATGGTTCAAGCGAATCATTCTGCCTTTGATGGCGGTTAGCATTGTTTTGCAAGCGGAGGGATAAGGTGCAGCTTTACCAGGGGTGGACCAGGGATAGGACAAGCTTACACAGCAGCCAGATAAATGGATGCACATTTTCTGTTGTGAACGGTAATAAGGGTGTACCGGGGGGGAAAAAACGGGCGTAGCGCGTGCCTTTCTGGTGAATGTTCTCATGTGTATCTCCCTCGAAGTGAAACGTGTATTCAAAATGAAGCCAATGAAGGTGCACCACCTTGCGTTGGAACCTTTTTTGCAGATGGTACATTTTAACAATTGCCTCAACTAATAATGGAAGATGAAGGTTGTGGGAGCTACGGAGATGTACATGGAGATGTTGGCTCTATGTTTCTAGCATACTAGAATGATGTAAAGATATAGTCAACACTCGAGAGAAAACATTTGTTCTTATTAACAATACGTTGAACTGTACAAAATAAAAACTCTACAGATAATGTTGTGGTAATCGGTTGGATATAACTGATGTGAAAATGGCTGGAAAGCTCTCTTTCTTTGATCTGAATGGAAATCTTTGATAAACCAAGTAATTCTACCTAGTGAGTCAAATATTGTACTATTCGTCAATTAATGAACTCTTAGTATCACACGCTAATGATTTTGAATTTGTAATGTTTACATTCCGACTAGAGCCTCCAATTAAAAATTAGACAAAGAGAAGAATCTTCGTCATTATTGTGCATTGTTTGCTTTAGAGTACTTTGACATCAACATTATATTTTTTGGGGATACTTCAAAAAGGCAGCCCAAGGTTTTCACTTTACTTACTTATCGGAGTCGGCGGGCGGTCCAGTGGTACAGTCGTAAACTCGAACGACTCAATAACATGCCCGTCATTTGTTCAAGCCCAGAATAGACCGTCCCCCCCCGTAGCAAGGATAGACTATCCGGCTACGTGGTGTAAACATTGAATTTAGCTCGCTAGTTATATAAACCTCAGAAGTGGGATATCGAACGAGAAAACAATGGAGCCATCTATTTCGAAGGATAAAATGATGGGTGTTCTTAAAGAAGTCGGCAAGATAGGACTTGTGCGGTATGCTGTAGCTTTGTGCAGAAAATAAAATATAATGTCTTACAGTGGTAATGAATTAAGTCTCGAAAGTCTGTATAGGCCGGCATGTCCGCGTAGGACGTTACGCCAAATAGAAGAAGAACTTGTCGGAGTGACGAGCATTACGAGTTATGCGATGGACTCTGTGATGTAGAATCAAATCCGCCAGATTCCAATTGTTAGCCGTTTCATACGCTTGACCTCGAACGTACCGACCCGTTAAGTCGTTATAGACTGTTTATAATGACAGCGAAGGGTTTGTGTGTGATAGCCCCAAAATAAAATGCTAAGATGGCATGGATGCGTCCATCATTAATTATGGGATTGACAGTCGATAGTACGATGTCCTGAGCAATTTTGGACACTCCTAAGACACTCCTAAGTTTCCCGGATTTTTTTGGTCCAATTGTATTGATATCCAATCGGAAAATACCAATAAATTATGGGAATGAACCAAAAGTCTAAGGGATACGATAAAAAAATCGTGGGAACGTACCAACAAAATATGGGAAGCCACCAAAAATTGACGGGGAACTAACCAATAAATCGTGGAAAACCCTGTAATATGTAACCCTGTAATCCTGTAATGTGGTCGTTTCCCGGAATTTTTTGGTCCAATTGTATTGATATTTGTATTGACAATTGGAAAATACGAATGGGAACGAACTAAAAGTCTATGGGAGCTGACCAATAAATCGTGGGAAACCCTGTATCTAAAGTTTAATTCTGCAGTCAGTCAGTCGTGTAGCAAACACTATTAACAATTCAAAGTTTGAAATAAAAACGTAATGAATAAACGTGTTACAAAGGTAAAGCGATCCTTTTTTCCTATATTTGTTTTAACATTTTCCCACAATAAATCAAACAAAACACAGTAGTTTGACGACACACAGGACACTTTAAGGTCAAAAGCTCGCTCAAGAAGGCATCGGAATGGCTAATATCAACATATCACAAAAATATTAAATTCCTTACTATTCCATCACAGTTCCATCAGTACCGAAAGGAGAGCTCACGTACAATAGAGCTCACAGGATGCCACTTTCCACAAGGATGCCCCCTAGTTTGGCACACAACACAGACCGTAGCTAGGAAATACGTCATTCGAAATCCTCACATTTATCATTCTGCTCGGGCAAACCGGTTCAGTCCTTAGTCACGATGGCTCTAAGTTGTTCACAAAGCATAAACACACCAACCAACAACCACTGTAGACGCCATCTGTACTTCCACACACTTTCGATGAGATGTGTGTGTATGTGTGAGAGAGAGAGAGAGAGAGAGAGAGAGAGAGAGAGAGAGAGAGAGAAACGGAAACCCCAAAGATACACAATAGCAAACACCATAGAATATACAGATGATTTTGTTTTCGCAGCTACAACACCAAACACAACCCGGCCAGTCGATGGCGGGACAAACATTTGGGCTGGGCTGGCGCCGCGGCATATGATACGGCAAATTATACCAGCGCAGGGAAATAACTGCTCCATTCGTTTGAGCCTCGCGTATCGTCTCGTCCTGGTAACTTTTTTGCTGTTGCTGTTGTATCCCTCATGAAGTCCAGTGCCGAGGACGGCGGACTGCGATGTTTTCATTGCGAATAAAGAATGGTAATAAAATCGCAATAAATGGGTTACGATTTATGTTTCTGCTTGATACCGGCGTATGCTTATGTTTTTCCCCTTTAGTGCACAAAGTACTGAGTGAGCAAAAGAGTTTTCGATTCACAGCTATTCGATATTCGGAGCAGTCAGTAGAGCGAAGGGAATTTTATTTGCATGAGGTTGAATGTGTAACTTTTGCTGGGTGTAGAACAAGTTTAAAGATTATAAAATATTTCAACAATGACCTGTTATTTCGCTCTCTAAAGATTAATGCTCTTACGGTAACAATATGAAATATATATGTACCAGTAAGCAAACATTCTGTTTATAATACCGATGTAACGAAGCATTGATCATAAATTTGAATGAAAACAAGAAATTATTCATTCCGATTTCCTCGGTGCGGAATGGTCGTTATTAATCAATGCAATTAAAACAGCTTACCATCTCACAATGTGTCACCCGAGCCGAATGCAACATTTTCATCCAATCAGTACCGCTCGCTGCATATTAATGACTGCGAAATGGGTTCGCAGAATCACCGCGCTGTTGATTTATGCGCAACCAAGCACCACTGCCTGCCACTCGGTATGTGACAACATAGTTTGTCGTACGTGCACCGCCCTGTGATGCCATACCACGCGCGCTTGGTAAGTCAAATTTCCCCTTTTAATCGATTCTCAACTCCATCGGAACCGTAGGTGGTGGGTTTAAATGTTGCGATCGATCGAAACACACAGCGTCGATTAAAAATAAAGGCAAGCTGTATAAATAACCCAAACAAACGTAATTTGATTCGATCCGCAAATGAAATAAACGATTTTCGATTGAGCTTTTCCGACGCTGGCTGGGCCTGGGGCTAAAAGCATTCTACCGCAGCAACATTGAACAACAACCCACCTCGCTTTCTGGACGGTTAAGACCAGTCACGTGAGTCCAAAAATAAAAACCACTTTATCATCGCACCCGTCGTCCGGCTTTATGTTCTGCTACACATAATGTGAGGCTCATCTCTTCCTCTTGGAAATACCACCCACCCCTCCTGGTTAGAGTTTATGGGTTCGAGCTGGTTAGTGTGTCATCTCGTCCCAGCTAACGTCTCTCTTTTGTCGGTGCATAATTTTCGCAACACGTCCAGTCGTCCGAAGCGTGCGTGGTTGTAAAACGAATTTGCTTGTTAATGCCACACAGCCCTCCGATGGTAAAATCGATAAGCATAATGTACACACACACATCCACACACACATACATCCAGCACAGTTTCCGCTTGTGGGGGTTTAAAAAAAAAAAGAAGAACTCACCCAAACTCCCCAGAAGCAGTGGATTTCTCCTGACGTAAGACGATCAACATAAACCGGCAGATTTATGATAATGGCATGCGGTTGTTGCCGGTCCGGGAGAGCAATTACAATTTTAGCCTCTTTCAGCGGGCCACCCCACACCGACAGCACAGAAATGACCCCCCAGGCCTACCGTTGTCTTCCATTGACTTCCAGCCCACTGGAAAATGGCGAGGTGGAAGTGGGAAATTGACAGGGCAAAAGGATTATTTTCTCTTGTTTTACGCCCGTGAAAACGCGATAAGAAGGTTACTCACTCAACCAGTCCCCGCTATGGCACCCACGCAGGCTGTCGGTGTTGTGCTAGGTTAGGATTTGGTTCTTTCCCTGCACTGTTGTTACGAGTTGCGTAACACAAGCGGCAGACAAGCAGCGCAAGCAGGGGGCGGCAAGTGATTTCAGACGGTTGCGGTGGTTCCGAAACTGACTATCAGCCGAAAGCACATTGCGTTTTAATTATTAATTGGATGGTTTAATCGTGTGCTTTAAATACACTTTTCGCTTCGTTGTGGATCGTTAAGGAAACAGGGAGAGCCTTAGGTGGCGGTAGAGCCAATGCCATTAAATTGATTCATTTGAGAGACACAGCCATTTAAGGAAAGGGTAATATTGTAATGGCACTGTTAATACATTTTGTGGTAAAATCACCCTTTTCTTAAGTAATAGATACAATCAGTGATGGGAAAAATGAAGTTTTTGTCGGAATCGAATCCGGGAAAGCTCCACAGTTTTCTGGGAATCGATTCCGGATAGTAGGTCCGGAATCAGTTTCCGGAATCGATTCCGGAATCGGCTCCGGAATCGTAATTGACTCCGGAATCGGAATCGACTTCGGAATCGGAATCTACTCCGGAATTTGTTCCGAAATCGGCTCCAGAAATGATTCCGGATTCGGCTTCGGAATCAGCTTCGGAATCGACTCCGGAATCGGCTTTGGAATTGGAATCGGCTCCGGAATTGTCTCCGGATTTGACTCCGGAATCAGAATCGGCTCCGATATCGAATCCGGAATCGGTTCCGGAATCTAAATCGGCTTTCGAATCGGAATTGGCTCCTAAATTATAATCAGTTTCCAAACGGAGTCAGGTTCGGCATCGCCACAAAAATGGGTCCAATCATCATACTACGTACTGATTAACCGCAAAAAATCAAAATTTACTTGTAAAAGATCCATTCTTATAGAGATTCCCGGACTGATTTCGCTCCGGAGTCAACTCTGGAATCGGCACCGGAGTCAACTCCGGAATCTTTTTTTCGGAAGCATCCGAATCGGCTCTGGAATTGATTCCGAACACGGAATTGGAATCGGGTAGGTCCGATTCCGAGCTCCCACCACTAGAAACAATTTATTTTTACTGTGTAATGAAATATCCCTGCGCATAATGTGTACTACTTTCATTATGTTACCTTGCTCAAAAGAGTGAGCTACCTCGTTTACTATTTAAATTAATTTTCTAACTATGACCCGAGTAGAACATTATTCATCATCCGGGTTTAATGTTCTATACAGTTTTTCCCAGGTTACGCGAATATTGCGTTCCGGAGACATCCGTCTGAAGTCCAATATCAGGTTTTTCAGCCAATATATAAGGAAGAACTTTTCACGATACTAGCCAGCTTTTTTATATGGAGTTTGATAGTTGGCGACAGATATCATGTCAACACTCCGTACAAAACTACAAACAAAACTAGCCAGCGATTTACAGCCTAGATTATTTCAGCCACCAGGCTAGAATTAGTTTCGAGTCAGGAGCTGGTCAAAAAAATGTCAAAACAAGGTCGTGTTTTCATTTATCCCAAGGTGCATTAAAGAGAATTTTGAAATGAGATTTAATACATTTTTAAACATTGTTCCAAACTGGTCAATTAATCAGTTTAGCGAGTTGTTTGACATGAATTCTGCCGCCAACTGTCAAACATCTGTCAAAAAAACGTGTAAAAAAGATGGCTAGTATTGTGGAACTATCCAAATTTTTGAAACATACTGATTTGTAACATTATTTTGGTTATTTTTTTATTTTTACGGCTGCTACTAATATAGAAGTTAGTTTCTGTGGAATTAAACCACACTCATATTATTCTCAATCTGAATTTTCAATTAGAATTCTGCCGTTAGTCATTTTATTTATTTATTTCCGTGGCTCCTGTAACAAACATCAAAACCGACAGTGACATGAGACAGGTAGGATTATTCATAGCAACCGTGCAATATGTCTGTATTCGTTAGCATACGAGAATCGTCCCGCCTAAAAAAGAATCATACGAGCAGTGACACAGCGTGAGCAGAATAACGCATCTGTAGAACAATGTTGCATTAATATTCAAAGCATAGCAAACTCTCACAACTCGTACTCGGCTGCTTTGCGTGAGATTCATGCTAAAAATACACGGCGCCGCACACAGATGGCGCTCTTTGCAGCAACTGATCTGTGGCGTGGGGACACACACTTTGCAGAGCGACGGGAGGGGCTCGCCAGCCACGTGGAGAATGTTTGAAGATTACAAAATAGCAATATCCGGCAACCGGAGCTTCGATCGCGAGCGAGACAACGGAAAGCGTAACGCGCTGTGACGGAACACCACAGCCGCGGGAAGGAAGTGATATCTGATTGCGGAAAGCGCAACACGTGCGGGAAGAAGCAAATCACCGCACAGGAATTGAATCACCAAAGAAATCAGCACCACCATCTTTTGTGCTGTGTTTACGATCAGCAAATTTGGGCGAGAAAAATTGAAATGTGGTTTTCAGCGCTTCATTTTCTTCTAAATATCATTCTAAATACCACCCAGGGGCAATTGCTGTTGCGTATGCTTGTACTGTATGCTTCAGCGCGCGATTAAAAGATCTTTACACATCGTTGGCCTGTGTACACTGCTAAAGCTTTATTCTAATTTTGTGGCGCTCCAAGATGCTCTCATGATTAATGGTAAGCTACCACAAATGTGACGACAGTGTGTCAAGAACACAAACACACGCACTACACCGCAGCGCAGAGAAGGTTCGCAAGGAAGGCTTAGGAGGCGTGCGGTGCGCCGCCAGCCAAGGAGTGTTGGAAAGCAATGCTTGCAGGTGTGTTTTCCGGGAAAGTAGACGCGAGTGCGCTCGTTTGCTGTGCTCGTTTGCTAGAAGGTCGATAGACCTGCCTGCCTGCCTGCCATCACCAACAACCGACAGAGGTTCAGATTTCTTCCGCAAAGGGGCTCAACCGTTGGGCGAGGGGGGCCGTACGTTTATCTGGCAACACCTTCTCAACCGTTAAAGGTTGACTTTTGTCGGCACAACTGATATGTTTGTTTTTGTGCAGCACCCTTTAATGCACGATCTAGTGGCGCGATTGGAAGGGGCCCGTGTTGTAAATATTATCTTTCCATTAACCTTGTTTAGTGCTGGAGCATTCGGTTGGATGCCTGCTGCGTGTTGGGATTGGTAGCGCTGGTACGATGGTGTAAACAATGTTTCAAAGAAATGAAGAAACAAACCCGCTGGAAAAAAACGCGTACTTTTAAAGTCGGATTGTGTGGGTTTTTTTTCTCTACATCCCATAATTATGCTCTCATAAAACATCGTTTAGTGGGAAACTTGCTACAAGAAACTTATTCTTCTGCACATATTTTTCTGCACAGCGTTGCGCGGCCAAACAGCAGTGCCCTGTGTCGGGGAACACACCACAGCGCCCTGAAGAACTTTATAATATTCTCTTCTCACTATCTCATCTCAACGCAGCCACAGCACAGGCATGCAAAATAATCAATACACCCACAACCGAGCAGACTCTCATAAAGCTCGCCAGGCGGCACTATCTTCTACTATTATGCCCCCATATCTTCCCTTCGTCCGTCCGTCAGGCACGGCCCGCTCAAGGGGATGGTGTTACGCTGTGCGAGCAGGCACGAGCATTGGCGTTCTTTGCTAATCATATGGGGCGCACCCTGCTTAACCTTCCGTGGTGAATGGGAATGCGCTGCACAAGGTTCGTTATTAGCCTGCCGTTACAGCGCAACGCACCATAACCCATTAGGCTGGTGGAAATGATGGTGGCGATGCTGGTGGATGCAATACTTTGACGGTGCTTTTGCGAAGACACACGGCGGGACCCCGTTATTGATAGGAGGTATATTAGACACTTTTGGATGATGATGGTGATGCTGATGATGCCACTGCAGGAGTTCATTTCAACAGTGCACATTAAAAGGGAACACAACGTGAGCCCAGCCAAGGGTACAACCATACACTCACACACACACACACACACATGTACTCAAACGCGAATGTGTTGGAGAGGGAGAGCCGAGTACACGCTGGAAGCTGTGCAGGATGGTGTGTTGTGTGTGTGTGTTGGCTTGGGTAAGGTTAGTTGTTTGCTTAGGTCAATGTTAGGACAGCAGCGAAAGGTTTAAGTTATTCATCACGTTTCCGGTCGAAAGGTTAACGCATGTTGTGTGCACGAGAGGCGCTTTCGAGCGTGCTTCGGTGCGGATGTAAACAGCACCACATCGTAGGTGTAGAAGCTGTAGTTGATAAAGCTGGGACGAGTCAATATACAGCGTAATATATTTGTTCGTCATATATCATCAGGTGTGTGGCAAATTTAAAGTCTTTTTTATAGTAAGTATCATTATTTCATTTTTTTGGCGGTTCCGTGGCTGCATCGTAGTTAATGAATCACGAAAGCCTTAGGCAAATAAGCCGGCATTATCACGTAGATCGATACAACTAATAGTGAAAGATTTTCATGTCTGATTGCATTTACTGGTAAGTATGATCACAAAATAAGATTTATTTATTCCACTTCGTATAATTTCACCACTTCGTATAATTTCCAATAGGAAAATACAAATGGTGGAGACGCCTGGTAGCTGATGAAAACTTCAGCATGTTTTACGTTTCAGGTTGGAAAGTGTAATTTCGAGCCTCCATCAGCGTAATATGTGTTTTCTAAAATTTGTACGTAAGTGAACAGTTATTTTTTACAGTTATAAGAATCATGATAATTTTACAAATAAATTGAGGAGAATTTTGATAATTGTAGTTTTACATCATATAAGCACTCGATAAAACCGAGTAGTTTGACAGTTTTTTGCGTGAAAAACTAATGAAATTAAATCAATTTTCAAGACATTGTAAACATCTCAAAATGCATGCCAACTTTTTACACTGCATTAAAATGTCCAAATTTGACTTAACAATTTCAATATTTTATAATTCGTTTAATTATATTTCTAAAATGCTTAAAATCGAATAATTTTGGAACACATTGTTTCAGATACTTTACTTTACTTTATCCGGCGCTACAACCGCTTTGCGGTCTTGGCCTGCCTCAGGAGTGTCCGAAACCGCTCACGGTCTCGCGCCTTCGTCTGCCAGTCCGTTAGCCCGGCCTTAATGGCGGACGCCTCCACGCCATCTTGCCACCTCAATTTGGGCCTACCACGCCTCCTCTGTCCTTGTGGACGGCCTAAAAAGACTTTACGGGCTGGGTCGTCCGTTTCCATGCGTATAACATGGCCAGCCCACCGGAGCCTGGCGAGCTTTATACGCTGTACGACAGTGAGGTCGCCGTACATCTCGTATAGCTCGTCATTATAGCGGCTCCTCCATTGTCCTTCCACACATACGGGGCCAAGTATCCTTCTGAGCATCTTCCTCTCGAACGCGGCTAAGAGGGCTTCGTCAGATTTGGACAGTGTCCATGTCTCAGAGGCGTATGTGAGTACTGGTACTATATAGGTACTATATAGTCCCAGCTTCGTCCGTCGCGACAGGTTCTTTGAGGTGAACTGCTTTTTCAGGCTGTAGAATGACCGGTTGGCAGCCAGCATCCTTGCGCGCAACTCAACTTCCATACTGTTGTCGTTGCTGACCTGCTGACCCAAGATAGGTGAATTCTGGGACGACTTCAAAAGTGCGTTCACCTATCTGTACATCACGCCTACGTAGATTCGGATTATTTATTGGTAGGCCCGCTGATGTTGCCACCATCAGTTTGGTCTTTGCCTCGTTTATCTGCAATCCGAGGTTCTCTGCCGCCTGCTCAATCCCTTGGTAGGCTTCTGCTACAGGAGAGCCGCAGACCAATGATGTCTATATCATCAGCGTAGCTTTTCCAGGATCTGGGTTGACTTATAGAAGATGGTTCCCGTAGTCTCCACCCTCGAGTCGCGGATGGCCCTCTCTAGCGCCAGGTTGAATAGGAGACAGGCAAGCCCGTCCCCCTGGCGCAGTCCCTTGGTGGTAGCAAAAGGTCCTGAGAGTTTTCCATCCACCCTCACCTGGCATATGACGTTGGTCATAGTCATTCTAACTAGCCTTATCAGTTTGGCCGGGATTCCAAATGAGCTCATAGCGTCGTACAGTTTTACCCAGGCTATGCTATCGTATGCGGCTTTGAAGTCAATGAAGAGATGGTATGTGTCGTTTCTGTATTCAGCCATCTTCTCCAAGATCTGCCGCATGGTGAAGATCTGATCAGTGGTTGATTTTCCGTTTAGGAATCCTCTTTGATAGTTTCCTACTATTTCTTCGACGTGCGGGACAAGGCGATCCTGAAGGATCAGGGAGAATATTTTATAGGCGGTATTCAACACCGCCTATAAACCCCTGTAGTTGTTGCAGTCCAACCTATCTCCCTTCTTGTATATGGGGTAGATGATGCCGAGATTCCAATCACAAGGCATCGATTCGCTATTCCACACCTCAATAACAATTTGATGAATCTCGTTTTCTAGTCGTGCACCTCCATTCTTGACCAGTTCGGCTGCAATTCCGTCGGTTCCGGGTAAATTGTTTCAGATATTAGGTTAAATTTAGTAAACAAAACAATTGACTTACTGTCAAAACTTAGAGCCAAAAATTGATAGGCACTTTCAAAAATTAATGCCTTGTAGGCGAACATTGATGCCTTAGAGACAATAATTGGACAGTTAGAGCCCAAATTAAAGCGGCAACAAAATTCAGAAATATTCACAGAAACAGTGAATCACTTTGGCTATTTCTTAAATGAGCTAACAAAAAACGGATTCCAACCAGTGGCCATATGCAATTTACCTTGTGGAGGTCATGTGTGCTCAAGATATCAACAGTAACGAGCTTTACGAAGGCCTTCAAAACAATCATCATACTTGATTCATTTTGAAAATGTATACCAACTTACAGCAAAAATAAGGTTATCCTCACTCAAATACGATCAAAGATCGTATGGCGTAACTTATGTAAAAAACAAGCAACAACCTTCGTTTGTATTTCTTAGGATCTATAGTGTATGCTCCTTTGTATTATTTTTTTAAAATTTCTACATAAAATCCTAAAAGAGGGGTGGGAGGTAAATTACACAATCGAAATAATTCCACCACTTCAAACGCAGCTAGTGGGACCCATCACTCATCAGGATCACGAATATTAGGAGAAGAAAATACGCCCCAATCATGCACACTCTAGCAGACCTTCGCTTCTCGTTTCGAGTTCTCTACGATATCCAAACAAATCACCATTCACCTACCTTCATCATCACATTCGACAGTGCCATCATCGTCGGCGGGTTCATTTTCGTCCAAATTCGCATCCTTTCCCTTCGGCGCAGCTTCCTCCCGCCGCTCACCAGTCACCAGCTTGGTGACACTTTTAATTTTCCGACCCCAACCCCCACCACTTCGTTTGCCATTCGTTGGCCCCGGTTCGTCGGCTTCTTCGCGCGTTTCGTCCACATCACACCCCGTCCTTCCACCAGCGTCCTCATCGGCACCGACAGCATTTTTCCCCTTGCGCTTGAAGGTTTTCAGCCAGCCGCACAAACTCATCATCTGATTCACGTCCGCCCGATTGCACACGGTTTGGGGGATATAGCGCCGGACGAGGGTTTGTA
Organism: Anopheles coluzzii; assembly: GCF_943734685.1. Taxonomy (NCBI): domain Eukaryota; kingdom Metazoa; phylum Arthropoda; class Insecta; order Diptera; family Culicidae; genus Anopheles; species Anopheles coluzzii. Next base: position 74,773,380 of record NC_064671.1, read on the forward strand.
GGAAACGAAATTTTCACGCCACCACAACCGAAGGGTGACAAAGTGTCAGCGATACGCGAGCGTTTTACCCGTCGTTACTGACACGGTGCCGATCATCGTTGGTGCGCGTCCGGTATGCTGATGATGCTGACGGCTGACTGCTAGGCAAAGCGGTTAACGGTTCGATCGATTTTCAAACGCGACGGACGCTTCAGATTCGTTACACATTTCCGGCCCGGCGCTGCACAGCTACCCCGTGGTGTACGATTCGATTCTCGCTCAGTGGGCACGTCGTGTGGCACCGGTGAAAGCTACGCTTTGTTCGCCGTACCATAACATTGCACACCCAAATCAACGTTCCCCACTTCGCGAAAGGATTTGATTTGTATTTTTATCACTTGACACTACCACCACTTGTCAGCCGCAGACAGTGTTCAAGGCCACTATGGTTAAAGTACTACAGGTAGCTACATTCAGCAAATGTAAGCAAAGAGTGTAAGGGATTTGTAGACATATTCATTCAAAAAAATTCGAGCAGATTTCGAGTAGTTTTAAAGCAGTTAACGAGCAGTACCAAAACAATACTAATCTACTGAACTAAAATAAGTGATGTACTAAACATACGAAGTAAGGACTGGAATATACGAAGCGAAACGTATTACTGTGATTTAACGCAGAGCAATGTACAAACATTGTAATTTTTTATTAGTGTTTTGTTAATTAGAGTATATTTACAGAGTTTTCCAAGTCACTTTTGAATGTGAAAATCATTGTTCACCACCTCCAAGCAGTGGCGGATTTAACGGTGCGCGGACTGAGCGGCCGCGGGGGGCCCCGTCAATGTAGGGGCCCCGTGTAAGGAAGTCCAGCATATAGAACAATGTGTACAGTCGTCTTAGCAAGAGCTTCTGTGCTAGTTAGGGGCCCCATGGATGAAGGGACTCATAAACTATAGGGGCCCAGTACAGGGATTCTGAGCACTTCCCCCCCCCCAGCAAACCATTGAAGGGTGTTTGATTCAAAACCTAATACAACAATATACACCCCCCCCCCCCCGCTCGACACCAACCGGGGGGCTTCCACTCCTTTTAACGCTTAGGGCCCCCAACACCCTAAATCCGCCACTGCCTCCTAAATGTTTTTCAACAGCTGTCAGATGTTGTATTTGCATCACAATAATGTTTCAGTGCACAAGATTTTCAACACGACACAAAAAACTGAAAAAAACTAAATCCTGCTTGAGACGTGTGGAAAATCATGCTGACGAAAATAAATATCATTATGATGAAAATGATATATCAAAGTTCAAGGGTTTCAAATGTAACCATTGCTATTCACCGCAAGCAAAATGTTATTCCCACATCGATCTGACGTGAACTTCATTATTTACCGCCTCCAAGATGATTTTCAACAGCTGTCAAATGTTGTACTTGCAACACAATAAAGTTTCAGTTCTTCCACATGATTTTCAAAACTGCTCAAGGTAGATCGAGTTTGAATGTTCTTTGAGATGTGTTGAAAATCATGTGTAAGAACCGAAATTTTATTGTGATGCCAATACAATATGTGACAGATGTTGAAAAACATCCTGCAGGCGGTAAATAATGATGTGTACATTCGAAAATGAGTTGGAAATCCCTATATGTCAAACAATTCGGGTTAATAACCGATGGATTTTCAAAACACAAATGTTCAAAATACGATATACTATACAACTATCCTAGTTTAAGTTGAAATTATGAAGGTAAGACGAAATCAAAATATAAAATTAACCTCAAGGTTCGCCTGTAGACCACTGTGCGTCTATGGAAAAAGAACTAAATTTAGATTGGTCAAATAACACTATTTACACTTTCTCTTTATAATCTCACTTTCTAAACTAATGTTTTTTTTTCAATCCATCCATTATATATGATAAAAGGCCATGGATTCCTCATCCTTGGTCATCTTTCTACCGCTTTGTCCTGCTTGATCAGTTATAAATTTAGACACTAATCAAACTAGCGGAATCGAACGGAAATGGTGCCAGCATTTCCTGTAGCATTTTCATTGCCTGTTTGTCCATACCGAGCGCCGACACACGGAAACGAGATTTCATGCCGTTTTGCAATTCAATTCCAACCCAATCAATCATCCGGCCGGCTGAGATTTGAATTCCCTTCGGTCGGTTTGCCGCGTCCGTCCCAGCTGCCCGGAGCAGTGAAAAACCCCTTTAGCACTCTCGGTGGGATTTGAGAGCGTGATTTCGCCTGTGCGGCGTGCACGAAATGCGAATTTCGGGATATGGTTCGGTGCGGTGGAATGGCCGACTGTGTAGCGGACGGACCCATTTTGCCCGAGGACATGTTTGATGACCATGAGTCGCCAGAGTTTTGCGAAGCACACGGAGCACACGTCCAATGTTGACATAGACACTCACGAAACACACACTTATGGAAAACTGACTCCGGCGTGGTTCTAAGGCTGTCCTGAACGGTGCCTGAATTTAGACAGACACGAACTCGATTAACTAATTTCCAATCGTCGTTGAGCGGAAAATTGATCGCTTTTAGATTGCAATTAAATGCATTGAGAGAAGAACGAGTAAATTGATTTCATTGATCCTCGTTACAAGTTACTGTTGAAAGCATTTGCAGCGTTTTTTAAGCAATAGAAGGTCAAACAATACTGCAAACGTTTCAATAGAATTAAAAGAGTAATATCCTATTTGATTATTATAACGTTATCCAATAGCATTAAACCATTATTCTAATAATAAATTCTATTTTTTTGTAATAATTTGAAATCTAGTTATGACGAAATTTGTCACATTCATTTTCACGTCAGAATCAACTGCAAATAAGGACCAAAAGTTCTTACACAAACTTTCTGGTTGAATCGTTTTGCCAACACTACCGAAAAACTCATTCAAAGTTCCGAAACACGATACTTATCCCTCATAAAACGCGAGACTTACAAAACGGTAAAGTGCACTAGAAAACGCGCCACCCAAAAAACACGGATGCGCGATGCAAGCTCGATGCACAAACGACGTTTGGCGCTGTTAAACGTAACCCGACCCAGAGAGTACGTAGAAATTCAATTATCCCAACACTTGACATTGCTTGATGTTGGCGCTTCCCCTTGCGCCGGTAAGTGCTTCCCGGTACAACACTTCAACCCGCTCTCTGGCCGCTTGGGAAATTCGAGCAGTGTTCCGTTTTTCTACGTAATTTTACCCTGGTTTGACGACCAGAAAAGCGCAAACCAAAAACAGGCACCGACTAACCGACACCGATAAAACAAACCGCAACGGCACACTAAAACGCGGATCGAAGTTACGTTCGCGTGTCGTGTACGGGCCGCCGGGCAGCGTTTTTCGGTGCTTTTCGGGGACGTAAACAACACAACTCACTCACACACTGCCGTACAACGTTCCGGCGGGGGTTTTTTTCACTCCCCCCGACAGGGAGAGACGCATACAAACACTGCAAGCGAGCGAGTGGACGTGAATTTTACACAACACGTATCGCGGAAAAGCGCTGCCTTTCTGTGTGCCGTTTGAAGCGCTTTTACATCGCTGGAGTTTTGGAGGATTGAGTTGCTACACAATGGAACGAGTGCGAGGTTTGTTGTAAGTACGGCAAGTGAACAAACGCCACCATTACCATCAGCACACCACCGTACACCGAATATTCGATCGAACCGAGTTTCCAAACACCGACGGGCTGATGCTTCTTCCCGAGCTGTGATGCATCATGTCGACCGTCCGTCGTGAGAAAAACTGAAAACGCTGGTGGCAAAATTTTCCTCCACAGCACTGTTAGCGCGGCGTGTTACAGCTGCTGAGAGAGGGAGAATAAGCTTGACTGCTTGCGCTTACCGACTTCTGCGTGAAGCTTTCTCTCGCTCTCTCTCTCTGTCTCTCGCGCTTTTTCTCTCTCTCTCTCTCTCTCTGTTTGTTGGAAAAGCGTTCTCTCCATGCTTGTGCTCTCAATACCTCAGTCACGTTTTGAAGGTTTTATCAATGAAAAGCTTTCCCGTGCGTCATGCGAGTGCGAGAGAGGCCATAGACGAGGGATGGATGGATGGGAAAGTTTCGATTTTCACTGCCCGGTCTGATGAAATATTCATTCCCATTTCCCACCCATTCCCACCTCAAGGGGGGAGGGAAATGTTTCCGTCTCCTCGCGTAGGCCGCAAGAAGTGAATGCATCACACACAAAACAAGCATCATCAATGGAGTTGTTTTTTGTACGGTTGCACCTTTTGTCCAATGTGGGATCAGGAGGCGAATGATAAGATCAAAGCTAGATTTGTGTGAGAGTAGTTTGTTTTGCACTTTTTTTCAAGTATTCGCTTTGTAAGTTATTTGAAGTACGTAAAGAACAGTAGGTTTTGTTAGAAGATACAAAAACCACCTCCTAATTGCGGTGGGTTACTAGAGCGGCACTCATCGGGGCAGCTCGTGGTGGATGGAATTTCGTTTGCTTATTGACACAGTTTTGTTTGTGCAATCCCTTGCTGCACCTACCTGTAGCTGATCCGGACGACTGTTTGGGCAGCAGCAACGATTGGTTGACTGGTGACCGCATCGGTGATGTTGTTACATTCTTAACTTCTTTGTTAAGATTGGGAAGCTGCAGCTTGTCAGCGTTTTCCATGGTGTTTACTGCAAACAAAAACGAGAAAGAAAGATTTTATTTAACATATTCTAACTCTAGTTTATTTTTAAGCAAGAATATAGTTTTTCTGTAGTTTTTCTTTATACAAAAACGTTTCGATGAGCAACGTTCAATGCGTTGGACGCATATTTTATATTTGGACGGATATAAGTATAATTTGATTCATAACAACAAATATAGTGAAGTCTGGTTTAACAAAAAGCTTGTGAAAATACTTTTGTTTTGGAAAGAATTTATAATGAAAAAATAAAAATACCCAGGCACTAAAAAAATAATTTTGCAAAAATCGTACATTCTAGTCAGCAGTAGAAGCTTCCCTACATTTGTGCTTCTACGTGCTCAGAAGAAATTACGTTCGGATTGTTCGCAACTTTTTAATACTGCAATAATTTGTAGCTAACTCACCAATAGTTCGCATTTTCTGAGCATTTATTTGGCTACAATGGTTGTTTTGAATTGAGCAATAAACTAAATAACTGATTTTAATATTTAAAAACACTCGTTCCATACAATTCTTGCACGCAAGTTTTGACCATGTGCGGAACACTGTGAATTGTTGTTATTTTGGTTTTGACAATTTCAAGCCGGTTTTACAGGGCTCGCTGCTAGTAAATGCTAGCGACACTTACTTTAAGCTGAAATTATACTTCTCAGAGCGTTTCTACATACACCGAGAATGCAGCTGAGAAAATAACTGACAGCATGCTTTGACAGCGACTGACAGCATTTTCGGTGAGAGAATTCTCCTCGGCATGTAAAGAACGATGGAGCTGAGAAAAAAATTAAATTGGCACTTTATAGCGATCGATCAATTATAGTTTGCATTTTTGCTGTCTAATAATCGTAGAAATATTATTAAAAAGTAAAAGGAACTATTTTTACTTCATTTTAGCGATTTAAATGAATTTTATCAACATCATTTTAAAAGTCTCATCTCAGCGCTTTTCAGAGCTTCTACACACACCGGCGTGAGAAACCGATTGTCAATTTTCTCACAGCCATCTCTCACCTTCAGTCTCGGTGGATGTAGAAACGCTCTAAGACTATTTTTTAACGATTTTATTATTGATCAAAGATATCGGTTTTGTTAATCATAAAAATGCTCTGAATTTCTTTACCTCTATTTTTTTACTATATCGGTTTTTCTTAACATTACAATTTTGTTAAGGCATGTAACTCCGCATGCATGTTGTTCCAAATGATGTAACATTATCATTAATTATCTGTCAATAAACGATGTATTGAAAATACGACTAAAACCGTTAAAACACTAAATGAAATTTTTAAAAATCGAGCATGAAAATGACACAGTTATCAAGAGATTTGACACATAGGGAATGATGGCCAGTCTTTTTTGTTGAAGAATTTAAATGTATAGCTAATGGATTGATTTTAGCAAAACATACACAAGCGCCACAGATTAAACTTAAACGACTGGAAAATCAAATATCCTTAGAATAAAACGAAAGTTCCATAGCTTCAATGGTTAGCTCAATATATGGCGTATTACATCTCATCATTATGTTGCTGTCCTTTTCTTGCAATGTATTTCGATAAGTTTCATCTAATTATGACCTATATAGTCTTCCAACTTTCCGAGCAAAAATCTATATGAATGGTCGTGTGGTCAGATACGTGGGTATCAACACGAACGACCATTACTCAAATCTCACTTGCTTCAGTGCTGGTGGTTTCCGTTGGAGTTTAGTATTTAAACAACCGTATCGCCGTTCTAGTTCTAGCGATGCATAACCTTAATATATTCCGTTTAGGTTGAGAGCTTGAGTCGTTTAGAACCCGTTTAGTGGTCGTTTAGTGGATTTGTGGCACTTGGGAATGGATTGATTCAAGCTAAACATAGTTTAAACCACCAACACAACATCATGTCCACTTCTCATAATGTCGCTAAACGACCACTAAACGGAATCTGTGAACCAATGTGAACCATCATAAACTGAAGCAAATGAGATTTGAGTAATGGTCGATGATGTTGATACCCGCGTATCTGACCACACGACTATTCTTATAGATTTTTTCTTGAAAAGCTAGAAGGCTATATAGGTCATGATTAGATTAGCATTGCTTGAAAGGGGCAGCAATATAATGATGAGTTGTAATGCGCCATCTATTGAGCAAGACAGTGCCATATTACTATGGAGCTTTCGTTTGAAGTCATGGAGCACATACTAAACGATTGTTTATTATGGGAAAAATAATCTATAAAAAAATAGTAAAAAAACTGAAATAATAAAACTAGGAAAAATAAATTGCATCAATTTAAGCCGCACGAACCCTGCACCCTGTACCATTCTCGCGCGATTGCTGTCAGCTACGGTCGCCCTGCGCACGGCCATTTGACAGCCGCCGTTCGGCTCGCAAACAAAAGGCAAACGCAACTTGGCGCGGACGGTCGATCGTCACAAACAACCCGTACACAGTGAGCCCTAACCAGTGTAGCTTGAAACTCGCACCAGGTCCGGCCTGATAACGGCAAACAACAATAGTAGCCGTTTTGGGGTGAAGGTTAGTGTAGTGAACCAGCAGTGACTAGCAAAACGGTGACTAAATAGGGCATTAAGTGCGACCGAATGCGTCAGAGCGGCATATAATGTGGTTATCATCATCATCACCTTCATCATCATCATCATCATCATCATAATTCGCTCAAGGTTTGCATCTCTGGTGCGGTTTTTATAAATAGTTTATTGTTTTTGTTTTGGATGCGATTAAGCGATGGCCACGCACAAATTGTGTATTACAACAAAACGCTCGATAACATTCCAGAAACGATGGCAAGAAAGTAGTGGTCGATCGATTGCTCAAGAGCGCGCGCGGGCGTTAAATGCTTTGTGTGTGTGTGTGAAACGATTTCATAACTAAAACAAGGGGACACGGTGGGCACTGGTGTAACGACGACGAAGCCAGCTGGATGGACTCAAGCACTTGTCAGGTCCGCGTGTCGTCGGTGAACAGAACAGACACACAGTACAAACCGACAAGCAGCATACAGACACACACACGGCTGGTTAGTCATTACCCTTTTCGATGTCGTCACTGCACACATAATCGGGGCAGAGGCACCACAATTCGCCGTCAGCAAATTTCTGCCCGTAACAACCGGCACCGTGTTACGGTTGTGCGAAAAACCGGTTAAAACAATCATTCGACCGACCGGTGGGGTACACAGACACCACCCGTCCGTCACACGCCGCCAGCGGCGCCAGCGACATCGCCGAGATGCTTGAGTGAAGAGCGGCAGCAAGCTGTGCAAGAGCGAATCAGCTGCCTACACAACGACCGTGCGCGTTCCGCGGGGAGCTACTTGTTGCTTCTTCTTCTGACCCTCATACATAATTCGCACCCCCTCCCGCCTCCTCCTCCTCATCATGTGTCATGTGTGTTCGTGGACGAGATATTGCGAGCGACGCGTGGAACACCGGCCAGATTCAAAACCGCACAAACGAGCGCAACGAAGCTCTCGCCCAGAAGAGGGCGCAAAAAAGGCGGATCCACCGAAACGCCGACGATGATGACCTTGAGGTGCAGAAACCTTGAACCGGACTTGATAATTTATGCCAGCTGCTGCTGCTGGTGCTGTTGCTTCGATGAGATAGCCGCGTCGTGCCCCGTGGTGTCGACGTTTGAGAAGCATTAAAGCGCACCTCTCCCCACCACGGGCGGGCGACAAGAGAAGCCCTTGATAAAGGGTAGGGGGAGAGAATGAAGGCCAATGTTCAAGGTTTCGCACGCTGGTTTAGTGAGCGTTTTTCGATAGCATTCGATAAAAGCTCCTCCAGAACCGTTGGTGATGTAACCGGTCGCCGTTACGAACTGGAGAAGAGGACCGAGACGACCAAGAGACAGTGGGTAAAAGTGTGGGAGCTGTGGAAGCGAAGGAAAATGTATGAAACGGTAGAAGGCAACCGGGGGAGAGATTAGCCAATGTCCGAGTCGCCATGCGCCCTCGAGGTTATGGAATTAGATAAACAGGAAGTAGGTAGTCACGCAGCGTTTCAAACACAAACACAAAGCGCGGTCGTCGGGTTGGAATGGGCGAAGACACTGGCCCAGTTACTCTCTTATTAATACACAATCAATCGAACCGAGTGGTCGAACCGGTTTCGTACGAGGGTTCATATTTTCTTTGCATAATTCATTCATGCCACAAACCATTTGGGTTGATGAAAGGGTTGCTGCTACCAGTACTTCCCAGGTCCCACCCAACCCGCTAGAAAATATTGTCCCACATTGTTCGTGCTACGTCCACACCAGTCGATCGATGGAAGTGTAAGTGTGTCCCCCTTTGATACAGAGATAAACATGGCGTGTGCAAGCACCAGGCCGCCACCCACCGAGCAATGGCATATGAGCGATGGGCTGACTTGTTCTGCTTCCTAACCGAGCGGGCGATAAGCGAGAAATAGTCGCCTAGTGCTATCTGCTATCTAATAAAAACCAGCGAGTCTCGGTTTACTTATCGCGCGCTGCCATACGAATGCAACAACCGTGGCCGGCATTAGATGATGTGGACGTACTCTGATACATAGCGCGGTTTAGCGCTGTGTTAGACTATCGCACACTGTTGTGTGTCTTCTTACGCCGTCGAACAGTACGTGGGGGGAACCAGAAGCTTCTTCCAGCTGGCCGTGCAATTGAGCACGACAAGCTAAATGATTGCTCGTACAGGGAAACAAGTGGTTAATTATAGCGTCTTGCAGTTTTTTATTGAGCGATGATAGATTATGAATAGGTTGCGAGCTAGAAATGGGTAACAGAATTTCATAACGCTTCTTTGGGTAGCAGCAGATACAACTGATACATAAAGCTCTTTCCCATCGTACCGCTGATAAGTGGACCCAGTACCACGACAACAATCACCGCACCACATGGTGAAAGTGGTTGTTTCGCATGGGGATGCGGGGATAAGGGATCCCATTGCGCAATATAGCGAAGTAGAGAAGATGGATGGAATAAACCGCAAAAGTGCTGCGCCCTATTTTCTGCCCCTTACCCCTGTGAGATACACGAGTTGTTTGTTGCCGGCTTTGCAAAGTAAACGCACCTTTCTTCCACGTTGCTGAAACGAACGCGGTGACATCATTCGCGATAAATGCTGCTAAAGGGTGTTTCGTTTGAACTGTGGTCAGCGTAGGATGAGTGTATTTGTTGTTTTTTTTGTTATTGTTACAATTATAAGTGCGTTGTAATATCTGGATTTAACGAGATGATTGTTTGTGTGCATGGAGAGAGTATCTACAACATCTTTTGTAAATATTGCTTACACGGGTTTTCTGGGGTTCTTAGCAGTTGTGGGACACTTTATTGATTCTTATTTGCGGGAATTAAATCAACCTTTTTGGATAAATCCAATAGGAATTTCCAATGATCCTGGAATTTCCAATGACGCTGAATTTTCCAATGACCCTGAAATTTCCAGGAATTTCCAAAAAATGTACCATAGAGTACAATTCACCTCGCTTAAAAAAGAGTAAATAAAGAGTGAGAACCCCTCAAAACCCCTGTAATTCCATGATCCACAAACAAGCGTCTGAAGATCACTCGGAACCATACTCAAGTGATTATATAGAAGCATTGATTTAATTAAACATTTAGATGTGACTTCCTTGTGTTTCTCGAAAAGTTTTAAATGTAATCCAAAATTTATTTTTCGTGAGTGCAGTTAACCCTCGTTAATAGTCGTATAAGGATCAAATAATTTTGATAACCAAACGGTTAAAATGTTAAACATATATGAAAGTTATGGTTAAGACATGGTCGTTGGATTGTTCAAAGATCTTGCTTTAAAGACATTTTTGCATCTAAATGTGGGCAGAATTTTCGTCAGTTTTTTGCCTTTTTGCCCTTGTTTTCGTGTGACTCTTATGCTTGTAAATGTAAAAGAGCATTATACACAGTCTTCAATATTCCTATTTCCTTGATGTTGTAGTTGTTTCAATGTTTAAATAGGGTTTGAACCTATTTCGCCTCGGTCCCTATCGCCTCTGATAAGTTGTTTAGGTAACTTAAACCTTTCTATCACAGGTGCATCAGACTAGATCTGGTTAGCCAAATCTATCCTGAAGTTTTCTTGATGTGTATGCAATATGTAAAGGTCGTTGACCCGTCATGTAGTGTATACATTTGGACAAACAATAAGGTAACATTGGGTACACCATTAGCCTTTTTGATCATAAATGAACCATCAATGTTCCTAAAGTAATTACCGGTAATAGCAATTACCCAAATGGTGGCTGATGAGCAAATTAATAAATCATTATAATTAACGATGTCATCCGATAGAACTGTATCAGCAATCACTTGAGCTACTTTATATTTTGATGAGCAACAAGCAAAAGGACTAGAATTGATTGCAATATTTTACAAAATAATTAACGGTGCACGTTTATAAAATAATTCTTCCAAATTTGCACACTCAATTTGAAAGTATTCAGTATTCAGCATTCAAAATTCAAGAATTATTTGTGAAGCAGCTTTTGGAATTGATAGCTAGCATAAATGAAGAATTCTGAAAGGAAACAATATTCAGAAACACCCTGTTTACGGAGGAGCAATGTAGAAGATCATATGTTTCAAGTTGAAAGTGAATGGTTAAAAAGCAACCAGTGTAGTTCCACATTATGCACAGACATCGCCAAATGTGGAGATCATCAAAAAACTTGCATACATTCCCGTTAAATTGAATGCATATCGAAACGCACCACGCCGAAAGGGATGGTAACATGAGCAACACACTTTTCCACGCACACGGATGGAAGTCAGATTGTGCTCGTGTTGGTAGGACAGCCAGACAAAGGCAAAACTGGCATTCACACGCCAGCGACTGGGCGACTTTAGGGTCGAGACTCTTTATATTTACACTTTTCTTCCCCCATTTTACCCAACCACCGACACCAAGAAGTAGTATGTGTGTGATGGTGTATGGGAAGTTGATGTTCCGCTTTGACGATGCACGAACAGAGCGACGGTGGTATCGGTTTTGTGCCACTTTTCCAGTGGACAAACCGGGCGGTGGTACACACACTCTCTTTCCTCCTGCAGTTCGCAAACTGCCGATGCCGGCGGTTAATTGTGTCGTTGCAATCGCTTGGCTGCTATTATTAGCCCCCGCAAGAGACAGAGAGAGAGCAAGTGAATGTGACCGAAAGACATTCGGTCACAGTGTGGAAGGGCCAATCGGCTGCTTGAAGTGATTGTTTCGCTTCGGTTTGCGTTGGAAGACGTGCAGAGTGCAACTTGTTGCCTAAGAAATTATTCTTTTCGATTTATCTTTTCGTGAGTAAGAGATTCGTGAAGGTTTTACTACATTTAATCCATCGAGCATTCCCATTCCCTGTAGAGTTACTAAAAAGCTCAACACTTTACGTGCTTAACGTAACTTTGCTTCGTCTTTTTGACCCCCTTTTCAGCAACCCACGACGACGACCGACCCACCTATGAGAGGGGAGGCCGACAAGCTAAAGCACAAGGCCAAGAACTTCCTTCGCACGCTGGGCGCATGCGGAGCCGGTAGTGCAACGCCGAGCCACGCCAAAAGGATGGACGCGCAGACGAAGCAGAACCTGCTGGAGCGGCGCAAGGCACGCTCGCTGCTGAAAACGGTCATCAACGTGGGGCACAAGTTTCTCGTCCTGCTCGTCCGATGGTTGTCGCGCACGATCTACGGCGAGCACGGCAAGCGGATGCCACCGATCACCAACCTCATACTGATGGAGTCGGCCACCTCGCTCGCGACCAAAATTCGCACACGCAAGGTAATGCGAGGGTTTAAGCGAAGCTTCGCCACAAAGTGCCCTTTGAGACTAATTACCTTTTAACCTCTCCACCGCAGCTTACAAGCGTGGAAGTAACGCAAGCCTTCATTGACCGGTGCCGGGAGGTGAACCCGCTGCTCAACTGTGTCGTGGACGAGCGGTTCGAGGCGGCCCTGAAGGATGCCGAGCGGGCCGACAAGCTGATCGCTTCCGGCACGATGACCGTCGAGCAGCTGGAGCGCGAAAAACCGTTCCTCGGCGTACCGATCTCGACCAAGGACTGCATACGGGTGGAAGGTACGGGAAGGCACCACACAGGAGTGTGTCGCAGTGTCGCAGGGAAATTAACTCTCTCCCATTTTGCCACAGGTCTGCTGCACACGTCCGGCATCTGGAACCGGCGGAACATACGCGGCGACAAGGACGCGCGGGCAATGGAGCTGATGCGGCGTGCCGGTGCCATACCCTTTGCTCTCACGAACGTGTCCGAGTGTTGCATGTGGTGCGTAGCGGGTTTCAAAAACATTGCCTTATGACTTCTTTAACTTCGGCTTTGTTTTTTCTTGCGACAGGTGGGAAAGCGTCAACACCATTCACGGCCGCTCGCGAAACCCTTACGATGCGAATCGTATCGTCGGTGGATCGAGCGGTGGCGAGGGATGCATACAGGCGGCGGCCGCTTCTCCGTTCGGGCTCGGGTCCGACATCGGTGGTTCGATACGCATGCCCGCCTTCTTCAACGGCATCTTTGGCCATAAGCCGACCAAGTTTGTCGTCTCGAACGAGGGCCAGTACCCGGTGGCGCTGTCGGAGGAGCAAAACTCATTCCTAGGTACGATAAGATATATTACATTGCCCGTTTTTTATTAGCCGACCCCAAAGCATCAAAGGTCGTTCACAGAGTCCGCTGCGTTGGTGCTGAAGTGCACTCAGCTGTAGGTTTAACGACACTATATCGGTGTAAAGATATGGAGGGGCGATTCAATCACGACGGAATGACGATGCGTAAATTGGCAATTTCCCTTCCCTTTCTTTCCCAGGCATCGGTCCAATGTGTCGCTACGCAACCGATTTGAAGCCGATGCTGCGCATCATTGCGGACGAGAACGCACCGAAGCTGCGCCTGGACGAGCCGGTCGATCTGAAGCAGGTGAAGTTCTTCTACCAAATCAACGACGGTGGCGCCCACCTGGTCTCGCCCGTCGATCTGGACATACGGGACGCAATGGAGAAGGTGATGGCACACTTCCGCGCGACGGTCAAGGCGGAGGTGAAGAAGGTGTACCTGGACAAGCTGCGCAAGTCGGCCCCGATGTGGCTGGCGAACATGAAAACCCCGTCCAAGGTGGGCTTCGACTCGCAGCTCGCCAATCTCGAGGGCGCCATCAATCCCTGGCTCGAGCTGGCCAAGTGGCCGCTGCGCATGTCGAACCACACGCTGATCGGCATACTGACCGCGCTGACCGAGCGGGGAGGGGTCAAGTACGGCTCGGCCGAGTACCACCACTACGTGCAGCAGAAGCAGGAGCTGGTGAGCGAGTTCCGCGACATGCTCGGCGAGAATGGGGTGTTTATCTATCCGACCCACCCGACGGTAGCGCCGTACCACAACGAGCCGCTGATCCGGGCGCTTAACTTTAGCTACACCGCCATCATTAACGTGCTGGGGCTGCCGGCCACGGCCGTACCGCTCGGGCTGGGCCGCGAGGGGCTGCCGGTGGGGCTGCAGGTGGTGGCGGGCGTCAACCAGGACCGGCTGTGTTTGGCGGTCGCCTGCGAACTGGAACGTGCCTTCGGCGGGTGGGTAGCGCCGGAGGTGAAAGCGTAGACTGTGTATTTCTTTACATACTTAAGGAAATCTATTGCAATTTAAACATACAAAACAAAACAACACGGGACTGGATGTGCAAGGCCCGCAAGCACGACGACACGGCACACGTGCGCGCGGGTGCTGCCGACCTGGTTTTGCTTGCTCGAGCAAACAAAACACGTTGGTTGTTCCAATTAAAACGAACAAGAATTTAAGAAGGGTACAGAGACAGTGCGTTATTTTCGGGCAGAGGGACGTGATTTTGTCTGTTTTTTGGATTGATCTATACCGCAACGAGATGTTTTATTGTATGGGATGAAAATAAATTCTACAAATTGAAAAAAAAAGCATTCACCTATTGGGTGCACCATGGTGTGGTTGTATATTTTGCAAAGAAAATTATAATATTTATATTATTTTTTAGAGTGAAGAAACTCAAAAGCATACATAATAAAGCAGCATCGTTCATAAAACATTTTACAAAACAGAGAGCATGTTGGAAAAATATTTGGATTTTTTATATATTTCTTTATTGTAGAAAACTATACGGGCGCTATAGTAAACGCTTTGCGCCACGCTATGCAGCAGATCAGTGGTTGAAATAAATAATTTAAATACTAATACGCTACGCTTGAATCGGGAACAAATTTTTAAAATTAAAATGTGCTTTTCAAACACGCTTCCCCTTTACTGGTTTTTGAGGTTAAAGGCAGAACAAAAACGCATCGTGCAAGATCGTGCACATAAAAAACCCCTAACACGCTACAGCCAAACGTTGTGCAATGGAAAACGAAACGGGCGCTCGGAAACGGCCAACCAATCGCGCTCTTAAATCTCTTTCAGCCTTCAACACGAGAAGAAACAGCCATTTTACTGCACCGGTAACATCATGTGACCGATTGGCGGAAATGCCGACTTTCGGTTACTTAATTCTGCCGCCCAGCGCTAAAATGATGCCGAGCAGCTCCTCCCGCTTCGACCGTATCACATCGTACCGGGCACTGCGGACGCCCTCGATCCGGCCGCTCTTGCGTATCTGCTGCGCGACCGCATCGACCGTGCACAGCACGTGCACGCCGCAGTCGTACCCGTTGCTCTGCTGCAAACAGTCGCCGGTGCGTAGCAGCGCGTCCGGGCAGTGCAGGGCGCGCTTCAGCACCGCCACCAGCTGGCGCGCGTACTCCGCGTTCGCGTTGCGCGACGAGTCAAAGTGGTAGAACGCTTGCTCCGGGCGGGAAAACACCAGCAAACTCCAGTGGGAACCGCCGGCCCGGTCCGCCGCCTGGTTGTCGTTCAGCGCGAAAAACACAAACGTTCGCTGGTGGGCCCGCAGCGGCTCGAGAAATATGCCCACCTCGTCCTGCGCCACCATCCGGATGCACTGGGTCACCTCCGGGCTGACGAACAGCAGGTCGTGCTCGTTCTCAAAGATGTGCTTCTCCAGGTACTCGAAGTAGAAGGAGATGATCTGATCGTTCAGCCAGTACGGGCCCTTGAGCAGATCAACGTCCGACAGGCGCAGGCAGGACTCGTGGTAGCTGAGCGCCACTTCGTCGTGCCGGTGGTGGGAAGACATCTCTGTGTCGGCGTCGGGGTAAATAGAGAAGGAGCGAGCGAGTATCTGTCTCTATTCCACAGCCTACAGGCACAGGTAACGGTAGCAGGTCCCGGCAGGAAGCAGAAGCCCGTTTGGCCACACAATTTGTTACGAATATGGTGCGAAATTTTTCTTCACCTCCTGACACTTGGCGGTGTTCCAAAACAGATCAAAACAAACACCCCACGCGACGATGTCATAACAATCGGCACAGTGCGCGTGACAGTTCGCATCGGCAGGGAGGAAAAATATTTTTACGTAAAATTGTGCAAAACACTTACCCCGTTTTTACTGAGGGAAACTTTCGATAATTGATAACGCTAAACACTACGTTGTACACACACGAATATTTCACTCGTGCTACACGTTAGCAAACGCACGCAATGCACATGAGTACGCGAAAAGAGCGCGTAGAAAACGGATAAGAATTGCGAATGTGTTTTCATCAAATCAATGCCCGTGCTGTTTTGAACAGTGTGCACCGCGAGGGACACACGAAATGACAGGTAAGGCGGGTTTGTTTTTAACGAATGTTTGAATAGTGTATTTTTAACGAAGAATTTTAAATTAATACTAAACCACTGAATAAAAAAAGAGTGGTGCAAACAACACACTCATAAGCCCCTATTTTAATATATTTGTGGTAAAAGCTATTCGTTAAATATTTGAAATTATTTGAATTTTCTAAAACGGTTGAATGGCACGTGGAAGATTATTTGATGTAACTGGGTTTTTCTGATATCTCCATCCAATTTTCATGTACAGTGGAGCGCCGTTTATCCAGGTACCTTTTATCCGGCTGTCCGTTTATCCGTGCTGTTGAGAAATGACAGTTCAATACAATGGTGACATTTCGTTATGAGGAGGATATTTGAAAAAGCGGTTAAAAGAGCATATTGTCAAAACAAAAGACCCGATAATTCAAGGCAAATTTCAAATATTCTTGTGGAAAAAGCATGAAGTTAATAAAAACTGGGTTATTTTTATCAAAAAATAAGATAATTTTCCAAAAATTAATCAGGAATTGGTGATAAAATATATCATTTGACTCATTATCCGTGTTATTCGCTTATCCGTGCGAGGTCAAGTCCCGAGAAGCCCGGATAAACGGCGCTCCACTGTACTATATTTTTTTGTGTGACATTCAATTAGTTTTGAGTATTAATACGGCTAGCTAATGAAGTTACTTATATTAATGTAAATTCACAGGCATTTATCGTAGACAATATTATCCTTTATTTTATTTATTTATTTTTCAAAATAATTTGTACCTAAATACAGCGCTAACGCTATGTCTGATTAACAAATTTATTTTTTTACTAAGTATTATTCTAGAAATATGTTTTCATTTTTAACACTAGGGATTCTGCAAATGGTCTGAATATTTTTATAAATGAATGTGCCTTTTCGGATATCAAACATCCTCGTTCTGAAATAATAATAGACTTGAGGATTCACTGTAGCAAAGGAAAATAAAACATCTTCCTAATCATACGTTCTCTTACGAATCCTTCTTGGCCATGTTCGAGAGGAGAATATTCATAATGATTTATTGCGCTATATGCGTTGGAAGACTATGGAGGAGCCGATACAACGACGAGCTGTGCTACGATCTTATAGCTCGTTTGTACTATACCAATGACCCTCTGTGCTATTAAGCTATTAAATTACAAAAATGTTTAATAGCTGTTTTAGAATCCATGACATGACATTTAGATCCATTAAGTTACCAGAATAAATCAGAACTCTGAGAAACGTCTTTCACAGCATAGCATACTTTCATGTATAAGAATAACTATTGAATATATGCCATTGAAATCAGATACAATAGAAAGAACAAATATTTAGATTTTAAAAAAATACAAGGACAAATATGGCAGGTTCTTGTTTGTCTTGTTATATGATATCTTCATGCTTTAACGTAGAGTCTACTACTCATAATACTTTCCCATCTGTTAGTATTACCCGAAGTAGAGCATTAGTTGCGTAAGCATTTACAACACTTGCGTTTCACTAGCAGTGAGTGAAAGAGGTCATCGCTATTTCAATCAGTAAACCACTTCCGATAGGTAGCGTCCTCCAGATGGCTGCTCCTAGTATTGTTTAAATTTACGCACAAATCAAATCGGCTTTCCATCTATGCGATTAGCAGCACCTCTATCTCTCGCTCTCCTAGTACACGCATGATCCTTAACCTAAATCTATCAGATGGCGATCGGCGAAGTAGCTTATGTGCGCTTTTTTTTAAATCATCCCATATTTTGATGTTTGTCTTATGATCAGTTGTTTTGGGACTTCATTCTAGACCGGTTATAACCGGTACACGAGCAGAAAGGGAATCAAGCCACTATCGTGCTGGTAGTGCAGTTTTTGCTTGATGTTTGCAAACCGCTCTAGACGAAAGGTTATCACGGCCACTCTGAAAGGGCGATGCGAACCATGAATTACGCGATGAACAGAAAGCATTACTATACGTGGCTAACCGTTCCATTGTGGTGTGTGAAGAGTTCTAAGCATAAAATTATAGTGCGACAGTAGTGCAATCGGTGATAAGACCTCGCACAAGCTTTATCACAAAGCCAATGTTGTTGATCGACACGTTTGCGGGTGGGGACCAATTTTAGGGAAGGAATGTGTTATTTTGCAGGGTTTTTTTTTCGAATTGTTTTCGCTAACCTGACCTCGGGGCTGCTCGTGCCGCCCATTGCACACGATTTGCACTAAATTAAAACCAGTGCGGACGTGAGAGTTCAGGGCGTGACCCTTTTGCCTCCATTTGCATTGTACTATGGAATCAACAAAACCTTTTTGCTTCTTCCTCCTGGTGTTCTGGAAGATGTTACGTCTAATGGCAATAGGGATGGAAGCCGATCCGACGAATGAGCAAACATTGCACAAATACACTGCTCCCACTCGAAACTGATAACAGCCCTATTGTATGTATGTATGTAATGTATTGTGATCTGTCCAGGGCGCGGATCCTCCGATCCATCCCTGTCTCGATCCATTCTGCACCCGGCAGGGGCTTCTTTCGATGATAACCTCCGCCCGTCCGACTACGGAACTCGGGAACCATCCGCATTGATAAGGGTGTCGGGTATTGCGCGTGTCGGTGTGTGTGCCCGGTGGCCCCCGATCTGTTTTGCTGTGGCTGTGTGCATCATCCGGATTCGATCATAAAAGCCGACCCGGACCAACAGAAACTTTCCAGTCGTTGCTCGTTCATCTATCGTTACGACCAGAGTCACATTTTGCCTCAGCGCATATGAAATCAGCTCCGAATCCGTGCAAGTAATTGCCTGCCTGCGTGTGTGTGTGTTTCAGTAGTCGTGCGCAAAGACATTGATGTCAATGTGTTGTGAACGCCAGTGTGTAGATGCCAGTGTGTGACTTCCCGTGACCCGAAAGACCTGCAGGGCTGCTTTCGACGCATCGTATCTGTGATTTAGGAGGCGGAAAAACAAGTGTCCATTCTGGGACCACGTGGTTTTGCGCTCGGTAGTTTGGGGTTTCCACATTTTCCGGACCTCCCAATAAGTGAACTGCTCCTGCTTGTGATTTTTACTCTACAGTGATAAAGAGTGCCCCGTACTTCGTTCATCGTTTCCGAGCCCTGAACTCGTCTACCCGTGGCGTCCGGGAACTGAATGGTTAGAGAGCAACGGTGTAGCGGAGGCAGTGTGAATTATTTCCAGCTTTTCAGCTCGTTCAGTTTGGTGACCACATTGTTCGACCTTTACGAAGGTACGTGATCTCAAACCTGCGTGCGATCGTGAGCGATCCTCGAAGCTTGATTAGGATGACGATTCAATGGTGCCCATGTACGACTCTCCTTCTCCTTAGATTGCAGCAGTATGGCCTGTCTTCCTCAGTCAGCGTTCGCCGTGCACAAGATCCGGCAGGCACAGAACGAGAAAGATCTCACCGTTGCACGCATGACAGGTGACAAGCAAGGTCCGAGATATTTGAACAAGAATAGTAAGTCCCATCTCCTCCGAGATGACTCACTGCCCACTGTGATCTACCATGATCGTAGCGCACAAATCGCTTTACCTCTCCGCTTTCGCTCCACTCCGCAGCTCTCGATCTGACGCCGGTCAAGTATAATGGCAAGCTGATGAACAGCATCTGGGGTCTGTACAATCGCTACTCGCCCCATAACTTCAAGAAGAACAATGGATCGTTCGGTGGTTTCTTTGGCATGCAACAGCCGTGAGTATTCTTGCGATGTGTTTGTGTTGGCCTGGTTTACTAAAATGATTTTTGCATGCCTGTTTCCTTTCCGGTAGATTTGCTGTTGCATGCTCTCCGATGGAGAAAGAACTACCGGTACCCAATCCAGCCGACCAGAATTAGATTGGATTATGATATGTAGCCGATTCTCGCTGTTTTCTAGACTAATAGTGTGTAGAATCCTAAATGTGATTTAGATTGGAAATAATAAAAGATTTATTCTTTAATTTTTAATCCTGAAGTCTTCACTGTTACTGTCGGAGTATTTGTTTGAAAGGGGTTGTACCATCGCCAAAAATGATTCCACACTTGAGATTTGCGGTTCAGTCTGCCCATAACAACAATTCGCAAGTATTTTGATTACAGATTTCGAGCTAAAATAAGAAAAGAACGGTTGATCTTCGACCTCGACGTTCAAGGACATCGGACCATAAGTAAAGCTAGCTCTACTGATAATGAGAGTATGTAGCGTGACACAACAATAGAGGTACTGCAAATAAAATGTTTTGCAGCTAGAAGACTCATGCTCGGATACGTTGCTCTTTTTGTTGCAGGTCGTTAGCGTATCTTTTGGACTTTGGATTTTGCATGACATGTATAAAATGCATAAATGTTCCAAAAAGTTTTTGGAATTTTTTTGGAACATTTCTAACATGTTATAGTAACGTATTTTATTTTTAATTCTTTAAATGATTTAAATACTAACGCAAAATAATATGGAAATCATTCTTCAAATGAACGTTAAACATTTTTCCCTCAATTGAAATGGTAAAGTGTTACTTTAAAAGTATAGACAGCATGTTTTGGAACGCCTAAATACAGGCAAAATCTAACTTGAAAGAAACGGAATGCTTTGAGAAGGGCATAGCCAAGATCTTCTTATATTTTATATTTTGTGCGAAACGGTATTTTCTCCTCTGTTGGTTCAAACTTATGTTTGAAGGTCCTAACTCAACCAACCATTTTGCAGTCTTTCCCCGAAGTACCCCAATTATGCGTTCTGGAGACATTCTCTTTTCCAGGACATTCCAGTACGTCGAACATCATATTTTTCAGCCAAAAACTAATTGTTGGCTATAGTTATTTTTGATTAAATTTTCAACTATATGCTCTAAATTAAATATCTGATGCAATTCGTGTTTAAAATACGGTTGGCTCTACCTTTTCAGTGATTTCAAAATATAAGAAAAAACACCAATTTATTTTGCATTCGACAATTGTTGGAGGAAATTGTACCGATTTGACAAATAAGCTGTCAAAATTAAAAACTTGCCTAACTTGAATTCGCGTAACTTAAGTGTCACGTAACTCAGGGAAAGACTGTATAGCGATATTGAATCTATTCATTTACAAAATCACAAAGAATAACACTAAAATAACTAAAAATAAAGTATCAAAAAATGAAAGTTCACGTAGAATTTGAACTTTGAGTTCGAAGGAGGAATAGAAAAGAATATTATAAAGCGGGTTATTGCTCCATTTCTCTGCACAGCGCCATCTTGTAGACAATAGCTTTAGTAAGAGCTAGTTTATCGCAATATACTAGCAATTTATGCTATAAACTTAAAATTACACGCCAAAATTAGTGAAGAAATCGTTAAAATTAGCTGAGTATTTTCGAAATTGCCTTTTATTGTTGTTACTTTTTAATTCATTTTCATTTAGAATATTTACCTACATTTTCAACTTTAATTGCAAACAACGTTTTGATTGTATTTGTGGGATGTCGTTTACATCCGCCCGTCGCAAGTGAGTTCTGCTTGATTGATCTTCTCACTGCTGAGGGTGAAAACAAAACTCACTATCATCTCACTGCGAGCGATACGCCAATAAGGGTGAGGGTGGAAAATTATCATAACGCACCACACACACACACACCCACTCCTACACACCAATAGAGAGGGAGAGAGAATGAACTAGCATTTATAGTGTTCGCAGGCGCGCGCTCGCGTGTGTGTGTGCGTGGTGTGTAGCGGGTGGAAAGAGATACAACGATGCAATAGGGGTTGGAAAACGTCGCTAACACACCAACACCCGCGAGCGTGCAGGGAGAACACTTGCGCTGAGAACGGCCGTGGCTGAATCTCCCGGGAGGGTGTGTGCGAGAGCGCACAGCTACGGATATGGTAGAAAATTCTGAGCAGGAGCACCGTGGGTAACCGTTTTTTCCAAACTCCCGTCCCGATGTAGGGGGTGGATTTGCCAGTTTCGATTTGCTTCTAGGTGAACGAACACCAGCACAGTATAGTCGGTGCGAGTGTTACGCGTGGTTTCTGCTCTGGCTCTGTTTGGTGGTGGTGATAAAGTAAGATTAGTAAACGGCACACTCGCACGGTTTGTGGCATTGTTTGATTGCACATTACCTGCAGCGGTGTGACACGTTTGTTGTGCTGATAGTGCCGTGTGTGGGGGTTGGTCGTTGGTGGCTCGTGCTAGTGCAGTGAAGTGTGCAAATTAGAGCTCAAGTTTGAACCACAGAAACGACCCAAACGAAGCAAATCGTTCCAAGATGGATATCGGAGGAGCATATGGTGGTGGTAAAGCCGGAGGTGCATTCGATCCGATTGCATTCGTACAGCGCCCGACGGTTATATTGCGTGCCGTTTGCTGGGTTAGTATTCTTGCAGGCGAACAGTGGAAATGTATTCCGTTTCCGACCAAGAAGGACACCCTCTTGAAGAAGTATCTCCAGTGTGTGCTTGTGTGTGTGTGTGTATGTGTATTGATGAAAAATTCGTTCCATTCTTTTTTGTTCCCCTCCTCGGTCCTCGGTTGGGTGTAGGACATTAGCGACCTTTTCCCTACGGTTGGGTATGGGACGAAAATCGATTTTCCTGGTAGTGGCTTTCGGTGGCTCCGTGCTGGTTTCTCTCACGCGTGTTTTGCGTTCACGCCTGCTCATTCTCAGACGGTTGGCCGTCTCTCACCGCGGAGGCCGACTCTCCCACGAAATCGGGATCGACACGAATTTCTTGTGTGTGTACGTTTACCATCAAACTGCAGCGATGGAGAATGGCATTCCCAGTTTCCCAGCATAATACGCATCGGGGAGGAATCACGTTTTGGAAGGGAAATGAAAAGACATAAGATTAATTATAACCTCCACTCAATCGATCGCCGATGGTGAACTTCTTTTCAATCAGAATTATTATAATATTCAGTTATTTGCTTCACTCCATGCTGTGCTGTTGCTGCTGTAGAGCGCACTGACATCATGCTGTCCTTTAGGCAGGCCGGAGTTGTCGTGATTAATTACCATTAATCGAGCATTAAACTCTCATCCTTGCAGTGCGTTCTTCGCTCGTGCCCACGTTTACATAACATTTCATTTCACAGGCCCACCACACCAAAACCTGTCCTATTTCCATACACATCGGCACATTCGAACATCCAGCGCTTGCACGAATGGTTCTCTGCTGCGGCTGACAGTAATGCTGTCGCTCTTTGAAAGCCGTTCCTTTTGTTGTTGTTGTTATCGCGGGAGAAGCCTTGAGCGCTGTGACATAATAATGTGGCCAAGCACGGGTGTCAATGGCGCGAGTCTCACAGCTCACCGCAGAGCATTTCAACTGGTGTAAAGAGGAGAAAACAACGTTACACACGCACACATGAAAATAGAGCAAAAAGAAGTAGAAGTAAAAAAAGCGGAACCATTCGCGTGGAAAGCTCTTCTTGGAATGTTTGAAGAATTTCCCGAAGTTGTTCGCACTTCCTTCACTCCCTTGCCTTTCGCAGAGTTCGCCTCCCGCATCATGTGATTGTGCTGATGCCCTTCTTCAATGCTCTGAGCTGAGGGATGATGGTGGGGATGGGAAAGCGAAACGGTTAGAATTCGATTCGAGGTCTGCTGTGTGGTCTATGTGGACAGGGCATACCAGCGTTGCCTCGCGTACCCCAGCCCAGCGCGTTGATGAGAGGATGCGTGAGATGCTAGTATTACTGCCAACTGCTGCATGCACGAGCCACATTCATCTTGGCTCCGTTGGCATTCGACTGTCCTCTTCACCACCCCTCGCCACCGGCATGGAGGTTGATGGGAGTTTTATTGATTTGGGATGAGGGTTTTTTTTTTTTGTTGTTGCGTGGTTTGGTTCCTGTGCGTATTGGGGCCGAGACACCAATTCGTGGTACGAGAAGATCGTGCTAAAAGTGACGGGTCCATTATTAACATTCAGCATCTTGTCACGTCACCCAGCAGCATGTGACTGGCTGTAAGGCAATACTAGTTTTGGAGTGGATTTAAGATGGAATGCTTGTATATAAGAGAGCTTAATAATAGTGTTACACTCCTTCATTTTAATGTGCTCTGAGTTATGAAAAGATAATAGAGGTAAACTCATGTATTTCTTACATACGAAGCAATCAATTCCTTTGGTTTCAAACCTCGATTCACTGTAGGGAAGCGGTCAGCAGCGAAGATAATCTAAGTTTAATTATTCAACCACAGGCTCAGAAGCTTATCCCAAGCACCCCAACACCCTTCAAATGGGGATCGAATGGTGATAAAATAACTTTAAAAGCTTCGAACACTTCCCAGCTTCCATGTCTCTGTCCCATCCATCCATCCACTGCCATCAAAAAAGGGTCGAACTTCGTCTCGTCGAACCTACGGAGCTAAGCTAACGAGCGGATAGAGAAAATATCGATTCGAAAGTGTCATCAGGATTCATCTCCCACTTAGCTTAAGTGCTGGTTCGGTTCACCTGACCCGCAAAAAAAGCTTACCACCTAAGAACGTGCACACTGTTTTCACATTTTGTTGTTTTTGTTCACTCAACAAATATTCCATTTCCTTCATTACACCGAACGCTCTCATTAACACACTTGATGCATTTTTGGTACGGCGACAACGACGACGACCGACCGACGGGTCTCCCTCTTTCAGCTGTTTGCCATCATCGTGTTCGGCTGCATATCGTCCGAGGGATGGCGGGAGGAGGCGAACGGCAAGGAGTATTGCATAATTAATCGCGACGGCAACGCTTGCAACTATGCGGTCGGTATCGGTGTGATCGCCTTCCTTGCCGCGATGGGCTTCATCGCGGGCGAGTATCTGTTTGAGCAGATGTCGTCGGTCAAGACGAGAAAGCACTACGTGCTGGCCGATTTGGGCTTTTCCGGTAAGCAAAATTGTATTTTTAATGTTATTTTAGTAAGAACGTTTGACGATATATTAAAGCAGCTATAGATCTGCATTGATTGTACGCTTTGATGATGTCATCGTGATAGATTATATTACAGTATTAGTGCACGTCAGTGCGGATGAGTAAATAGAGCAATCGGGAAGACGCATGTCATTAGAGACAAGGTCGTTGACAGTTCGAATCTCAGCTGAAACGAGCGACCGTGTGTGTGTGTGTGTGTGTGTAGTATAGCAGCTTTTATTTCAATTTTCAATAATCATCTTTTCCCATCGGCAGCGTTCTGGTCATTCCTGTTCTTTATCGGTTTCTGCTACCTCACCAACCAGTGGGGCAAGGCGGACGATCCACCGAACGGCGAGGGTGTGAACAATGTGCAGGCTTCCATCGTCTTCTCGTTCTTCTCCATCTTCACCTGGGCCGGCTGTGCGTACTTTGCGTTCCTCCGCTTCAAGGCCGGCGTTGATCCGTCGTTCTCCTCGACGTACGAGTCTGATCCGAGCGCTGCCCAGCAGTACGCCGCCTATCCGGCCTCGAACGAGAACGATCAGTTCCAGGAGGCACCGTTCTCCGGTCAGCAGCAGCAGCAGCAGCAACAACAGCGAGGTATGTACACAGGTTGGTGTTATGGGCGGGCTACACATTGTACCACTTTATGTATCACTCATCCACAAAACTCTGTTGGTGTGTATCTTTTCAGCAGACTACTCGCAGCCCACGTACTAAGTAAGCTGATCTTGATGTTATTCCCTACGTAACCAGATGGCTTTACAGTGAAGAACAAATCCGATGGTTCGATTTGATTACTTTCGCAAAGAACAACTGTTGTTCCTTGTGGTGGATGGAGCTGACATTAAATTGTACCTATGTTTTACGATTCGATCGCTAGAACCACATATTTCCATGGACCATTACCGATTGGAAAGCGTAACTATGTTTTAGTTTGTTTTAAATTGGTTTCCCCAAAAAAATACTTCAAACTAGTCACATTGCAAATGCCACTTAACGAAACTAAGAACCAAAAGTTAATACTAATATACAAAGACATACTACAAATAGGATAGAGCACCTCTGAATCTAACGCGTTAATTTGGACATTTGGGAATGCCTGCCCCGATGGCTTAATAGTGGCAAACCGAAACCTTAGGCCACCTTCCAATGAAAGGTGCGGAATGGAATAAGGTGTAGAACAACTCAAAGTATATGTTACCAAAGAGTATTGGCATCACTGCAAAACACATACACACACACACTGCACACACATACAGTCATGTGGCGTGATACGTTTAATAGAACAAAATCTGGATCTAGATCATGTTTGTAGCTATTGTAGTCTGGATGTGTTTATCTCTTTGGCATTTCAACGTCGCTAGCGTCGCGTCAAACGTCTAGCATTGCCAATCGTGTGAGATCCGACATGACGACATGTTGATAACAGTTGGAACTAGTTGACTGCTGAAAGAATTTAAACAAACCAAAATGATTATTGTAGAACAAGAAAAACAAAAGACGATGTCTTTTCAACCCACTCGTTTCATAATCGCAACCACTAAGGAGATCGATAAGCCTTCCGAATGGAGCAAATACAGAAAGCCGATGTGGCGACCTAACTTTCGAGCGGCATTTAAGTAGTGAAAAGAAGATGTTCAACATTCGATTAGTGATGATGTACGCAACCAAGGATATAGATAATGCTTACCATCAAAGCAAATTTCGTTTAGCGGGCTACAGCTGGCAAATAACAATATTTATGGAAGTATATTATTAATCAAATTATTTATTTATTTATTTTATAGCTGTTGACGATCAATCGCAGAGGATCGCTCTCGTTCGATCTTTACACTCGTAGGATTCTATTTGGTGCGAAGAGGCGTACTATTTTTAGTTCACCTGCCATTACTAAAGATTTCAAGTCCTGCTCAGGCAAATACTCCCCATGTCGTATGATAATGAGATAAAACGAAGCATCAAAGGATCAAAGCTTGGCAAATAGAATCAGTCATATCGAATCTCAATCTCTTGCCCACCTTCATTGATTCGGTCAAGTACAATCGACAGTGCTTCGTAATGTTTGGTTACGATGGTTCAAACTGAAGCTGAATTCAGATACCAAGAAAGCTTAAATCAGGTTTTGAGAACAGGAAAACTGAAACGTAAAATGGAAACCTTTGTCGAGAGAATATTTAATACAAGCTGCAACGAGTGCGAAAAGTACCACAAAAACCATTAAATCCAATCATACTTTTTAAATGCTTAAAGTACCGAATGTGGTTAAATCTTATGAATGCTGTTTCATTACATAACACACAAAACACACACACACAAACACGATTCAAAAATACACTCACATAGTTGTAACGCAACAATCATAAATATTCAAACATAAAGCAAACCAAGTATGAAAACGATTGCAGGAGAAGAGCAATTTTGCGACTGGATTCGCAAAAACAACGTTCGAAAACAAAAACATTTGTAGTTTTGGATTGGTATCAAGGCGCTTCCTCTCCAGCAGCAGGGACCCATACCTGAACAGACAAAACACACCCTTACACGTACACACACGTTTTTTGGGAGAGAAAGTGGAACAATATCGATGCTCATTGGTCAAAAAGAAAGTAAATACACATTTACACATTCGTTGCTAAAGGAAATAATTATCGATAATAACAAAACAAAACAAAAAAATCTATACAAATGAAAACATAAATCGGATCTACACATAATAAAATACGAATGAAGTAGAAGAAAGACATGTGAAGAAAGAAAGAATGAAAGAAAGAAACTGTGTGTGTTCTGTAGCTGATATCTAAAGAAAACGTTACGAGGATATGATTAGAACAAATCGAAAACATAAGAAGAAGAGAAGGAAAAACAACGGAAACTAATACTTAGATCAACCAACAAGCAAACCAGTTTGAATGTAATAAGGAAAATACCATCACACATGATTAAACGCCCAAACTTATTTATTCCATCCTATTTTAATTAGCAGAACCGATTGACAGAGGCTGGAAAAGGGAAGTGGCAACGTTGGCTTATGTGCGGCTACATCGCCTACCTTAAGTTCTTTATTAACACGCAACCAAAGTAACGAATAAAACAAAAGAGAAGACAAAAAAACCAAAACAATGTTATAAATATACATCGTGCACTATTTATATATGAATACAAGTTTCACGAAAGCTGAAAGCTATAAGAGAAAATTTAGAGAAGAATGGTACTGTTAAATGAAACAAAAAAAGAATAAAGGGAGAAAATAGTAACACTACTTTGAACACCTAAACAGAAACATTGACAAATACACGTACGTTACCGTTGAACAGAGAGAAAGAACGAGAAAGGGGAGGGAAAGATGGTATAGAGAATGGAAAATATCCGATACACAAAACGTAAGAAAGAAAACAAATCGATATATTTACTTGCTGGTTGCATTGTAGTGAGCATTATTCGTTTACGTTGTTATAAAAGTGTGCGAAACCTATTGTAAATAGAAACAATAAGGAGAAGACGAAAAACAAAGCAAAACAAAAAAACAGTACAGCTAGTACGGGCGACAGGTAATTGGAACACAGCAAAGTACTGTATGCTAATGGCAAAAACAGCAAACAGAATATAAACGATATATTAACGCTGTAAACAATATTTCCTTTCTGCAGGCATAGATTGTGATAGTTTCCTTAATATAATAATTTTCAAGCTATAACTTAATTTAATTGTTTATTCAGAAAAGGAGCTTTTCAATACATAGTACCTAAACCTACTCTGTACGATGTTTTTTTGTTTTTATTTTATGCTTTATAAATAACCAATCAAACTAAAATAATTTAAATTACAAGCGCTTCTTCTAGTGATTAAGATGACTAACGCGTTTGTGTAATAACAGCAAACGAAGCATTAGTTACACGTTCCCGAACAACTAGATTCGTTTAATTTTCCAACTTCAATAGCAAAAGCAAAATAAAGGAAAGTATTGATGGAAATGTAAAGGATGTGGAATTTACGTTAATAAAAGTACTACGAAAAATAATACACATGTCCGGGTGCGAGAATGATTTGTCTCAGTGTATTGTGTCGTGTCTTGTGCACATTTTATGCTTATATTGATGTATATTTATTTTTACTCTTCTTTTTGGCTGCAGTCGAGGAAGTAAGACGATGCGGTGACATACATTAACTCCTACTGATTGATTCCTATTCGGACTGCCCCGCGTGTCGCCTGGAAGGAATAGGTAGAGGAAATTTGTGTGTTGACATCACAATCACTTAGGTCGTTGCTCCAAAACGAACATGAGTCATTATGGATTGCGCTGGAATTTGATATATTCAAGTAGCTTGAAAAAGTGTTCAAATTTGTCAAATTTTTGTCGCATACTTTTATCACCTGCTTAATAGTGTCAATTAACCATTTCATTTAATATTCAGATGACAGGACTGCTCCACAAAATTCAGGGATGATGATGGTAGTGTAGTAAGTTTGGTTTTAGATACGGTCGCCATGTAATCTGATGAGCGTACATACGGTACAACTGATCAACGCGTACCATCGCGGTAGGTCAGTTTTTACTGACATGAGCTGAGGAAGTAATAAAACTTCGTTCGAGCGGACGTTTCGACACATGATCGACCAGGCGATCATAGAAACCTTTAGGAGGTTTCCCTTACTGGAAACGTTGTAGTTTAGAGGCCTTGCCTTGGGTAGGGGGACATAACTAAACTCTTTAAATGAGAAGTCGATAGATGTTGGATGGGCATATTCCTATCCTGACAGTCCGAACGAATCTGCCTTGTCATGGTCGGAATTGGTTTTATTTATACTCAAGATATGTTATGGGTTTCGTTGATTTGGTTTTGGAATATGTTTTGTCCCAATTATATGTAATTGTTATTGGTAACAATTTATTAATTGAAATGGTGTGGGGTGTTTGTCGATGTGTGACTATGCTTCGGTTTTACTGTATTGCGAAAGAAGGTTTCAACTATTGTTGCTAAAGAATGGATGTTTTCGTCGCTAAGCTTATAACTTGCTATGCGTTCTCGGTTCACCTAGGTTGTTGCAGTAATGCCTGATTTGCTTATTATGCGTTTTTCGGGTGTTTTCAAGAAGTGTGTCACAATTGTTTTTATATGAACGGTGTGGCCTGAATTCTTCCGGTTGCTTTGTTATGGTATGATCTGATTTGCTGAGTTTGTTATAATGAATGTGTTGCAATAGTGTGGTTTGGCTTTCCGAAGTGTGTTACAATGAGTCTATAGCTGATAGTGTGTATTATAATAAGTTATGTATAGCAGATATGCTACAGTAGGTCTATCCTCTTACCCCGACATAGATTTGAGAAGGACGATAGTATCTTTCTAACAAGATCTAACAAGATTCTTCAAAATGCTACCATAGTTTTGAAAAATCAGTGCGAGAGTCTGGTTGTTACATTAAAAAGAATTCACCAGGCCATACTCTCACACAACGCTTTTTGAATATAGCATCAAGGGGATCTTTGTATCCATTACGTAGCTCGTCAAGATCCAAATACCTGTTCCATCGTATGCGCATCAACAGGTGGTTCCATGGAGCTACATTCCGAAACTATTAAAATGATGTAAATAAGTTTCGTTTGGTTTTCCTGAAGTAATACATAAAATTAATGATGTTAAATTAAATAATGAAAGAAACCACTTCAAAATCAGCAAAGTACAAGGGTTTTGTTCTATTCAACGATGATTAAAAATTAGTAAGCAAACATTCTGATCGTTTCATTTTGAAAAATAAGCCTTGTATGACTTGTATGGCATAATTTTTATATGCAAAACATTGAATAAAAATCTGACAAAAACTTTAGCTGCAAGTTGGTTTAACAAAAAATCCGCTACACTGAAAACTGAGACGTTATCTGAATGCTAATTTATATCAAATACAAAAAGCTTGCAGCAATTTTTTTCTATTCTCCCATGAAATTACAAACAAGCTATTTGAATTATAATTTTGACATTTTTTTGTTTTAGAAATTTGGCAGTATTACAAAGTAAGCTTTTTTTATAAGATAATCATTAACACTGTTCATTTATTTTTGTTTGATCTTGTTTCCATTTGGCGTGAAACGATTGCATCACCCTGCAAACGATGCTCCCCCTTCCGCGAGGTACTGTACTCTTCCTCTTGAGTCTCTTTGCACGTACTTAGCACATAAACGTGCGGTACAATCTGCGATGCGTCCATAATCTATTTTAAACGTTTCCCGGAACGCCGACGCTTCTCGGCCGAGAGTGCTTATGATAATCAATCGGGCCGGGATTTCCACCCAACGGGTAAGTTTGCACTGCGCGAAACACAACCTTCATGCCGTGCGGACGCGACGGGCAGAAGGGAAGTAACCGCAATTCGGTCTACATGCACATGTCAACAAAGCAATATTTGCCCGTCAATTTCTATTCGACGATTTATTTATTTGTGCCGGAGTGTATTTTGTTTCCCTCTTTTTTGTATTTTCTATTTGCTGTTATTGTTGTTATTTGCCCAGCGTTTTATGCGTCGCGGCAAAAGGGCGGTTTGTTTGGTAGCTTTCAGCTGAATGGTTGGCGTTGTTGATGAAGTCGTCAGGTTCGTCGTGATCGTATAGCTTTTTGCCAAGGCAGCCTGACCAACTGAAGCCTGGTTGTGTCATGAGAAAAAAGGGGTTGGCAGCTTCTTTGCGGCTTATCTTTTCACGCCCAGCTGTGAATTGAACCCTCTTCGAAGAATTGTTTTGATGTTCCTTGCAGGGAATTGCATTAAGATCAATAAAGATTTTTTTAAATATGATGACTCACCTCTTGTGTTAATAATGAAAAAGGTCGTTTATTGAATAGGAGTATTAATGAAAATAGGCATGAGAAAAAGTATCGTAAATAAGAATAGCTAACTGAAACAACAATCAACTCATTACGATAATCTTAGCCAACAAAGTGTGCAGACCATGTAATCAACAACATTATTACCATCGCGAACCATTCAAACTGATCATTCCACAAACGATCGCGCACACCTAGAATGATATATGTCGTAGAGAGCAGGAAACCGACAAAACAGGCAAACCACACGCAAAGTGTGCATAAAAACCTGAAACAACAACTAAAGCCTCCAGCGCAATCCATTAGCATGCAGCGAGTGACGACAAACATCAAACCCGTGTTGAGTGTTTTAGTGATGCCGCTGCTGTAGACTCGAACGCGGCATAAAGCACACCGGCCTCACCGTTGCCATAGCAATGCGAATGATCCGGCGAATGTCAACCTGAACGCAATGTAAATGCGAAAAAAAAGAATACATGGGGAAAACCACTTCCTCCTAAAGGGCGGTATCGTTTTCGCTCGTGCTTTGCGATCGATCTGAAACCGGCCGAACGCCGCGAATGGTACATACATCTGGATGACGTACGGTGTTGTTTGGGTTTGGTGTGCTCCGTCATCAACATCATCATCCCTAGACCGACGGTCAACCAATAAGAGTGCCGATTGTTGACGATCGTTAAAATGGGCGATCGCTAAAAGGGGGGGACTGATCGGGTTGAGGGAAATAGGAGGAAGCGGATGGCACCAGAAACTGTCGATGTTGATAAAGTATTTAAATAAACCGTTGCGCCCGGTACAGCGAAGCAGTTGACGAGCCGCTGTGCAAAAGTGAAGATCTTCCCCAAACGAGCGGCGTAAAAGTGCGCGCTACCAGGTACACCCCAAGATCGAACGATCGTGCTGATGTGTGAAACGTTGCTAACGTGTGTGTGTGTGAGATAGTGTTTGCGTGTGTGATATGATTGGTATTGGTACCGTTTGGCGATAGTGTGAGCCATCCATCAATCCGCGTAACGTGCTGATAGCATCGGTAGTCGCCACAGCTACACCAAAAGTTCGGTTTCCTCGGCCTCGGCAAGAGTGTGCAAGTGATCATCGCGCGCGTGCGAGCGGTATCTCGACAAGATTTTGTAAAAGCAGAACAGAACTCAACCGACCGTTGAGCGTGTGTGAGGTACTGCTGCCGAATTGATTACGGATAGAAGACGCCGGCCTGTGGTGCGCGTGTTGAGAGAGTATAGTGCTGCTGCGCTTGTTTTAGCAGATCGTGTTTTTGCTGCAAAGAGTAACCCAATACCTGTTTGTTGTTAAGTGCATTAGTATTCAAAACCGGGCGGCACCATCATGAAGATTCTAATGCTGATTGTGGCAACGTGTGTAGTAGGAGGTAAGAATGATGCGTAGATGATATAGTTTATTGTACACTAGCATCTACGCTGCAAGCAACAATTTATTCAGCTTAACAAGCAGATACAATGTTGCATTAGTTGAATGATTTCACAACAAGTGATGAATACTGAAGTAGGTCTATGGTCTGTTAATATTTATTATTTATGTATTTATTATTCCGGGTTTGGTGTGAAAGCTCAGTCGTCTTGAGTTTTGAACTCAGGATACATTTATTACTAATGCTGTGCGCTACCGGTTACTCTGTGGGACTAATTCAGACTGGGACGTTCAATTGTATTATAAAACCAGCTATCATTAATATTAATTCTATTGGACCTACATTCCGGTTGAGTCTAGCCGTTCCAAAGTCCATGCGTCAAATTTCAATTGATTTACTTCAATTGACATGTGGAAAGGAAACATTGCAATATCGTTTAGGATGTTTATTATTATTTTGTTTTATTCAATGGATTATTGGCATCGCTCTCATAGTGGACTAAGCAACTTCAGCACATATTTCAAACCTATGCGGTAGCTAACATTCTATCAGAAATGGGCGTACAGCAACACCGATCGAGCAATCGACACTGAAGCTTCAAGAATAGACAGCTCTATATTATTGTGGAATATATTGTCTTTAACAAGCGTGCCATTCGAAATTGTTGGAATTGTTTCAACTACTAATTGCCATAACCTTCAAGACGTACGATGTGTCCGGAAGCCATGGGTAGGCAGACACACTCACAACTCATCCCGAATCCTGAAAAAAAATATCCCCCAATCGCGATTACAGTAAACCATGGTAAATCGGTCACTTGCTAAGGATGACGCCATCGTCGCAATGTCTGAGATGAGATTCCACTTCCATCCCTAACCGCTTCCGATCAGCAGCACACGCGCGTTCCGATCGCTACTCGTCTTGCCTTCCTAGTCTGCTCCGTTTTTTTTTTTCTTTTGTTGATGTGCCTGCGTATTCCAGTTGAAATTTTGCGCCACGATTCACCCTCACCCAACCGGCCGGGTGCTCCGGGGGGAGTACGTATCAGTGCTACCTTGAACTACACGGAACCACAACCCCACGGGCACGACTATCTCGTGCCCAATTGCGTTTCTGTGTATAGCCAGCTCCGGCGACAACGACGACGCATTGGGCCACGGTGCCACGGTGCTCCGGCACTGGTCACTGGCTGGTGGCAATGGTCGGGGTCGCATTGTTGGCGGGCGCGATAAGACACAGCAGCAGCAGCAGCAACATCAGGACCGACTTTTCAAATCCACTGCACAGCGTCCGCGGCAGACGTTCTCTTATGTAAATCATTCATGCACATCGCCGATGCTGTAGGACTGCGCGATCTTTCCGAGGACGTCGAAATGTCTTCTAAACGTGAAGAAACCTTGAACTTTTGATACCCTGTGTCGTTGGGAGCATGCTCCCGAATTTGTCTAAGCATTGTGTCCTTCGAAAGAGGTACATTGTGAGGTTGAGCGGATAAGGTTGATGGATGGATGGAAAGATCATCCCGCAATGGTTTACTACGCTGCTACGTAATGCTAAATCAATTTGGATTATCTTGTGGAAGTTCTTAGTTAAGATGTAACATTTTCCAGTGATAAAAGAATAACATAAGACCTACAACTTATGCCTGAAATAATTCTGTAAGTTTGAAAAGCTCCATCTTGGAATTCAAGTTGTTTTAAACTTAGATGATCGGTTATTGCAGAACTGAGAGATGATTAGTGACATTTACAAAAGGAAGCGATTCTGCGAACATTCTATAACATTCTTCGTAAATACTTAAAATTGCAATTCATATCAAATACAATGTAATGATTTGAAACTATCAGCAAGCTTCAACAGTTCAAGAAACATACTCAATTATGACCTTTAATACTGTACACCAACAGTTATTTAGCTCCATTTTCGTAAACAGTTTGCACGTTTTCTGTTATGTTATTTACCATCACATCGATGCGGCCAGGCAGTTTAGTCACCGTGAACGGTTCGCCAAAGGTCAATTCAATTTCAAAACCCCCGTTCAATTGGCGATCCAAACAATCGCGAACGATCGAAATCGCACACGAACGATGGTAGATGCGATGGGTCCAGCAACGTGATCTGTCAATTGTGTTTGGAATCGATCGCCATCTGTCCCTTGGTTGCATCGAGTAGCCACACTGGAAGCAAGTCGGTCTGGTGGTGATTGTGGGCTGAACTATTCCTACTATCTGGTAATGGCTTATCAGCAGCCACTTTCTCCGCTTCCACGATGACGTTGCTTCCAGCCAGGGCTACGCTTCTCAGCATGTATGGAGAAAAGTCAAACAAAACTGTTGAAGCTGGTAACATTCCTCTCCACTCCATTTTTGGGCTTTAACGCGATAAGCAATAGGCAGGATTAGCGGGAATGTGGAAGATTGTTTCATGCTCTAACTTTCGTTTCGTTTCTGTTCTCCCGTTTTTCTCTCGCGTAACAGCACTGTGTGAGGAGAAATGTGAACCGGGCACGACGTTCATGGAAGATTGCAACAAGTGCCGCTGCGGTCCGGACGGCCAGAAGGCTTGTACGCGCAAGATGTGTCCACCGAACGAGCTGTCCGATGACAGCCAGGTGCGGCTCGATGTCCAGAACGGTGAGTCGCTGTCGTCCGCGGACGAGAAGGACGAAATTCATGTGCAGACAAACGGACAGGTTTGCTCACCGAACGAGATCAAGATGAAGGTAGGATTGGATCATTAAAATGAATGTCTTTTTCATTTACAACAACTAAACGTGTTATTTTTTTTTATTTCTTTTCGAACGCCCTGCGTAGGATTGCAACCGTTGCCGGTGTGCCAACAACGGTATCGGATGGTTCTGTACGCGGAGAGCCTGCCCGCAGCGTGCAAAGCGTTCCGAGCCCGCTCCGGAAAAGAAGTGTACACCCGGTACGACGTTCAGAAGTGACGACGGTTGCAATACCTGCTTCTGTACCGAGACGGGCCATGCCGCCTGTACGCTGAAGGCTTGCCTTCCGCCGGGCTTTTTCGATCAGCAGAAACTGAAACAGAAGCGATCAGTACCGGCCGATGATCTGCCCCAGTCCGCGATTGCTCCCGGTGCGCCCGGATTCAGCTGTACGCCCAGGTCCTCGTTCAAGTATCAGTGCAACACCTGTCTCTGTTCGGACGATGGCAAGATGGCAGGATGTACCTTCAAGTTCTGTGTTCCCGGTGAATGGTAAAAGAAGAATGCTAGTTCGTAGTGCCGAAAGCCTTTAACAAGCTGTACAACTAAGTTGCTGTATCTAAGTGTCAGTCGAACTATCAGTAGAAAGTTGCCTTTGATTGTTTTCTCCCGGTGCTTGAACGCTACGAGCTAGGGGGCATACACGTAAGTCATTTTTGTCAAACAAACTTCAGAGGATACACGGAAATAAAGTTATTATTTTTACCATCAAGACCAAACGCTGTTGTTTAAAGATCACTCCAAATACTGTTCCACCCTGCGTTTTTTCTTTTCTTCGTTCCACTAATTGAACCCGCCCTGTCACTATGCAGTATCCGTGGTCCAGTCCGGGCTGAATGAGGAAATACGGTCAAAGTGGCTAATAAATTTATAAGACCAACACAATGTTCCTTCCAATGTGAGTGGTCGGGGGAACGGCTCGATATGGGTACGTTTTCAGGGCAGAAACAATAAGTTTTCCTTTGTGGATGGGAAAGGGCAAAACTTTTGCACCATTCTCTGTTCACCAAGTGGACGCCATAAGGAAGCGATTGTTAGGAAAAGTTCCAAGTTCAAGATGAAAACTATCTATCAGTACGGATGATTGGACTGAGTGTGTTGGAGTGGTGGACAGTGCAAAAACAAAACTTGCGATAAGTAGGAGAAAAAACAAACCATAAGCATGGCAGTACATTAACCAAGAGGTCAGGAATGTGGGTTTTTTTTGAAGGGCCTACCAGTTCGAGGCATAGTCAAGGGTAGTTTTGTACGGGATGCAACAAAAATGCTTGAATAAAAATATTTTCCTAATTGGAGTGAAATTTATTGATGCATTCCTAAATGAGAAGATTTGTGGGAAATGCGTATTATAAGCTAAAACTATTTTTTAAGGAAATTGATTATATCTGTGTCTTAATTCGTGTCTTAAGCAAAATGAAAAGATAGTTGTAAAACAAGAAAAAATAAACCTAAATAATCATCCATAAATGACGTATCGCACGGAGAGTCATGGGTTCAAGCCTCACATGGACCGTCCCTCCGTAGCAAGGATTGACTATCTGGCTGTGTGGTTTTAATTAAATCTTGAAAGCCTGTAAAGGCCTAGGTCGTTACACCAAGTAGAAGAAGAATATTTAAACATCCAGTATTTTCGTGCGATAATGTATTTAATCTTTTAATGCCTCATATAGACCTATACTTCACGATTCGCCTAATTGTAGTCAGGTATTGTATTGTCCCCTTCAAGGCTATATTCTTGTTAAAGATTAATCATGCGCCCTAAAAATAAGCTTATGCTAGAGTATTTCTACAGAAAGATACGCATTTTGGCAAAACAGATTAAAAACAGTTTAAGATTATTTCGTTTGCACTTTGACAGACGTAACATTACACGTTTTATACCACATAATGTTGACATGCATGACTTTTTGTACATAAAACTGTGGAACACAACTATCCATTAGGTATGAAATATACAACACAGCTGAATTATATTGTCTCTGAAGTTTCAGTTTTCCAACTTAATCATAAAAAGCACTACATGTTTTTTTAGTCAGTTCTACACCGTTAGCAAACATTTCGATCCTGTAACATAAACTTCAACAGTATAGAAAGTGCATTTAAAAGCAAAGACAGGCAAAAGAGCAGTACCTTCCTGTAGGACTACGTATTAAAGTTACTTTCTATCATCAAATTTTCTTCAACTAGGCAGGAAAGCTAGGGAGCGTAAATTTAAATGTATACTGTTACGTAATTTATGGATGAACCCTTACCTCTGACAACTTCATCGCTACAATTGAACAACTTGTATTACGTTCAATGTTTTTAAGTTCTGTTAAGCTTTCACTAACTATATTGCAGGTAAGCACATTGGCAACAAGCACAGTGATATCATAGATAACAATGCATTCAATTCCCTGCAAGAAGCGTTTTCACCGCACGCGATGTTATTTCCATAGCTGTTCAATCGCTAAAATCACGTGGTTTTCTCACCCGAACGTGAGAACAATAGGGAGAGACTAGCCCTCAAACGAGAGCGTAAGTAAGCACGAATGATTTGCGCGGGAAAATGTTCCACCAATCACGATAAAGATTACTCTCAGTTTTCCTATCTCTCTTCAAACACGAACGCATTGCTTTCCCGAAACGTTTTCCCCAAACAGCAGCCAGCAAAGCTCTGGCCCTTCACGAACTACTACGTCAAGAAAGTGGACGATATCTGGTGCATGTTAACCAGTGTATTAACCCGCTGCAGCCTCAGTCATACGCAGGTTCCCGAGCTCGTTGGATGCTGCCGTGAGTGTCGTTCACCAACGGACGGTGTTGGACACAAGACAGTACGCTCAAAAGCAGTTGCTCACGGGTAAGGAACTGGCAGACAGCTAGCTAGCTGCTGTGCAAACCTCGCACCGGTAACCGGTGTGACTGATGGTAGTCGGTCCTGTCGCTGATGGTACCGTACAAAGCGGATGGGCCCCATGCCCCATAAGCGACGATGGCTAATGTGTGGAAAATCACTCCAACCAACGCGGGTGGTTCGTTGAGCAGTTTGCGCGCGTGACAGATGATGCCTTGCTGTGTCGGTTGCGGAAGCCAGCAAGCCAGCGTATGCGGTCCGTGTGCGGTCCAGTGTAACCAAGTTTGGGCGTTCTGCTTCCGCGTGTAGCACTCTGGCGAAGGAAAATGTGTCTTGCAAGATATTTGCTACCCATCGTACGTACGTGCAGTGAAAAACGACGCTCCCGGTGCGTAAGTGTGTGGTGGTAAACGGCAGGGAGGCTTTTTCGGCAAAGGTGACATAATTCGTTGGTTGAGCACAACTGTGAGTAGAAAGTGTGTAAGTGGGTTTTCTTGTGTGTGTGTTTCGGGGTGAATGTGGTTCTTTTTCCTATGGCGCTCAAAGTTGTGTAAAATGTGCGCTATATTTAATACCAGCTGGTTCTACTTAGCTTAAAAAGAGACATTAAACAATCGCACACAAAAGTGTCCTAGTGTGAATTTTCCCAGCGTTCTAAGTGCTGTTGATTGCCCGTGCAGCTAAGGAAGGATGCTGTGTTGAAGGAAGTGAACGTGTAAAGAAAGAAAATAGCCACTAAACGGTTTCGGGTAGGAAAGTTGTTGCACTCGAAGCAATCAGCAGTGCACACAAGAACAACTCAGACAACGGGCGGGATAAAGCAAGTAAGTACCCGCCACGATCGACCGTGCTCCTTCCAGACAGGCACTCACGATTACACACCACGATTGCGGCATTTATCTGTATTTATGATTGGCGTTTAGCCCGCACCGTTCTCTCGCTGTGTGCTACCATTACTTCCTCTGGCGAATGGGCGGTGGTGCTTCATTCTTTTCAGCTTCAGATCCCACACTGCGTGCTGCTGCTGCAGTCAGTTTGCTTGCATGCTATCCTGCTCCGCTTGCGGACGATGCTCATCTTTTGATTAATGAAAGCAGCTTAAGTGAATTGATTTCAAGCATGCTGGTTGCATTTCTGCTGCTGCATTTGACCCGCAAGCTTGCGGAATGTATCCGACAGGAGGGAGAGTTGTTTTTTTTTTTGTATCCCTCGCTCGTCTCTGAGGTCAGGCATGCAATGAGTAATGTTTTCGTCGATGTTTGCTTGGCATCGGTCCCACACGGATGGGTGATGGGTGCGCCTGGTGGTGGTTGAAGCGTGTGCGTTAGCTTAGGGAGTGTGGATGAATGTGAATCAACGTAATCTAGCTGGAGCAATGTTAAATTGCTAACGATAAGATAAAAATGTTTTCACATAATTCACTGGTGTACAGTGATTTCGCACTGAGGCACATGTTTGCTCTAATCGTTTTTAATACATTCTTAATTTAAAATTGTGCTTTCTTGAAATTGTATGTCCTTAGCAGTACTGTTAAATACTTATGCTATTGAATTTGAACCTTGAACCAATTTGAACCACTGAACTAAATTATTTATGAAGCGTTAGATAAAGGCTAGCTTTACAATTCTTATTTCAATCGTATTATGTTTCCGTTTCTAATCATATTATTTGATATTATGATATAGTTTTTTTTAATATCACCGTGAGGTACTGTGAGATCAACAAGGAGTGGTTCAGTTGCTTGATGAATGCAGTTCATTAATTCCAGTGAAATACAGACAGTGGCGAATGATGCTGAAGGTCGTTTGTGAACAAAATGATTCTGATTAAGTCAATTTGGTTGGTTGATCATCTACAACATATACTGTTCGTAACATAAGAGCTTCGTTTCTTAATTAAGAGCACTATTGTATAGTGAAAAACAGAAAAATGCCATGTAAACGAACATGCTTTTAAAATAGCAATGATGTGTTTTTTCGGCATTTTCGTTCCAAGCGATGCTCAAAAAAACAACTTTTTAAATTTTCCAAGACGATTCTTTATTGTTTTGAGCGGGGAAGGTGTCATTTTTTTAATCGAATATTTTTGCCTGCTCTCTACTTATTGCAAAATGAATGTAACTTTATATTAACTATAATCATGTGTATTATACTTTATTTATTTATTATTCAGAAGGAACGGTCCAAAAAGACCGTATTGCTTATAACTAGATAACTGTATTATAATAATTACTTATAATTTTATTGCTCGTTTTTTTGTTCGTTTCTCATTTTGATATAAAACTCCATGTTACAAAACTATTATAATAAACTTATTATAATAAAACAACATTACAACTGAATTGCATGTACAGTCTGTTCCCGAGTTACATGGATCTCGACTTGAGCGGAATCGGAGATACGCAGTTTTCTAAATTTGACAGATTAAATGTCAAATTAGTACAATTTGCTTCAAGTTCGGTATAACATAGATTTTTGCTAACAAATTGCAACCGCTTAAAAGGCAGAAATGGGGCCTTTCACGTTTCTAGTCAGTTACATCCATACAAAAGTATGGAGTTTGACAGTTGGAGGCTGAAATCATGAAAACGCTCCATACAAAACCACACACAAAATAGCCTGCAATTTTCAGTCTAGATTATTCTAGCCTCAAAGCTAGAATTAGATTCGAGTACCTGCTCAAAACAATCGCAAAACAAGGTGCATAGAATATAGAATCCAAAATCAAAGTGTATGTACTCCAGGTGGTGTCATAGCATGTTTTTGTAAACAAATTTGAATACCACTTTTTGACAGGATGTGTGAAAAATATTGCGCAAACAAGCTTTTTGGAGGCTTGATCAATACACAAAACACTCCTTAATTCTTCATTCAGAAACAGAAGCGATACAAATCAGCCTTCTAAATTCATACACCTTGGGATAGGCCCACCTGTACATTATACCCACTTAGATAGCTGCTCGAAAACTGCTATACAATGCAAACAGCTGACAGGCTGAAATTTCAGCCTGCGAACTTAAAACGGAAAGGGCCCCAAAATTAGAATGTTCTGCACGAATCATACCAAATAAATGATACAGTGTATTAAAGTACTAAATTAACTCAACAACTCCGAGTAATCAATAGTATTTTAGTCAAAAAATGTGAAATTTGACTTTTCCGGATTCGTCTGGAACGCAAAAACCGCGTAACTCGGATACAAACTGTACCACATGGATTCGATGATACGCAGTTACATTTATGTGTCTGTTCTTTTTTTAGAAAATTTTATTGGTTTGGTATATTAATTGTGAAATACAAAATTAGTGGTTTGTTTTTTTTTTCAAAAACGTAAAAAAATAATATTTACTAAGTTCTGTCAATGGTTAAAACAACCCACTTCAAGCAAAACCACAAAAAACGACATGATTGCGTTGAAAAGGTAACATTCCAGTGCTTTTATATAAGTAATAAAGCATTTTTTGCATGGTTGGATGCAAAGATATCAAACCATACTGTAACCGATGCAAAGATGTCAAACCATGCTAGAACTGTTACCTTCATTCTAAAGAATAATTTATGATATCTCTTACTCGGGTAACTAAAATCAACAATACAAAGATATAACCATTCTTAAATTTAATAACATTTATTAAGTTTTTTACAAAAATCGTGAGCAAATACCGTGGCAAACTAATTGCTCTTTTGCTGTTGTTTTCCGATGTATCTGCTAAAGATTACTATGCATATAGTTTTACTGCACGTTCTTCTCCAACAATTTGCTCTAATGACTGCAGTTGAGCTACCATTCTGTGTGTCCTATCCTTAACCATAATACTTAACGAATCCACCCGTGTTTGCCTCTCCGCATTAAACATATACAGCCACACACTGCTCTCTCTCACACACACAGAAAATAGCCATCAAATTTGACCACTTAAGATGGGATTGCACTCAATTAGGATTATGCTTGTAATAATTGTAGCCATGTTTCGCCGTCATTTATTTTTGCGTTGCTTCGCCCACGCGCTACGCCCACCTCGTTCGGCGCAAGCATGGCCAAAACGGGGATCCGGCAAAACAGTTGAAGTGGTTGAAAAGGAGCACGTGAAACTTCCGACCCATCGAGCTCACTCACTGCAGGGAGCTTTCCCTGTGACGAACGATCGATACACTCTGCTGGTTTCGGAGTACCGGTCGAGAAGAATTAAAAAAAAAACCGGCCGGATGGTATCCGGAACATTGGCAAAAAGTTATGCACTTATCTTCACAGCCAACGTTTTCACGGGGCCGCTGCGCAGGCCGGCCCGCCGCCCGTTCACGTACCGTCCCCTCATCATCATAAAAGTCGTGCATGATCGTTTCACGACCGTCATTATTATAATCACTTCGATTGCCTCTCGACACGTCTGCATCGCCAGAGCGGTTCGTCCGAGTGGATGTTTACGCAACTGAACAGCAAAAAAGGGGGTGAGGGTGGGGTGGGGGGAGTTGAGCCCACCTCACCTTAGCTCCGCATGCTTTAGCCAGCGGGACACAGCGGGCATTACAATACAGAGCAATTAATGGTTGTAGGAGCGAATCGTCCTGGAAACGGGTAGAAGTTTTTTCCTCCCTCCTGCTGTTTTTCTTGGCCAAAATTTGCTGGGCAAGAAATAATTAAGCCCTCGTCCTAAAGCCCAGGAACCAGGGAGCCGCACACTACGGAGCGGAAACGACACACCCTTCAGCGCAGAAGGTGAAAAGTTAGGCGTATTATCTTTACTGCTTTTTGATACGTGTAACAGCCGCTCACAGGTTGTTTGTTGTTATTGTTTTCTTTAGCGGTTTTTTCTTTAGCTGAGGTTGGGGGAGAAATCCGCGTGCGATACGATACGTCTAGCAGCTAGGAGCACCAGGATCTGCAATCACCAGAATGAAGCCAAGTTTGAAGCTAAGTTGTGCTGTCAGCCCTCCGGGCCGTTCCGACCTACGCTAAGTTGCGCCGAGTCGAGTGAAGGCTCTCCGATATACAGTTAAAATACGAGATGGCATATGATGTGGGAGGGAGTGTAACAGAAGCGAAGGATGAAAAAAAAAAAATACATCGCAACAAGCGTAAAACTGCACTGCACGATATAGGACCGTACCCATAAAGTTGCCTTAATTATGTTTGCTCAAAACGATCACCGTTAGTACAGCTATTTGCCATTGCGAAGGAAAAATGCACCCTTGCGTGGGAAAAGGGGGAAAAAACACCGCTCGAGAGGGAAATGTTACCACCTGGAAAATAGAGTTGCAATGATAATGAGGAAAGTGTTTTCAACCCCACTAATGATTACGTATTAAGTGGTTTGTTTGAGTATTTTCTGTGATCATGGGAGGGAAATTGTGTGGTAAATCTGTGTGGAAGAAAATAAAGTGTTTGGAAACTATATAGAGCATTATTTCTTTTCTTCATTGGTCAACTCATCGGAGAGACTCATGTTATTTAAGTGTTTTCAGAGGTATTATAAGTCCTTAAGTCCCCTTTTCTATACAATTCAGTGTACATAATCAAAAGTTTTTACGCTTTATTGCAAAACATATTTAAGCTTTACCTTCTGAGAGCGTTAAATTCGCTTTTATTATTAATACATTCAAGTGCCACGTATTTTACTTAAATTTGGTTAATAGTGATTTTTTAGTAATCGACTCTTTAACATAATTGATCATTTCAACATAATCTTAAAAGAAATTATAATTATCATTGGCATGATTCATGATATTTCAGTAAATAGTTGAAAGTAAGGTAAAAACTTTTAATTACTACTCAGGATAAACGAAAAACGAAAAAAATTAAAACAAAAACACACTCACACAGCTAAATCTGTTAAAAACGTATAATTCTAATTGTTGAAAATCATAGATACAGGGTTTTCCACGATTTATTGGTCAGTTTCCATGATTTTTTGGTGCGTTTCCATAATTTATTGGTATTTTCCGA
The DNA here is from genome assembly GCF_943734685.1 of Anopheles coluzzii. NCBI lineage: Eukaryota > Metazoa > Arthropoda > Insecta > Diptera > Culicidae > Anopheles > Anopheles coluzzii. Next base: position 74,818,292 of record NC_064671.1, read on the forward strand.
TTGGATATCAATACGATTGGATATCTGAGAAACGGCCAAAAACTCGTGGAAACGCCCCAAAAAAAATGAGAACCCACCAAAAATTGGTGAGAACCAACCAATAAATCGTTGGGAATGTTGTGTTGGGAAATTAATGATGTCAAATTTGTCATTAATATAGAGGAAACAAATCAAATTTCTCCACCAAACAACAAGTCATTGCACCCAATGAAGTATCTATTTTATGCCAAAAAAGGCATGCTAAGGTTCTTGTTTTTAGTAGCTGCCGAGAACCACAGCTATCAAGTGTACTTAGACGCGGTAAGCTAGAGCATTCCGCATTGTACCATCCTAGGAGTGGTCGTGTTTGCAATTTTTATCATATCTCATGCCATGTTTCGCGCTACATGGCTTGGAAATATTTAATTAGTGATGTACTGCCCCGTGCACCGTGGATGGCCGTTTCACTATTCTGTAACGCTCATTATTTTAATGACACACAGCACAACTTGAACGAATGTACTCCGCCCGTCCCCGTGGGGAAGGTTTGTAGCTTAATTTCATAAATCTGTTATCCGCAAGCTGGCCGCCACCGAGCTCCACTTAAAAAGCTTTTCGGAAGGGCCATGAGGGTCATTGAAATAAAATAAATGTCACTCCGTATAACGGTGACACAGTGGTGTGCAGTCAGTTGGTTCTTTCTTTTTCGTTTCGGGCGTTTCGGACGCGCCCGTACAAGAGCCACACCATGCATTGCGGGTATGCTGCTCCCCGGTAAAGGATACTGAAACATTCCCGTGATGCTGCTGCTGCTGCTTCCTCGTAGTCGATTCCCACGGCTTTAACCTCGCTGCAGTGTCAAGGGACAATGTGTAAAAACATTTTACCTCCACGCGGAAAGGGAAGATCCCCAACCAGACCGAAGCTTTAAGGCTTGGAACGGCAATCACGGCTCAGTGCTGACTGGGTGTCTTGCACTCTCCCTTGCCGCGAGTAATTTCTACCCTCGCGAGGTATGGAATAAGCGGAGGAAGAAGATTGCCCACCACTCCCACCGTGGCGGTGGTACGCCTTTATTGCATTACGTTCGAATCTCGGCTTAAATACAGCGATATCTTCGCCGGTGGAGCCTTTCGACTTGCTTAGCTTCTCTCTTTTACAGCTCTTCCTTCGTGGGTGAGGGATGAGTGAAGTGGTTTTTGGTTTATCGGAGCTGGTTTTTTTTTCTATTTTGCTTCTTCTGGTGGTTGCACTATAGCGAAAGTTGTACGCTAGAGGGTAGGAAAATGTATACAAAATTCTACAGGAAAAGATTGTTTCATAGTTTTGCTACACAGGCACTACAGCAGGAATGGTGAGAAGCGGATGGATGAGGCGAACATAACAATTTCAGTCATTTTTCAATCACGATAGCAGTGTGCTGAGCGCACTGTGGTCTGGTGCAGAGTGGTTTCACTGTTACAGTTGTACTAAGAACAATTGACAGCTTTGAAATGGGGAAATAGGAGTTTATTTTATTTTTAAAGTAATTTATTGTCAACGATTTGGAAGGATTGTTAATTTGTATGCTTTTGAGTAGAAGGTTGGGACAGTTTACTGGCATTTTTGTAATTTAGTATAAAAAAATTAACCTAATTTATTAAAATTAAAAAAAGAAATGTGCTAAAACAGCTTTTTTTAATAAACGCAGAGCATATTGAAGTATTAATTTGTTTCCTTTATCGCTCTAAAATTATTCATAAAATGTATGAAAATTGTCTCAAAACAATCATTTGAAGTACACTATTTTTCGAAAAAAGCCCCAAGATGCGAACACATTTTCCGTCCATTAGATCTTTCGCTCTTAACCGGATGTGTGAAAGTTCACCAGCTTCCTGAAATAAGAAAAAGCTCGTAGTAGCGCCAAACCCGTCTCAGCACACAACAACAAGAAAAAACAAACTAATAACAAAAAAAAACTGCGGATCAAGAAGATCTAGCACGGCCGAGCTGTGGCCGTGGTTTGGCCGCAGTTTCTCAAGCAGTGTTCGCTTCCCCGCTGCAAAAACATACCCCTGGATATACCCCCCCGTACTTCCGTTGCTATCCGATGCGATGCAGCGGTGCAAAAAAGTGGTGAAAAATAGAGCGCAAAAAGACCCCCGTCCCTTGGCGTTCCCTTGGCGTAAAAACCGAAAAACCCATAAGATAAGATATAGTGTACTTCGCGTGTACTTGCTACGGATGTTTTCATCCACTTTTCCACCGAGTTCCTCGAGGTCGAGGAGAATAGGAGAGGCGGGCTTTTTCCTCGTCGGCTGTCTAATTTACAGGATGTTGCCAAAATGTCTACTGTAGGTTTTGTTGCTGTTTTTTTCTTCCTTTCTTTTCCTCCGTTTGGTTGTTTCACGCTTTTTGCCGAGCTCAATTTCTCTTCCTTCCTGCTTCAATCCTTTACTTTGACTTCGTTTGTCTTGTTCTTGTGGGGTACACGTTTGCCTGGCAATTGTAGCGGGTTTTTTTGTTTTGTTCAATGGGCTTTTTTGGGTTTCTTTTTGCCCTTTACCTCAAATGCCCACGACGGTGCCTTTTAAACGAATGGATGCCCTTGTCCCTTGGCTGGCGGACAAGCTGTTTTCTGCGCTTCACTCTCCAGTGTCGTTCGTGCACGAACGTTAGCTTTCCACTTTTCATAATAAAAGTCGTGCGGGTGGTGGGCAGGGTGGGCAGGGCCCCGTGGCCAAAGCCCCACAACACTCGCCTCCATTAGGCACCACCATCTGGGTGTAAAACACGAGCGTGGTCGTGAGGTGTTCAATTGCAAAGATTTGCAATAGGCGAAGAAGTGAGCCCGGTGATTTCACTTACATTGTGCCGGAAAAGCAATGGACACGAGGAAGGGCGTACTTTACCGTTGTGCGAACTCGATCCCGCCACTATTCATTTCCTTTTTTTTTTGTTTCTGCCAATTTGATTTCCATACCATTGTGTTCTTATTGCGAAGTTGCTCGGGGAAGGCAGTTGAGCTTTTTTGTGTCTTATGTGTGCCTTTAGAGGAAGATGATATTTGTTTTGTTTGCACTGGAAAATGGTGCCCCTGATGGGGCGCTTCGCTTGCTTCCGAAGGGTATTGTTTGCTCAATGTAGCCGGATGCATTCACACTGAGCATTGTAATGGCAAATAATTGAATCAATACTCATGAAACGGTGAATTAAAAACCAAACCGAAGAGGGCTTGTGTTCAATTGTTTAAATCTAAATCGATAAGCTCAGTGGAGCCTCTTAAAGGGCTTTGCTTTGATAGCGTCAATGGTTGTAAGGATTGTAGAGCTTAGCTTTTGGGCGGGGATCAAAAGCACAAAGTTTAATATGTCATACTCAAAGCATCTTTATCGTAGGTTTGGCTCCAATCCAGAACATACGTTTGTTATTTATTGCAGCTGTTTCGTACCTCATTCGGCAATATGACAGCAGGTTTTTTCACGTTTCGTTGTCTTTTTTATGTGGTTTTATTGTTATGGCCAGCAGCAGTCATGTATGAAACGAAAGTATATTTTTAAAATAATTTAGGTCAATTTATTTGTCTAGATGTTCAGATACCGTGAGAATCAGTGTAAGTCTGACATTTTTGGCAAACTTTAGCGCTGTATTAATTCTGCAGTAAATTGTTACAAGTCGATAATCTTAAAAAGTTCTGCTGTTCATCATAACCCGTACATACGCACAGGCACGCAGTTTCCTTCACTCCCGGAGTTAACCAAAGTGTTCCCTGTCGGGACGAAACTACAGCTCGGTGTATCCGGGGCTCGATCATCCCTGCTTCGCTGATGCGTGCAATGCGCGGTAAATCAAGTTTGATACTTTCCGCCCCGAATAACCGGAACCAGAAATCCGTTACGGGGCAGCATATGGGGCGGAAGCACGTCCGGATGAGTTTTTAGTTGAAGCTACGGTTAATTTATGGCCGCACGCGATTCGTGTCTGCTGGTGCGCGCGGAAAAACACAGGTTACTGTTGAAATCGTGCCCGCATCTTCTTTCCGCAATGCTGTGCGCAATGGGTTGGTGTGCGACTTATTATAATGGCTGGCTTTGAAACTTAGTTTCACACCGCTCGATCGTAGTGGTGGAAAGCAATTACTGCAATTATTGAATGGAACGAGATAAATTAAAGTCAAGCATCGATTTCATATCTGGGTTTCACTCCTGATTAAAACATAAAACGTATTTTAATTACTTTTAGTGTAACAGATCGTCAGATTTCGGCGAGTTCAAACGTTGAATATGTTTAGAGGAAGTCTTTTCGAAAACAAATTTAGTTTTTTGAAGAATTGAGCAGTAAAAGTTATTTATCTTAATGTTGTCAACTTACCTATGTACGCAATACAGTCTTTATGAAGTGTGAAATACGCCATTACCGATGTTATATTACATATATTGAAGCTATAGACGCACGATCGTCGCCATTATCTTCTTTATTTTCTTCTTCTTTTTCCATAATTCACGGACGAATTTTTACAATCTACGGAATAATGATACGTAAATGATAAATTCGAAATAGTTTTAACGACCCATCACAAAATATTGTCGACACATTTGTCCTACGAAATCGCATGCAGATCAGAAATCTACGCCACAAAAAAATTATTGTAGAACGAAAACATAATAGCTTGAAATGAATCAAAGAATGATAAATGTTTCAAAGTTTGGGGCCTTTCACGATTCTCGTTAGTTTTTTGTATCGAGATTGACAGTTGGAGGCTGAAATCATTAAATCATGTAAACACTCCATACAAAACCACACATAAAACTAGCCTGCAAATTTCAGTCCAGATTATTCTAGCCTCCAAGCTAGAATTAGATTCGAGTACCTGCTCGAAAACACGGTGTTGTTTACATTTACCCCAAGGTGCATTAAAGATATCACGTGGTGGAATCTAGAATCAAAGCGTATGTAGTCCAGGTGGTCTCATAGCATGTTTTTCATAACCAAATTTGAATATCACTTTCTGACAGGATGGGTGAAAACTTTTGTTCAAACAACCTTTCTTGAGGCTTGACGAATATTCAAAACACTCTTAAAATCTTCATTCAGAAGCAGAAGCGATAAAAATCAGCCTTCTAAATTCATACACCTTGGGATAAGCCTACCTGTATATTATACCCACTTAGATAGCTGCTCGAAAACTGCTATACAATGCAAACAGCTGACAGGTTGAAATTTCAGCCTGATCGCTTTAATGCACCTTGGGATAAATGTAAACAACACTTTGTTTTACAATTTTTTCGAGCCGGCACTCGAATCTAATTCTAGCTTTGAGGCTAGAATAATCTAGACTCGTGAAGGGCCCCAATTTCAGATTTTTAGATCTTTGTGAGCATCTCGAAAAGTCACATTAAAATGAAGTTTCAGTGTACACTCGAATTAAGTATTATAATAAAAAAGCATAAATAAAACATTATTCAGGCATATCAAAGTCTGAATGGTAGTAATAGTATTTATTATGATTGTTTTATAAATCAACTGGTTTAAACACACTCTCTAACGAATGAATAAATCTGTCAATAATTGATACGGTGCAAAAAGATGCAAAAGAAAAGAAGGTGTAACAAAATAAAGCGCAAAGTGAGCGCATTCTAACGTATTTATTTACTGTGTTTTCCATCTCATAAATTTGATTCCATCGGCAAACAAACAAACACAGCGCAGCGCGACCCTGTGCTTTAATCGAAATCTATTCTAACAGGCCAATTTGTGCATCGTAACGCACACAAACATTGCACCTTCACCAGAGCTATGAAATATGGAGCCGCTCGCCGGGGCGCTCCTACTCTCTATCGTCTGTGATGGCAAATCTGTTCGCAGCACTAATTTATTCACTGTTACGTGTTTTTCGTTCCCGACATGTTTACTGACCACCAAACACTATGCACCGGGGTGGTGGGCCCGGGAGTAGAAGGACAGGAAGGTAACAAATAAATATCAACTCGATCACAGCCCCTAGTTGCCTATCTCGCATTCGTTCTGTGCACGGCTATTAGAGTATTCAAATTTTACCCAAAAATTATTCCCATTCGAGCTCCCCGGTGAAATGTTCCGATTTTCCACCCGCTGAAATGGCCGATGTTATATTGCAACGGCCACAAAATAGGCAAACAAGAGCTGTAGCTGCATGTGTGTTTGTGGATTTGCATTCGCAACATGGTATCCAAGTGAGCGGGATTTGTGAAATAAAGTACGTGTTAGCCGAGCGGTGCTGACAAAAACCTAATCGATTCGGCATGATTCTCGGTACGCAGCGTATGTCGTGATTGTTGGCGTGCAGGAAGCATGGGAAGATACAAAAAAAGAGAGAAAGCGACAGGCACGGATGGAACAGCAATTTAATCGATTTTGTACCCCCTGTACATATACTGTGACAGCGGGAGCTACGGGATGATGATTCACGTGACGCTGTTTGGGATGGAAAGAAATCTAACACGCGTTGAAAATTGATGCTGGTGTCACATAATTGATGAAAATGCTGCGACAACAAACGCACCGGACTGGTGGGTTTCCCCGTGGGTGATGTTTTCTGTGGGTCCTTCGATGTACCCAACTCTAAGGCTTGCATGATAGGAAAATACTTGACCGTAAAGGTACTCTCGGGCATACTTTAAGCATCAACTCGGCTGCAAACGGTTGTTTGTCGCCCGTATTTTGCAGCAGCTCCTCCCATGCTCGGAAGAGCCGGTACCGATGTTTGCTCCGATGGGATTTATTTTGCTCCATTCTAGCCTAGCCAACTATCTCGTTTAAGCGGAAGCAAAACAAAACTATTACGAAAACTGAGTAAGAAACCGAAAACGGACCGAAAGCGACGCATCGAACTGTTTAGATATTCAGGCAACGGACGTAGAACGAACCACGGCTCATCATAGTTTTCCGCCGCTGGCTTGCAAATGACGAAGCAACGAAGCCGCTGCCAACACGCTCGCATGCCTTTGGAATGTACTACCTCGACCCGGCGGCATCTGAAGTCATTTCCGGCCTCTAAGTACAGCGTGCAAAAATATTTTCCCTTCTCCCCGTAAGATACCGTCCCTTTTGATGCAGGGAGGCGTACGCCATCGAGCTTCCGTTGCGATGGGACAAATTGCTGGTGTGCTGCTTCGTGCCTGGCTGTGGTCATTCCGTCGCGTTGTGGGTTGGGGTTTGATAATTTTTGAGTTCCGGTTGCGTAGTACGAGGTTTTTTTTTGGGAAGGAGTGCTGACTAGTGGCTTTGTACTTTTTGCTCTTTATGTGTGTGTGTGTATAAGAGAGAGAGAGTGACGTGTCTTTGGTTTATCGATTCTTGCTCTAGTCGTTCAATTTGCATCTCAATTTTCGCTGTTGGTTTAATAATGGACACAGGCAAAAGAAATGTAATGTATTAAAGAATGTTTTTCAAGCAGATTTGCATCGAGTTGAGATGAATATCATAATATATACTTTAATTACAAAATGTTTTTGACGTGTGACGTGTTTATGACTCAGTGTGATATTTTGAGCGGTTTCCGATGCCATCACATGACCGAATTTTATTTATATTCATCACCCCTAAGAGTAATATTATCTTAAAACTAATTGTATCCTTCTCAAACTTGTTTAAACGTAAGAGGTGAGACTTTTCATCGTGATTTTATTAGTTTAAAGTCGTTAGTAGTAATGCTAAAGCATACAAATGCTTATTGTTTGGAGCAATATACGATCGCGAGCTGCATGTGGCTCCTTGCTGCTTATATGGCGACTCTTTCCTCTTCACATATTTCGTATAACTTTCTTACATCTTTATGCGCGGTTTATTGGTTCTTCACGTATCACTTCACGAACTTTGTATATAGAATTTGGACCTTAAGTATTCTGACCACTGGACTAAGCCTTGTTCGGTAGTGTGTTACTAAAGGAAAGTATCTACGACTTGTTGGTTTATATAGTAATCAGCTATGTGTATGATGAAGTAAATCCTTATGCAGTTTATTGCCTGGAGCATAAATTCAATAAAACTTTTAAAAAGTCAGTTTATTCATAAATGTATCTTGAGAACCTACTATATACTCTGCTTTATCGTGATTTTGTTTTATTATTCTAGCGATCTTACTTTTACATACTTCACTGCACTTGGGTACTAAAATTGGTTTAATATTCACATCGAAACTAAAATAAGTCTTTTAAAACACTTCTGCCAATGTTTATTTACGACGTTGAAACGAATTTTGGTAAAATCGAAGTATATTTGCTTCGTTTTTGATTCTATGAAAAATTGAAAAATGGTTTAACAGTCATTGAACTTTTAGATTATTCCAAACTATGTATAGGATTTTTACGCTTTCGAGCTCTGCCACGTGTTCGATCTAAGTGGAAATTAAAATAATATTGATGAACGTATCAATCTCGTAACTCAGAAGTAGACAATCTCGCAAAAAGTCGGCTAAAGGGGGAAGGTAGGTAAAGACGGACACGTTAGGGGAAATGAAAAAATCTAGGGATATATAAGTGCAACGACTATGAAAATGTGCATAGATTATCTTACAATCATGTTTTATCAGAAAATGTGTTGAAACTTTTAAGTTTCCATCGATTTTTGCGTCTTCTGTAGAATGAAAAACATGATTTTTTTCGTGCAGTTTTGAAATGTTCGGGTAAGACGGACACCTGATATGGGAAAGATGGACACCATGAAGGGAAAGATAGAAACCTATAACAAAAGGTGGAAATTGAAGATGTTTACAGTATTTTAACATACCCTTTTGCTTTCCTCGTCCTGGTGCGTATATATCCCAAGTTGCAGGCCAATTGCAACGACGGTTCATTCAGCCGTGGTTTTAGCAATTGTAAGCGGCGCTTGTAATGTATCATAGAATGAACCATCTAAAGTATTGTTGAAATATCGCGCACTAACAACTCACGTTGCTCCAGCGTACAGAAAAACAGTCTAGAACGTCCTATAAGAAATTACTCCGCGTAAAGTCCACGACCCCAGTATTTGTTGAGGGACTAGTTAACAGTTTAAGCCATTTTCCATTCAACAATTGATGTTTGTAATCTCATAGAATTTCTCATCTATTCCTGAACGATGTGATATCAATGCCTCACCTTTTTATTGCTTAAAGTTGTCCAGGTCGTGACAAGATATTGAATTTCGTGAAGCGCCTCATCAGCGTTGTTACACGCTCAGCATAACAAATGACTACTATTTTGACCTGTGTTTCATTTCTCGCTTATTTCAATACTTTCTCTAGTTGCTGATTGGTTTGTATCTTCGGAATACCCGTGTTTAAGGTATTTGAAGAAAGCTATTCATCACCAATTGATATAAGAAGTAAAATATATCAATAAATTCGGTGTCCATCTTTCCCTACAACAAAGTGTCCGTCTTTCCCGTTTTGGTATCAGGATTCAAAAACCACCAGAAAACAAGATTTTGTGTCGCTTTCATTCTCGTTCTTTCGCCAGTTTTTTCATTAATGATCACGACAACTCATTAATTAAATAAAACTTCTGGAAATATAAACAATACGTACGTTGTTGAGCTTAAGATCCGCAGTAGTCAAATTAGATCTACAAGGGTGCACACGATTGAAAATTTATTTTGTTCGTATATTTAACCTATTTTGCATATATTATGCCAAAAATGTTCTCAAATGTGTTGTTTAACTTTAAGTTAGGATGCTGAATTGTAGATTTTTTCGAAAATTACCTTTTTCATGCATTTATGAAAAGTGTCTATCTTACCCGTGGTGTCCGTCTTTACCTACCTTCCCCTATGTATGTCAATCGGTAGTTAATTGCAATGTACTTAAACATGAATGTACTCAAGTGTATCACCTACAGAATTATTCCTTAAATGCTACATCTCCTTTTTCTGCCTGCACGCCACTCCCCGGTAATGTTAAATTAGCACACACAGGTCTGGAGGACATAGTACGCTTAACCTAGTGAAAATTTAGAATCGCACAAAAAAAAAGGTTCCGCACACACGTTCCGCCACCGGGGAACAGTTTAAAAGAAGTAATTATCCAACACTTTATCCCGGCTCGGGAAGCTCATCTACCGACAGGGTAATGGGTCTCCGTTCGACGCCGTGCGCGTGCCGCCACCTCCTTCGCGCCATGCATTGCATCTTCTGCTTTCTGCCATGCATCACTAACGTTTGCGCCCGCCTACTGCCTGCGTTTGGGCGACAGTGGAAGCGTGATGAAACGCATCCAGCGACACGGAAAGGATTTTCCTTGCGCAAGAGATTCTAGTAATTTTGTGCGGTCTTGGGTGATTTCTTTTCTTTTTTCACTTACTTGCTTCCCACGGTCGGAGCGTTTTGCTTCGTGGACGTGTCGAGTGAGTTAATCGGATTGGCCCGGAACCGAGGAATGAGCTCGGTGGAGTAATTGAAAAAGTTTAACAAGATTATTTGTAGCTTCTTTGGCAGTACTTTCTGCCCGCTCACGTGAGGCAGGCAGGGTACCAACCAAAGTCATAACAAACATTAGGCGTGGTATCGTGTGGGAGCATGCACACCGGGATGGAAGTAGGATGAAGGGACATTCACGATGAAAATGAATCGCGTAGGAAGAGTGCGGTTTGTTTTAGGCATTTTTATACTATACGATTGAAATTAAAAAAGTGCATGGAATGCATATTATGCGGTCTTTTGATGTTGATTATGAAGTCAGCTTTAGCGTAGATAAGACCTTGACACGAAATTGGATTATGAAGCGATTTGGTACTGTGCATTTTATATCTCGTTTCGAACCTACGATCAATGATTTCACATTTTTCGTCGCTTTGTTGACTGTATAGAATATAAAAAAAACTTAAAATAAAACTATATCCTATGCCAAAGATGTTGAATGTGTTGAAGATGTATTGAAAACAATTGTACTCCCATTACCTAAACATTTGATACCAATGTATTCACACAGACCCATCATCACATTGGAAAAAAACATCCAACCGATTCCAATTCGATGTAGGCTCATTCATCTTTCATTCGATTCTTTTCCAATCACCGTCAGCCATCAATATGTTGCACTGCGCCGTACGTCCCGCACGGTTGCAGGTAGCGTATGGATTTATCATAAATAATCATATTTCATTCGCATCCATCCAACCCACGTAGATGATCTTTTGAGTTTTCGCTTCCACTCACCTCGACGGAAGAGGGATCGAAAACGTACGTATCAACGTAACGAAACGTATCAATCTCACGTTCAAACCGTTCGCGGATGCTGTTCGCCGTGCGCACTTTCTTTGAGGAGTCGTTGCGCTGGAGTAAAAATGAAAGCTTTCGCATTTTTCCCTCCCTCCTGCCCGGTGCCGTATGCTCTTTCTCGACTCAACGTACCATTTTCTCGTTAGCACGTGGTGTCATTTTGCATAAATTTTGTTCCTTCCCATTCACTGTGCTTCTTATCAATCTACACTGCCGTGCTTATCTTGCCGCGGGAGCAGCAGCTGATCTCCGATCGCGCCCTCGATGTGCAATGGATTAATGCGCTTCCTTCACTACACCCCGTATGCCGTGGGTTGCTGGGAGTAAAATAAAAAGCTCTTGCGTTAGCACATACAAAACGGCGAGGGCTCGGTAGGCTTGAGGGATTAGGATTGTTTTCTCTCTCCCTGCATAACACCTCTCGTACACTTTGCTTCTACAATGCTAAAGCTAATTCAGATCGACCGGCCGACCTTGTCTGGTATTTGGAGTTATCGTACGTGGAACTACCTCTTTGCAGTGGAGAGAAAGAGATTATTGCACCGTGAAGCTAGTTCTTCCGGCGTTCGGTACACTTTATTGCATATTCCGAGAAGATTTATGCCATTTTTGAAATTACTCTCTGCCACTCTGCCAGCTGTCTCGGTAGCTAACAGGTTGAAATGGGCTTCGTTAGCGGTTTGAAAAGGGCGGATGTGGCTGCGGGCTGAAATAAAAATAACATGAATGGAAATGGGAAGGTGTGAAGATCTATAGAAAAAATGGAATGTGAAAAGTGAGAATAAAACTTATTCCGACAGTTTTAAATAAAAACATGAATATGATGTATTTCGGTTGAAAAATCAAATAGCTGCAATTTAAAATTTACATTATTTAACTGTAATTTTATCTACATTTTAACCAAGAATTATAATTAACAATTACAGTACACGTCCGATAGTTTGCATCAATTAAATCTTCACGCTTGTAAATGCACACTTTCGACTCATTCGTGTTTATGCGACGACTCGGTGTTCGATAAATATCTACCGGTTTGAAATCATATTAGTTTACCAAATAAAAAGTAAACAAATGAATATGCAATGTAAAGGCCGGGGGACAGTATTCGTACTAGTGTAATTACGTACGCTAGTGTAATTTCGATTTTCACTAGTCCATCTGCAGGCGGCTGGTGGAAGCTTTTTTTAGTCATCGAGGGAATGGTCATGCTGGATCTCAAAATTCAGTCGTTTTTCCATCGTTTTTTTGTCATGAAAATGGATGCAATGCGTGCAGGACATGTGCATCTACCTTTTACAAATCTTTTTTCGTCTGAATTAAGGAAAAAAATGGAACAAAAAAACATATTTTCTGAAGCAGCTCTAAATTGTTTGGGAAAATGTTTCGGTCAGCCGCCGCCAGATGCGCTAGAGAAAATTGAAATTACACTAACGAGTACGGGCAATGTCCCCTGGCCTTAATTATCGGCTTTCGCTTTTATGTGTTTTGAACACACTTTCAATGTCATTTTTTGCATTTTTGTTGATGCCTAACATATTAGCTATTACTTAATTCTCTTACTTTTTTTACTATTTTGTAGAATTATCCAAGAATCGTTATTGTACATATCATTTCTACAGTATGATATTAGTTTGATAGAAATGAATAGTCCGGGATAGATTGTTCGTACTCGCTAGTGTAATTTCGATTTTTACTAGCATATCTGGCAGCGGCTGGTGGAAGCTTTTTTTTTCGTCGAAGGAATGGTCGTGCCGGATCTCAAATTCAAGTAGTTTTTTTATCGTTTTTTGATACGAAAATGGCTTTAATACTTGCACAACATATTTATCAGTCAATTGCAAAGCTTTTCCAGTCCAGTGTGAGTAAAGAAAAACGGAAAAACAACATTTTTTCTGAAGCGGCTCCAAATTGTTTGACAAAATGCTTCGGTCAGCCGCCACCAGAGCCGCCACGCTAGTGAAAATCGAAATCACACTAGCGAGTACGACAATCTATCCCGGCCTTAAAATATGATACAGGGTTGTCCAGGGGTTCTCATAGTCGTGGAGCACTTCCTCGATTCTTTCCTATTAGAAGTGAACTTCATATGATGGAAATTGGACTCTATGGCACCCTTTTTAGACAGGCTCCTTGGAAAATCCAACTGGATTTGTCCAACAATTGTGCTAGAGAATCTAATTCCCATTACATTAAGTTCATTTCACTTAAGAAGGAGTCAATAAAGTGTCTCACTGTTATGAGAACTCTTGGAAAACCCTGTAAGACCAGCGAGTTTTTCCGTTCAACCCTTTACCCGGGTTCATCGATCTGACGACGCCTTTTATAGATGCGGAAAATGTGAATGTGATCAAAAGAATTCAATTCAAAACTCGCGCTATCCATCGTTGTTTCTGTGCCATCCTTTCTTTCGCATGTACAAAAAAAAGCTTTTAATGGTCCCCTACCCTAATATATATCCCCCCATCATAAAAGCAAGGGGGAAAAATCAAACTAAACTATAGAACTAAAAGCATCTTGAGCTGGCATGAAATGCCTTTCCTCGCTCACCCGCAAGATTCGCAATTTATTGTCAAGGAAAAAGCATGCCACCAAGATGCAGTGCAGCTGACAGATGCACAGTCGAGCAGTGAACTGCACTGTGTTGCATTATTGTTGCCCATTAATGCGAGCAGCCGAGCAAATGGTACAGTTGAAAGACAATTGCTACATTTTTCCCCTTCAGTTCTTTTCTCTTTCAACCAAGCGATAGCACACCTATAAAGTACGGTCGACGAGACAATTCCGTGCGAAAGGTGACTGGTTTTTAATCGTTAACCAGTCTACAGTACTGAAAGCGACTAAAATTGCAGTCTTTGCCTGACACAAAGCAACACAAAAAAAACGATCTAATTCAAATCTTTTATCGACCGTAAAAAAAGACCCGTTAACTTTAAGCACAACTTTGCGTGACTGTGGCTGGTGTGGGGAAAGGTTAGAATGAAAGGAGATTTAACAAAATGCGAGAGAGAAAAAAAACCATTCACTGTCATAGTGCAGTGAGGGGGAAAATTTTTCCATTATTATACGCTTTCGTCCCGTTGTCTTAAGCCACGACCCGTGTCGGATAAATGAATCTGTTAGCTGTTCGGTTTGGCCCCCAAAAAAGGGGTACTTTTCTTTCAATTTCAAAGCTCCCCTTTGGAGCGGGTGTCGGAGTTTTCTTTCCACGGGATCCACGGGATGAATACTGCAGTGGAGAGAGTCAGCAAAGCAAGCAAAAGGAAAGTATGTTGACAGATAAATATTGTGCATTTTTTTGTGTTGTATCGCGATCCTCTGTCGTTGGCAAACAAAACCGCACAGTTTTAATTTGAAATTTTTAATAAGTACAAATAATCAATATTCTACCCCAAGGGAGGGCTGTGAGGGTAAGAAAATGAGAATACTTTGCAAGTACAATTTTTATCCTTTTTTTTTGCAAAGTACTGGAATAAACACGTTCCGTTTAATCAAAAAAATGCTATAATCTGTTCTATAACATGTTAATTTAACATAAGCCGCGCTGTCTTGAGCATTTGTTCTAAGTAAACTCTTATTTTGTATGCAGCGCTATATCCCTTCTTATTCAAAAAGTTTACAAAGTCATTACTTTTTACCCAAATTCATGAATTTACAACGAACGTCTTTAGCTACCATCTTGACCCTTTTAATGCCCGCACAATGTCCCGCAGTGACAGAGCGGAAGCATAAACCATTCCTTGCGTTATAATTAATACCACTTTATTTAAAGCTATTTTCGGTGCTGCTGACAAACGCGCCCGGGATTGTGTCACCAACCCGGTGTGGAAAATCTTTAGTGTCACACTAAAAGTAACACTAAAGCATCGCCACCATTGTACGACCATGGACGCTGGAGAGAGAGAGAGCAAGAAATCAACTCAATACAACAGCGAACAGGGCCCCCGTTGGAACCGAAAGACGAGAGAATTATGAGCAAAGTTTTCCACATCTCTTATTCCAACTCATAACCGGTTACGGTGAATAGACAAACGGGCTTTTGCTTGCGTAGCTGTAAGTGGTCTGACTTACGGGCAGGGAACTTCGGTAGCGTGGTGTGGCGCTGGGCGTGTGAAGTATGTGTGAAAAGTATCGCACTACGCGAAAGGAAATTCCGGACCGTCTCGCACCGGACCGTGTCGTCGTCGTCGGTGGTTTTTGCGGAATGATGAATGTACAAAACTGGGACCCTCTTTCCATGGCCCGGCAGTGCCGGGGATATTCTTTTGTTGGTAGTTTTCGATTCGGCTCCTCCTGTGTACCAGTGTGCCAGTAAGGTGGAGTGGCATCTAATAAGGCATCGGGTGTGGTCGGTGATGAATAGTGTGTGCCACTGAGCACAGACAGATGTACGAGCCAGCAGCAGCCAGCAGCATCGATGTATTATGCGGTGGTAACGCAGCGTGCCTGCTGTCGGCTCGAACGACAACCTGCGTTACGGGGCGTGCGAGCGATATTATTCTTATGCTAAATTTGTGGGCGAAATTGAGTGCAATAAAACGAGGGAAGAACGTCTGTGGTCGCATGTGTACACATTTCGTACGTTCGAGTCGCTCGGTTCGCTCGCACGATCGATGAGAAGTGGGAGAAATGAAAGCAACATAATGTACAGCACGGGTGCATCGCTACAGACAGAAAAGGTGGGGGGGGGAGGCTAGTTTTACGGCGCTAGCGTGAATGGTACGACATCTTCAGACAGTTTAATAGCTTTTCTTTATTTGCAGATATCAATTGAACTTTACATTTGTCGGTGAAAAAGCATCGCACAGCTTTTTCGGTTTGTTTTGAGTGTCGCTCGTGGTTTTCATAAAATTAAACATTTTCTTTACCCCCAAATAGAGTCAGGTTTTAGTGTCAAATGCCATTATTTGTTTTCAATTTGTTTTCTTCATGATTAATGAGATGAACAATAATATTTTATACATTTCTAATAGGTTTAATTTCAATAAGTTTTTTTTCTAATTTGAAATGTAATTGGTACTATTATCTATTCTTCAGCCAGAGCACTGAGAGCTTATGGATGATCATTCATTTATAACACCTCCGGTTTGTTATCTGAATTGAGAATCGTGATTAATTTCACGTTTATTGCGCGGTACAATTAATTTACCATAGGCTTGTGCTCATCAACATCAGCTTGAAATAGATTGACCGGCAATTTGTGATAATCAATTTTAATTGAACAGTAATACTAAGCATTTGCCTTGTCCATTTTAGCAGCGATAATTTTGGGATGTAATATGCTTAAATTATAAAATTTTTATGAATTTTTGAAGGAAGTTCCATTACTTCTGCTATACTTTTATTCTTTGGAGTCTACAGTTTGGTAGCTCTGTGGGCCAAGAAGGGATTACAATGGTTTAATTCTTCTAAGTATCCATAGATATATTCTTAATTGTTTTAGTAATCCTAAATGCTGACAGATGTTAAAATACCCTAAAATATCACAAATGTGAATAATTGACTATATTTACAACGCATTCGATGCTCTAACAGTTTATCCATTGAATGGTTTATCGGGCTATGTACTAATATAAGCGTAAAGCTTTTCAATTGAGTGGCCTTACTAACTAACCTAGGAAATTTGTGTTTTTTTTTAATTGCTCTTTTGCAACTTCATATTGAGCACAATAAAATTGCCGATCCAATTAAGAAGGGATACTCTATCAAAGCATGCAAACACAGCATCCACTCGTTCATGCACAGTTGATTGGGTGCAGATAAATAAATGAAATTCGGATGTATTTCCAAAAAAAAATCTTCTTTTCCGTTGGTTGATGAGTCGATTGCTACATTCCATACAGTTTCTCAATGTAACGCGAAAAATCTATATATATAAAAATCTCGTGTCACGGTGTTTGTTAAATTGTTGTAGTTATAATATTCTGCTTTAAAGAGCAAATTCCGTACAATTATGTGATACAAAGCTGTACGCTTCTTGATTATTTTCAACATATTAGGGTATTTAAGGATTCATGTTGAAAGTTCAGAGATTCTTCGAAAGTTATTAACTATTGTTATAGTTCACTCTAAGTTATTATTCATCTGGAATCATCCTGATCTGATTTATAAAATCTGTCATTGTGAACATTCAACTAACCAACAAGTAAGTCGAATAAAATATCAACTCTGCAATAGCAATAAAAGGTTGTTCAAAATCAAAATGCTTTAACATAATCTATTTCATTTTTTCTTCCTCTGCTTAGTAAATTTATCAACTGAGAGCTCTATCAAATGTCAGACCCAATAAAAGTCGCCATAAAAATCTCAACACCATTACAATTACCGAACAATAAACCCTGCCTAACGAGAGCACGATCATGTACATTACCATTTATAGCGATTGTTGTCGTTGTTGTTTTTTTTCTTTTCTTTTCGTTCTAACGGTCAAAAGTCAAATTCAATTTAAAGCCTCCCTCCTCCCACTTCTGCAACAGTGCTGTACACATTAGGTATGCAGCTTTGGTGCAAATTATGCTGCCAGTGCATGGGAAAAATGCAGCGCGGCTAGCGCGGCTGCCCGCAAAGTTTGGCAGTGTCGTCGATGGCTCTCGTTGCTTCCGGTCCCAGCACCGGCTGCGCCGGGTTATTTATGTCCCCACAGTTGAGTGATTTTATACGCGAAAAGTTAACGTTTGAGTGAACGTCACGTTCGCTTTAAGCACGAGAACCTCCGAGATAAAACCGTGTGTGCGCGCGCGCTGTATCGTTGCACAGTTGGTGTGAATTTTAATCTTACTGTAATGACAAAAAGAAGTTCGATACGGTCGCTTCCTTGCCGGAGGACTCTCGACCCCGGAAGGAAGTCGTTGTACATTGTGTTTGGTGCGATGGTGTGGGGTTTTTTTTTTTTTTTTTTGGTTTCCATTCACACTTTTGCAGTCGTCTTTGGAGAATAAAACGATTCCTTCCCGTGCTCGGTAAAGCTCATCTTGCAATTCTATGCTGGGTTTTCGTTTGCAATTTGTAACGCTGCTACGGAACATAAATTAACCTACGCAAGGGGCGAACGTGCTGTAGCGCTGTTCGTTCTTCCGCGGTCGTGGGGCGATGTTCCGAGGGTGTTTATCTGCTACATCGATAGCTGAAAGAATGGAGCAAAAAAGGTGCAACAGAGAGTTCAGCTTTCTCTAGAAGTTGCTCGACATTTATACGACTGTTTGAACATGATATGAAACTTACATTACATTCAACAGTAGCGTCGCGGTCGTTTTGCTATATAGTAATTATATTTATTGTATAAACAATTACAAACGATGCGTTTATTACAGTTACACTACTGTGTAACCTGATATAGACCTTGCTACTGAATAAGTGAATGAGTAGTACGTTACGTCAAATAGAACAAATACAACTTATACACTTAAAGAACTTTCCATTTTCCTTGCCTTATAACACCCTTAAACGTGTTACGAAAGTTAAGCAGGAAACCGCGGCCTGATTGTTTCTAACAGGGTAGAACTGGCAAAGCTATTGGTGTGGAACTGACAAATCCGTCACTTCCACAATATCCGGCCGGCGGGGAAATGGGCCACGGCTCCGGATTTCCTGATTCAATTCCGGCAAGCAAGGCTGTAAAATTGAATTGACGTTTACCGCTTAGTCGTCGTCGTCGTTCACAAGACAGTACACTAAATGAACCCGATACGATGAGAGATGCTTATTTTGTACATTTTGTTTGCTTTTTCTGTACGATTTAGACATGACGAACAACTAAATCTGATCTAAAAAATATTTAAAAAAAAATAAGAGAAGAGTTTATTTTCCCATTGATTATTTATTATTCCATTGGAAATCACAATCTTTTGTGATTTTGATGGAGCACCTGAACTATGGACTCAATAAGGTTTATTTTCATATCAGAACATTTATAGGTTTTTTTGTTCTAGTGGTCAGCAAATCTATTTTTACCCTTTTTTATTTCCCTTTGTACCAACCTTACGAGGCTTGTGAGGTTTTCCTAGATTTTTTTAAAATAATTTTTGCGGTTTTGCATGTTTTTTCTTTATTCGAGCGAATTTTACGATTTTTAACTATTTCCTCTATATTTTTTATCTGTCAAAACATACATTACATTATTTCCCTCATTGCTCCGCGTGCTAAGGTGTGAAAATTAACACTCCATACCATTTCAAAGAATAGATTTTCAAAATTTGATCATAAAATCAGAACCAGCGTGGGATGGGTCGTTGAATATAAAACAGTTTTTCGAGCTCACACAGCCCTTCAGGGAAATTGTGTGAGCGCTGGAAGTTTATGCTAATTAAGCGCCGATGAGAAATGTAAATTGTTGCCCAAAGCAGCAGCAGCTGCAAAAGTTTGGTTCAAAAATTATTATTGGAGCTACTGAGCTACGTAGCAAACTTTGCAGCATTTATTGAACATTCGTTACCCGGAAGCATCTTTGAGAAGTCAAAAAATTCATTTATAATTATTTTAAGGTTAAAGCGTTGCCAAATTTTTATGTTTAAATTATACATTTGATTCAATTTTTGATATTTTTCAGAACCATTTCAGAACTACACAACGTAACCTCGGTTTATAGGTTGCGTACTTTCACGTCTGCTTTTATTTTGTATGTAAATGTACACACCAAACTACAAGTGACTAATTTTCATGAGCTTTGACATCGTACATGCTGGCAAATAAATGTAAGCAATCTGCCATCATTGGTTGGTCACACAAACTACACACACACACACATACACATATCCCCGGGTGGCACAAGTGTTACGACCTGCATCGTTACAGCTTTTTGATACCGTCCATTACACCGTCACCCGTTGGCTTCTGCTTTTGTTGCTTCCTCTCATTTTTGGATTCTGTGTTTTATCGCCATTTTCTCACATTCTCAGCTCTGCCGTTAAGACTGCCGGGAAAATCGGTGACCGGAATGTGGTTGATGAGCTGGCAGTAAAAAGAAGGAAATGACAGTGCTACAATTTTATGGTCACTTCGTGTGAGCGCGAAATGATGCGAAAGCGAAAACCGGCGTCGACCACGAGGCACCATCTTGACCCATCGAGGGTGGATGGTGGGGCAGCTTGCCTGGGTTCTGGCGAAAAAGAAGCTTACGTCGCACGGGAGGTTTCGTGGACGACACGTGAGCTCATTCTCCCCGGAGGGAGTCTTTTGCCTCCTCCGTACGGTCATTTCCAATACACTAAGCGCTAGCGCTCGTTCCTCTCATCAAAAGTGCATTATCGTGTTTTAGCAGTGAGAAGCCAGCTTTGTTTGTGTGTGTTCGTTGCACTGATTCTCTATTCCAACGCGCTTGGGAAGTGTCAGAGTGCAAGCATTCGAAGCATTCCCTGCAGGATGGGATAGGAATGCAGCAAATGAGGTGGAAATTTGCCGGCAAATCCTACTGCGAGCACCGGCTGTGGATGGTGCTGTGATGGATTAATTTTGCAATGTTGGCTATATTTTTATGTCACATCGACAATATCGATGAAGGATGGTGGTCGGGTTTGGTTCTTTTGAAATTGGCTAGTAATCTAGTTCTATTGAAACATGTTCTAAATTTTAATCGTGACCGTTCCTTCTGGGTTAAAAAAAGATCTTACTAAGTAAGGATAAGCTATAGAACATGATAGTTAGGTTGCAAACAGGAATGTAAGCAAGCTCAAAAACAGATCGGTACTTACCGATAAACAGATTGGCTGTTAGTATTTCACTATTCATTGTACCATTCATTTATATAGTACTGGTATATTTATTTGTTTTTGATAGTCTTATTGCATCTGAAAAACGGTTCTTAGTTTCTTCCTATTAGTATATTTCAATAATAATTTATACTATAATAATGTATTGTCCTATTTGTATTTTCACCATCAATATCTCATTTTCCCATTTGATTCATTTTCGTTTAGTTAATTTATCGTTAGAGCTTTTGCATCATGTTTGTCCAGAAAATTCGATGGGACGCAGCTGGGAGATATTGGACCAGTTTACGGACTGGTTTTCATTGTCAGCTTCCTTGGGAGCTTCTTGTCACTCAGGGTCGTCGGACACTCGGAACTGAGCTTTCTTTCAGTGCTCTAATTGTTGTCTAATAGTGCCAAGATGCTGTAGATGGCGGAACAGTCTCAAACGTCGTCCACAAGCTGACCCACGGTGTCCGTTTTGGACGCTACTGATTGCAGTTTTTTTGTATCGCGCACGCTTCTCACCAATGTCGATTCATTTGTTTGGTCATCACGGTTAGAACTCACCTTATAGAAGTGTAAAATTTTGTCTAACGGCCTCATGGGGTACTATTATTGAAAGTGCAATTAAAGTTTCGTAAGAGTGGATGAAGATAAACCCATTAAAAATCGTCAATCTTTGACTGAATAGCTACATCGCCTACCATAACTATATGGACAGTCGTTTTCCGTCATTTGCGCAAAATTCAGAGGAGACAGATAAAAACTGGGAATGTATGAGATGTGCAGAATACTATTTTGTATTTTTGTATATTCTTTCAAAGTTTTAAATCCATTCACAACACGACTTATTACGAAAAAAACTAACAATTACGCAATAATCTTACAAAAATCGTATAAAATATATGAAAAAACATGTGTTACAAATTTTGATATTTTTTGTTGGAAACCTTAAAAAAAGTATTGATGACTCTTTTTAAAAAAAATTTAAAACATTTTTTTCCGTAAAACCTTGCTAGAATATGTTATTTATATTTTTGAGCGATTTTTAAATGCGTTAGTTAGCACAAAAAAAAACCTGTTTTTTCGAAGTCTCTTTATATTTATGGTACGACCATAGATTTGTTTTTTTTTGTAAAAAGTAAAAATGGTATGAAAAAAAAAATATAAAAGAATGTGAAAAAGATTTCTGTACAGCTCATACATTCTTTGGTTTTATCTATCTCTTACGGATTTTCCACAAATCGCAAAAAACGACTGTCCATATAGTTGTGGTAGGCGCTGTATAGCAGTATATTGATGAAATTAATTGTTATAAAATAACAAAAAAAATGTTCCCGGTTAATGGTTTTTTTGCGGTAAAAAATCACATAAAAAACAAGCCAATTCAGGCGTCAATCATGGCGAAGGCATTTAGTTTTTATTGAAAATTGAATTACACATTGAAAATTAGCATTCCTTGGCTATTTTATATAACCATAGTTACAAGTAAGTAGAATATTTGAACAATTAAATAAATCAACTACCCAATTACTTTCTGACGCCATGTTTCGCCTGTTCATTGACTGGTTTTGAAAAACGATTAATTATTTTTTCTTAAAACCTTTATTGCAATATCACAATATATTGAGCCCTATTCCCATAAGAAACGATAATCATCTTATATCATCAAATGAAGCATTTAATTCGCTTCCAATCGAGATGTGGTGTAGCGACCGCCCATTAGCAAAACAAAACCCTACACTCTTTGAGCTGAGCTGCTTGCTCATTTCCGGCATGAGCTTTCCCTGGAACCGGTTTCCATTTCAAACGCAACCAGCCGTATGTGCGTGTTGCCATGGCCACACCGGAGCAGCCACGCCGCACAAAGTAATTCCATGCTTGATCGATGCTTTCGAAACAGCGACGTACGAAACATGAAAGCAGTTGCTGTAGCTACTGAAGGGTAGAAGCAAAGCAAATGAAAAAAAAAAGACAGAAAACCCCCGCAAGGCGCGCAAAACCATAAATATTTGATTTTCAAATTAGGCAGCCGTACAGAAACATTCGTCGATTTGATATGTAATGTACAGCCATATGGCATGGCCACGGGTTGCCACATTTTGGTGCACGATTCAGTGTTTGTTTGATCTTCTAACGCCTTCAGCGCACCTTTAATGTGGATTCGTTTGGAATGTGTGCAATATTTTCCACATGAATGATTAATTACAATCGAACGTCATTAGTGTACACTGCAGTCGTTCGAGTTCGTTTGAAGAAAAAAATGTAATGCATTGTTACATACATGCAACAGCTCGCCCTAAGGCATTTCGCGAAAAAAGCACTCACAGCTGGTGTAACGCTACGGACAAACAACAAAGCAAATAAACAAGTATCCTTTTATTTATCCCGTAAAGCACAACGAAAGCACAATACACCAGCCAAAGATAAATCTTCAATTCAGTGCGCTCCAGTGTCTCGAGCAAATAAACAAACAAAAAAAAAAAGGCTCCATCATAGTCCGTGAATCAAATCGAGGGTGTTTCTACAAAGTCCATCACCACCAGCACAACCATTCACCGGTACGGAGCCTGTATTGATGTCTGTGTGTGCGGAAGGAAAGCAAAAACCATGATAAAGAAGACTCTAACAAAACGATGCCCCACGGATGTTGGGTGAGGGCCCAAAACACAAAACCCCCTTCCCGCAGCCGCCCCGTCCTGTCACCGAACCCCCGTCGAGCCGAATGTCTGAGATGCTCCGGAATCGGAATGCGAATGCTGATGCGATCGATCAGGGCGCTATTTTTTCTTTTATTTATTTTCCTCTACACACGCCCACGACCGCTGCCTTCCTTCGTGCACGGATTAGTGTTCTAGGAATCTTGAGCAGCAGAAAAAATGCTGTTTACTGTGTTTTCTTTTTTTGGCTGCTACTGGAGGAGTAGAAGGAAGAATGAAAAACAAAGATTTTGCAAGCGCTGGTTTAAAACATACAAAAAAGAGCAGCATGGGAAATGAAGAATTAGCTGCTTGTGATGTGGGGAAAATTGCTAAGCGACCGGTGAAGAACGACAAGCATCTTACGATTGAAGCGTACCGTAACCCTTTAACGAAACCCTTCAACAGGGACGAACGCATATGGTGGCAACACACACACACACAAAGCAAAATGAGCAAACTGATGCCTCCTCACGCCGGCTGACATTGATGCCTTTGCCGCATGAAATTAAGAACCTGCCTCCGGGGCACTACACGCAGCTCAATCCTGTCGATCAATCCCACCCAACCGAAAAAGGACACGCTTCTCCGGCGATACGTTTGCTGGCGGCAAGGTAGATTGGCGATGAAATGAAAACCTGCTTAATCGAATCGAAATAAAAATACGTTCCTTCACAGATCATTTTGCCTGCCAAAGCCAATATTCCTCCCCTATCCTCGGTGCCGCGGCAGAGTGAGAATCGATTCGCAGAAGGGTCTGAAAATAGTAGACACTTCGTCTGCCATTTCCGGGCGTCCGATTCGCTTTGCTTCTTTGTGTGTTTGCTCTGTGCGAGGAAAAGCAAACGACACGCGCGCGCACGCCAAGACACGATGTGATCTGTTTTAGCTCTCCATCTTTTTTTTTTTATCACTTTTTCTGTCTCGCTTTTAAGATGCACGAAAATGGAACAACAAAAAAGATTAGCAGAGAAGGCACTGCTTGTAGTCTTTTGGATTTGGATAAGTTTTGTGTGACATTGTGTTCGATTTTTCCTTCCTTGAATATTCATACAGTACGGGACAGTGCAAAGGGAAGAGCAGAAGCGGGGGGGGGGGCAAAACTAGTACTCTGCATTGTACGTCAAACGTGTACAACACAGCCGGAAACGATGGGAAACAACAACGACAACAAAAAAAGCATTTCTCCGAACATCTTCACAAGCCCATCAAACCCACACAAACCCACTTACCGAATGCTGTCATTATTCCATTTCTTCGCTAAGCTTCTGCTCACCGTATGTGTTGTGTATATGTATGTGTGTGTGTGTGTGTGTGTGGGTGTGTGTTTGTGTGTGTGTCCCTCTGTATGTGTGTGATAAAATGTTTACTCAAACAGATCTTGCACCGTGTTTTCCCACTGCTTGCCGTGTTGCTTGTTGCCGATTTTGTGCAGAATAGTTGCTCGCAAAATTGATACCTTCCTATCAACAATTCATGGTGCAGAAAAGGAAACGCGACACGAAACGCCTGTGCACGAAATGTGCACACACATGTATACACACACACACACACACACGTACAGGAAATGCTTCACGGATAATCGAGCAACCGACAGAGCCCGGAGCGTAGTGGCGGATGTAGTGGCCACTGTGGTGTTGTCGGTTTGCTGTTCGGTGTAGTGCGAGAAAGAGACAGACAAGGTGGAATAAATAATAAATCATTTGCGAATCGATCGTGAAAGAAAACCGTTAACGGGGGCAGACCTCAGCCTCCGCCCGGTATTGGGCTCGTTTTCATCATCATCATCATCAAACTTCAAGCTAACCGGAGCAGCGATATACGATTAACAATTGTTTGACGAATAATATGTGACCATTAACTGTTAGTTTTTTGTTGGCTCTGTTTGCATTGTTGTATGAATTTTTTTTAATGGTTGAGAGCCTTTTTTCAATCATAGTTAATTTGTCATGAAAAGATTCGTGAAAAAAGGATTCATTAATCACAGGCAATAAACGATAAAACGTTTAAATGGCTGTACAATGTATCAGGAAAGGTTTTTTTTTACTTTCAAAACAGAAATGTTGTGAAGAATGACTGCAATATCTTATGCAATGGAAAGAATAGACGAGTTTTATGTAAAAAATGAATGACTTAAGGGATAAACTATGCCCTCATGACATAATACGTTTTTTTTTTATTTTTCGTAAGGACGGCCTGGTGGGCCGTATCATTAAACATTATACGTATGATATTCGGATAATAAAATCTCACAGCACGTAATAAAGGGTCATTTAAACCAACTGAAGTGCGTCGATTTGGAACAAATAAAGGAGCACGAGGGCGTAAAGGCGTAATAAAGGAGCAACAAGGAACGAATTGGAACATAGAAATGCAGGGATGAAAGAATGATATGTGAATCCACAGCATTAGATATGAGTAAGGCAACAAACATTATTTGGGAAATGTGACGGCGTTTCTCCAATGAGTCCAGACCCAACAGCTGGCATCTTTGCTCATAGTCCGGTAGGGTATCTGACGTGAAGCCGGGCATTTTGCTGACAATATACCGAGTAAATGATCTCTGCACTCTTTCTATGCGGTCAATCGATGTAAATGAGGTGGGACACCAAACAACAACACAGTATTCCAAAATCGGTCTTACTAACGATCAATATAACGCTTTTAAACACAGAGGGTCGGTTATGCGGATTGAAAAACGTTTTATCATACCGATTGTTTTACGAGCCTTATTAACGGTAACGTCAATGTGATCGAGGAACGATAACCTGCTATCGAAAGTTACACCAAGATCTTTTACCGAGAGTACACGATTTATTGCTATACCCTCGAAGTTATAAGCAGTCGTAACGGGACAACGTGAACGACTGAAGGACATGACATGACATTTTTCCGGGTATAGAACTAGCTGGTGCGATGAGCACCATGATGCAAATCGGTTGAGGGTGTTTTGGAGCGATACGCAGTCATCAACAGACGATATAGATTTAAAAATCTTTAGGTCATCTGCATAACAAAGAAAACAATCGTGTGGAATGACTGAGTTAACATCATTAATAAATAAAACGAACAATAAAGGCCTCAACACGCTACCTTGAGGCACTCCCAATTTGGATGGAAAGGATTTGGAAAAACAGGAGTTTAGTTTAACACGAAAAGAGCGATTGCTGAGAAACGAATCAAACCAACGAATGTGTGAGTCAATGAAACCCATTTTGGATAGCTTCGCAAGAAGGATAGGGTGAGGAATACGATCAAAGGCTGCTTTAAAGTCAGTATAAATGATATCAACCTGAGAACCGCTGTCTAAACTGCAATATCTCTACTTTCTAGTTTGAAGTATTCTGTTTATGTGTATATTTTTCAATACAGTCGTTGCCGCTAAATTTTCACTCTAACTCACCTATTTTTGTGTCGAAGGCACCAATTTTTGACAGCGTGTCACGGTTTTTGCCTCGAAGGCATCAATTTTTGACAGTGCGCATCCATTTTTGCCTCGAAAGCATTAATTTTTGACTGTGAGTCAATCGCTTTATTAACAAAATTTTCAGTAATTCCTGAAACTGTGTGTTTTGAAATGATTGAAATTAAGTTAAGTAGTGAATCATTTTATTGATAGAATTTAAAATAAAACAATTGTTTTGCCAATTTTGCAAGATTTAATGGAGTGAAAAATATGGCAGCTGTATTTTCAGCTGTGAAGAAATGCTTTAGAATTTCTAAAATTTCATCATTTTTTTTCTCAAGAAACAATCAATTTACACAGTTTTTGTATTTTTTATGACATGTAGGATAACAAATGTTAAAAATCGGCTTAAATATCTTGTAAAATTGTCATGATTCCTACAGGAGTCATAAATTTATGACTTACATACAAAAATAGGTGCGTTAGAGTCAAAAATTGATGCTTTAGAGCCCAAATTAGGTGGCAACGACTGTAAATCTCAATGTACATAGCTTGACCGTATAATTTTAGTATCGTTTTTATGTTTCCTTTATCATTTTTATTTTATCCTTATTTTTCACTTTCCATTAAATTTAAAAATACTTTAAATTTGGGAACAGAATGTTTGGAGTCACTTTCCTCTGCAGACAGCATTATTCACCGCTTGAGAAATGCTTTTTTTCAATAGCTTAATTATATCTTATTTTCCAACCAGAATTTGTGTACACTTCACTTGGAAAATGCTTTCCAACATGGCTTTCAAACCCATATGAAAGATTTTTAACATTATTGGGATGTAAATATGAAATGGGCCTGTCTGGTGGTACAATCGTCATCTCGTACGACTTAACAACATGCCCGTCATGGGTTCAAGCCCCAAATGGAACGTGCCTCCCATACATAGGATTGACTATAAGAAATAAGTAAGTCACTGAAAACCGAGCCCACCAGTGGTGCAGGCAGGCCTTGACTGAGAACGGTTGTTGTGCCACAGAAGAAGAAACAATATCATGTAATTAAGCAATTGCATAACATCTCGCGAGCGCTTAATAATGTTCCTTACATTGCTAACTGACTGTAAACATCCTTTGACATATTTCCGCACTGACGTTTGAGTCTGTTTATTTTATTTTGTAGCTGATCCAGATTACAAAATACATATCAAAAGATATTATTTAGATAAAATTGTCCCGTTTACGTCGCTACTACAGCTTTTCACTTTGTTACGTTAACAAATGAAACTAAAGTTAGCATTTTTACTCTTCCACGCATACTATCAACCATTTTGTTAAGCTCCCTCCAGCTTATCCGAGCTTTTGTGCTTGATTTATTCACACTCCACACCGATCGTAAATATAGCAGCGGTTTTTCATTTTGTTTCGTGTACACACCGTTCCGTATCTGTATCTAATTGGTTCCTGGCTGGAGCAACAGTTTCTGCAGGGCGATCGCTCTTTAATATCTCACCACACACACACACACTGTCTGTCGTTGCTGTCCTTTCAAGAGCGCCGCCTGAAGTGGTGCTTTGCAAAATTTGTGTCTAGTTCTCCCCTTTTTTGTGCCGTATATATTTCCCGCTGTGTATGCAGTGTGTGTGAGCTTGGAGCACTATTATTTGTCCCCGGAAAAGTGGACGCATAACTAATGAAAATGTTTTCCCATTAAAAAAACCACCACCACCAACTACTTTCCAGGCTTGTTTTCGTTACAGCACGGGCTATGTAGTTATTTTTTGTTGTTGATCAAGCTCTGACAAAATAGTTTTACATTGCTGCTGGTTGTTTGGAAATTGCGCGAAACTGTTTCTCTGTTTAAAGAGTAAAGTTACTGTTTTGAGTGGTATCTGACGTGCACTGTAATAGCCCTTTGAGTACGGCATTCCCGTCTTTATTTGCATTTGATTTCTTCCACAAACACATCATTTAGCACTACGCAAACAGTGTTTAAGCTTGCGAGAGCGTGCCTACCTTGACACTGGCACACACCACAATTTAACCTTCGACGTCATTTGGCTTCCATCTTTCACGCTACCGCTTCGCAGAAGGCTCATCCCTCGCAAGGGTAATGTTTTTGGAGCAAGCTTTGAAGAATCATAAGCGCGCCAGAGTGTGTGGTTTGTCTTGTCAGAGATGAAACAGAACCAAATCCAGTTAGCATGATGTCTCCTGCCAGCCGTTGGACTCTCTGTTCTGGGTACTGTTGCATTATTAGTAGACTTACAGTGACATGTACTTCATCAAGTGCATTGAAAGACATAAAGGATAAAAAATATTAAAAAAAAAAAACAAGTTCTGAAGAATTCATATTGGTTTTTATTCGATTTTAAATCAATCAAAACTCAGCAGGAAATGGATTTTAAAATCAGTAGAAATCAATACCAACGACGATGCAGTTTCCTCCCACTGTGCTGTGCATGGCAACATTTTGTCTTAAAATAGAAATAAGTTTCACTACCATTCGGAAGGCTCGGTATCATAACTGTACCGTTATTTCGTCCTTGCATACCATCCTACACACACACACACACACACACCCAAAAGGCAAAACACGGTTCCGGCTGGAACGGTTCGCTCCAACAGGTCGGACATTAGCATGATAGCGCAGAGCAGATCCCTGGCAGAAGATGCATTGTTGCTTTTTTGATACATACACATGAGACGTCATGGGCTGATTGTATACAGGGAAAAGGTCACCACCAGCACCAGGAAACACAGCCGACGTCATCGTCGTCGTCGTCGTCGTCGAGGGGACGGGCGACCTAAATCGGATAAAATGTTTTACTTGTACAGTCGGTCGGCTTTTGGTAACGGTTTTCGGTTACGGTGTAGCGTGTTATGTTAAGTGGAAGGCTGGCAGCACTGTGTGCTGTGCGGCTGTATGGTGCTTGTTTATTTGGATGCAGATTATGGCTCTGGCGAAGTTGATGACATTATGCTGGGGGAATTGAAGAACCACACAGACACAAGTGACACAGGCTGCTTATTATAGATAGCGGTGGAGACAGGGATTCATGACTTCATGACGCCGCACGGCTGCTTCCCGGCGGGAGACAAAGTTTGAAAAGCTATTTTAGACACACAAAATCGCTCGGATTGTGGTTTGGTATGGGTAAAGCGACTTAATAAAGTTTTCTTGAGATTTCGTTGGTGAGCGAGAGTTTTTTGGGGCGGGGTAGTGAAACGAGAGCTTGCGGCCTTACGGGTACGCTTATGCAGCAACACTTTGAGTGTAATCTAATGAATACTTAAGATTTGAAATATAGACTTAATCTCGTATTACGCACAATACTTTATGGGCATCTTGTCGAACAGTTCTTCTTTTATACACATAAAATACATTGTTATTTTGAATTTAGTACCAATTTTATTAACATAACGATTATATTTAATAAAGCAGAATTTTATTTCATGTTCGATGCGCAAATGATTAAATTGATCGTTTTATTATTTTATTCAAAATAGTTATGCTTAGAATAAATAGAAACCTTCAAAATGTTATGTTCATCCTCAATCTTGTTTCATATTTTTTTAATCATTGTACTGTTTTTAGTTCACTCACTAAGTTCCATTTTTGTAAAACAGGGTTTTACACAAGATCTATTAAGGAGAACAGGTCGACGCAAAGCCCGTTGCTAGGTGGCCATTTTCAGCTCGCTTTTGACAGTTTCATGAAAAAGTGTATACAAACAAACGGCTAATAGTTAATGCGGAAAAGTGGGCAAATTTACTATTAGGAAGATTATATTGGTCAAATTTTCTTGCGGTCAATCACTTCTGGAGAATAAAGGAGAAGTAATTACACTTTTCTCTGTATTCAGAACCATGGATAACCTTTTTAATTGTTTGCCATTCCGTGACCACGAATCGCTACCGTTTGCAACGGTCCTGCTGGAAGAACGAAAAGTTTAACAGGCATAAAACAGCACAGTACATGTTTCAACAGTGTAAAAGAAGTCTTGTTTACTTTCAATCAAACACTGAGAGTAAAATGAAACATCCAATCGGCACACACTGGTACAATATGCATACCGTCCTTTGCTCATAACCCGCGAACGAATGATAAATGAGATCGTTGAATTGTATCAGTCATGTAATATTCTAATTGGATTCTAATTCTTATAAAATTCTAAAAGGGAATGTATGCAAAATGCTGAACAAAATTCTCATTCACGCCATCGCAACGTCCATCGCTAAACATAAACAATGTTTACTTTAACTGTCAAAATTTTCCCATGGCTTTCTGTCAATTTACTCTAACCGCTTCGACCTGTTCTCTTTCTAAGTCCTTGCTTAATACTCTAACCGCAGGACTCCACACAGCATAACACGGAGCGCATAACACGCTTTACCTGCTTTCTCAAGCGTTTTATGAAGCGTTTGGCAGTTGTCAGTTGTTATGTTGCGCTCCGTGTTATGCTGTGTGGAGTCCTGCGGTAATACTGGTACAATATTGATAGTTTGATAGCCCTATGGTGCCTATGTTTTCCATATGAGTTTGTACATTTTGAAGCATTTTATGCTTAAAAACGGAAAGATGAGAACTTAAGCTTTAGAATGATATGTCTCTGGATAGATAGCTCGCTTTATCCACTGAAAATTAGCATTTGAAAATTTACTCAAAAATTGTTTGTTTACGTTTCGTTTGGCTCGGATTTGATCAATTGTGTTTCGCAATGGGGTAAACAAACTTTAAACAATTTTACAGCGAGTTTTCAAATGCTTACTATTCAGTGAATAAAGCTATGGGTCCTTTGAATAACATTCATTTTCTTGCTATCTGTAATAACTGCTTAAAATATGATCAAGGCCAATTCATTTGCCAATACCCTATCGCACCGTAGAGCATTGATAATTGATTGTTAGAAAACTCGGCTACAACTTCACACTTTAAAACTCGCCCCGAGGCTCGTGTAACTCAATCAAAACGAACCCTCGCCTAATGATTTCGGTCATCTTTACGCACTTTTTGTAGCCGCCCTGTGAATCGTTGCCACTTCATCCAAGCCACCCCGAAAAGGTTCCGTTTTGGTTGTAACAAATTTTCCCACTCCCCCCCGATGTGGGTCAATTCTTCCTTCGTCAAATTTGGTCAGTTTCAGTGCTATCAAAACCACCAAACGAAACCTTTTCCAGTGCTGAACGATGCATCGAACTGGGTGGGGCTCTTTCTTCTTTCCTCGTTGCTTCACTCTCTTTCCTCCGCACTCACTTTGTCTTGCTTGCTTTCCCACAAGAAAGCAGCTTCCATTTTAATGATGCTGCTGAAATGAATTGTAAACTGGTTGCCTGGTGGCACTGGTGGTGAAGTGTGTCCAGGGACGGAGACGTCTCGGGCATCAAAAAAGGGACCAATTGGTTTGTTTGATGAAAAAGGACAAATGAACCCAAGGGCAAATGGGCTAGCGATGGAGAGGTGCTGGTTAATTTCTATGCAACGGTGAGCAAACTTTAACCTGTTTTTTAGGGCCAGCCCGAGAACACCTTTCCTGAGCTACCTGGATAAAGTTTAATGTGTTTAAAAGAAGCTAAGTGAGTTTGCACGGATTATGAATTAAATCAGTGACACGGCAACCAAATCAAGGTGATTTACATTTTGAGCAAATATGACAATGATTTCTAGAGAAATATATTTTTTTACTGATGAGTTTGAGTTCTCTTGATATAAACGAATAATTTTGAGCATAGCAAACTACATTAAAATTATATTTTATTATTTAAATGGAGCCGCCTGGTTTTCCAACGTGTGGTGGAGGCGCCTAGTTGCTCGTACGAATGGAGGCGCCTGATGTTTCACAATTATAGTGACATTTCTGCCAAATATATGCGAAAAAAGAGAATACAACTAGACCAATACAGCTCCAAAAGATGAATTTACCAACTTCAATTCATTGCATGTTATTTTTAATTCAATTAAAGATCACATTTTTGGCTGTATTTTTTAACAATTTAAAAGAAGGACAATTATCACAAATTTTTTTTTATGAGTGTAGCGAACGTATGGCAGAACTTTATGAAGATATTCTAGAAAACGATTTTATAATAAGGGCTTCATGACGATGCATTTTGAGTTTAACTTTAAAATACAAGACTTGACCAGATATGTTGAATTTTGAGATAATCCTTGTTGAAAATTATCGAATTGTATTGATTATCTCAAATGCAGTAAACCATAACACCGAATAAGACACAATTTAAAGAAAGTAGCAAAAAAATTCTGAGCATGTATCAACTCACACGGATTTGCTACGACAAAACATTGCAGCACATTTTTTAAAGTCTAAAAACGAAAACATGTATTTTCACCATGACGGTCATCCATTAGCCACATATAATGAATCTTGATTAATGCGTGTATTCATTTTCAGTTTTAAATCACCATAAACACAAAATACTATCATGTTGGGGCACATTAACAGCAGCTAATCTGGTACATAATAATCATTTTATAAAAATAAAAACCTCTACCGTCACGCAGTCATTTATCATCTAACACAATGAGGCTTTCTATTTGTTTGCTCTTCTTTTTTACTTTCCTCAACTCCTGCCAGATAATGTTGCCGCTGTAATGGATCTGAAGGCTGGTAAACATCTAGTAGCACCAGCGATAAATAATATCAGTTGCACCCACAACCGGTTCGCCGGCCACTTCTTCCACCAGATCGGCCCGTTCGATGTGCTGCAGGCACTGTTTATCGTGCTGCTAACGTTTCTGGTTATCAGTGCGAATCTGATGGTGATACTGGTGATCAACAGCCGCCGCTATGCCGCCTACATCCATCCACAGCCCCGCTACCTGCTGACGTCGCTGGCCCTCAACGATCTGGCCATTGGGCTGCTGATCATACCGTTCAGCGCCCTACCTGCCTTACTACACTGCTGGCCTTACGGGGAAATCTTCTGCCAAATTCAGGTAACCGACGCGGCACTGAAGGTGCCCTTGCTAAGCTTTTAAGAACTTTTTTTTCCCACTCCCTCACGCATACAGGCACTACTACGAGGAGCTTTATCACAACAAAGTGCTGTTATATTGGTGTGCATGGCAGTCGACCGCTATCTGTGCGTGCTACATCCACGGATATATCATAAGCGATCCAGTAAAAAGGTGAGTGAAAGTCTGGTTCACCGTGTTTCCGCCCAAGCAAATCCCGTCGTCGAGCCGGTCTTGTAGGCTTGTAGGTGTCTTAGCGTATGCTTTACGAGAGGCAGAATTTCGCAAAGTCTCACATCGCCCCATGTTGCCGCCTCTGTCGTGGTCGCCGTGCTGAATTAAGCCATTGAATGGCTTTATGAAATCGACCGTAAATGTTTACGCTACACTCTAGTGCTGTATACACTCGATACACTCGACCTCTCTTCCCTTTTCCTGGGGCTGTGCTGCTGTTGTGTTTGATAAATGGCAATAAAAATACAATCAAACATCTCAATAACATACATCCCTCTTTAGCCGCGAGCGGAAGTGTTCTTGAGGCTATTTTTATGTTTGTTTTCTGGTTTCATGCGTGGCTCTCGGTTGCACCGAGTCGGAGAAGGACCCGAAAAACAAACAAAAGCACAATCCAATAAAGCATACGAAAAAAAAAAACGCCCGAACCCCAAACGCTCGGTGTGCCCCGTGCGCCGTCAACCTTCATAAATCCTCCAATGTCCGGTCGATTTCATCAGCATTCCAGGCTACCCCTCGCCAAACAGCGCTGTCGTTGATGATGAAGAATTTCTTTTCCTTCCCCGGGGCGGGTTCCATGTCTTGTTTTTGTCCGCCCCGTCCTATTCGTTATCGAATTGTGGTGACGGTGATGCGATTTTCTGGAGATATTTATCCTTGCCACGGTGAGCGTCCGTACTTTCTCGTCATGAGAAGTGGAGTTTTTTTCTGCCACTTTATCATCGTACTGTTACAATCGTCTTTCTATTGTCTTTCGGGTTCATCAAGCGATGGAACAATAGCAAACGAGCGACAGAGGTGATAATAAGCTGCTTAAGTTACTAGCTTAATGTTGATGGCAATTTTCGTAATAATCAACAGACACCAATACAGGGGATAATAATGTTAAGAAAGCATCGATAATACGAGCTGTCTAGCTATTCTTTAAATTGCATTTTATCGATCAATTGGCTTGTCGTGTAATGTGGTAAAATGGTGTCAGTTATGTAGTTGCTTCAAATTATACGATGCTAAATAATAGTAAATTGTCATTTCACCACAACGACTGTATTCGTTGCCGCAAGATTTTGACTCTAACTCACCTATTTTTATCTCGAAGACGCCAATTTTTGACAACGTGTCACGAGTTTTGCCTCGAAGGCACAAATTTTTGACAGTGGGCATCAATTTTTGTCTCTAAGGCATACTCAAGGGATTGTTTATACAACATTTTACGTAATTACTGAAACTGCGTGTTCTGGAATGACTGAAATTAAGTTAAGTAGTGAATAATTTTATTGATAGAAGATTTTATTGATAGAGTGAAAAATTTTGCATGTTTTTTTAGCTGTAGACAAAAGCTTTATAATTGCAAAAATTTCATTTTATTTTTTCTCAAGGAACAATCAATTTACACAGTTTTTGTATTTTTATGAGATGTGGAAAAATGAAAAACTGTAATGAGAAAAAATCCAAACCAGAATGAAAAAAGTTCTGGAGTTTCATTTGAATGCTGGTTAAAATTGTATTATAGATGATGTGTAGGATTGCGCCCTACACTAGATTACCTTAAACTCGCGATTCAAGTTTCAAAGGGAGCAAAAATCAGCACGATACCAAATACACCTGAGAGCGTTGACAAGTGTCAAGTAAGAGCTACCCGCCAAGGACTCTGTACAAGATTTGCCAGCTGGGTGAGTTGAAGATGTAGAACAATAAATTCTGACTCCGCAATCTGTGCTGTTAACTGAATTTTGCATATATTTCTTCGAGTACTTATTACAAAGTGCTGTGCTCCGTTAGCGATGTTTACATTTTGGGGTTTGTACGCTGGCTTAATTTCCCCTCTTTCCGTGAACATACAAATGTTTCCTTATTATTAGTCAATACATCACCCTTTGACCCATGATTTGCATAACTAATCACGTAGATGGCGCTACTACGAAGTGTGGAATAGTTGTGTCATTGCCTCGAGATGGCGCTGCTATTGGTTTTACGGCTTACTTCACGTATACAACAAATTTCACGTATTGCCTACATTTTGGCGCATTTAAATCCTAAACAGATGACAAAGAATCATTCTTATCACAACAATGTTGTGCGAAGGCAATGGAGCCGCCTGGTCTTTTATTTAAAAGAGGTTGTACCATGGTTTTCTTACCCAGTAATGTCAGGAAAAGAAAATTCTATCTTGTGTTTCAAGAGATTATGTAGAATTTAAGACAATTTTAATCCTTTTTTATTAAATGATTTTTAAAAACTACCATCTTCTTTTTAAAATGCTGTGTCTAAGTACATAGTGCACTTTTTTGTGTGAATTCAATAGTACATTTGGCTTCAATATGAGCGCCATCAAACCCACATCGCATCCCATAATATTTAGAAAGGTGACAGCTTTATCACAATCATCCCACAAGTCTTAAAAAGCATCAGGACTCCTCCATCACACGTATATTTTTATTTTTAACACTTGCAAAGACAAAGAAGCTGCTTGAATTTCAGTATATCAATTTATACTAAAATAAAAAATTAAGAAAGATATTTAAAAACCATTTTAAGAACATATTTAATGTAGAAATGTTTGTTGATAAAAGCTTTGGAGCTTCTATACACATACAACTGTAGGTTTTTATATAGTAATCAAAATTCCTGACTG
Organism: Anopheles coluzzii; assembly: GCF_943734685.1. NCBI lineage: Eukaryota > Metazoa > Arthropoda > Insecta > Diptera > Culicidae > Anopheles > Anopheles coluzzii. The sequence goes on from NC_064671.1 coordinate 74,855,108, forward strand.
AATCCCAATCATACCATCGTGTGTTAAAACACTATCAACATAAACAAAGCGATGCCATGTCTATTTTTAGCTATCAACTTACTAAACACTCTTATTCACACAACAACAAAAATCCACTCCAAATTGGATGACACGGTCGTTTCCGATACGATACGGCAAATCTCGAAACGAAACACTCCGTAATGTGATTACGGGAATCACACTGCTTAGACCACTTTCAGCGATTTCGCTCGCGACGTGTAAGTGAAAGTTGATTGACTTTGCGCTTTCTGTGACTCTAATCTTATCGTTCCGCTTCACACCAAAGCATGGTGGGTTTACTTATTTAGCGTTTCGATTTACTTTTCCCTGATCTATTTTCTACACTCATCTCCTCAGCACACATCCAACACGGAGCTTTTGTTTGTGGCTGTTGTTTTTTTGTTTTTTTGTTCGTTTCTATTTCCTATCACATGTATATCCCTAACCCTGCGGGAGGGAAAAAAAACATTGTCATGACTCCACGTCTATGTCACTTTTCTTTATCGTATAATCAAACAATCAATTGTTTACGCTCCCATGCTAGACATTCGCGCTCGGGCCGGCTGAATGTCAGATTTTGGCCGGACTGCAACTTTCATTCGCGCCGCCGGCCCTGATGCTCCCGAAGGAGCAATCAATTTTTCACACTCGGAAAGCATTCCTATCTAGTCTATTTTCTCCCCTCACGATTCGCCTATCTTACCTCAAAAACGGGGGGCGACGAGATAGAAAAAGAAGCCGTAAAAGTTTGCGCGCTGATAGTGGAAAGTAAACGAAAAAAAAAAACAACACTGGCCCAAAGCCCATTACAAACAAACTCGGTGAGAAACGCACGATACGCAAGCGAATGGCACGAGTGGCACGTTAAATGGTGGCGAAACAACATTAAAATTTGATTTACGGCTGTTCGATTTTAGGGCACTGGGCTGTGCGATTCGTTCCAATCTCTCCCTTTCGTTCTGCTAGGGCTAGTCGGGCACAAGGTTAATCAATATACAACATGAAGATTGTGCCGAACGATTGGTGGAGAAAAGTGGTGGTAGGAGAGCGCTCTTGCCATGCAGACGTAACTTTGGTACGTTAAATGTATTGTAGATAGGTTTGTTCGTTACACATTAAACATGTTATCGCTTTTGATAGCTGCGTCCATAATACGTGCCTGATAATTGTCTGATTTCATTTTGGTAAAGGAAAAAAGAATGTAAAATTTTGTTAAAGTTAGGGAATTACAATCAGCGACCATGTTCCTTCCATCTACCAACATGATTTTTGTACTATTATATTGAATCTGACAATAAAACTATTATATTGAATCTGACAATCTGACATAAAATACATGGCCTAAACCAAAGTGGCAGGCTTTAATGCAGGTCAATTTTAATTTTAAGTTGCATTTAACGCTACACATTAGGCAATAGTTAAATCAGACCTCATTAATTAAGATTGTTATCTAAGAAAAAAAAAATATTTGTTTCAAGCCATTTCAATAGATGTTCAAAGGCTATCGACATTATAATTCAATTTGCTATATACCAGGAATGTGAAGAATCTGTTTTTAACATCAACTCAGCCGCATCGTTGATCTCTTCGTCTTCTAAAATCACAATGAAAACCACAGATAAGTGGTGGTGGTTTGGTGTGAATTCAAGGTCTTGTCGTTTTAAATAGGAATCATGTTTCCTAATAAGTGCAATGCTCACCTTACAATTGAATAGAGATCTTAGTACGTATGCTCGGTAATTCTATCTTGATGTATTTGTAATTTTCGTGGTGTTCTTAACATGAACCTACGTGCTCTGCAAGCGATGGATACGATTTCTCTTATAATTCTTATTCAATTATGCACTTTTCCAATTTGAATTTAGTTACTGGGTTATCTGATTCAGCCACAACTTTAAGGGTGTGTTCTACCTATCTCATTTCCCAATAAACGGTGTGTTCTGCCTATCTCAATTTCCAACACTCTCTATACAGTCAGTCTCCTGGTACAGTCGTCAACTCGTACGACTTAACAACATGCCCGTTATGGATTCAAGCCACAAATGGACCGTGCCGCCATACGTAGGACTTATCCTTCTATGGTAATAAATAAGTCACTGAGAGTCAAGCTCACTAGTGGTACAGACAGGGCTTGACCGGCAGTGGTTGTTGAGCCAAAGAAGAAGAATATTAGGCCCGATTATTAAACACAAACGGAAATGACACAAGACAAGTGCGTCAAGACAAACGGAAAATAGATATGCATTTTGAAACCGTTCTTGTGATAGACAAGTTTCGTTAATTTTTTTTCTTTCGTTAAAGCTGTGTCAAAGCCTTTGTCGATGTGTCAAAATGTTCAAAATCAAAATAAAAAACGTAAACAAGTTTATTTAAGACACGATCGTTTATCAAGCTAACAATCCTTGTTTAAAACATCGAAATGATTTTCTCCCACTTCGTAAGTGACGACAGCAGTGAAGAAGAAATAACGGTAGATCTGGCAAAACAGCGCCGACTGCTGTGTTTGTGTCGACCCGTTACAGCTTTCTAACCAAGCGTGAGTTGAGCATGTGGATCATATGTGCAAACCGTGTTATACATGTTTCATTTCGTGGTTGTTAATTTCAGATTTAAGAAAAAAAATTCGTGTGTCGAAGGAAATTTTCCTTGACATTCTGGCGGAAATCGAGCCCTCCGAGTCTTTGTTATTCCTAAAAGTGTTAGATGTGATAATTACAAGTGCCTATGCTGTTTGTTGTTGAAGCAGTCACTCACTGAAGAAGTTGCTGGAATCCTTTACTGTTGAACGCAAACCAGGTGCGTGAGCCCTTCATCTTTCGACTACCATCGAACAACAACAGAGGATGGAAATAACAGCAGCTTCTTAACCCAAAACAGCAGCACGTTACCAGTATCTCCAGCATATTGCCATTTTTATGGATTAGGCAGTACAGATATTTTTTGTTTAAAATGATAAAATTTGGTTATTTCTGAAATAAAATATTTATATTTAGTCGTGGATGCAACAGCAACAACTTTGTTGTTGTGTTGTGTCGGTTAAACAATCTGAGATTGGCGCTGACGGGCTGGAGTTGGAAAAAGCTGACGGAAAGCAGTTTGACAGCTTTGGATTTCAGTTTGTATTTCATAATACATATCTTGGCAGTGTACTTGTGAGTTTGTGTTTCGTCAAATTTTATTTTTCCAACACACAACACAAACGGATGTCATAATACAAATCTTTCGATTTTGACAACTTGTCTTTACAATTTGTGTTTAATAATCGGGCCTATTGTCTCTATTCGAATAGCTTTAGCACACCATAAAGAACTTATTTATCTTCTTTAGATACACTACTATATTACAGATAACTTAGCTCCTAATTTAGTTAAGCCGGCCATGATCGACAGTGGAAGTTGCGTCAAGTAAGCCGAAAAGAAATACTGTTAATTTATTAAGAATTATTTATTTAAATGTTAAGATTTTCATAGAAATTTTAACAACAACAAAAATTATCCCTACATATTTTTATTAACAGTTTATGAACTAATTGTTTTAATTTACTCATTTATATTCATTACCTCAATAAACAAGCACAATTGCTGTCTCCCATCCTGAATAGCAACTTAATACAATCACTTGCACTTTGGTACTGTAACGAACGTATGAACGAACAACCATTACCGTAGCAGATACAGATTATCATGTAGATTGTAACGTACATGCTACCGATGCATGGCCCTTCCGAAGTACGTTTATCGCACTTTCCCTGCCCTGCGCCAGCAGCACACCACGCACCAAAACTTCAAATTAAAGCCGACAAACGATGCTGGTCACTAAATGGCCGAATCTGTGCAGCTCATAAAATTATCATTTCCGAGCACGTAGTCGTAGCCATGATTTGCTGCTGGCAAATGATTATGAAAAGCCAAGAATCTACAGCCCCGGCCCGGTACGGTTGCCGCTTCCTCTTTCGCTAGTGCGACAGCGGCACGAACGAAATCCCGCAAGGAATTAAAGCGTACCAAATTATTGCATCCAAGCGCTATCATCGGCCAGCGCTTTGCTCGGAACCCTGTCGGCCGGTCAGTGCCATGTGAGCGGTGAGCGCTTAGTGGCGCAGGAAATGCGGCAAATGCGACACAGCACCACCGATCGGGTGTGCGGATTGTTTTCTGCTTATCAAATGGTACCCTGTGTAAGCGGCCCGAAGCGGGCGGGAAAGGATTTATAGATTAATTAAGGCAAAAATGGCACCAAGAACTAATGCACTTCGCATTCTGTTTCGGCGCTCGGGCGCTTTCCTCCAGCACCGTTGTGTTTGTTAGTTTTGCTTTGGTTGAGACAGTTTTACGCCCACCATTTCTGAGGGGGTTGAGCAACGGGAGAGAGAGAGAGAGAGAGAGAGAGAGAGAGAGAGAGAGAGATGAAGGGAATTCACAGCGATGGAAAAGTCTGTACTTGAGCAGAAATGATGAGCTGTGGTGAATTAAGCGTGATGACATTTTCGTGTCCTCATCTACCGACTTTTCCTGGTGAGGAGTGCTGGTAGAGAAAGAGCAGGAAAGGGGTAAATATTGCATTGCAAGCAGAATTGCTAGGATAAATACTTTCACCAGAATCAAATCCGAAAGGAGTGTTAGTGTAATAAATTGAGTTCATTAATTCTTACAAAGTTTGGCAGTAAATTAAATTAAACTGAAAGTCTTAGTCGCTTTTACAAAGTACTGAATAATGTTTTGAGTTCTGCGTGAATAATGTGTTGTGTTATGAGGGGAACATTTGAATATTATATAAAACTAGAGCAATTTTTTTTAATTTTGAAAAGCATACTGATTTTATTTCAGCTTTATTCTAAAACCAGAACCTAACCTTCAATTAGTAGTTAATCTGTTCTTCAAAATAATTCTAGGATCATTCTCAATCCACTTAATCTTTGAAGAGGCATCTGTAGCATTCCATGGATATATGTATATTATTTCCTTTCTTACAAAAAAGTTGTTTAAGTAATAATGACAAGACATGTAGTGACAAACTATATCATGCGATTCGATATCCTGATTGATACGTTTAATTTAACCTTTAATCATGTTGGCATCATTGGCTTCTCTTGATATGAAACAAAACCATCAGGATTAAGTGATTGGTAAAGAAACCATGTTCTGGAATAATGCGGGCCCGTTGATGCATCCCAGAACGCTCAATTTGTTTTGACATAATAACATTAAATTAAACATTGGAGCCCTTTCCGTTTTAAGTTCGTAGGCTGAAATTTCAGCCTGTCAGCTGTTTGCATTGTTTAGCAGTTTTCGAGCAGCTATCTAAGTGAGTATAATATACAGGTGGGCTAATCCCAAGGTGTATGAATTTCAAAGGCTGATTTATATCGTTTCTGTTTCTGAATGAAAATTTTAAGAGTGTTTTGAGTATTCGTCAAGCCTCCAGAAAGCTTATTTGAGCAAAAGTTTTCACTCGTTCTGTTAAAAAGTGATACTCAAAATTGGTTATAAAAACAGGCTAAGAGACCACGTGGACTACATACACTTTGATTCTATATTGCATCACCTGATCTCTTTAATTCACCTTGGGATAAATGTAAACAAACCCGTGTTTTCGAGCAGGTACTCGAATCTAATTTTAGCTTTAAGGCTAGAATAATCTAGACTAAAAATTGCAGGCTAGTTTTATGTGTGGTTTTGTATGGAGTGTTTACATGATTTCAGCCTCCAATTGTCAAACTCCATACAAAAAACTAACTAGAATCGCGAAGGCCCCCTTTATGTGATATTAAAGTTTAATTCGCTACGTAAGCAAATTTGTTTTATTGTTTTCATGATGAAATGCACTTCTAAAGAGTCTTAACACTCCAAATGGCTCATTGGCAATCGGCTCCTATTGGCTTTAGCACTTTATTTCAACGATGCTTTGTAAGCTTAATAATTACAATCAATGTTATAATTGTCAGCTCTATTCGGGCTTTGTGCAGTATGAATCATTACTTTCCAATTTTTGAGGATTTAAGTTGCGCGAATAAATATTTAAGGCGACTGATAAAGCTTTTACGATGCCGGATTGGCTAGGTAAACCATGTATTCTTGTAAGATTCGTTAGGATAGGATTGATATAGGAATTTGAATTTAAAATATGTTAGATGTTAGTGTAGATTGCTCTCTTTGTTAAACTAATAAATTAAATTAAATAGGCAAAAAAAGGACAAATTTACTCCTCAATAACACTTTTAGATCTATACTTTTCTGTAGAACAGACCATGTGACTTTGATCTTGATGATGAATGTTCAAAGTATATTTTAAAAAAACATGTATTTAATGGGTATTTTTATACCATAAATTCGCTAAACGATCCTCTAAAAATTACTTTGGATGACCCTTTAAAAATCTGTTAACAAATGCACAGATTGGGTGTTTTTGCAATTATAAACGTATGTTTGTTCATTACCTTAATCCTCATACCTGAAATACAAATATCTTTAAATTTAAAACAAGAAACATCTACTAAATACTGCATTTCACCCCGCCACAGCAATCATTCATCAAGCCAGGCATTAAATGCTGCTATGTCACTGGGTTACTTTAAAACTAACTCACCAAACACCATTACAAAGCAAACACCATCACACCTCAACACAAAGTCGTATTCGAAATCGTACAACAAACACACAGTCTGGATTACATCACACGACCCCCAAAAATTGTACGGACAGTTTTGCCGAGCAAACAGGAGAAAGGAAAACAGGCCGACCGGCTCCAATTGTGTACCGGCCACAGCGCCCCGTAAAACATTCCCCCCCGGTTGGGTCATCTCGCTGACCCGAACGGGTGGGTACATTTTTATTGATAATCCTTTCGCTCGTGTTAGTGTGCTAGTGACCATGTAACGGGATCCCCGCCAACCTCACCAACCCTACGGCACGCTAGCTGATGACGATGACAAATGAAAACGCCTCCCCGGGACGAACAATATGGGCACGGGAACTAAACGAAACGGAACAGAATTCGGACAATGTGAGGGATCGCCCAGCTATGCCGACTGGGACAATGGTTTCCTTCTTTGTCCACAGGGGCAGGGGGGGGGGATAAAAACTGGGGCTCCATTTTTGTCTTGGCACAGTTTAACAACCTTCCATTCGTGCCCAATCGAAACCAATTGTGATGGTGGAAGCTGTTCCGTTTGCTTGGCTCATTGACCACGACCGGCAGAGCAGGATGAGCACAAGCATGGATGATGCTTTCGTGTATATGTTGCTGTTTCTGTGTATGTGTGTGGGTGAATGGTCACGTTTGATGCCAAACGTAAACAACGCATTTTCACGTTTTCCGGCTACACATTTCCGGCATCATGTTCGAGAGCGTTCGCACCAGGCCACCACGCACACGCTTACACTGAAGCCTACGGTAGGGAGACACACGTTTGTAGCACATTGTAGTGACGGTGTGACGGTCGCATTACTGACGCCACTATCGCTTTCAGATCGATCGGTGCACTTGGGCGTCGTTCCACTTCCGGGAACGAGTGCCAACAGCTCAGACTCGTGCTGCTGCTCTGTGCTAGTTGAGTTCGGTCCGCTTGCTTCAGGCTGGACGTACAGTGTTCCAGCATTTCGCCAAATTCGCTAAATGTTCGCCGAAGGGGTGTGTTTGGTTCCGCGGAACACCGTACAATCGACTCAAATGCAACGGTATCAGTAGCAGCAGCAGCAGCAGCACAAAAAACTAGAAATCTGAACTGGGACCGAAATCGATCGAATCGATGTTGGCGTCATTTGCGACGGAACCAGCCAAAAGCAGTCAAATTGTCTGAACGGAACGGCCGACTACACAAAAAAAACACACACAAACCGTCAAAAGCCAGCCATCGTCAGATGGTACGTGCAGGATTCGCCCTGCCGGGCACAACTATCAATCATAGTTAATGTGAACAATATTGTCCTGATTCGTATTTATCACTATGACACCCCGACAAACGAATGAGTTGTTCGAGCGTGTGTACCTCCGGGGCTCACAGATTCGGCCGTGTCAAGCGTGTGTGTGTGTGTGTGCATGCCCCTTCGTCTCTTTCACACCTCCCACATATCTCATCTTCGATCACGTCTAGCTCGTCTTTGCCGGAACCCCGAACCAGCGAGATGAATTGCCCTTCATTTTGAGCGCCTAGCTTCCAAAACCCACTCCGGGGCTGTGAATGATTCCAGGACTCGGGCAAAAAAAGAGCATTTCACCCCTGCACAGCCTTCGTCGGCTGCTGCTGCCGCTTCTGCAAAATTTATTAACCTCTGCTCTGAGTGATGACATGACGTCGCCTGTCTGTCGCTAGAATGTCCGGCTTGTGACTTTTCCGGGCCGCTTCGCCGGATGTCCGGATGCGAGCTTTTCGATTTCATCCCATTTCCTGCCATGCGTTTGAGGGGCACAGAGAGACACACACACAAAAAAGGAAGGGTTACATCCAGCACGTGTATGATGGATTAATCGGTCACGGAACACGGACAATGATGGGGCACGTTCTATCAGCACGGATATGGTCGGGCTCCTGCCGGAAAGTAGACATTCGGCTTGAAGGCTTCAAGTGTGGAATGATTTATTTCTATTTCCAGTTGGAGGTGAGAGAAAAAAGGAGGAGAACTGTGTGAAGGGAAACCATGTAAGCAAACGATGTAATGGTTAAACTATCTTGTTCTTATTTATCATTCTGAAAAAAGTGTAAAGTTGACGCTGCTGCTGCTGAATTTTGGGGAGTTACTTCAAAATTTTGTAATGTGTTGATTTAATACCTTTATTTCTTGTTCAATGATATCATAATTGCTCTAGACTTCAGAAAAACTAGGCTTTGCAGTTGAAAAATGTACAGAAACAATCATAAAGCTAGAATTTTATTGAAAACATCCAGCCAAGAATATTTTCGACTTTAAAGTTCACTAGATTTATTGCACGCTGTCTCATATTTAGAAACCGTAATGAGAAATAGATCGCATCAACTGGCAAGAGATCGTGTACATTACATTACTATTATGACCTTGTGACCTTAAAAGCATTATTATTGGATAGTCAAAAACTCCATCAAAATAGGAATAAAAACACAATAATCATGGTTTAGATTAGAATGAGAATGGTTTAGATTTTGCGTTTTTTTTTTTTTTTGGTAGAAAGTGTATTTCTTAAGAATTTCATTCAAATACATTTTGACACTGACATTTCAAAAATAAATAAAAGGCACTGATTTCCAAGCCGAAGAGTGTGGCAACACGACATTGTGGTACAGCCTGCTGACAAGTTACGAACAAACAAATTTGGAAAACTAATACTAATAATAACCCTTTCCGTTTTAAGTTCGTAGGTTGAAATTTCAGCCTGTCAGCTGTTTACATTGTATAGCAGTTTTCGAGCAGCTATCTAAGTCGATATAATATACAGGTGGGCTTATCCCAAGGTGTATGAATTTGGTTTTTATCACTTCTGTTTGGGCCGGTCTAGTGGTACAGTCGTCAACTCGTACAAAATAACAACATGCCCGTGATAGGTTCAAACCCCGAATAGACCGTGCCCCCAGACGTAGGACTGACTATCCTGCGTAGGACTGACTCTCCTGCTATAGCAGGGGCCTCCAAACTTGTCAGCTTGCGGGCCGCATTTCTTCAAAAATAACTATGTTAAGGGCCATTTGACGCTACCTGTAACTGATGAGTGAACGTTTAAATCTTGTTTTTATAACAAAATACTAACGATAGTTGTACAGCTTCGTATTACTAAAGCTTGATTTTTGTCTAAAAAAAGCAAAAAATACAATTTCATTTGAAAAAGTCGAATAACCTAATATTTATTTTAACTCTGGCAAAGTCATCGTGGGCCGCATTGTAAGCTCTTGAGGGCCATAGTTTGTAGGCCCTTTGTGCTATAGTAACAATAAATCACTGAAAGCCAAGCTCACTTCACTAGTGGGTACAGGCAGGCCTTGACCGACAGCGGTTGTTGTGCCAAAGAAGAAGAAGAAGTTTCTGAATGGAGATTTTAAGAGTGTTTTCTGTATTCTTCAAGCCTCCAGAAAGCTTGTTTAAACAAAAGTTTTCACCCATCCAGTCATAAAGTGTTGATCAAATTGGGTTATAAAAACAGGCTATGACACCACCTGGACTACATACACTTTGATTCTGGATTCCACCAGATCTATTTAATCCACCTTGGGATAAATGTAAACACCATCTTGTTTTGCCATTTTTCGAGCAGGTACTCGAATCCAATTCTAGCTTTTAGGCTAGAATAATCTAGACTGAAATTTGCAGGGTAGTTTTATGTGTGGTTTTGTATGGAGTGTTTACATGATTTCAGCCTCCAATTGTCAAACTCCATACCAAAAACTGACTACAATCGTGAAGGGCCACACTCTCTGTATAAGTTGAGTATCTCTTAACTCGAGCTAGGATTGTATTTTGATACGCTTAAATTACTTCTTTTCAATGGAATTGCATCTATAAAGCGTAAAAAAACGCTTTTTAGTTCAAAATTCCAATTTTATTTGTATGGAAAGTAGTGCCAATGATTGCAATAGTGCAATAGAACCCTGTACAGCTTTCAAGAATATGGTGCGTCATGCAACATCCTGCACAGAGAACACATATCAGCTTAAATTGAATTGAATTGAATTTGAAAAACTTCTAGCAATTATTCTGTCACACTTCCCTGAAGAATACCACATCAAACCAAGAACAGACGCCACATCAACGTCAACGAACAGCTTGGCAACAGCTTCAAACACGTGCCCAATCAAAGTAACCATAGACAACAGTGACATCTTTGTTCTGCTTCCTCCCCGCTGTCAGCTACATTAAATTCTTTCTGTACACAAAGTTTAGTTCGTCCGTTTTTTTTTGTTATTGTTTTGCTATTGGTTCGGTACAACAAAAGAAAAAAACATGCAAACTTCACAGCAGCTATCGTCCGGGCACCGGAACGCGAACGAAGACGAGGACGACGAGGACGGCGAGTCCGAGCTGCTCGATCTGGCCATCGTCGGTGCGGGCATCTCGGGCCTGATGGCGGCCAAAACGATCAGCGAGAAGCGGGCGGACATACGCTTCCGATTGTTCGAGAAGTCCACCCATCCGGGCGGCACGCTGGACGGGCTGAAAACGCGCTGGATAACACCGCACCACTACCACGCGATGAACCTCTGCCGGGAGCTGCAGATCCCGCTCGGCACGGTTTGGCGCCAGTCGGAAGCTAGTGAAGCGCGACGCTCCCTCGTTTCGATCGGTCCGTTTCGGAAGCGTCCCAGCGGCTCGCAGGGAGCGAACAGCTTCATGTCCTCCCTTCGCGACCTGCTGGTACGGCTGGAAAGTACCCGGTTTATGGCGGAGCTGGACTGTCTCTGCACGGTAAAGTACATCGAAAGCAACGCCCAGAACATGGAATGCTTTCTGCAGAGAAAGTTGCTCTTCGAAGCGTCGAGGCGATTTTTTCGTTTTCTCATCAAAATCGGCACGGGCTTCTACCCGTCCGAGCTGACCGTGGCCGCCTGCCTGCGGCTGTTCCGTTCGATGTCGTCCGTGCGCGATCTGTACGACATGCTCACGCTACAGAACAGCCACCTTCAGCCGGCCGGTTCGCCCAACTGGGACGTACTGATCGAACGGCTCGTGGCACGCGTCGGCCCGGAGCACGTCACCTACTCGACCAACATTGTGCAGGTGGAAATTAGCAGCGACCAACGGTCGGACATCGTCTCGCTAACCGACGGGACCGGCCGGCGGTGGCGTGCGCGGTTCGTCATTTTGGCCGTCTCCTGTCTCGATCTGGTCCAGATTAGCATCCTGCCCGAGGGACCGCTCTACTTCCACCAGCCCGACATACAGCTCGGGCTTTGGTCGATGGCCAACTTTACCGTGCGCTATCCGGCTCCGTACTGGCGCGATCACGGCTACACCGGCAGCATATTCTGCCCCGCCCAGTGCCTAATATGCTACGAATCGGGGGGCAATCAATTATCCGGCACCTACTTTTCGCCGCTCCGGGGCGTCCTGAACGATACCGAGCGGCATCTCATCCGCGACACGATACTGCGCCTGCTGCGCACGAACTTCGCCTGCCGCACGATGCAGAAGCCGCTGGAATTCGGCCTCGAACTTCACCCGATACCGTTCTACTTCGACGTGTTTCCGACGTTCGAGCGGTGCATCATCTTCTCCTCGACCAATGTTAGCTGCTGGTACCGGGGGTTCATCAACGGGTCGATCCAGGGCGGTAAGTTGGAGTGTGTGGGTTTTGAGAATCTACCCAAATTCCCATCAAATGGAAGGGCAGGAAGTTGTAAAGCTTTGGCTCATCATTACTTACCCTTTGCTTTGTAGGTGTGCGGGCCGCAATTTTGGCGCTGCTCGAGATTCGACCGCAAACCATCACCTTCCGGGAGGTGACCGATATGCAGTGTATGCACTTCAAGTATTTCCGCCAACGGTCCTCTTATGAGCGCGTCTGGTACTCGTTGAACCTTGCGAGCGTGAGCCGTTTTTTGCTGGGAGTCGGTGCTGTCCTACTCACGTACGGCGCTTATCGCGTGCTGCTGAAGGCTGACATTTGTTCCTGGTGGTCAAATCGTTGACTGTTTGTCTGTAATACAAAATTAACTCCGTATCTGATTTCGGTGTGATTTCGAGCTTTAACGCTTGTGTTTTTCGCTTTCACACGAGACTAGTATCGTATTTCTCAAGCAATTATGCCATCAGTAACTCACTCCCCAACAGCAACTGTCACATGTCACACAAACCCTCACACACACTGCCTTTCTGAGTGCCAAACAAAAATGGGTCTGCTCGCGGGCACTTTCAAACAAATCGGTTTCAACCGGTAAACGTTCAAACGACAAAATTGAAACACTCGCTGCAAATTGAGCGAACGTTACAAAGATACGGGGGGACCGTACCCTGTCAATCGTAGCTGACATATTGGCAGCGTCAACCAGCGTGGAAGACAGGAGAAGATGAAATGGAGTTTTCCAGTTCCTGTTGCTTTCTTGCCCACCCCGTAGCGTTAGTTGAGCACTCGCAATATTGTTCTGCTCATCGATGAGGTTAGGTTAGGTGCTGCACTAACTATGGGAAGTCGGCGGCTGGAGAGCAAAGGGGTTTGCTGGGAAGCCTGCAAAACGATTGGGTAATAGTTGCACCGATTGCAGGGTGTCATAGCGTTCCCGGGTCGCTATGATCACGGCGCAGCTGAAGGTGCCCTAATGATAGCTTGATTGCGACTCCGTAGCAGGTCGGCCATAACCTCCGGTGCAAACGATGCGCGTCAATTGATGGGCAGTACCTGTATGATGACTTTGCAGCCAATTTCACCTAATTATGTCGTATCGGTTGGGCTGGATTTAAAGCTTCGGCGAGGAAGCGTTTTTGCACGGGGTCTTTAAAATCGATTGAAAGCGATTGATGCATCAGTTGGGAGCATGTTAGGCATTTCAGATCATGTTTGTGATCGGTAAATAGGGTCTGTGCAAACATTTTCTGGCAATAGAATTTTAAAGTCTAAGCGTTGATACAATTCAAGTAAATTGAGTTTTTTTGTTGCTTAATTAGACATTCTCCGGAGGAACTATCAAACAAAGTTACATTATTTTATACCGTTGTTACATCTAAAATCTTTATTTTGTTCGGTTGAATTTAGTAAACATCTGAACATATCTTTAATGTTAAACCATAAACCAAATTCACCAGTTATTTCTTGAAACTTAACACATGGTGAAGATTATCCAATATGCAACTTATCTATGAAACATAGTTCAATTTAGGTGTCATTATAATTATTATTTATTGGTTAATCTTCAACAGCCGTATGGCCTAATTAAGATAAGTAATCGTACACAAAAAAATACATAGCAAGATCAAGATTTGTATCGCAATTCACTGCGGCCACGGCAGAAGCCGGAGACGTTCCTTGAAGCACTGAGTTGAGATGTTGAAGTAGAATCAATCTGAAATAGTGTAGAACAGCCGACATGCGGAATATAGGGTCGGACCGACCAGCGCTGGAACGAGGTTGAACGACCCGTAGGGTCTCTCTAGACCTAAGTGTTCGGGATGGTGCATTGATATCGACTCGATGCAACAAAGGCGATTTAGCAAACCAGCGATGAAAGAGCATTGTATATTGCGTCTCCTAACCAAAAGCAATCCAAGGTCTAGAAGACGGCACCGCGCAGCATACGGAGGAAGATTATTGCGATCCTGCCAGGGAAGTAGGCAGAGGGCATATCGCTTGAGCTTACGTTGAATCGCCTCAAGTCGAGCAATCGAAGAAGCAGTAGTTGGGCTCCAGACTACGCACGAATGTTCCAGAACCGAACGAACGATACAGTTGTAGATAGCTTTGATGCACATGGGGTTGCAGATAACCAATTCATTAGTTGTCCGGATAACCACGCCAAGTAGTTGGTTTCCTCTGGCAACAACGTCGTCGATATGCTGTTTAAGAAGAACGCTAAGGTCTTTGGCATGATCTTGTCGATTAACTGCAGTGCCGTCCATGAAGTAGGTACCAGTAATTGGGCTCTGGCATCAACAAAAAGACACACAGAAGCATTAGAATTAAGGGAGATAATTAGAGAGCATAAATGATATTTTTATATCTGCGAACCATCGTGTAATACGCTTCAATCCGCCAAACTGGTGGTATGGTTTCTACAGTTGTCGTACTGTTGTAAAAAAAATCGTGAAAAAGTTGCAGAAGACTGAATTGCAGCTGAATTGAGGAGCTTGTTTGAATGGTGCATGACGCGGATTTCTGACAAAAAAGCTTAGGAATCCGTGGCTACATAACGAGATTTATCTTTTAAACTCTTCAAACTAATGAAACGACTAATCTAATGGAGACAATCTTCGGTCTTAATATAAATACACATTTTCGTATTTTTTATTATCTTAGATATCAAATACAAAAAAAAGTTAAATATCAAAAGTGAGAAAAGCAAAAAAAAATCATATTAGTGATGTCACGTTTGTCAACAGTATAAACTTATATATTTATTTATGGAGCAATGGAAAATGGTTTTGAATTTCAAGCCGTCAAATTAAAGTGGCTATGTTCAGCAGGGGCAGCATTTATAATATTTAAAGGCTGTTCAGGAGACTTAGAAAACATCTGGTGATACCCCAATATCATAATCTCAATACAATATCGCAGAATAATGCTCATATGTCCCCAAAACTTGTTCAGGTAGCGTAAAATTTAAAACACACCCAAAAGTGACCACACTCCCAGCGTACTCGTATCAAAGCCGTTCGTTTCACTTTGTCACTTTGTTTACACATGCAAGGGATTAAGGTTCACCCTTAAAACAAGGATATAATTGCATTACTGCCTCCACTACCTGTACTCACACCAGTAGGATTTACAACAACAACAAAAACCCCTGTCAAATTCCAAACAATATCCCCCAAAAACGGAAAAAGGGCAAAACTGGGCCTTGTATGTAGAAGCGCCCACCAACGGTCCACCGTATCTTAACGATCAAATATTCAACACATTCTCTACCTAACGAGATTAAACGCTGTGAGCGTGTAAAAAAAAAGAAGAAGCTTACTCACTAAACGCGCAGAGAATGTTGTTGTTTTTGCTCCCTTTAATCTAAATACTTCACTTTGCAATGTTGCTTCAAAATCACATTCTACCCCAACAACGGGAGACCAATGTTGGTTCGCATATGGTGTTTCCCCTATTTTTTTATCAACCCGTGTGCAGCTTGGTTACCTGTTCTCTATCTCTTCATCTCATCCTTTTCTGTATCGTTTTGTTTTTTTGCAGGGCTGTGTTGCGGTTTTAAGCGTTACGTGGATATTATGTTTAACCTGCTATGGAATGTTGGTGCTTCCCAAAGGTGAGTAGGAATTTTAATCTATTGTTAGAGTTCGATGCTGTTTAAAGGGCTATAGCTATCGCTGTTCGCTCCATTGGTTACAGCTGGAGTTCGCCTTAATATAAGCTTTGATTTACACACGCTTATTTGCTTGATTACGAGTAAATTTCTTTCGCGTGAAATTTGTGGAAAACGAACTTACAAGCTCGTGTAATTAATTTCATCCGTTTTGCAAGTAATCCGTAATAAAGCCTTCCAAGAGCTCGGATATTCCTTCGAATGGACCGCACTAAACTTTCCAGCGCTCTGTAAAACAATGATCCCAGTTCCATTGCCCTCCTGCACCACTTCGGAAAGCCTAGAGCGGAATCATGGTGTTCCGCCAAGAATACGACGCTTCCAAGAAAATCCTTCATAAATTGCACGGCAATAGTACGCAGCATGCGGATACGGTCCCGGCTTGATGACGGTTATGTGCGAGTGCACACATAAATAAATTATTATAATTAATACCGCTTCAACCGTCCGGCAAAACCGTCCACTTTCCTAATACACTACGTCGGGGTCTGGCTTAAGTTAAGTTTACAATGTCGCTCCTAGGATTACTGCATTCCAATGAGCATACCGTCCCGTCCCGTTCACACAAGCATACTCATGTACACACCAACACACACTCTCGGGTACATGTGTGGGACGGCACGTTGCCCGATCCACCGACCAAAGCCAACCAGCACCAGGGCCCGTGTGATTAACGAATGTGCGCATATAAATTTATCATTATTAGGTTATTACTTCAACAAAACGGGCCTGTTGGCATGCGAGCCGTTCTACAGTAAATCATCCTACCGGATCCTGTCCAGCTGTGCGCTCTACTTTCCCACCACCATGGTCCTGATGTACTGCTACGGCTCAAGTTTCCACGCGAATCGATACCGTCTGGCGACACCGAGTGCTGCATCGCTGTCGCTGAACGTGTCGAACGGGTGCGGCAATGGTGGGGCCGCCGGCGCCGGAACCGTCCGCCTGCAGGACACTGGCGAGGGCCGGCGGGAAGCGGACCCGGCCGCCACCACGCTGACGGCTAATGGTTCCGGTCTGGAGCATCACTCCTGCGACGGGAATACGCTAACGGGCATCACCGCCATCACACCGATGTCGGTCTCCTTCTCCGAGAAGGTAAGTCTCTGCTCCACTCTCGTGCGGCATTAACTTTTATGATACACAGCGGCTGCCCGGGATGAGCATCGTGCTGCTAGAGTTTTTGTTTTTTGTTCTGTCTCTTTCGGGGCTTACGCTTAGCAGAGACGCAAAGACGTTTCACATATGTGCGTTGTAACGATTTGTGCTAGATCTGCCGGTGCGATTGAAATCATCCCGCTATTGAATAATGGAAAATAAAGCTCTTTTCCATCGATATGAGTATAGATCGCTATTCATAGACACTTTTATGTAGTCTCCGACTCCATCCGACCGATCAAAGTAGAGGCGACACAAACCGACACGTCAATTGAAATGATTTATACAAAGTCGAAATTACATGCATATTATATTATACTATATTATACTTATTGTTATTCAGTGAAAACGACCGGCCGTATTAAAACTTAAAGCTAATTTGAATTCATTGACTGTTTGTCTTCCTCCGGGGTTATTTTTGAGCTGGTTTAGCTGGATATTACCAAGGATATTGAGCCGCTAACTTTGTTTAATTTGTATAAAACTTATCCACTTTAAATGAGGCTCTAACTCGAACTCTCAACATTGTATTTGCTATTTATATCAGTTATAATTATTACTTACTTACTTAACGAACACTCCAACCACTTTGTGGCCTTGACCTGCTGAATGAGTGTCTTGATCTTGCGCCTTCGTCTGCTACCTCAACTTGAACATACAACTTGAGCCCCTTCTGTCCTTGTAGACGGCCTAAAAGCACTTTTACGAGATGAAAGCCTAGCGAGTTTGATACGCTGGACGACATTGAAATCACCGTTCGGCTATATTTGTAATATTTTACATGAAGGATAACATTACTTAAGTTAACAATATATATGGTACGGATATCCATATCATCAGAGTTTTACATTTATTTAGTTCAAAGTCTCGCACTGATAATGGTATGTGAAATATATTCACTAAAGTGATGGATTGTGATATTAGCTTAGTATAAATTTGATGAGAATGAGAAGAGTGCACCTTAAACTTCATTAACCTTCATTACCAAGTTCATTCCTGTAGTTCGAGCTGTTCATTTCATGCAGTCCAAATTAGTCAAGTAGTTTTATCTATACCCTATGGTTTAGTTCCTTCTAATTCGTATGTGCTTTCTTATTTGAATTCATATTCGAAATATTAATTTATAAACCCAAATCCAACATGGTTTTAAACAAAATCCTTTAAATAGGTAACTAAGAAATATCTACAAATGATTATTTTTTAACCAATGTATGCACTTAGCATGAGAGATTTCAAAATTAAATGAAAATTTCTACACATTTTATTTGCTAGCTTTACTCACACAACCGTAAATTTAATTGGATCTTATTTTAGAGTTCAACCGAAAGCTCGCAAGGATACAGATCATCGCGTAAAAACGGAATTAGGAATAATATTTCCTGTTGTACGGAACGAAAGCATTCGGGCAATTGCTACAGCCATACACAAACTCTCGCGCGCACTGTTACTCATGTCATTAAAATATCACATTCCACTACACAAAGTAAGTGTGCTTTTACGATCGCCTGTTGACTTTGGTCCCTTTTACCAACCACCGTTCGCACGCTGCTTTATGGTCGCTTGTTATGTTTCCATCATAAAGCAGACCGGTAATTAGCGGCACCGATGGCTCTGATTATTATGTAAATCGTATCTCATTATGCGGTGGTAATGCAAATCAAGTGATAATCAGATCTGGCGAGAAACATTAGACATTAAGGCAGAGAGCGTGTGGGAAGCCATGGGGCAGCGAGTGGAGGACCACTTTCGCTTCACGTATGATGGTAGCATTAACAGGCAGCTTTCCATTAATGACCGCGCATGCCGTGTTCTGTGCCGTTTGTAACATGGATTGTGCCATTTTTATGCAGCACTATCTGAAGCTTTTACAGCACGCTCAGCGTCTGCTAAAACAAGCAACCGTTTTTGCGACCTCCAGTACTATCTGTGATGCTATTTGTTCAGTGTTGATGGTTTAATAGTTATTATTTTACTGTGCCAGCTTACTGTTGAGCGTATTAAAATTGTGCCGGAAACATTAACAGCTTAAAGCAATTTAATACCAGAGTGCCTATGACAGTGGGAAAAGAGCTTGCATATGGGTTGAATACACGAGGGTTGGTACAGTACAGCTAAAGAACTTATTGTCACACTTAAACTAAATCCGCTTTGGTGGGTAAGCAGACCCAGCAGGGGAAATGAAATCGCGCTCATTTAATTGCTGACCAATCGGTGTGTTGGCGTTTGCCATTACCACAAAGTATGTGATTATTGATGCTAATGGTGGACTACGACGTTCAACTGCAACTCTGTGCTCATTACAACGAAAGGCTAATCGTATCAATTGGTAGCCAAATCGATGGTCTTCTGTTCGTGTTCATTATGGTCATTATGCATACATCTTCCGTTATTTTTCGTTCAATATAGCCCAGTTAAAGGGGATATTTTAATATTTTGCGATATTAAGCAATGCAAAACATATAAAAACAAAATGTACTCTCCAAACAGTGTCAATACACATTGATCCATCTCACGTTAAATGAATCGTCACGGCCGTAATAAGCGCCCAACCGGCTTTCGTTGGTTTCTGTAATTAAAATCCCCCATTAATGGAAATCGAGACCATAACACATGCGTTGATGTTGATTATATCCTCGACCTTGAATGTCTTGAGAGCAGGAGCGGGATCATCATAAAATAATTACCACGGGATACGGGAAAATGGGATTTTGTTTGATTTATGTTGCTCCCGTTTTGTGCCGATAATTTGATTTTCAAGATTCAATTAACCCGTGTACACTTTAAGGTTTTGCGATGTCTGGTTTACATTAAGGAAGTTCTCTACAGCTCAAGGTTTACATAGTATTACTTGAGTGTTTTTGCCGGTGTTCTGAGTAAGATGTAAATCTAATACAAAACATTTTACGTAAATTGCTATCAAAATATTAAAAACTAGCTACTACAGTCCGATAATTTGAAATCTTAAATTCTTCATGTCCTTGGCTCAGGGCTCATTTTAACCATAGCAGCAAAATACCTTAGATCATTGTAGCAATAATAGTTCTAGGACGTATGTCAGCATCGGTATTATGAAGATATTTTTCATTTTTTAGATGCATATATATCCTTCGTACCAGTACATCTGCGGTTTTGTAATCAAATATTTCACTTTGCGTATAAACTATATGGAAAAGAGACTCGGTCGTAACGAGTATTTCGCAAAACTCCAACGCCCATCAAGTTGTCAATTGAATTGACCAATATAGCAACTTTTAATTAAACACCTTTTTCATTAGATTAAATACAGAGTCACTCAGAAATTATTAATTGCATATGCAATGCTTTATAAATAAATACATTTCAAATTGATATCATTTTTTATTGACTCACAAACTATGATCAATTGCTACTACAATTTATGAAAACCATTTATTGGAAAAATGATTGATATTGCTATTGATTACTCTTGCGTGCATACTGCTACGTCGTACGTTCAATTCATTGAACATATCAGTCACACATGCTTGGTGACAAATGGACAGCAATATTCTAGACAAAGACCACCGAAGCTTACCATTCTATGAATCTCTTTGTGTTATTAATTGACAAGCAATTACATTATTCTAAATACTGTGCCTCCTCTTCAAGCAAAACGCTCAATGTATATGCAGTAGTTAAACAAGCATAGGACAGCAAGGACAAAAAAGAAATCGATGCTCACTCTTCCGGGCCACCTACCACTAATGGGTTTCAATATATTTTACGATACCTATCCACCACAGTTTGGAGGGCGTAACGTTTGCATCAGAGACGATAAATTTATTAACTCACAATACGCCCACCACACACAGCTTCAGTTTCGGTGGAGCAGCTTACTGCTCAGGCTTTAATTTCTTTTTTTTTTGCTCTTACCCCCAAAAAAAACATACAGCTTCATCTTTCCGGAGAGCCAGCCACCAGGCAGATGATTCTACGCCCCGTTCTCCACACGAACGGGCAAGAAACGCTTAAATATTCAAAGGCCACAAATTTATTCATGTACGACAATCATAATGCACAAGCATTGTACGTACCGTTGGCGACATTACTTTCCCAAGCCTGAAAGCTCGGAACGACCGTTCCGGGGACATCTGGGTGCGTACGACAGCTACCCATCGTTCTATCGGATCCTTCACACAATTTTGCTTCCCCTCTTCCCTTGCGGCTGGAAGTCACAAGCGTGTGTAGCGCTTTACTTTCGGACGACCTTCACTCTTCACCTTTTTGATTTTTGGGACTGTTGTGAGGCTCATCGTGTGCTTCGTGCTCGCTTCCGTGTGTGGAGTTTCCAATAAAAACACACATATACAGAGTCGGGGCATCTTACCACTAAAAAGACTTGACCGTAAAAAAATGGTCAACTCCAACAGAGGAACGGATAGGCTATCCTAGCCCGGCGCAAACCATCTCCAATCTAAAATTGTTGCAAAAAATGTTCCAAACACGAATGAATACGTACGATCGTGGGACAAACGACAGAGTGTGAGGGAGAAAAAAAATCTTAATGGCTTTTGAATATTGCTTCCCTAGTGCCGAGTGTCTTATGCTGCACGGGACCATGTTCTTTCGCTTTCGACAAATTCATCCGATAGCCTTTTTGCTGGTTGAACGACCCCGGTGTGCGAACCGTCTGTGACTGAAGCATCCTCTAGCACTGGGAACTGGCAGGACTTCGGTCACCGGTTTCAGTGGCAATTTATTTTCATTTTTTTGTAGCTCTACACATTTCTTTAGAATGTCACACGGTCACAGCTGACTTGCTGTACCGAACGGTACGTGTACGCGTACGACGACAACGCACCATCACACCCGATGATGGTGGATGTTTACTTCTTGTGCACGGGTGTGCATTCCCGCAAAGGAGCTAGTTCAAATATCCGAGACGGTGCGAAGCGGAAAAGCTTGAAATGTGTAGCACCGGAAGCACTAGCACCGTGCTCGAAAACGATGAGACTCTTCAGCACACAGCCCGGCCACACTCACACGCAATAATCGACTTTTGATTACTGCTACGGCTGTAGCGTGCAGCAATAGTTTTCGAATAGGGAGAAGCGCACTCATGTCGTCATCGCTTCCGCACCGTTTCTAAGCTTGATTCAGATGGGAGGCTTTTTTTTCTTACACGCACGGTGATTGCTGGTAACAATTTTTCACTAATAAATCCCAAAAACCTCATCCACTTTTGTGTGCTTGTTTGACGTGGAGCAGAACTTGTAGCGCTTTAGTTTTAATGGGTTTTAAGGTACTGTGTAGCACTGCTGCAGTGCTTATAGTTTCTGGTAGCAAATTTGGTTTGAAAACTATTGATTCCTTTGAAGGTGATAAATACATTCTCAATTTGTAAAGTATTAGGCATCGTTTACTACCAACATTTTCTAACCTTTAGTTTCGGCCTTGGTCCAAACGGTGCAGAGAGATTGAATCAAGCATCCTTTCCTAGGAGTTTAATTGAGCAAAATTGCATTCCTATCTCGTCGAGAAATTTAATGTTTGGAATTTAATAACATAGTAGCAAAAGGGGATCTATTTTTCCAAGCCGATCAGATATTGCGCTTTCAAAAATTCTTACTCCCGCAATAACGCAACACGCCTGAAAGTTCACGTTGCGAAATTGACCGAATGTGAACAGTGAAGTGTGAGGGTATAATTGTAATAAAGGATAGATCTTTATTGGAATGAAATTTATTTGTGGGGTTTATGATATTTCTATTACTTTTTTTGTTTTTTATTCATTTTTTTATTTGAAACATTTCCTCGCGTATTACTAATCAAATTAATATATTTTATTTAAAAGATTTCAGCTTAAAATTAAATGAAAAAAGTTGTAAAGAGATCGTTAACGCTCAATGTACAGTAATTGGGCTAAATTGTCACTTATGAGGGTTTAAAAGAGCTGATGAGAGCAGGTAATGCGACCCTCTACGACTTCTTAAACATACAAAAATCAACAACAATATGCTGAACTTAAGTCAAGCATTTTATTTTTACTATGTCAAGATCCCATAAGCTATGGGAGAGCTAAAGATATTAATAAAATTAAAATAGTACTGAAACAATACGATCCGCTCCCTGAAAGAGTTAGAGACCTCTAGGCTAACCTTCTGTTTGTTTTACAAACGTTATAATTAGCCCCTTAAAAGACTTAAATTGCTTGAACAACAATCCAACTACACGTTTACTGTGTGTAGTACAATGTCGTTTGGAAAATCCCACCGGCTCCATGCATCAACTCATGCCCAGCTCGTGGTTAATCTTATTTAATTACCAAATTACTCCGCTAAACCCTAACCAGCCACTCAGACGCTTGCATTAGGAGCAGTGGGCCCTAACCGGCTGGGCTTGGCGACCTCCCGACGACTTCCCTCGGTGGGTGTAAAACGATTTACCGAATTAAAGCACCCCAGCACGACTGGTGCGATTGGTGGTTTTGCAGTAAAGCTAGAAAAACTATCACCTTTGGTACGAACACTTCGGTACAACGGTTGCTCTTACTTTTTCAACAGCAAAAACAACACGCAAACATACACTACTATACCCCGGTTATTCTACAGTTTGAAGCCATGAATTTCCCCCAGCGGGATGCTGGTTCAGTGGTTGGGCTTTTGTACGCACCGTGTGACACGTCCTGATCATGTGCATCGTGTCCGGTTTTACTATGTCTGGTTTTTCACAACCCTCGCTTCCCTACGCGCACAAGGAAACAGTTCGATTCCGAAGCAAATGCAACGTTACCTGAGTATGTGTGTATGTGTGTGTGTGTGACTATGTGCATATGCATTTACATGTACATCGGAAATAATTTATGCATTTCATGTGACATCCGCTCGAACAGTTGAACAGAAGCAGACAGTACGAGTCCCACCCCAGGCAGCGGGCAAACATGGGAAAACATTATGGCATTACCAGAAAAGGAACAATGGTACGGAAGCGTACAGGAGGCAAAAGTTAACAGTCCGTTCTTTTCGTTTGCCTGTTCACTGTTCAGGCAAACGGTCGTGTTGCAGCTATTTCTGCTGAATGTGTTTGTATCTGCTAATTGTGTATTATGAGCTTTTAGTGGAAACTATTTAATAGTTGGGGTAGGTTCGTTTTCCGAGCGATTCTCTTGTTTATTTGTATTTACTGTTGGAGCAAAAATATGACGTTGTTTGTTTAAGAACAAGTTGATATTTACTAAAAACTAAAAATCTGGTGTAATATAGCCTTCCAATAAATGCATATACATCAATTTAAAATGATTCTATTAGAAATGTCTATATCATTTGAGGTATTGTTCAAATAGGACTTTGGATCAGATAAAAACCAAAACAAAATGTGATCATTCTTTTTATCATAAATTTACTTTAGAGGGTTTGACCAATTAATTCTAGTATCTTCCGTCGAGTGCATTAAGTGATATATTAACTTCATATAAATTCATGTCGGACTTTGTCTTCATTATAGCTTACTTACAGATGGTTTGAATAAAGCTGGTAAAATCGATTAATTTATTCAATTAAGGGTTCAATTGACCCTTGCTGTACGTCATTAGGCTGTCGTAAGGTATACCGAATAGATGTAACCAACATTATAACGGAGCACAGAATGAACCTAATGCTCGATTACTAACTAATCATTGAGAAATCGGCATGGTCTAATCTGGGCAAACCCGGTAAGACATGATAGGATGGTGCAAGTTTGGAACAATGAAGACTTATGCCACATCAAAATGGTGCTTTTGGACGATCTCCAATCCGGTATTAACGCAGAAGCGTTCAGCTAGCTCGTTGCCAAGTTAAGCTGTAGAGTTAACAATTTACACAACAGAACACCAGAACAAAACCTATGCCGGCCTTTACAGGCTATCGGGATTTAGTAGTATGTAATGCCAGATCAGTTATTGCTACGGGTGAACCAAGACAGTCTGGTGGTACAGTCGTCAACTCGTACGACTTAACAGTATGCCCGTCATGGGTTCAAGCCACGAATAGACCGTGCCCCCATACGTAGGACTGACTATCCTGCTATGGTAACAATAAACTGAAAGCCAAGCTCACTTCACTAGTCGGTACAAAGGCAGGCCTTGACCGACAACGGTTGTTGTGCCAAAGAAGAAGAAGAACCAAGACAGTTGTTAAGTCGTGAGAGTTGACGACTTAACTTGAACTAATTTCTCCATACCCTTTCGTTGGAGGATTCTAAAAGCCTCTAAACCAAAAATAAATATCACATTCATTTTCATAATTAAATATATTTAGTACCACGCGTACTACAGGAAGCTATTTTTGCACTGATCATATATAATTATATCATTACATTTCAAAACAAGAAATAACACTGTTAAAAGAAACCCGAAAGTGTGAGGATAGCTGGAATGATTTAATACGAACCAGATTCGCGTGGGATTCAGAATTTGTGTCAGATCTCAGAATGCTGCCGTCCTCGTAACGACAAACTGCTTACACAGTGTGTTGCGAGATACAATAATTTATCAAGCCTGTCATCATAAATAAACATTTGTTTCGTGGTACGCAGCAAAACATTAGAATTGGAGATGCAACGCAATGTCGGGACAGTTCGGCGTTGGGAAATGTGTCGCGCTGTGTTTTTATTGCGTACGCGTTGTACGTGCTTAAGACGGTGCTGTAAGAATGTGTTTCCACTTGATTGTACCTTAAAATGTGCTTTTTAAATTGACATTTTATGTAGAAGCAAACACACACTCACACACGTTCTCCAAGCCCCAGGCAGCACATGTTGAAACGGTTTCAACTATTGCATCCTCTGCTCTGCATTGCATTCTACTGCCGCTAGTGAATAATCTTGCTCTTTCCCTGTTTCCCTCTTTGCAGTCTCAGTTTGCAACGGAGGAGGAGGACGACCCACAGATACATGGTTCGACGTCGCGAACTATGGCAGCAATATCATTAGGTTTTATAGTCATAGTCACCCCCTGGACGATACTGGAGATAGTGGCCACGTGCACCGGCTCAAAGGTGAGTGATACCGGGCGAATGTTTACGACCCCTGCGGGACGCTCATTAGCGCTCACGGCGATTTCGGGCCAAGCTGGAACCATTCGGCTGCAGCGGGATAGCCTTAGAGTATCGTTTTTCCAAGCAGCGTTACCTGCTTTCCTGCTGCAAAGATGACCTAGGCGAGAACTACCGTGCAGGAAGGATGTTACTCGAAAACATAACACGGATCTAACCCACCGCCGGTGCTGCTGCTGCTACTGCTGAACATCGTTCGATTTTGCCTTCCCTATCGCCTCGCCCTATGTCTCACACACAACCATGTTGTCATGCTCGATCCCAAACCTCATCCTTGGTGGTTGTTTACCTTTGAACTTTTTACGCGTCCCCAATGTTCGCAAACGAATTTGCATTTCGCTTCAACTGCTAAACCGTGTTAATGACACTCCCACCACTGGGCACGCTAAAAATCCAACGATTTGGAAACTATGCAAACTCATTCGCACATCATCAACCGATTGAACCGGGTGAATGGGGCCCTGAAAACCGTTCGCACGACTTGGTTTCCATACCCACGAAAGCTCATAACACTCCGTCTCGGTTCAGCTATTTCTTCGCAACTGTTTCCACGATAGTATGTAGCAAATCGAATGATGGAACCCCTAATGCGTGCCCTGCTTCCATTCGCTCTCGACGATCTTGTTCACAACGTATTAATCTTCTTTTGGACGCCGGCCACGCTTCTGTTTTATCATTGCAGATACCACCAGCGATTGATTTCTGCGTCACTTGGATAGCTTTAAGTACTAGTTTTTGGAACCCTTTTATATACTGGCTGTTGAATGCGAGATTTCGAAAGATTTGCAAAGACCTCTTAACGTCAAAGGTATGGTATATTTAGAATGAGAACTTTTATTCACGCTTCTATAATTCCAACGTTGGTGTTGTAACAGATGAATGATTTTATTTGTAATTTAGTACGGGTTGTAATTGAATCAGACAAACTTATGGCGTTGGCAAAATGAAAATGAATAAAATGGAGTGAAAGCATTGTATTGGAAGGATAGCAAATCATTTCTTATTGAAAATAAGGGCATTCATGGCATTATCTTAAAAAAAAAACCCACAACAAATTAATTCGTTAGAGCGTACAGTACTTTCATCAAAGGCTAATGTCTAGAAATGGAAAGGATCTTCTTTTCAGAGTTCGTAGGAAACTGCTTCATGTTAAGCATTTTGTGCAAAAAACTGAATACATTAATGGTGTTTTATTGAATAAGCCTAAAACTATGCAATCTACGGTACATAAGTATCGCAATAAGTAAATTTGAAATAAGCTTTTATTGAAACAATCATAAAGTTGCTTTCATATATCGTATTGCATGCTTTAAAGTGTTGATAAACACTCAGCAAGATTGCCTTAATAATAATGATAACAATGATGCTTATACTATAATCAAAATTGTATTCACGGTGTATAGGGCTAGTTGTGCAAAGGAATTGCATATATTGCAGGCGCTTTCATTCAATAACCCTATAGCTATGCAATCCACGCTACAATATTTTCAAAATGCAGAATTGATTTAGCCGCCGTTTTAGTTAATTAAGTTATCTTAGTTATTATTAATTACCTTAGTAGTTAAAATGTTTGGGAACATTTGGTGTCCTAACTAAATGATGCATGAATAAGTACTTATGCGTTGTATTTTGTTTTTTCTACAACAATACCATCCCTCAGTGCACCGGAAGCAGAAGTTCGTTGGAGGAAAAATGTAGCATAAGTCTAGAGTATGACCATCAGCTAACATCACTGCCATTGCCGCCGGGACCACCGCCGGCCACAATCTGCCGGTCGGCCAACCAGACGCCCCGCCCGGACGTCGAGTGTTCGGAAAAGTATTGGGGCGACATTCTCGAGCGTACCTTCAGTACCGGCAGCATCAACACGCTGCACCGCCTGGGCAGCAGTTCGCTGCCGTACGTGAACCGAGCGCCGGCCACCCAGCTGGCAGCGGTGCAGTATCGCTGCGAAGCCCATCAGCACCTGATGCGAAACGCGAGCAGTACGAGCATCGGCCGGGAGCGCCACGGGACGGCCGGCCCGCACTACAAGGACGGGGCAAACAAGGACGGGTCCGACTTTGGCGTACTGTACGCGCCCGGTTCGGATCCGCAGGTATGTGATCACGAGCTGCACGACATCAACTGTGCCAAGAACAAGGCGTTCTTCCGTGGCTTCAACCTACACCAGGGACTGCCGGATATCTAGTATTACCGGGGCTTGTGGTTTCGCTGGTTGTGGGTGTAGGGGAAATCGTAGGCCCGCGCGCCTTGCGTTCGGACGCGTTCGTGGAGGCACGCTCGACAGGACGATACTATGCTGTTGTGTTTGTAGCGCTTTAAGAACAGGGATCAAGTGACATTTTGTTGTATTTTCGTTGGATTATCTACCGCGCTTAAGAACAGTTTAACAAAGTTCCTCCTTTGCAAAGATTCGTTTAAACGGTGTAAGCCTGGAGAATCACAAAGAATGAAGTGCAAATGTTTATTTATGTCCTTGTCTGAGGAACTTCTTAAATGTTCCTGTATCGTCAGTGGCTAAGCAGAGGAAATCTAAATACGTTATGAAATCGTTTAAAATTAATAAAAAAAGGTATAATCATTTGCAAAACTGTTTATTGCTTCGTTACAACCAACACACGTCTGTTTATGGGCAAACCGGAAAAGAAAGCCCGCATACAGGTGCTAGAATGTGAAGCGTTAACATAGGGATAAACAGTCGTCGAGCAATGTAAGATGTAAGATGTAAGAGGTTAGAACTAACAACACACTAGTGCAGAAACTGAACGTAATTAGAATAGCCCTAGTGGATAGCCGGTAGCCGATATAGTATTGTAAAAGTGAAACCGCGTTGAACATAAATAAAAAATCGAGTTTTTTACGGGATGACCAATTTATTCCAGTAGAGTGTGATTTTTTCTTCTCTTATTTTGCACAATATATTGCACCGTTTCTGGAATGGGTAAAACACAAAAAGGTAAGCATAATCCGATAAGTATCAATCAAACGTCGTTCATTGTGGAAGCGTTATAAAAGAGTAATTACGGAGGTATTAACCACCCCTCAATGAGGCACATAACAGGATGTAATCCGAACAAACAACAGCTGAGAACGGGAGCAACAAAGAGCATGCCTGGCGAATCGTTTGATCCTGTACGGCTATAAATGCATTGAACAATTGATTGGTGTTTGCTTTCCATGGGGTACACGTTAATAATAGCGGTTGCGTTTCATTATATTGCTTTAAGCGCATTGCGTAAATGGTGAACTTTGTTGTACAGTCCTACGGGAATGTAAGTTATAGATGGCGAGCCGTGCATTTAATCACTCTGCGTTGCATCGGGTTTTTATGCAGGGTGATTAAATTGTTTTTTTTTTAATGTACTGTATTGCTCAGAAATGGATGACCATGTTTAAATTATATCTTTAACCGTCGTTTTCATACATTTCTTATCCTTTTACATGGTTTTCCAAGTCTATTTCGAATGTGAACTGTTATGGCCCAGCCTGCCTAACACATTAGGCCACTCACGACAGGCAAGGGTCTTTGTGTGATATGTGAGTGTGAGTTCTGGCGGGCAAGGAATATTAGTGGATACAGGGATTTTATCTTCATCTTAAGCTTAAACCCTTCCCGAGTAGTTGGCCGTTGTTAAGTAGCGCATATATCACAACAAAAACAATGTTATTCATCGCATCCAAGATGTTTTTCAACAGCTGTCAAATGGTTTATTTGTTTCAAAATGAAATTTCAGTTTCAACACATGATTTTCAACATATAACAAAGAACTATCAAACTCAATACAGCTTTAGTCGTGTTGAAAATCATGCTGTAGAAATTAAAAATTATTATGAGGGAAATCAGATCGATGTGGAACAACATTTTGCATACAGAAAATAACAATGTTTACATTCGAAACTGACTTGAAAACCCCTGTAAGATAAATGTCTTCTTATCATAAATGATCTCTAGGCTCTATATATTATTTAGCTATCTGAATGTTTGAATGGCAGTTTTCAAATATATTCTATTTAGCGATCATCAGAGGCCATATTAAGTTACTGCTTACACACTATGACACGTTGATGAATTTGCTCAAAGATTAATTCCTCACTAAGGTCACAAATAGGTCCCTTGAGGATAAACCTTAGAGGGACTTTACAGTAAGTTGAGCTACTTCTACTTCAAGATTATTACGCTGTTACATCCTCTTCTTATTCTTTGGCGAAACAAGCGTTGTTGAACAAGGTCTGTCTAAACCACTGTTGGTCTGGTCTATCAGTGAGCCATCAGTGACAGTGATTCAAAACTATACATACGCAGAAGGAATAGTTGAACATTATCTAAACAGATTTCGTATTAGAAAATCTAGCATAAACAAGATCTTTATCATGTACCAAATCTTAAGCAAGAATTTAAACTAACTATTTGGCGCTCTTCAAACGATAATCCTCATGCAACTCTGAGGTATTGCTTTTTATTTTTCAAATTTCTGCCGAAAAGTCTTAGCAAATACTGGTTAGCTGGTGAGCATGTTATAAGCATGGACCTAGTGATGTGCTCTCTACAGCGATCCCACGACTCCGTTCCGACTCCGACTATTGTTAGTACGATTCCGACTCCGGAAAAATGAGAAGCAATAATTCCGCCCGGAGTCGGAGTGGTCCGAAGTCGAAATCGCCTGGAGTCGCCCCTTGTGTTCATTCCCTTGAGTCTTTTTGTCTTTCACTTTTGCACGTGTACCAGCCGATTCTGGACAACTCTGGACGACTCCGACTGTGAAAAACTCCAGACGACTCCGGGCGACTCTGGACAACTTCGTGAGGCTTCGGACGACTTAGAACGACTCCGGGTGTCTCCGAGCGACTTCTGGCGATTCCAGACAGCTCCAAACGATTTCAAACGACTCTGGATAGCTCTGAGCGGACCTGCCTTCCGAAGTTGATTTGGAAATAATCGAAGTCGAATCGGAGTCGACTTGGGATGTTTGTCAATTTTACCCATCACTACATAGAACCGAACGACCCAGTCTGTAAAGCCCTGCAATACCGTTCACTAGTAGGGGAAGGTAGGTAAAGACGGACACTGCGGGTAAGATGGGCACTTCTCATAAATGCATGAAAAAGGTAATTTTCGAGTAATTCCACAATGTAGAATCCAAATTGAAGGTAAAACAACACATTTGAGAACATTTTTGGCATAATATAAATAAAATTTGTTAAATCCACGAACAAAACAAATTTTCAATCATGTGCACCCTTGCGGATCTAATTTGACTACTGCCGATCTTAAGCTCTACAACTTGTATTGTTTATATTTCCGGAAGTTTTATTTCATGAATGGGTTGTCGTGATCATTAATGAAAAAACTGGCGAAAGAACGAGGATAAAAGCAATACAAAATATTGTTTTTTGGTGGTTTAAACATTCTGACACCAAAGCGGGAAAGACGGACACCTTGTTGTAGGGAAAGATGGACACCGGATTTATTGATTTTTTTTACTTCTTATATCAATTGGTGATGAATATATTTCTTCAAATATCTTAAATTAGGGTATTCCGAGGCTATAAATCAATCAGTAACTAGAGAAAGTATTGAAATAAGCAAGAAATGAAACACCGGTCAAAATAGTAGCCACTCGTTATGCTATTACTCGCTCGACGCTGATGAGGCGCTTCACGAAATCCAATATCTTCTCACGACTCGGACAACTTTAAGCAATAAAAAGATGAAGCATTTATACGACATCGTTCAGGAATAGATGAGAAATTCTATGGAATTACAAAAATCAAATGTTGAATTTTGACATGGTGGAAAATGGATTAAACTATTAACAAGTCCCTCATAAATACTGGGGTCGTGGTCTTTTCGCGGAGTAATTTCTTTAAAGGAAGTTCTAGACTGTTGTTCTGTAAGCTGGAGCAACGCCAGCTGTTAGTGCGCGATATTTCAATAATGCTTTCGATGCTGCATTCTACGATATATTACAATCGCCAATTACAATTCCTAAAACCACGACTGAATGAACCGTCGTTGCAATTGGCCTAGAATTGGTTTATAAACGTACCAGGACGTGGAAAGCGATAGAATTTGTTAAAATACTGTAAAACTCTTCACTTTATAACCTTTTCTACAGGTGTCATTTTCATGGTCGTTGCACTT
Source organism: Anopheles coluzzii (assembly GCF_943734685.1). NCBI lineage: Eukaryota > Metazoa > Arthropoda > Insecta > Diptera > Culicidae > Anopheles > Anopheles coluzzii. The sequence continues at coordinate 74,887,398 of NC_064671.1, forward strand.
ATATATCCCTAGATTTTTACCATTTCCCCTAACGTGTCCGTCTTTACCTACCTTCCCCTACCAAGTGTGTTTAGTAGTCTTAAATTTAGATGATCAGATAGCGTGGGAGTACATGGGTTGGAGCAGTTTTGGTCACTCCTTTAGCAGGTTACGAGTACGAAGCCGTTGTAGCGCCTGATAAGTAAACTCTGAATGTGCAAACAAATTTAATTTAGTAAAATGAATGATCCTGATTCAGGTCATAATTCTTACAATAAAACATACACTAAAACAACAGTTTTATCATACACTTTTCGCAAAAAAAAATGTGTAAAACACCGTTTTTATCTCCTAACCAATTATTTGTTGGAATTGAAATCAAATGTTTATTCGCCATTGCTATCTAATCTCTGCACTTCCATGTTCTTAAAATTCAATCAACTGACATACAACCTGATACCATCTATTTACCTCCAAAAGCTTCAGCAAACACTATTTAAAGGATATTTCATTTGCCACGTTCAGTCAGATACTAGTTCACAAACATTTTATGACCCTTGTTATCGATGCATAGTATTAACTCCCCAGATTTTGTCACACATCACCCCTAACAGGCGAGTCTGTTCCACAGCTCACTGCTGATTGTCTGACACTCCGTTTTGCACAAAGCTTTTAATCGAACGCTCTAAATAAAATTATCATACACTCTAGCACATCAAAGAAATCCACACGCCAAACCAAGATGTGGCATTATCATGGCTACGGCAAAGTCTTCCGACAAAAGCCCCTAATCGAATGGAGACATTCCTTTTGTCCCAAGCAGATATTTAACCAAATCGTTTTCCCACCGTGTGGGACGTGTGGGTTAGCATCGTACAATGAATTCATTTGCAATTCATTTTCCGTAAGCTTTACCTTCCGTAACGACTGTCCCCTAAAAGGCTTTCCGTGGTCGTGGTATTGGTGTCAGGTATGTGTGCGGCCGTTTCGTCAACACCCCTTTTCTCGTAACGCACGTACGCGCGGCATAGATTATCGGGGCCGCCAGGGGTGAGGGCACCGTTTTCTCTGCATCATCATGAGATAAGAATAAGACAAACGCTAAACAGACGGAGCACGAGGCTGAAAAATGCTACAAGCGAAACGGTGGTCTACCCCGAGCTCGAACCGATTTGAAGCGGCGGACAGGAATTGGAAGCTAATTTCAATCACAATGCCACCGAGGGTTCAACGGGGAAAGGCACATCGGCAAATAAAAGCATCCCGCGGTCAACCCCGTCCTCTGATTCGCTGAACCGATAAAGGGATGGTGAATCTAAATTTAAATTTATTCATTGAAGAAAACCACGAAAATCGAACCACCAGCCTCAAGCAAGCAGGCAGGCACGGACGGTAACGGCGGTGATGTGTGTAAGTGGGTGGCGTGTCGGAGCATTTTTGCTAGAAGCTTGCCGCTTAGTAATGCGTATGAAGATGCTAAGGGATGGATTGAAATGTTACTATAATATTAGCAGATAAAAAGATATATTTGCATGATATTTAAACTACACTTTAATGTTTGGAATAAGTAAAAACTTTCAAATTACTACTTACTTAAAACTGGTCCTCTTTTCTGTAAAACATATCCTAAAATTATTGTAAGGAAGATTGCCGGACTAGGAAAGGTTGTGAAGACTTATCTAGTACTACGTAGCCGAATAACCGTTTTTACAAACACAAGCTCCGGTTATTCCATCAACTTTTCCGTCCCAAAAAGGCTCCCCATGACAACGACGCTTCAACTGTCATCACTTTTCGATTTTCTTACGCCACCCGCGGCTCCCTTACGCCTTACAAAATACCTCACCAAAATGCCACTGGCGTCCTCTTTCTTTCGTTTCTTTTATCGCCATCGTTTTTTTCTACTACCAGCACCAAAAGGCTTGCCAGAACCAGAGCGGCAACAGTAGCACACCGCAACCTGCCGGGAAAGTTGATGACCAGTCAAAAGTCACAAATTTCAGCACTTTTACCCAATCCGATTACGATGCTCTTGTCCTCTGGCACGCCCCACCACCAAACCACGTACACAAACACGCACAAACACTTAACGGGTATGGTTCTGTCCTTCTATGGGGGCATACATGATCATAGTACCTCGGCATAACTTCGCTTCCTTCGCTTTTTGTGTGTGAAGCAGACTAGGGGAAAAAGCCCCAAATAGGGCTATAGAGCAAGTAGATGCTGGAGCAGATGTTGCGCTTTTTTTGTCGTTAAACGGCCTACGGGGTGGGCCAAACAAAAAAAAGCTTCAACGTTGTTGTTTTCAATTGCAAAATAAGCTCGTTTCGGAATGGGTTAAAGATTGTGGTTTGAGTGAATTACGGGTACGAAAAGTTGGTAGCAAACAAACAGTGACGATTGCAACTTCACACGATTGAACACACCACCCGACAGGGCTTTCTAGTTCCATTTTTTTTACCACTACTACCATCAGTGCACAGACACACACACACACAGAACGAAAATTCAATTTCCGGCATCACGGCACACACAATAGGAAGTAATCAGGTTTGTGTTCGATCGCGCGCCCAAAACCGCTGCGGCCCGATGCGATCGAGCCAGTTTTCCGTGAGCAAACCACCGAACGGCCGGAAACCGTGCTAATTGAATGATTTATTTCTAAGCACTGCCGGTGGCCACAACGCTCGCCTATCGAGGGCAATTAGTGCTCATTAATCTTAGTTTTCGGTGCGTTTTCCTTGGGCGCGGGCAAATGGGCAGCAGTTACCGGAATTTTGCTGTCGTTCGGTTCTGTGAAGCGATTAAAAATTAGCGTCCGTTTAGGGTTTGGGGGAGGCTTTGATACAAAAGGGAAATTATTCGTGTGCTGATTGGCACGGTAACGGTGCATCTTTTACCTTTTGTGCCGTTTCCTTCCTGTTTTTTTCCTCAATCGCACCATGTAATGAATTCTTGGGAAAGTGTTGTTATAAATTGCTTCTTTAGCTATTTTTCGTAAATTTCTCTATGGTAAAAGCGAACTTCAATTGAGATTGGAAAGGAGAAATTATTTTTCAGGACTTTTTATGAACCACCATACTTTCACCGTCTGTCAAACGAAAATTTGTCTAAGAACATTAGACGGACAGAACTTGTAATAGGGTAAGTGTACCAATTATGGCTATAATATGTCATCAAGATACTGATTTTACGCCTGTAAAAATAAGTATTGGATAAAATTTCAAACTTCTTTGTTTTTATGTACCCTATAATGTGTAGAATACGAAAGTATTTTTTATTTTGACTCAGTGTTTATCAAAATACTAGAAAATTTCAATTCAAAATTGCATCTTAAGGTATCAATTATGGCTATAGTGTTCCTAGCAATACGCCATAGCTGTACCAATTGTGGCTGTTTTCTAAAACTCGTGGATATTTACACCAAAAATAACTTTGTGACATTGTTTTAACTAAAATCAAGTTCACTGCACCAATATAAGTATGTAACCACCATTAAATACGTAAAATTAACATTTAAAAAAATCCGTTTTCTATCACTGGTTGTATTGATATCAACGCTCAATTTATCGCACAATTGATGAGGCTAATCCTAAAAAAATACTTTCGTACACCTTTCTGATGACACCGTGCTTGGACACACACCTGACAATCCTTCATATCACCCGGAAGCTATACCGAAGCCAGCTACCGTTTCAGCGCGATACGAAGATGAGCACAAATCAGGGTGGTCTGTTTGAATTTGTTTAAATTAAGAATCGTAGCCATAGTTCAACTATCTTCTTGCCAAGATACTTCGGGCCAAGACTAGCACTAACTATCGATCAGGGAAGAACAAGAGCGCATTTGGCAATAAGGCGACACGAGCGGCTTCAGATTTCACTTCTTCGTATGAAGGTCATTCAAGACTGCATTATTTTGGGGAAACTGATTCGATTTCATTATACTGACTATTCCACTGATTACTGATTCGAACACTTTACAAGAATTAACTTTAAACACAAAATAACACTTTATATTGCGAAAATAACAACGAGAAACCCCGATTTGGTCACTTGTAAACTACGCACTACGACCAAAACGACAGTTGTTAACAAAGCATCCATAGCATACTGCGATATTTGGTACATCGATGGTTAGTTGTACCAATTATGGACGAACAGAAAAAAGGCATATTTTCGATGAAATTTTGGTGAATTTTGATGCGTAGTCGTTAAATAACTAATATTTTGCACCAAAATGATGATTTTGAGATAAAATTATGGTTAGGTGCTTGAAAATCGCTAATATCCTACAGTGCTTCTCTTAGCAAAATGGTAAGAGATACCAAAAATCTTGGCAACACATTTTAAAAGGGTGATATTTAACAAACGGAAGTGACCAGCATGGAACTAATGAAGCACAAATGTGTTAAAATGTTCAAAATTGAAATCATTCCGTGGTGTTAGAATGCAAATAGTCTGTTTTAGAGCGAAAATAGTGTTCATTATAGCCATAATTGGTGCTACAGCCACAATTGGTGCACTTACCCTAATTTCTGTAATTTTGAATTCAACACCAAAGTAAAAACCTTTTGAATGTTTTTAAATAATCAAATGAAGCTTTTTTGTGTGGTAATTTCACACTCCAATTTTAAACAAATTAAGGTTTAATAAAACACAACGGCAATAACACGAAAAACTAGTAGCAACTCTTCTAAATGAAGTTGACATCAAACGTTCAAATCACGCGTAAATCAATAAAATATAGTCGCCAGTTTCATGATTTTTGGAGTTTTCCATGTGTCTAATAACACAAATGTACAATCTAATAACACAAATGCTTGCGAAAGCACTGTCTAAGTCATTCCAAATTGTGACCTGACTATGGCATGTATCTATACCTTAAATTATTAACGGTCCAATGGGCGGTCCCTTGGTACAGTCATCAACTCGAACGACTCAATAACACGCCCTTCATGGGTTCAAGCCTGGAATTGACCGTCCCCCCGTAGTAAGGACTGAATATTCGGCTACGTGGTATTGAATAGTCTTGAAGTCTTGAAAGCCTGTATAGGCCGGCCGGCATGTCTATGTCCGCGTAGGACGCCAAATAGAAGGGTCCGTCCAATGTATATTATTTACTAATCCCATTTTTACAGTCAGACAAGGTTTTACACAATGTCCTCAGAAATATTTTCTTTCATCCTGAAGTTGTCCATAGAAATCTTTCATGACGACCTTCACTTGGACCCTACCTAATCATCTTGGGCAGAACTGAAAAGAATCACCTTGTGATGCAAACAACATGTATGACAGCTGCTGAAAAATATCCCGAGAGCGGTGGAGCACATGGGAAAGTGAATTTGAAACCCCTGTAAACATATTTTTTACAACAGTTCGATACATTTGCTCACTGATAAGCAAGAGGCATTAAAGCCATTCCACATTCGACACCGTTCACAGCGCAACTGTGATTGCAAACACCATTTTTTGGTGGTTACAGTTGCGCTCGATTTAATACATTTGTGATATCTGCGATTCTTAAACCATTCGTAAAGCAAAAGCATTAATAAATGCACCGAAACGATTATGCTTGGCTTCCACATGCCCTGTAGCTGCCTCCGACATATAGTCGAGTATGGCTTGCGAAGCGGAAAGATTATCTTCAGGCTTGCTCCCCATTAACGGTTGGGATAATAAAAGGCCTATAATAATGATTAATAAATTGCACACCACATTCTGAACAAAAAAAAACAATGCTAGGAGAAAACTGTCCCAACGGAAATTTTAAACCACGGCGATATAATAACAAATCCATTAACAGTCAAAAATAATTTTCGCAATCCTTTCCACTCACAATGCCACAGAGCACTTCCGCTCTTTTCAAAGCGCAGAAAAGCAATTTAATGCAAGGAAATGATGATTGCCACGAACTTTTTCCATTGCAATTCGTCTGCTGTACGGTCGTTTTCCTTCGTTCTTCAGTTTCAACATTCGTAAAAGAAAACTACTCGTGTTCTTGTGTTTATCTTCCTACTGTAGCCCTGCACTGCTGCAGTAATTTAAGTTTCAATTCGCCTCGGGAGGCTGGAGAAAGATAACTGACCGGCTCGCATTACCTGTTCAGCTTGGTAATGAGTCAATTAGGTTGTCATGCTGCAATTCATTAATCCAAACAGCATTATGCCTTCCCGGAGATCAGCGAGGAGATGAAGGGATAGCAAACTTTATTGCTCACTTAAATATTAGATAACTCATCAGAATCACAGCATCCGTGCAGAGGCGGACCCAGCCTAGCCTCAGGATTGCAATTATTATTGAAAAATTAATTTCCTCCATCAACACACCGAGCAGCCACAGCAGCCCAGTGCAAAGTGATAGGAAATTAACTGTAGCGCAAGATGGCAAAAACGCTCCGCTTTTTTGTGCGAACGCGGTGCATCGACACTACATTGCTGCACAGTACTTGTCTCGAAGGCATTCAGGTGCCTTATAAAACTTACCACTTTGAATGCTGATGCCCGCAGAAGGTGAGAAAAAATCTCTACATTCCTTACTGAAATGCATTACGTTTGCAGAGATGTAAAAATATCTTCATCTCCGCTCATCGAATGAAGGGTGGGACGGTTCCTGTTACCTGCTGTTACCGGTGCTGACGGTCCAGTTGGCCCAGTGGACGCGGAAGTTAAAGCGATAAACTAATTACATTCTGCAGAGCGGTCAAAATGTAAGATGAAGATGTTGTTGACGAAGATGATGATGATGATCATGATGCTGGCTATGCAATGGGTGCAATTTATATCAAACGCATTTTGGTTTCCATCAAACCATCAGGAAATGGATGGTTTCCATTTAGCAACAGCTTTTCATATTTATGTTTGCTCCAGTGCTATATTCCAGATTTTGTAATACTTTTGCAAATATGTACATCATTTTATTAGCTTTAGCTGATATTTTTTTCTTATGTTTGGATTATTTTTCTTTTAGATATATTTTATTTATCTTTTAAGTAAATTAAAGACATAATTGATATGTTTGTACTAAAAATGATCAATTATTGCAATATTTGTGTACTTTAAAATTTAACCATTCATTTATTTCATGAAATCTTATTTGATTAATTTTTTATATTTGATTAAGTTTTTTTTTGTAAAGATTATTAATTTATTTACTTCACTTAATAACTCAAAAATCAACCAAAAAGTCGTTATTATATAACTTAAGCCATTATTAAAACTTTATTACAGTAACATAATTAATAATAATGGCAACAAAGAAACAAAAAACAAAAAACAAATGGTATCCTCTAAAAGAATAAGAAAGATTAAAAGATAAAATAAGAAAGTGAAGGAAGTGAATTTGGAAGAAAGATTCTAAAAGAAAGTACTAGAACAAATTGAGCTTAAAATCAAGCAAATCGTTAAAGTGGTTAAACCATTTGAAAACATTTTCTTACATGCGTAACAAAATAACCGAACAATCGTAGCTGAATTCTAAAAAAAAATATCAATTTAACTGCTTTCAAAGTTTTTAATTGAGCATTTGACAAAAATGTATAAACAATAAGTAATGGTAGAAGATTTCAATTACAAAACACTAAAATAAAAAAAAGAAAATACAAATATTTTTTTTTTTTATAAGTAAAACTAGACTAAAAACGTAAAACTGCAATATGAAAAATAAAGATTAATAGTTTAGTTTTAACTAAATTGAAATACGTTTGTGAAAATATAAAAAGAAATGGAAAATGCCCTTTAAATTTCATAAACATAAGACAGTTTTCGTATATTGGACTAAATTCAATCAAAAAGTAAAAAATGCAGACCCCTTTTTCACAAAGATGAACAGCTTCTCGTGAAAAGAAAAACAGGACACAAATGATTGTGTCCCAGTGCGGTTACCTGCGCGACGAAAACCGCCAAACATCAGTACCAGCTCGCTCAGCAATCATATCCCAAAATGACCATCACTCCACGGAATGCATTGTACGCTGCAGTAGATGGCACTGGCCGTCATTCTTCGTTGGACATCCGGCAGGCCACAATCACACGGACCGCATCGCTGACAGAGCTGCTGCTGTTGCACAAAACCCCTGGCAGCTGCTAGATCTGGCATCAACATCTACCCAGGGCAGGGCAGGACCGTAACGTACCGTGCCGTAACGCATTGCCATCCGAGCGAGCGAGAAATCCCTCGACTGATGTCAACGATCGAACGATGAAGCAGCGGCAGCCCGCGTATTTCCATCCCGGCGGACGGAAACAATTTAGGAAATGAAAGAGGAGATTATTTTATCTTCGTAAGTTTATCAAATCAAATATAAATTTTCCGAATGTCACATTTTGCCATCCCTCTCCTTAGCGATGACGGACGGTTGAGGGAAAGAAAAAATCGAGCACCCCGGTGCTGATTCACAGGGAAAAGCTTCCCTCCCCATGAGACCGAACGAAAGCGAAGAGTGTGTGACCGCGCGAGGTGATGGGTGAGTGAAAAGCGGTTTGGTTTGCGGTTGGGAAGGATTGGCCAGAATACTTTGTACCGTGTGGGCTGTGTCACACTTACAGCAAGCTTATTTATGATTTTCCTCCCTTTCTGCTCTAAATTTAATTACGTTCCAAACGGGGTGTGTTTTGTCGCCCATCCCATTTGTCTCTCCCATTTGGCACGGGCAAAAACCGTTCGTTACAGTTTGGGAGATGCTACTGACTTCCTGCTCCACGCCGGATGATGATTCGGGGATGCTGAGGGATGCTTGTCTTAGGCCGCGGGGCCATGGGGATTCTCAACGCTCATTTTCTCAAGCACTCATGAGTTCTTTTGAGAAAACCTCGTTCTCAGCGTTTGTCGAATCGGAACAAAATCGGTTTTGAGAATCTTTGAGAATCTTTGAGAAAGTTGACGATGCAGCGATCGGCTAACTGAAATATGGAGAATTGCGCTATTTGTTTATCGGAAATCACTTTGGAAAATGTATTCAATGTTTATAATTGAAAACGTTAAAAAAAATATGCGATTAAAAACTGTTTTTCTATTTAAAACTCTAAATAAAGCTTGAGTGTCTATATCAGTTTCTCAGAGTGAGAAAAACTGACGACGGCCACGGGCTTGAGTCTGAGAACAAGTTTTGAGTGCTTGTGAAACTTAAATGAGTGCTTGAGAACGTTTTCTCAGCTTGGGAAAGCCCCGTGGCCCCGCGGCCTTACACACCAGCGCCAGAAAGGAGTGCTTTTTCCCTGCTGAGGGGAAACCCAACCTCTCGACGAGGGTGTCAAAAGCGAGTTTGAAAGACTTGAAGATGTCATCATTCGCACCGCGCGTATAATGACGAACAAGAGAGTGTTCGCTATGCGACGAGGGTGCAAAGAGTTCGGCCTTTTTTCTTCTTCTTCTTCTCTCAGCAATACAAATAGTGCATGGGGAAGTGGCGGGTTCGTTGGAATTAGTAACCTAAGTGGCCCTTCTCGCACTCTTTTAATAATGTCATCATGGTTGAGTTATGCTTTAACAAGCAACATCCCGGGCGGTTAAATCTTTCCGCAATCGTAAACCTACCATCTGGAAAGGCCTTTTTTTTGTTGTCGTGAGCCTTACTTTAATTCATCCTGTCAAAGCTGTAGCAGCGTATGGATAGGCGTGTGAGTAAATCCGTGATTAACATTTTAATAAAAATGAATGACAACGGATTAGAGGCATGACGGTATCTAATGAGGTGAATGGGATTTAGGGAAAAGGGTGAATGTAACTAAAAAAAATACATTAGAAGGAAGGATTTTTTTTTTCCTACAGTTTTTATAAGTTTTTACACAAATTAGTTATCCAACAGGCAAGATTACACTAAGAGTGTATCAATTAATTGGCCACAACACTAGCTCTGTTCGCCGAGATCCGTTCGGCGCTCATTTCAAAATGAGTTTTTGATCTGGCTTTTTCATGTTTGCAATAATTGTATATAATATTTTTTTTATAAAAAAAATATATATATACCAATAAAAGTACAGTATTTTCTATTCAATTTTGTTTTAAACTGGATAACACGAAAAAGCAATATTTTGCTGAAAATATCCAATGCAAAATGTGTGAATTTGGAAAAAATGATGATATGTTGATTACACTAAATTGCTGTGCCGGACTCAGTTTAAATAATTTTAGGTATTTTAAATGGAACAATGGAAATGGACTATGTATAATGGGAATTGGACGCTATGGACTCCTTTTTGGACAGTATGATTAGAAAATCCTGTTGGATTTGTCCAAAAAGGGTACTATTCCAATACCTATCACATAAACTTCATTTCCTATCAGAAAGAGTCATGAAAGAATCCCAGAAGACCTCCGAAAAACCCTGTATTGAGTCTTGCTTAACTTCCCAAGTGACATTTGCTCGAAATTGTTTTTCCATACTTGCTCGATTAGTACTCGATACGCCTGAAATTGTGGATTTGTGTGTGATCAAATGTGTTGAAAGCGCTAAGATTTGATGAGTTCATAAATTAGACTTTCTTCTATCGATGGACGACGCCGTCGAGCTTATTTTACATTTGTAGATATGATTTTTTATGAAAAACAAAAACAAATTTTGTGCGACGTTATTTTATAAAAAAATCGAAATTATTTTAGAATAAATTGGCTACATGACCAAATATAACAATAGAAAACATCATTTCCGAGCGAATCTAGAAGAAAACAACGAAAAAGCCGCATTACAGTTGATTTTAAAGGCCCTTTTCTAAATTCCTTTAAACTGGTGCAGTTTAAGGGAATTTGCTCGAATTCCCTATTATTCGTGCACGAAAATGTCAATTGGGTTGCTACTAAGTGAAAAATATTGTTTTGTCATATGATCTGTCTTGTCACAATATGATTCATATCATTCAGTTTTATCATTTTAAAAGAATATTCTTGTGTTTTGCTTAAACTTCTTTCCTAATTAATCAATTCCAAAACATACGAAATGTCCTCATGTCCATGTAACGGTTTAAATCCCATAGTAAGTCGCGCAAAAAATACTCCAAGATTTGAAAAAAGCTATGTACATACGTGTTTTTAAATTTTATTGTCATCCAAATAACTTCAAAGCGTACCTAGAAAGAAGTCTAGAAAGAAAGGGATCAACTATTGAGTTCTGACTGTAATATTGGTAGGTGCTGCACAAACAAGCTGACTCTTTCCATAATTGTGTTCTTGTGCCATTATTTGTAAGACAAATGCAAAAGTTGAATCATATTTAAGTCTTGACTTACAGGGAAGAGCATGTTGAGAAGCCTGTAAATTGGTGCACTTTATTCTTTCACTGATTTTAACACCTTTTGCTCAATAATCTATACCTTCATCAACATTTACGGAATACATTTTAAAGTCTGCAGCATGAACTTTATCTGGTGTGTTTATAAGGTTGTATATTTATTCAATTCTTATACGGTCTTCAATTTCACACGGAAACACTGGCCAATCTTACGCTCCGAATGAGTCTACTACCGTCACACTAGCTAACCCCATTCGCACTGAGCGAAAGAATGCTAAAGTAATAATGTAATATTTAACCACTGCCGGGGAGGGAGCGGGTGAATTGAAGCTTCACCGATGATAAACACAAACGCACGCGAGCTTTAATATTCATACGCCGATATCATCAGGAACAGCTTCGCCACATTGGTACCGTACAGCTCACCGTTGTGGAACACACTCATGCTCAACTCCAGCTCGATGTCTTGCGGGCCTTCGATGCTTTTCTTCAGATTTAGCTGTGCGTCGTTCGTTCTTTTTTCCAGCCTGAAACGAAAGAAAAGAGTAAACATTTGCGCGGGAAGTAATAAAAAAGACTTTTTTGTTAGATTTAAAGTACAATTTGAAGCGAAAATTCGGAATGCTCTCGACGTCTGTTGTAATATTTAAAATCCCCTTCCCGGTCCCACTTACCCAAAGTAGTGAATATCGACCGGCTTTACATGCGGTGCCGCATCGACCGAAACCAGCTTCAGATCGAAGTCGATCATCTGGAAGTGGGATGGACCGGTCAGTGTGAATAGTCCACGGCCCTCCGGTGGTATTAAAATGTTGGACACAATCGTTAGGAAATTGTACGAGTACGAGTGGGGTCGGCGCAAGCATTCCATGTCACCGGTGTTACAGTATTTATTGCTCCGTTCGCAACGGCTGCAATGCAAAAATCCGTTAGTAACACATAGTAACAGAGCTGCAATAGATGGTTGCTATCATCGACAAAAAATGTTCAACTTACTTTCGACGATCTGGATCGTGTTTGTAGCCATAGGGACAGTCGATGGTTGTGCAGCGGTAGCTTCCACCGATGTTGGTGCATATATCCTGGCGTCCCCTACATACATCCCCTGTTTCGCACTCGTCGATATCTATGCGATGGAGTGTAATGTTAGAATTGGTGAAAATGGAACGGGAAAAGGATGTGAGAAAATTTGAAAAGCACCGTCCGATAAGATCTTAATTAAGTAAATGGGAAATTCACAAAACTGATGTCATTGATGTTAGCATAAAATCCCAAGTCGAGCATGGAAACTAGCGAGCAACTAAAAAAAAGTCGAAATTCCAATATTCTTCGAAGCCTGTTCGTTATTGAAAGGAATTTGTTATTGAAGTCAAACGACGGTAACGAGCTGATTGTTAAGCTTCCCTTCAGCTTCGTCTGTTGGAATCAAAATCTGATAGAGATTTGTTTTTACATTTCCTATTATTTACTCACCGATACAACTCCTTCCATCCGCTCCCAGCTTATAACCTTGCGGACACCGGCAGCTGTACGAACCTGGTGTATTCTCACAAATTCCCACACACAAATTAGCCGACTTGTACTCCTCACACTCATCCACATCGTCGCAGGTGCGATTGTTGTAGCTTATCCTGTAGCCCGGATGGCACCCGCACCGGTACGATCCCCAATAGTTCAGGCAGCGCTGATGGCACAGCCCCGGGATCTCCTTGCACTCGTCCACATCCGTGCAGATCATCTCGTTCGGCCCATTCTTAAAGCCCTCCTTGCAGTCGCACCGGTACGAGCCGATCGTATTGACGCAGTTCGAGTTCTGCTGGCACACCTTCGAGCCGTGCATCGCACACTCATCTATATCCTCGCACCGCTTGTTCCGACCAATCATATGCCCCGGCGGACAGACGCACACATAGCCTCCCTTCTTGTTTTTGCACGTCTGATCTGGCCCGCACAGTGCCTCGCCGGTAGCACACTCGTCGATGTCTTTGGAGGAGAAGAGGCAGTAACCATTGCATGGCATTTACAATTCAATTAACGATGAAAAGTGAATCCCTTTAGTTCCCCGGCTCACCTAGACACTCCGTAATGTCATCGTTCACGCGATATCCCACGGGACAGGTCAACAGGTCCCGGCAGCGGTACGATCCATTCGTATTAATGCACTGCTGATGGCGATGACAGCTAGCTCCACGGGCACATTCGTCAATATCTGGGATAGCGTTGGTTCACCAACCAAGCGATGAGTGCAAAAGGGTAAAAAGCAAGTTAGTAATTGTGACCATAAATAATGCTAGCTTATGTACAGCACTGCATGCCAAGGGCGTGAAAAGTAGATGACGGCTAAGGATTTATTACTGTGTTATATTCACCCCACAAGGACATCGGCAGCATTGCAAGCGAGATTGACAAAGAGTATGAATTTAAATTGTGTCCAGAATTTCGGAATCAACCGTTGAAACGATCTGCTGTGGTGCACTTACCGACACACGCTCCCGCACTGTTCCGCTCGAATCCGATGCCGCACGGTGGCAGCTGCGGCTGGTACGAAGAGTATCGCGAAGCCGGATAGTGCCCGTACCCAGCAGGATTGTACGAGGGCCGCACGGTGGTAGTGCTGGTCGTGGTCGATGTGGACGTACTGGTCAGCGTGTGATATCTCGACAGCTGACGGCAACGGAACGAGCCCTTGGTGTTGAAGCATTCGAACGGCGGCCGACAGTTGTGACGTCCCAGCGCGCACTCATCGTCATCTGTTTGGTTTGGAGGGGAAGATGCACACAGTGGTGTGTGCGAAAGTTAGTTTGCGGTTCCGGGAAGGGATTGTCATTGCCTGCCCTCCTGCTGCACTCACCATCACAGTGGCCCGTTTCCGCGTTGAGCGTGTAGCCAGTGCCGCAGCTTTGCAGCCGGATGCAGGTGTAGGATCCGATCGTATTGTCGCAGCGCTGCGTCTCCAGACACTCGTGGGCGTTCACCTGACACTCGTTGATGTCTGTGGTGATAAATGGCGTTAATTAGGTCAATTGGGTCAAGTGATTACTCCAGTGTTCAATCTCCATTCCCACTGCTCGGTTTAAAGCAGCAAGCGTAACGATTCGATTCACCCAGTTTTGTGAAATAGTGCAGATTTTCTGAATTAAATTTCTAAGATTTTACTACAAACGTTAGTTTGAAAACCTTTGAGACTCATAACAACAACTTAAACAATGTAAGCTCTTTTGAGGCTCTATCTTATACATTGCTTTCTTTGCGAACAGGTGCAAAATCAATGTAAATCCTCCAATAATTGTATCCACTCCCTGCTAAAGCAGAACCCCCAAAGGAAAGATAAAAGCAAGGCCCACACTTCCAACACATTTTCTTACCGACGCACGCATTCGTAACGGTATCCAGGTTGAATCCAATTTTACAATCACACCTGAATCCACCGATTTCGTTCGTGCAGACTTGATTACTGTCGCACGCGTTCCTATCGGCCGCACACTCATCAATATCTGCAAGAAGATGAAATGGAAAACGGAAAGGAAGTGTCGATCAATAACTGGGGCAAGTTAGTAAGATGATCTGAAATCGATTTGCGAACGACTTCAGAGTATTTGGTAATAGCAACATGGCATGAACAACATGAAAGGATAACACCAATTACACATTGGATCTCATCTCTCGGAATGAGTTCAAGTACGATATACCTAAGGCTCTGATGTACCTAAGGCTCTGATGTAAAGAAGACAGTTCATATCATAGAGAAGACTTACCCACGCACTGATCATTATGACGCCGGAAACCGGGCGTACACGTTTCAACCTTCTTTCTTGCCGGGCTGTTGGGTTGGTTTGTTGGGGGCGAATGGTTGCAATCCGAAGCGTATAAGGGAAGAAACCGGAACAGTAAACGTTAGTACATTTTCCTTCGCCAAACAGTTTCAAAGTGAAACTTTTCGCGACGAGCTTACGAACTAACAAGGGCACGTACGTTGGATAATTCTTCACCACCGCGATACACTCGTACGAGCCCTCGATGTTGACGCAACGGTATCCTTCGTCGCAGGCTCCGTCCTCCTCGCACTCGTTGACGTCTGGTATGCGGGTCAGGGGATCCGGGCCGATTGATTGAGACAAAGTAGGAAACATGTTGCATTAAGAGTGTAGTGTCGTGGTGTACCGTAGCGAAAAAAAAAGTTAATTGAATGTATCTCGGGAGGATTTTTTTTGTTCGGATCATCTACATCTTTTTATCTGGTGACCATTATCAGGTTAGCAAACTTTATGAATATGAGCGTACAGTGATGGACGAATGATGGTTAGTTGTTGTAATGATTGAATTTATTAAATAAAATGTGTGATTCTTGGAGGTATGCTTCTGATGAATAAATATTTTAGGTCAGGTACGGAGTTAATGCTAGTACTAGTATACTCAAAACATAATGTTTAGTTAATTGAAGTATAAACTTTGTTGCATAATGATAATCTTAATCTTTATCGAGTTTATTTATTCTATGGATATACCAAACGGCTTCTACATAATGTGCCATCCATCACCTATGCTACAAATGTGTCCATCACTGTACAATATGATACTAGCACTAAGACGGATATGAGATAAGTAAAACGTGAAACAAGCTAAGCATGCACGGTGAAGTGATCTCCTACACCACAGCATCAAGCCAAGGCACCAGGAAGCAAGCGAAAAGCAAAGAGATGATGATGAAGAAAGCAGGCAAACCTTCGCACACGCCCAAGCTCACGTTGTAAGCAAAGCCCGGTTGGCACATGGTGACCGCCTTCGGCAGGCAGGAATAGTTGCCACGTCCGTTGAGACAGTGTTGCCGCTCCCGGTCGCAAGCGTCCAACTGCTCCAGGCATTCGTTCACATCTAGCGCCGGAATTAGAAAGTAACACCCAGAAAGCGAGAGAACAAACAAACCTCAGTGTACTGTGAGGGGTGGCACAAGCGCAAGCAGGATGGTGCACGATGAAATACACTTGTGGTGTGACACATTATGTGTGACACAGCCGCACGGGAAACTAATTCAGACATTTGACGGAGGAGCTGCTCACATGTCAAGAAGGAGAAGGTTTTCCCATTCCCCCGTTCTCTGTTTTGTTTCACTTCTACGGCTAACGAGAAGCGTTAAGCAGTTCTTTGCCGTTTCCGAGCCGTGCCTGAAAGTGTAGAACTTACCTTCACATTTGCCATTCTTCGGTGTGTAGCCCGGGTCGCAAGCAATGTCCGGAAGGACGACATCAACGCACAGGAAGCTGCCGCGTGTGTTTCGACAAACCTGACTGTCCGGGTTACAGGTGGCCTCGCCCGTTTCGCACTCGTTCACATCCTCACATTTGTCCGTGCGCTTATTGTGCTTGAAGCCGGCATCACAGCTGAAAGTCGGAAAGTCGAACGTGCAAAAAAAAGGTAATTGTGAGTGGTGCATAGGAAAGCCGAGTGATGGAGTGATAATGTAATTACGCGCTGTTATACTTATTGTAATTAGCGATTTCTATTGTGCTTTTGAAACACGGGTGAGGGATTGAACAATAAAGGTATTATTATACGACAGATTGATAATCGAACTAATGAAAACATGTTTATGATTTACTCATTAAAGCACATGTTCATGTCAACGGATAATTATGTATCCACTAGTTTAAATCATGGACAAATATACTAACGCAACATTATAAATTCACTAACCACGAATATTGAGAATCTTGGCCAGTCCAAGGAAAAAACCTTTAAATCATTTTTTTTACTTCCTAATAAATTATATAAATGTTGATTTTGGGATTTTAGAATAATTTTCAAATTATAGATTTCTTCTCAGAGGATCAAAACCTTTACTAAAGCTTATGGTTAAAATATGACTATCAAATGGATCATAGAAAAGGGATGAAGAAAGATATCGTCCAGCGTTGTACAATCTGTTAAAACACATGGCTTTACTTAATACCCGTAAACTGTAGAGCCTACTGAAGCTAGTCCTGAATACGCCGAACTGAATATCTTACTACTATCCTCAATCAATTAACCAGCCTTATTGGGGGCTTATGTAGGATTAGTCAACGATAAAAGCGCTAACTAACAACGAACAAATGTGGTACACTTTGGTAAGGAGAACAATAATGTAAATGTCTAAACTCTGGAATTATCATACAGATAAGGACTTATAACAATTTGAATGTTTTTATAATGCCAATATTTGATTGGTATTTATTTTTTAATCCAAACATGCATGAACACATTTGCTCTAAAGATGCCTAGTTATCAGGGACATGTTAACTAGAAACCAGTAGTTGTATATAAGTAATGTATTCTTCCAAGAAGGATAAGTGCTTTTGTTGCATCAACAATGTGTACCCATATCAATAAGCGACTGTTCATCTGTACAATTTGACAGCTTATACTTGCGCAGTATTTGTATAGACTATAGGATAAGAGGAAAATAAATAAAGGTACACAAGTACAAGAAATAAACAAGGATGTTTCGAATAACATTGAAAGAATGTTTAGACAACGAAAAAATATTGTCAACCATATACTCCAGACGTTCTAAAACTCTCCAAACCAAAAATGAACCAAAAATGAAACAGCTGGTATTTAAAAGTTTAATAATTATTCCCTAAAAATTGCAGTTTAATTTATTTTTAACGAGTAAACTATGAATCCTCCGCAAACTTGCCTTACACTAGATTAGCATAGACTGTACAGTAGTATCAGAGGAATTTTATGTATTTATCGTGTTCATTATTAGGTATGTGTCCAACTGTCGTCATTTTGCTTTATTAAACAGCATTTGTGTTTTTAAATGAGACTATTATTATGAACAAAGTAAATTCTTGGCTAGAAATACTCATTTGGTCATAAAAAAAAACAAAATAGGTTCTGGATATTTAACTATTTGTGCAAGGGTTATGGCAGCAAACATGACATGTAAGAATCTACTAGAAGAAGGAACAAGGAAAGCAAATCTTCCTAAAGTGAAAAACAATACTAAACTGTGTGGAGTTTTAGTTTAATATCTGATGTACTAAATTCGCATGGATACCTACTCGTTCTAAAAATAATAAAAAGTAATTTTCTGAATTTGTTATTTCAAACTTGCAAACTTTTGCTAGATGTTTCTTACACATGTTTCGTGTTTGTCCAGAAGTGTTTTGATTGAAAATGCATTTTTTCACATCATATGCTTGCCAATAGAATGCCAATCCTTTCTTTAAAAAATCTTAAAAAATCTTAAAATTACTTTAGCACCTGCTGTTTGTATTTCTGTATTTCATAACACGATTTTTTGACACTCCAAAGTTGAGAAGTTCCTTTGTAACTGAATTGTTTGGCTCATATGCCTTCTATAAGATGGTAGAAATATGTCAAATTTAATTTTAACCAATTTACACTTAATGCACCTAAATCCACCTTCATTTCATAATTACATTAATTAAATACCTGCTAGTACATTCTAGTCTAGTAGTACATTACCTTGCAAGCCGTACTTTTCGGATGATTCCATTGATATCCCTGGTCCGACTTACCCTTTACGCTCAACCGTTTCATTATCCTCGTCCGAAACCAGGGCACAGGTTTTCCTGTCGTCCAGCAGCTCGTACCCGGGATGGCACTTGCACACATACGAACCGCCCTCGACGTTCTCGCACACCTGCGAGCAGATCGACGGAAACTGCTCACATAAGCTCTCTGGTGAAGGAAGAAATCAAATCCCCAACGAACAAAAAAGAAAAAGAAAAGGAAAAATACAAGAACGAAACAGACGCAGTCCGCTCCTAGCCGATCTAGCTTTTCGGTGCAAAAAATACTGTTTCCCCGCAAAATAGGGAGCATGTAAAGAAGGGGAATTCGAAACAGGTGCCGCAACCGCAACAACAGAGAAGCAAAGGTGTGGCTAAAAAAAACACTCGTGCAAACAAACACTCACGCTCATCGTTGCCACTGAGGAGTATGATTTCACCTTCTTTCTTGATGTCGTTGCAGCAAGCGTCATAGATCTCGTCCCAGGGGCTTCCGAAGGCGAACGGTTCCACCGAGCACTTGTTAGCGCTCGAGCCAACCACCAGCCCAATTTTGCACGCTTCGCAGCAATCCTGCCGAGGTTAGAAATTTGATTATGTATCCTTTTTTTTTTTGGGCCTGGGTCTGCTCCTTCCAAACTGTGCCTACCGTGTAAAACTCCGACCCGGAATGGTCACCCTTGAGCGAGCAGCTGAGACCCTGGCGGGCCGCTATCTGGCCAGCTGTGCATTGGTAGATTTTGTGCTGCTTCGAGCAGCAGATTTCGATGGTCGACAGGCACAGCCCGTGCAGCCCAGCCGGTACCAGCTCCAGTGACTTGTTGAAGCTCGAGCAGGTGCGGCTCTGCAGGCCCCACTCTTCGCCTTCCTGGCAGCACAGCGACAGGATCTGTTCGATTGCAATCGCTGGTGAATGGGAAAATGATACGCAAGTCGTTATTGGAGGTTTTTTTGGTATTGAAACATGTACTCAGTATGTATTAATTGAAGTTGTATTGTTTAATAACAAGTAAATTTATCTAAAAATGTACTCTAAATATTCCAAAATCATTTACAAAACAACGAATCCTCAACTGAACTACAATATGTTACAGCTACAATGAAGTCATAAAGATTTTATAAAACATCCATTCACCAAGGGCAACATTAACTCCACATTTCAACACAACACTACCCGGGTGGCACCGTCGTCATCCTATCACCATTAAACCTGCTCATTCCCGAGCGCTGCCAAAGTACATTCTTACCGCCCGCTATTGTGCCCCGACAACCGACCGACCAACAGTTCCTTTCATCGAAAACACCAAACAGTAAACGAACGCCCTACCTTTGCCACAGTGGTTAGTGGTGCTTCGTGCAATAAAATGCTCGAATCCAATTACCGGCAATGTTCTCGGTCGGTTTTCAGCGACCCACTAACAGTGACGGAAACGAGTCATGAATCAATTTTCTCACCTATGGTACACCAACTTATGGGGGGGTCAAACAATTGGGTTGGCACTGGCATTGCATGGATTGCATTTGCGAGCAACCTGCAGCTCTCAATGCAACCCGGCCCATGGGGCTGCTATAAAATAATGGAGCACCCACCCGAAGCACCAACAGAAATAAAATCCCCATCCGTAATAGAATGGTCTTAGTTTTATGTATCTATTACAGAAATAAGTCACTTTTTTCGGGAAGGCAAGAATTACATTTCTGTGCTCTCTACCAACTACCGGGCAGCCCGGAACCGACCCGACCTCATCTGTTACAGCTTAGAATGGATGCTGGCATCCGATATGGAATGAGGAGGGGGGGGGGGGGTCGGTGGTGGAGGGCATTCTTTACCTTCGGACCGTTGCAAAGGTGAAATCGAGGCGTTCCATATAGCAGGTATTTTCACACATTCGTATCACCGGATCGATAGTAATTATAATAGAAATGGTTTCGATTTCTTCGGCCCTTCTTCCTCGGCGCCTGCGAGCCGCTTGATAATGAAATCGAAGGTAAATAATAGATCAAGCACCC
This sequence comes from Anopheles coluzzii, assembly GCF_943734685.1. Classification (NCBI taxonomy): domain Eukaryota; kingdom Metazoa; phylum Arthropoda; class Insecta; order Diptera; family Culicidae; genus Anopheles; species Anopheles coluzzii. Next base: position 74,908,130 of record NC_064671.1, read on the forward strand.
CCCGTGGCCCTGGGATATTTGGGCCGGAGGAGGGTGTGAGATTATGCAATCGATGCACGTATGCGAGGTTTGCGATTTCATTCCCACCAGCTTCTGCTGGGAAAGTGAATACCTCTGTTGTCAGCTTCCTGCGAATGAAATTTCACTGCATGGGAATGGGGGGTTTGAGAAGTTGGTAATTGGAGGTCTGAATGTAGCTGCTTATTATTACGGTAATAATTAATGCTTGTATTTTAAACATTGCGATGTTATCTGGAGTAGGATATTTGTTGTAAAGTTTATTACATAGATTTATATTTGAAAAGATTATAAGATTATTTAGCAATTATTATACTTTTGACACGCTGTCTGAACAGTTATATGAATATGTCATAATGTAATCGTTTGTGACGTTATGACCTATCTTTTATAATCAGAATCAAGCCATTAATGTAAAATCTCGTAAAATCACACAGAGTTCAACAGAATAGCAGTAATTTATTGGAGTATAAACGTGATGTAATGTCGAAAAATAGTTTTCACTTTTTTCGTTAAAATATATAAATTACGCATGACAAACTACAACAGAATGTGACAAAAAAATGCTGAGAAGTATTGAAAAAAGGAAAAACATGCTGTTAAAATTTCTGATTAAAAGATTCTGGCAAAAAACAACCCTTTTTGCTGACTGGTTCATCGCTCGATCGTGAAAGGTATTAACAAATTAAATTAAAAAATCAATAATTGCCACTTTGCTGGTTGGAGGGGAGGAAAAAGAAAGAAAAACAATATAAGAGCAAAAAACGGTCTGACAATCACCAGCACATCGACAGCGTTTGAAAAGAGGTTTAATCTCGCAGCCGAAAGTAGTGAGGAAGCAAACCCGCAGCAAGGGTATGCGATACACGAACATTGATCCCAAATATCCTTTAATAACGAGCAGCACAAAACGGTGGTACCATCGAGGAATGCACTTTATTTTAACAGGCTTCCAGACAGTATCACAGCAACGTTCAGGCAAGCCTTTTTTTTTATTGCTTAAAATGGATGTGTTTATTGTGTAAGAGATCATCAGGCATTTAAAGAGATAGTTTAGTTATTTACGCTGTTAGAGAATTTTATTAATTATGAGAATTTCATTAATTGACCTACTAGTTTCCTTACTGTATTATGACATTAAAGAGTAATCATTTTTATCCTGATGCATCATTAAATTTAATAAAAAGATTGTAGTTTAGTTCAGACCATCAACTATCATATTTATTAATTTGACAGGCGAATAATTCAATAATTTCTATATAGGGTAAATGTACCAACAGTGGTGCAATTTGTAGTGGTACCGATGTGTTTTAATGGATTTAAAGTGTCAGGGTGGACAATTTCTGAATATTTTAACACATATGTTTTGGAATATGTTTTATCTTCGCAATCACAACCATTTTTACACATCAAATTTCATTTCATTTCACATCATCAATACATCAAATTTACGAAAAATACATATTTTTGTGACTGCTTCGTTGTACCTATAATGGTGGTATTCGTATTAATAGCAAGCATTACTGCCATAATATTGGTTTCTTGGTATAAATTTGATTGATGAAAATATTCACTAAACTGAAAATATTCACTAAATTTGATTGATGAAAATATTCACATACTGCATCACACCTGTCGTCAATCTACACCCGGAAGAGTGTGCTTGATTTGAAGTCAATTTTTCATTCAGCCATATAAGCGAATTTTGGCCTGTTTTTGGTAAATTTCCTACATAAAACTCATTTCTGTTGCTTATTTTAGTGAAAACAGTACGACATGTCGAAAATATCCTCGAAAAAATCTAAAACTACCCGTTTTTATTGATTTTATAACTATAACCACTATAGGAACATGCCTGTTTTGTGTACCTATAATGGCACTATGGTAAAAAACACTTAAAAATGCATAAATATGGTCAAAAGGCAAATAATTTTAGTAAAACAATAACATTACATAACAGTTATGTTGAAAAACTAGTAATTGCGTGGTTATGTGGTCGATTAGAACGTTAACAGAAAAATGAGTTTCGTTATGAAATCCTAAGGATTTTGGAAAAATGTTGACACATTTCACAAAATAATGGATTTTTCGGTCACTAAGTAACGGAATGGCCCCATTTAAGTTGTAAACGCTTTGTAAAAAGCTAAAGAACATTTCACACTAACTTAAATAACTTAATTACTTGTAATTTGCCCTATGAACCGCATTTTAGAGCAATAGCACCACTATTGGTACTACCACCACTATAGGTACATTTACTCTATAGAAGTGCTTTGGAGAAAAACTGGAAAATGGAAATTTATATTTACTTCCAGTTGAGAATAGAGCCAAGTTGATAAATAGAGCTATAGAGAACAATAGAGCTAAGTTGAGTAATGTTGAGAATTAAACATAGGTCACCAGCATTTCCGTGGTAAATTAGACCACGGACAAAACACGCCATTTCTATAGTTAATGCTTAAAGCATCGTGGCATACAATGTTACTCGATAAACATATAATCAACCCTATTCATCTCTAAAGTTAATATTTAATCGCAAAATTACACATGGAACCTCAGCTGTCAATTAAGCACGATGGTCAATCTCTTTATCATTTTGCATAATGGCTTTAATTGCAAAGTTAGTAAACTATTTTACGCTGTAAACTATAATGCTGACATACTCTATTTAATCGAATTGAAATAAAATGCATCACACTGTTCCATTCTGCTCTGTTGTGCTTTATTTTGGTAGCCTTTACCCCCCATCCAACACAAATTAACTACTTTTATGATAAAGTGATGACCATCATCATCATCCGCACACCCACACAGACATAACAATAAAAACAGCACCGACGAAATACAAAATAAAACAACACCCCCTCGGTGCAAGCAACATTCAGTTCGAAAACAGCAATCAGTAGAAATTAATTGCACACGGCGGGTCGCCACACGTCCCCTTGTCTACATGTCACGTCCATAAAAAAAAACACTCCTACCGGTAACATTAATAAAACAAAACATAAAAATCACAACACCACCAACCGCTCACCAATCCCACCATCCCCCCCGCTGGCTACACCGACCGATGTTTGGCGGTGCGGTTGATAAATGTATATTATTTTATAAATTAAATCAATTATTTATAACACTCCACTCGAGCTCCACTCTACACGAGTGTTTCAAGAGCCCACGGTTATCGATACTGGCGGATGTAGTACCTAATTCCGGCTCATTCGTCACTCATTTCGGCAGCGACGGAGGTGCAACTGCAGTGTGTACTACGGTGCCGCAAAAGTTGCCGCAGTTCCCACTGTCAGATGCATTCTATCGCGCGCGCACACACGTGTGTGTGGGTCCTGCCAGTACTGCCAAAAAGCACTGTTTCCACAACGACCCGTCAAAATTATTACGGCAGGAGTAGAGCCGTATCGCCATCGCTTATGCTTTACATCTGCAAAACATGCCACATACATTCGTACGGAAAATTAAATTAAACCATCTGCTTCACGAAAGTGAAAGAAGCCAGTGCCGGAACGGGGTGAAGGTCTGGCTTTTGAATCCTGTGAACTATCACACACACACACGCACACACACACACCTTAGCGCACGCTCGTTTCGCCCGTATGAAAAGCTTCTCTGCGGGTTATATATTTTATGGTTAATAAAATTTAACCTTTTACATGCGCACAGCACCTTGCTGCACGCTGTTGAACTGGAGCTTCTCACACCGTGGTGCGGCGTATGGGTAAAAGGTGCCATTTGGACACACAAGAAACTGTTCTTAACTGCTGTTCCATGGCTTCCGCTTCATTTCCACACCCCACGCCCATTCTCTCCCTGAGTCGCGCACGAGCTGGATGGCCGTTGGTAATGCTCAAAATGAATAATTAAATCCTTCTCATAAATAATTCGCTATGCTGCTGCTGCTGCTGCTGTGTTTTTCAATTACCGATTTCTAAGTCAATAAACGTAACGATATGAAACGATTTCAATTTGTCGCCCATTCGCCCACCCGCTATTTCACCCTCTTCCATTTAGTTGCTTCATGCGAATTGCTCTATTATGTGCTCCCGATGGCACGGCAATGGGGTGTTGGGTTCTGGAGCAGTTTAGTCCAGGCTGCACCCCACGATGGGCATCAGGTGTGCCACGTGTAATGTACATTAATCACGTACGCCAATGTAGACATGGCTTGAGGTTTATTTGTTCTCACTCCACGCACTCTCACATTCCCTCATTTCGATACAATCACGTTGTTGGGCGGTGCAGGCAATTGTAGTTATTAATTATGTCTTTAGATCAAATGAGTGTGTTAGATAATTGTGAACAGATTTATTAATTTATATGAAAATATTAGCAACAAATTCTAGCGACACGCTGTTGATATGATGCCCTTACAACGATTCAAAGCATCAAGAGGGCACCAATGCTTGCGACTTTGCGTCTTAGCCAGTGGCGAGAAAGTATGCCAATTATTTAAGAAAGCCTAAAACCCCTAAAGCCTAATGAGAAATACAGGAAAGAATGCAATGTATTAATGTCTACCTAGTCGGTGGGATTGCTGTGCAACACAACCGTTGCACCGGTGCTAGCATACGTAATAGTAATGCAGCGAAATGCAGCTCACTACTATCTAACACCTTTGTGCACGTTCCGTTTACGCGTCGGATTACGATGGAGCAGCAAGCGTAAGATAAGGCAGCTAAGAAAATAGTTCCGTTGCAGAGCACGGCAACCAAGTGCAGCACTGTTTGCGGATGCTGCCGATAACGCCAGATGCATTAGCGCACTGCTTGGGCTTGCGTTTGGTGCCGTTGGAAGACAGCGATAAAAGCAAATAAATATAACCGCACATTCACCTTCGTGGGGAGATGGGTATGTAGGATAAAATGGATGTGCTTAAAGTACATAATGCAGGGATGGGAGAATAAGTCATGTCTATTAATATGGATCAATTCCTACAATTGTTGTTTCAAAGATTTGAAATACTCATTTTGCTGCGAAACTTATGGATCAGGTGTTTTCAGGGGTTCTCATAGTTGTGGGACATTTCCTTGACTGTTTCTACTGGGTATTGAACTTCATGTGATCAATGTTTTACTCTGGAAATCTTTTTGAACAGGCTCCTAGGAAATTCCTATTGGATTTGTCCAACAAAGGTAGTATAGAGTCCAATTCCCAATAGATTAAGTTCATTTCACGGAACAAGGAGTCAATAAAGTGTAACACAGCTATGAGAACTCCTAGAAAACCCTGTAATAACGTTTGCATTTTAAAAAATTGACAGATATTTTCGATGTTTCATGGGATTATCTTAACCCGCACTAACAAAACGGTAATTGCATATTCAAATATAGATTCCTATGAGTTAGCAGACAAATGTTAAATACACCTACATCAGTCGAACTCTCACTGTGATGGCCGAAAAAGTGAAGCAACTTCGTTTAGAAGCGGGCGTAATCGAAGAAAGACACCACGCCACGTCGGAAACGGACATTGTGCGGCAGTTTGAGGGCGTCAAATAAACCCATTGCAACATCTACAATATCTTGGCACTTTTATACAACAATTAGAGCATCGAATGAAAGACTCAGTTCCGAACTGCCGACGATTCTGAGCGACTTGAGGCTCCAAAGGAAGCTGAAGATGAAAACCGAGAAACGAGTCGCTAAATCGCTACGAAAAAAACATATAAGGAAGCAAAAATCGAGTCCACTGGCTTCCCAGCGGCAAGCAATGACCTTCAGCTACGCCCCATTAAATGTTTCCGGACCAACTCCAACAACTTTGTTGTAAAAAGTGAGGAGGAATTGATTTAAATTTGAAGTTAGACCTTAAAACATGCGTACATGCGTGTCTTCGTCCACCATGCCGAAAATTCTGGATATCTTCCGGTAGGCAGCTCGCAATATCGTAGATTTACTTTGGTAAGAAAGCTTGAATCATAACCTTTAGGAGGATGTCTGTCATAAGCAATTATCTTAATCTTAGCTTTTCATTTAGACTTTAAGTAAATAAATGTATAAAACAGAAAGCAAATAAAATACCAAAATTTATCGTACCTTCACCATTGCTCGGTTGCATCAGTGCAAAAGCTCCCAGAAACAGAAGCAACATTGTTGCACGCATCGTCAGTCCTTTTGTAATCATTATCTTCCCTGCTACTGCAGGAAGAAATATTAACAGTCACACAATGTACACCACTTCACACAACACACAATCATTTGACAGACGCGCTTTAAGCTTCCACCTCTGCCAACAATGTCCGTTTCTGTCCTTTACGTAAAGTTGTACTGAAATCCTAGCAAAAACACAAAAAGAAATATATCAGCTAAAACAAAACCAACTAGCGTTTTCTGTTAAAAAGACAAACAAAAAAAGAGACTGTTTCTGTGGTAGAAAAACTCCCCAAGGACCAATGCTCCGGGACATGTCAGAAAGCTGTCAAAATGGATCGCGTCCGAAAATTTCGTCAGCAAAAAGGTCGCCGGTAGTAGGAATTAGATCCATCACAGAGCAGCCACTTTACACTGTGCCAAACACACACACACACACTCTCACACACGAGTTTGCTGAACACTTTCAACTATTTGGGGAGGCAGAGATTTTCATTTTTGGTTCTCTTCCATGCTTCTAATCAATTTGCCACACCACGATCCATATCATCATCATCATCGTTTGCCCACTTTTCGCAATAGATGTACGCGAGGATAAGCTCGAATCACGATCCCCAAAACGGCACAAAGCAAATTTGTTTCGTGGCAAATCGTTGGAATTCGATTTGACAAATTGGGCGGGAAAATATGTCCGTGTAGGAAATAGAGAAAAAAAACCCACCGTTTTGGTGGTGGTTGCCGTCAACTCGAATTTGTAAACTGTGCACTCCGAACGGAGCTAGAGCCTATGGCTCGTGTCACTACGGGCGCTGATCCTGGATTGGCTTCGATCCGTGCTACTAACCCACACGCGAACCGTCATACACTTTTACTATCGCCCGGACAAACACACACACACGCACGCACACATGGTCGTGCTACAAAATGGACCACTTTGGCCATCGTTCGTTCTACCCGTCTTAAAGCGCTTTTAAACCGCTTGTGGCCCCTATTATTCTGTTCGAACCGCCCGTTTCCTTTTTTTTTGCCTTTTTCGGTCAAGGTTGGTAGTTTCTAGCTCATGTCACGCACTTCACTCCACGCTGAAAGTGATCCTTGGAACTGTTTCTTTCGCCTTTTTTGTTTCACTTCCTGCATCAAAACGGTTCCACCTTGGCCCCATACATGTGTGCCGTGGTTGCGTGGTGCACACCTTTTGCTTTCACACACGAGAGCACTGCTGCACAAAGCTTTTCGAGTGCAAAGTAATAGATTTATCGCTATTCCTGAAAGCTTCCCCGGTCACTTTAAGTGGCTTTTGTGAGAGCTCCTCCACTCACAAACACCCCGTGCACGCTGCCAGAGTGCCCTAAGATACATTGCTCCTTGTTGCTAGCCATCGATCTTCCTAGCCGAGGTTACATCAAAGTACTGCGTACTGGATCCTTTGCACATAAATACCGACAAACCGGATTAAAGACTGGACTAATTGATTTATAAAGTTCACTTGCAACAGCACACACAAACACACACACACCTCAACTCGTCAGGTTAAGCTCTTAATTTACTGTAAAGAAGCGCTGGAGCTGCGGCACTAACAAACACGATTAGACACGACCGTCATGCGTTACGGTCCGGATGAAACTGCACTGTTGGGCACGCGGCAGGCTCGCCTGCTCAATATATAGAAGTGATGTTTGCATTATGATAATGATACTGGTTCTGATGCCACACCGGCGGATGATGCTACACGCTTCCCCTGCCCTGCCTTTTTGGGGCCCTTCTGGCCAATGCTTCCCGCCAGAAAACTTGTGACTGCATAATGTTTGTGAAGTTAAACAAACTGTAAAGGTCAAAGCAGACGGCCAGGCTGCTAGCAAACCTCGGGAGCAGGTAAGCGGGCCCAAGCTCTGAAGAGGCCCGCACCGTCTTGATGAATGCTATGCGCATCTTCCGAGCCATACATTTGGTTGGGCACTTGGTAGGCAATTCTAGTGCTGAAAGAGCAAACGGAATTAATTCCACTCGCCACTGGCGCCCTACAGCTTAGGGGAGGAATGCACGAGACGTTCTAATACAATCAAATCAGAATCAGATGGCCGATTCCAGAGCGCCAAACGATTCGGAAACCAAATCTAACGCTCAGATTAACCAAATCTAATGCATACTAGATGGATTGGGGACGTCCCGGTGTTGATTCGCTGTCTGGTATGCAAAACCCATCGCAGTGACACTGAGCGCGGCTGCATATTAACCAAATGTGTAGATGACTCTACCGAGGTCAGTTAGAAATAGGATTTTTTTGAGTTTTTGTTTAAGTTCAAACATTTATGTTTTTAGCAGGTTTTTTTTATTAAACTATAAATATCTCTTGAGTGTAACAAATCTCTGAAAGACATCACAAGTTGTGATTCACAACACGCATTGAGATCCCTCATTAGCTGGTGGTAGACACTGCTCATGGAGGGATTAAATATAGTCACAAATACATAAGACATAGCACAAATTGCTTCAAAACTCTGCAGTGGGTTGAAAATATTTTAATTCCAGAAACTTCTAGAAAAATAAGTAGATCTACGATCATCTTCAAAGAAGAGTTCCAAACAGATGAAATGTTTCAACAGCATTCAAATTTTAACAATATTGTTCCCAATCTTGTATGTCGAATGATCATGCTAAGAATGAAATAAAATATAACCATGCAAAACTTAATCCTTTATTCTTCTTCTTCTTCTTCTTCTTCTTCTTCTTCTTCTTCTTCTTCTTCTTCTTCTTCTTTTGGCACATCAACCGCTGCCGGTCAAGATCTGCCTGTACATCCACTAGTGAAGTGAGCTTCGCTTATCTTGGATAGTCAGTTCAACGTATGGAGGCACGGTCTATTTGGGTCTTGAACCTATGACGGGCATGATGTTAAGTCGTACGAGTTGACGACTGTACCACCAGACCGGTCCAATCCTTCATTATTCCTTTATTAGACAAGCAAAAATCAAACAACAGAGTTCGAGGGTGTTACACCAAACCGTTATGATAGTGATGATACCACGAAGCGTTACATTGTATTACATTTGAGAGGGGGAAAAATGAAAGCGTTACGTTATTCATGGATGATCCCTAAAACAAAACCCTCGTTTCAACACGACATTTAACAGGAAACGCTGCTTTACTAACAATTTATAATTATAATTCCATTAGCTTTTTTATGTAATTAGGTCTCGTATAAATAAGAGAAACTATTAAAAATCCCAAAAATGAAATGGGTTCGAATGGGGATATTTATAGTAATACACCTTTTTACGGCTTCGACCGTATTTCCATTAATTATGCAATTATAGCATGTACTATAATTATATCTTACGGATAAGTTTTGTTACGGTTTACCAAATGTTGGCCAATTGTTTAACAGTATTCCTCATCTAAGGCTCTGTTAATACATACAAAATTCATGCCCATGTCTGGCGATCAGCTCATCATCAGGAAACAGCCCTTCATTGTACACATTCAATCAATCAATGAATCGAAAATTATAGAAAATTCGGAGTAAAAAGAAATATTTTCCCAGAAACACAAACATCATAAGACAACTAATAAATGGAAATAAAAATTGATAGTAAAGTAGTCCACAGAGAGAGAACAGATTCTAGCAACTATCGACTTAATTTTGCAATAAATTTCATATACCGTTCAGTCTGCAGGCGCGCGGACCCAATGGTAAGAAAGCACAAGATAGCAAACAGTAGAACTGACAACAAACGTGCACTAAACGCTGATAGCTGCTATTGAATTTAAATGCTTCCTTCCCTTCCCTACACGCCCAAACAAACGTGTTACAACCCGCTCACACATCCGCTCCACAAACCGCCACAACATTGCAAACCATTCTTTGCCTGTCTATTTCGCACAAATCCTGTTACCCCGTGGTTCGATGAATGTTTAATTTCCATCCACCACTCTCCACTCTCCACCGGTGAGGCGCTTTGAAAGCAACAGCGCCTTGAAGAAAACGCACCGTGAGTGTGAGGATCCTGCTGTTCTTGCTGTAAGCGAGCACTGTACGACCGCGCCAGACAGCCCAGCTACACGCAGACGGCCTGCAAAGCTGGCGGGCAGATGATCAAATATTTAGTTGCTGTCGAAAAAGCAAACGAAGCACCACACCGTACCCGTATTTAGTTTTGGGGCGGTTACGAGAAGGATGGACGGGAACAACAAAAAAAACCCTTAAACGACCACAAAGCACGGAGCACGCAAGAGCCGCAAAATTAACGACCTGCGTCCGATCGTCCGATCCCTTCATGGTACCCGAGGGCAGAAGAATTAATTTGTCCAGTGTCGCGATGTGTCGTTCCGGGCGGGCAATTCGCGGCTAAGCACACGCACACTCCCTTCCGTATGCGCCCTTGTCATCTTCCGGCCACGTGAAAGGATGCAACTTTTCGACCTTCGCTTTTTCTGTTTGCCATTGGTAAACCGTTGACGTTAGAAGGCTGTGTATGCGTGCAAAAAAGAAAGGAGAGAACGTTGGTTGGGCTTATCAAAAATTAAATAATCATACCATCCGGCCTAACACTTTGGAGGTGCCGCAGCTCCATAATCAAGCTTCCGTCCGTTGGCAAGAATCCTCTCCAGCTGGCCATTTCAGCGCATTTCGTTCGGTAGGGCCAGGTGATGGAGGATGCCGTTTTTGGACACGTGCGCTCAAGAAAGGAGGTAGATAGCGTGTTCTGCACGAATCACTTTGATGTATATTTTTATGCTATGGCTCTTAATTTCCAGTTGGATTGCGGCAACAGTAAAATCAACAGGTTTAGAGAATGTAAAAGAGTGTGCTGGAATGTTCTAGCACTGTCGTGAATGTTTTTGAAACGAACGACATGAGCACATCTTGTGTAATAATAGAGCATGAAAAAATAATTTGTATCTCATCTTCATACACTTCAATACTTGATCTGCATGGTTTAATGTTGTCAGTTCTCTAACTCTCGTTCTATTCTGATTTTTCTACTGAGAGTCTTTGAGTAAATGATATCATGCTCAAGAGTGAATAAAACCAATCATACCAACACATGTTTATCATGTTTTAGCTTTTTTTTATGTTTATTTGTCTATCGATGGACAATAATGCCCTCTCGAACCATTTTAGCAATGTTTTACAATGAGTTCTTTACATTGGTTTACAATAACATAAAACATAAAAATGTGCACTATGGAACCAAATTTAACACAGAAACACGATCATTAAACTCAGTTGGCAAAATCCTCGGCTCAAAAGCGTCGCTGACTGCGTTGAAAGCACGGCACATAAGTATGAACGGGTCAGAGGAGCCAAATTGCGTTCTACGGTCGTCGAGGGCCAACATTGCCCGAGTCCGGAGCGGCCTGGCCGGAACGTACAGGTTGATGGCAGCCAGTAGTGACGGAGAGTCAATACGGCCGTCGAGAAGTCCCGTGATGAACGACAACCTGGCTTTTCGTATTCGCTCACTTAGGGTGGGTAGCCCGAGTAGTAAACACCTAGTCCGGTAATCGAGCCTTTGGTTCCATGAGCGAAGTGCAAATCGTGAAATTTTGCGCTGGATTGATTCCAATCGAGCTAACGGACGCGCTGCAGTTGGCCACCATACGATATTTGCATATTCCATCAACGACCGGATAAGTGAGCAATAGAGCGCCTTGGTGCAAGGTATATCGTTAAGCTCGCGAGTCATATTGATAACTAGTCCTAGCATTCTATTGCTGGTGGCTACTACGTGATCCAGCTGATCCTTAAATGATAGTTTTGTATCGAGCAAAACACCTAGATCCTTAACACATAGTTTTCTCACCAAGGACTGTCCATCAAGCGCATATTCATACAATGATGGGCAGCGAGAACGACTGAAAGTGATGACTTCACATTTATGTGTGCATAGGGATAAAGCATTACGGTTGCACCAACACTGGAACTCACGCAAGGAAGTTTGCAGTCGGGCGTGGTCTTCTGGTTCACGAATAACACGAAAAATTTTCGCGTCATCTGCGTACAGTAGATGATTATCAGCCGGAAGGATCAATGTCGCGTCGTTGATGAAAAGAAGGAACAGCAAAGGACCCAGGTTGCTGCCCTGCGGGACTCCAGAAGATGCATGTACTGGACTTGACATGTACGGGCCTAACTTCACAGAATATTGACGATCTGTAAGGTACGATCTAAGCCACATTATCATAGGGTTTGGGAGACCAAGTAAGTCGAGTTTCGCTAGCAAGATGGAGTGCGATACACTGTCGAATGCTGCCTTGATATCCGTATAAATAGCATCTAGTTGTAAACCGTTATCGATAGATTTATGGCATTTGCTAACAAATTCTAGTAGATTAGTCGTTGTAGATCGCCTGGGTACAAAACCATGTTGATTCACACTAATATAGTTGCAGGCCGAGGCCAACAATGGCTCGTAGATTAGCATTAAATTTAAATTAAAGCATTTTTAAGCATTTTAAATTAAACTTTTTTTAATTTAAGAATATTTAAATGCTAATATTATAAATTATCAATAAAATAATCTTTTAATAATTTGCTAACAAAGTAAAATTCTTTTCTTGCTATAAAAATATCCTAAAGAGAAATGTTCCATAGAAAATATCCTAAGCATGCCATAATTATACCATAATTTAACTGACAAGTCTGCAAAGTACTGCTTTACGACCGATATAAGACGAGCTGGCAGGCGTTGTATATCTTTCCTTATATCTGTCTGTTATCCGGTTTTGATTACCAAGGAATTCATATAACATGACAGTTAAAAAGTCTTAAATAACACTACTAAAAATCAGCAATCTAAGCAATGTTTAATATTAGATTGCTGCATTATTTTCATTATGTGTTTGTAGTTGATAGGCTATATATATGTGTAATTCTATACACACTTCGTATCCACACACTCACTTCAATATGTGTATCAATGCTCTTCACTGGCAACTAAAACTTTAGAACTTACCCGGGCTAAGCTAAGCTCTTTTTCTTATCTTCACGCCTTTACTTCGCGCGGGCAACACTAGCTTACTAATGCGTTTTATATCCCTTTTCAAAACTTACCTTCAAACACACGGTGCATTACGGGTGCCGATGTAATGCCGAGGTGAAACGCAAAAAGAATCAACAACCTTTGAACTTTCATTCGCGAGTGATAGAGTGGAGGAGGATGGAAAAAGCCTGCATCTCTTCTACAGTCCAAACTTGTGAAAGTTAGTTTTCCAGTGGACACATTTTCACTTTAGACAGGTAGAGGAAAAAATCTCCTGCAGTAAGTTCAAAGGAAGTTTATTGTTTTTTGAATGACTTGTCAAGTAGGAGTTAAGAAGGTTTTTTTTGTCATTGCTATATAACCTTAGTGTAGAGCCGATACACTTCTTGCTAACTTTCCATTAGCTGTAGTGATGTTTTTTAATAGGGTTAAAAATAGTTATTCGAATTTCATGCACTACAGAAATCGATTATCCAAAGCCTTTGGGTCCAGTTTTGCTTCTTTTTTGTAGATTTTGTCCACAGTATTTGATCATACATAACAAAATTTGGTCATGAATATAAACTTGTTATTAAACCTTATTATAGCAAAATAAAACCAATAGCTACGAAGCTTCATTTTTGTGCTCAATAGAGTCCACTGTATATGTGAAACAAAATAAAATAATTAAAGTTAAAGGTAATATTCAAACCAATCGCTCCTCCGTTCTAGTTTTAGCGATGCTTTTTTGGTGAAGAGGGATGGAATTTTCCTTTAGACGAAAGGTCCACTGAATTTTTCGCGGTTTGGTTTCCAAAGAGCCAAATATTTGTCAATCTTTTCGCGTTCACGCAGCCGAAACCCTTATGGGAAAATAACTACGGTTAAAAACCATGCAACGTAATTTAATCTTTTTCCAGACAAAAAACACCATACATAAGCAATATTACGCCCGAATAGATGGATTTTTTTCCAATTTAACTTGCTTAAAATAAATTTAATAAATTGTACATAGACAAACGTCCACCGCACTACCATAGTGTAACGACAATTTCAACCGCTGAAGTTGTAACTGCGCGGGTACGCTTGCGCATCTGTCAACTGTCAGCTGTATCTAAACATAAACAAACCGCGTCCAAATCGTGGACAATTTCGCAGCTGTGCTATTCGCGTGCCGTGGTTTATTTTCTAATTAATCCCGAAATGACCAGCGGAAAGCCTGTAAAATCTCACTCCGCTATAGCGAGCAGTGAAAGTAAGCCGCGCGAACGCGCTCCGCTCGATACAAACGAAGCGTACCGCCGGGGCGTGAAGCTGCTGCACGAGAAGTGCAAAGCCCTGCAGCGGAGCAACGAGCGGCTTGTTTTCCGGTAAGTTTGGAGGCGATTCTAGCGATCTATGACCGTTTTTCACTGATGTGCTTTTACTTTATTCCAACCGACAGCCTTCACAGGGTACAAAAGATGACCAGAAGTCGCGCCCGGGATGTTGAGATTCTGAAGGCCAAGCTGGACTCGCTCGGTGACGAATGGAGAACGGCACCAGATCCGATGGATGTGAAGGAAGAGGGGGAGGAATGATGGGACTGCCCGTGAAATGGAATGTGTACATTATTAGGAGTACGTTTAAAAGGTATTTGTATGGAAATAAGATTTGGATTAAGACAAAGCAAAGATTAGCGATGAGTTTACAAACATTACAACCATAGAACTTCTTAAGAGCTAGTTCATAATCATAGAAGATTTTATGGTTTTCGTTTGCTGCCGTGGAAAGGCGCAAATCTCGCTGAATAAAATGTAAAAAAAATAATTACAAAATACCTTAACGAGTCCTCAAAAATGTTTTTTTCATTTGTAAAGAAATGTTTGTCTCTGTGTTACTTTTGTTTACTTTACATATGTTACTTTCATTTTTTTATTTCATTCAATTCTTTTTCTTCAGTTTGCTTATGATTTGTTACCTTCATACTTGGCTCTTAACAAGTTTTTCTTCTGTTTATCGGAGTTATCTTAATGTTTTCGAACCATGCTATGTTTATTTTATGTTTTCAATGTGTTTTATAAATTTTCTCCAAAAATACTATCACTTGTTTATTACTACATGGATTACTACATTGATTATTTTGCATGTCACATTTTTAACGCAAACAGATTAAGTTATCACTTTTTAAATATTATAATGTTTTATATTATCCTACCCTATTTCATACGCTAAATTCTTACGCTATTCCAACGCTGGCGGGTATGGTTCGTCGACCAGCCGAATCAGTTACTTGGTCAAAACAGGAACTGTAGCAGTTCCTGGACTGGAACAAGTTCAAATTTCATTTCAAATCTGCAACAAGTACAGATACAGATACGAATACAGATCTTGGATCGGAGTTAAATTGAGAACTATTTTAGGATTGGTATCAGTTCAGATGCAGTTCCAGGATCGGTATGAGTTCTGTATCGGTTCCTGAACGGGGAAAAGGTTCGATTTCGATTTGATATCAGTATGTCGTTATTAGTTTCTTGGCGTACAAAATGAATACAACTTATTTCATTTAAAAAGTAAAGTGAGTAACTGATGAAAAAAATACAAAAATACAGGGAAAACACACACAAAAATGACAAAACAATAGTATTTAAATTGTCTTATCGAATTCACAAGAACGACAAAATGGGTTTGAATTTATTTTGAACGAAGTATATGGTAAATTCAGCGTAAATGGTACCCTTTTTCCCTGTTACTTTTGTTCATATGTTTTTGATTCCATCCACCAAAACTATTAAATAGTCCTTATTGCTCTTTCTTTGTTTGCTTTACCCATTACTTTCCACCACCGCCATCGTCCGGCTAATGGTCAAATGGTAATTGTAAATGCTATCAAGCCCCATAAATCTGTACATCTATCTGTGCGTCTCCCTTTTGCGCCACGACTGTAACGCACGACAAAGCACGAACGAATAATCTCGGAAGGAAAAGAAAGCACGCTCATCACGTTCTTTTTTTTTGCAAGGGTTAGATGGCGCAATGGGTTGGGGTTTTCAGTCCCGGGGACACCGTATAAATCCTTTACCAATATCCCGAACCAAAACCCAATCTTTGCCGCTCGCGGTCATCCCGCCAAAGGATGCGGAGGGAGGAGTGAGAACTTCACACAAAGAGCCATCAAGGGGAGCGTGCATAATGATGATGATAGAAGCGATAGTGTGCGGAGATTGTCTTCCGTCCAAGCGGTCTCGTGGCGATTCCGTGTGAACGGCGAAAAAGGAGTTGTTGGCGATTTAGTGTGTGTGAGGGTCGCTATCGTATCCTTTTGTTTTCTTACTACCCACTATCACAAGCGACTTTTGTGGCCGTAACCGTAACCTCCGTCGTAAGCAGCCAAACAGCAAAGTCTGAGAGAATGAGACAACCTATTCCTTGCACAGTATTCACAGCTTTGTGCGCACCAATGTCCCACCGGCTAGCTGCCGCTGGCTAGGGAATATGGGAAGCGACCGCACCCGTTTGCTGCTGACATTGGTGTGAGCCTTTCCACCCGTTACTGTCGCTTGGTGTTGTGGATGTGTCTGCTCCGAGCGGCACAGAAGTGACACTCCTCGCGAAGCATCCTCTGAAGGGGGGGCATCCCGAAACCGAGAACCACCCAGAGAACCGGCTGATGTTGCACTTTTTCGCGCTGGCTCACCCTTCCCTTAAGGCGCACTACAAATCGTTCTTAAAAATCCCTACAAGCGACAGCGTGCTTCTTGCTCTACTACTGTACTTGTGTGTTCTGTTGTTATTGCTTGCCTTTTCGGGTTGAATGGTTAGACTGCCGGAAGCACTGTTGGTATTAGAGGCGGAGAGCAAAACGGTAAAGAGAAACAGACGCGCACTGTGGCGTGAATAAAACCGGACACTAGCTCTAGTGGCGGTTTTCGTTGCGTTGACCTCATTTTGTTTCCCTCCCAGTTGGCTGTGCGAAAATGCCCCCCTTTCCGAAGGCATGAACATCGAAACAGGCGCTGCAGCTTCCTTGGGAGAATGGAAGAAAATAAGAAACATCCTCTATTTGGTGATATTTTAAGTAGGCTAGCCGGAAATGAAGCACGATGCCTCATGCGGGTGGGAATGGTGTTTTATAACCCACCGGTGCAAATAATATACAGTTGAAAGGGCATTGTCGTGCTTGTAAATTCCTTCATTTTTGTGGTTATTTGTAGTGCTATATTTGCTGCACCGGACTAAGCTACATGGAGCTGCATGGTAAGTGATTTTAGACCTTTTTCCACTGTATTTATTTGAATTTATGCAGATTCTTTCCCTTTGTTTTGTTAACGGCACTTGTACAATGTATAAAGTTATTTTTATTGTAAATCAATACGACTGGTACATTCCTGTTTGGATAGAGGCAGTCGAAAAATTATGCGAAAAATCTTTTTTTTCTACTAAAAATCAGCTACTGTCTAATGAGACCTTATTTTGTTCCATTGCTCAAGAGTGTTAATTAAAAACTAGGCCACTTTATTTTTTTCTCATTATTTCTCACCGAGTAAGTCACGCGAACAAATCGCAACAAACGCTTGGTTATTGTCATCAACTAAATTGTGGTCCTATCAGTCGAATTATACTAGTAAATAGCAAGTAGCGTGTAGAGGTGTGCCCCAAGAACCAGAACCGCACGATTCATTCCGTTCATTCTAAAGAACGAACGACCTACGTTCATCTCATCAACATTCATCGGTTCTTTATAAATCATAATGTATTGAGTTGTTCATTAAAAAGAATTAGATATATAAACGTGAACCGTAATAAATATCATCCTGGTCTGCCTTATAATTTTTATTTAATAACTAATTATATTCCTCTTGCAAAATGAAACAATCTACCATTTTTTCTTCAACTGAAATGAACGAATGAATCGCTATTGACGTTCAGTTCATTTTAATGAATGAACTAGTACGTTCACGTTCATCAAAATGAACCGAATTGCCCAAGCCTAGTAGCATCTAGCCTAGTACCGGGCCATGTCACATCGACGTCCTCTAACGTGAGCATACCAACAAGAGAGAGAAAGCGAGAGAGAAAGAGAGAGAGAGAGAGAGAGAGAGAGAGAAAGAGAGATAGAGAGAGAGAGAGAGAGAGAGAGAGAGAGAGAGAGAGAGTAGTATAAGCCATTTAAAACAACACAAATCTGAACGTGACAGTATTAGTTGAAGAAGAATATGTACTCTTGTTGGTCTGCTCACGATAGAGCACGTCGATGTGACATAACCCGGTCAACAATAATTCTCCAGGATGCTCGGTCCCTGGCTGCAGCCTCCCATCCATGCAGACACCCGATCTCCGTCAGGTCTCGCTTCACCTGGTCCAGCCATCGAGTTCGCTGTGCTCCTCTGCCCCTTATGCCGAACTGGGGATCGCTGTCAAACACCTTCTTGGTGGGACATGAGTCCGACATCCTCATAACATGCCCCAGCCATCGTATCCTGCCAGCTTTCGCCACCGTCAGGATGCTCGGTTCGCCGTACAGCTCAGCAAGCTCGTGGTTCATCCTTCTCCTCCACGCTCCATGCTCGAGCACACCGCGAAAGATAGTCCGGAGGATGCGTCGCTTAAACACGCCCAGAGCGTTTGCATCCTACGCTCAGTTGGTCCAGGATTTGTGTCCGTATAGGACCACCGGGCTAATCAATGTGCGATATATCTCACATTTCGTGCGGGCTCGAAGCCTTCTGGATCTCAGCAGTCGGTGAAGCCCATAGTATGCACGATTGCCCTGCACAATGCGTCTCCGGATTTCGCTGCTGATGTCGTTGTCCATAGTAACGACCGTTCCGAGAGAGCAAAACTCCTTTAATACCTCGAGATTGTCGCCGTCAACTAATACACTGCTTCCCAGATGGTCTGAGTCACCGGCAAGCAGGTACTTCGTGTTCGTCGCATTGATTCTCAATCCAATTCTTGCTGCTTCGCGTTTGAGTCGGGTGTATGCCTCACTCACCTTCGCCGTTGTTCTACCGATGTCGATGTCATCCCCGAAGTCAAGAAATTATAGACACCGGTAGAGGATCGTGTCACGGATGTCGTTGACTAGCCCCGCGTTTCGAATGACACCTTCCTGGGCGATGTTGAAGAGCAGATAGGAGAGCTCCTCATCTTACCTCAGATCCCTGTGAAATTCAAACGATTCCGACGTCAAGTTCGACACTCACACCTTGCACTGTACCACGTTCACTAAAGAGGCGAAAGAACTCCGTTGGAGCCAAAGCCTCTATAAACTATTCAAACAACATACCCCGTTCCTGGTGGCTTCTAACAGCCGGATCAACTTCCCAGGGAAATGGTACCACTTCATGATGTTCCATAGCTCATTCCGGTCCGTTTTCTTTCTTCTTGTTGGCTTTTCGTTACTTGTGTTACGTGGCTACTACTTATTAATCTTAACATTTGGATCTTGGAACTTAGGACTCCGAAAATTTGATTTTGATGTTCTTCACAATGATGAAGTGTTTTATCAATCGCTGTTGGCCGCTGTACGGTTGTATGCTAGGAGCTGTAACCTTGTTCATGCAGCGTCTTAAAACTAATATTTCACCCGTGGACTTTACCAGTTTGACATAAAATTTATGAAATTAACAGCCAACAATTTGAACTATTTCGGCACTGAATCTCGCCCCGTTGTGTCACTCCAATGTTCATTAGACGGTCGACTCACTTCGTCAGCTGCGTCCATAGTCGCTAAAGCGCAAGAAGCTGGGTTAGCACACTAAACATTCAACCAAAAACCAACCCCGCTACGGCTCTGGACGGCGCGAGCCATTCATCATTGTGCCGAAAGTAAAGAAAGTGGTCACCCAAACCGGTGGCACACAAATTAATCACTCGGCAAAACCCCCGTGCACGCATCGCTGCACAACATCGAACGTACCGGCGGTGCGCCATAATTGCATTCCATTTCGCAAAATTTACACTGTATGGCCAGAGCTTTCCGCACCGTCCGGACCGCACTGTGACGAATGCCCTCTCGGGTGGTGGTAAATGGTTCGTTATGCGGTTATAATGAGGTGGTGCTGATCGTCCACCAACTTATCGAAACGAAGATGGTGTGTGTGTACCTCATTGACGCCATCTCATCTCATCAGGACCGTTCCTCGCCACGGTCGTTGTGGTTAAAAGGCGTTTGGAGTTCTCAGCAAACGGTTGACTTTTCTACGCGGCTCGGGCTCACAAGAGGGGTGGGGTAGTACATTGCAGTTAATTGGATTTGCTACCGAGGACTGCAGCCATGGGGAAGAGGATAAAACGCGTACAGGTTGAACGTACGCTGTAGATGCCTGGAAGAAATGGTCTCTCACAAGGCTGGTGGTGCACCTTGGCTGGCTGCTGGAAAGGGAAGCGGTACTACTAGCGGATATCCTGATTTTCTCGCATCCGGCGATGCACGGGAAGTGCTGACGATAATTCTTGGAGTAGGCAAGACCGATGCAAATTTGCGCTGTGCACGGTTCGAAGTGTATTGATTGCAATCGGCAAGCAAAGATAAAAAAGTAAATATTACAGTCAAGGCTTTTTAATTACTATTATTTAATTTCTTATACGACAGATTCTAAAGGTAATATTAAAATGTGCTTCAAATCATTGGCAAATCATTTTAAATCTTCTAACGTCCTATTGGCAGCAGGGGCCAATACACCAATACGGGAACGACCGGTAAATGCCCACCCATTGTAGACGCACGGATGAATAGCGATGCATTTGCTTCCTTCTGTGTAGAACAGCGGTGTCAAACTCAGTTGACACGCCATTCCAGCAGATCAATGGAACATTTGTCTTAATTACATTTCAATAAGGTTGTCAATATCACCAAGTGCCTAGCTTTATTGTTTTAAATAGATATTGAGTTAATCTTACGTACTATATCAAATATAATTATCTATAAAGGCCCGGGAACATTGCTCGTAAGCGCTAGTGTAATTTAGATTTTAAAGTTAAGTGTAATGGTCGTGCCGGATCTCAAATTAATTAGTTTTTCACCGTTTTTTATGCGGATATGGGTGAAATACTTGCACAACATATTTGTCTATCAACTAGGAAGCTTTTACAGCTCAGTTTAGGTAAAAAACAACAAATTTTTGGGGAAAATTCTTCGATCAGCAGCCGCCAGATGCGCTAGTGAATATCGAAACGACACTAGCGATTACGAACTATGTCCCATAGCCTTAAAGCCCTGGGCATTGAGAGCCATTATTTCCATGTAGAGTTCATATATTTACATTTTTACTATTTTATTCCTTCTTTTTTATCTTATTCCTTCCTTGTGTCCTGCTCTGTGAATCTATCAGCAAGAACGGTGAGTCGAACCGTAAGTGACACGGAAAATTGAACGAAGTTTCGATCAAGAAGACTTGATTTCTTCCATTTTTACATGTTTTGAATAGTTAAAAGGCTTCAAAAAGTCGAACGTTCATCAATTCGAATTGGTTGACATATTTTGCTGTTCGATTTTAAGACGGTTGGTCCATTCAAACGATTGGTATGTCTATTAAGTTTTTCGTTAATTTATGGTTCGTATTGGGATTAGCGTTAAAATAGTTGTTAGCATTAATTGTGTAGCTTTGATTTGTATGGATTCATATATAATAATGGTTTTTCTCGGGTCCTATCAAACTTTGTCGAGACTTGCATGTTTGACATCTCTGGTGTCCAGGCGGGTTGAAAGACGGCTCAGCTTTTTGGTACAATTTTCTACTGCCTTTATGTGATACGGTTGCTATTTATATCTATATTTGTTCGGTATGCCGTGCATTGTGCCCTGTTGTTGGTCATCGCGAAAACACAACCCCTGACATCGGTACCCGATTCACGTTTTGGCATCCCAATCCGGTGGAGAAATCCATAACTTGTCATTGTTTTGTTTGCGGTTGTAAATTTTATCTCCCGCTCCCCGGGCATTCCTGATCGTCATACCGGACGTCCCCAAGCCAGTCTGAGCGCGCGAAACAAACAACACACTAGCAGCCATAGTGTGCCAATTTTTGTTTCTGCCCAGCAATGCGTGAAAGTTCAATGTTGTGCGAACGATGCTTTAGCCCCTTTCGTTTGGGCTCCCTCACTTTCCAGAATTTTGGAGCTACCGTCTGTGTAGCTCTGAACCTTCCCAGCGTAAAACGCAATACATCATGCGCTCTCTCGCATATACGCAAGGTTAAAACGGGACTAGCACCAGGCCGGCATTACTCCTCGATTGCTTTACTCAATATACACGGTTAGAAAAACTTGAGAAAATTCATCAAAAATACATAGAAAACCGACCGCGAAAAAAGTTTACAAAATTCATAACTTACATTTTTTTTTGTCACCTCGTAGTTCACGAGTAGCATCTTCCACAACTTTCTCGCCAACAAGATGAATGGAGATTGAAAAACTTTTTAACCGCAACACCGTAGTGATTGGTAGAAGTGCGTAAACAACTAAAATTCGTGTCAGAGAACGTAACATTTGTGTCCCTCTGCATAAAAGGAGTGAAATAGGCCGATATGGTAAGGTTTTCCTTTCGACGTTGCAGTAATTAGCAATTGACCACGGGAACTTTCTGGATTGTTTAAGTCAATGTGGAAATTGGTAAATTTTTGGAAGAGTTTCCCGATGCAATAGTTAAAAATAAACTAACTGTCAGCTCTCAATACTACAGCCTGAAATTTAAATTTTAATTTAAATTAACTAATTCATTCATTTAATTTAAATTTTAATTTTAATTTCACTATAGCATTTTACATGAAATTTATAGCATCTGTTCTCTAAAAATATATCTCTAAAAACAACCAAATATATTTTTTTCTACTATTACTATTAGATACTAATACTAAATACTATTAAATTAATGTTCAGTTTGTCGATAGAGCTCAGCTTGTCTTTTTCCATTTCTTACTCCTCCATATCCATCCATTGATAACATGCTATACCAATTTCCAGTGATATAATATTTACCACAGAAAGTAACTCTTCTTCAAACTAAGGAATATATAGTAAACCCAATTCATTCGAAGGGGAATAACTAATGGTCAACAATCGAAAAATTCGAAGAAAAAAAACATATCGATACCACACAGCAGAAGTTTGTACCCTGTAGACGTCATAAAATTGTACGATTATACACCCTTCTTATATCCTCGCTGGTCGTATATTGGGTGATGAATAACTAGCTTTGTGTTCGAGTACGGATTCATTACTTACACTTATGCGCCGATAGGCAAGCCTGGCTACTTGTATGCTTGCTAGTCGTTACATTTTATCTCAATAAGTTTTATTGGCTGTTTATATTCACTGTTTAGTGATAAACGTTTCTTTTGTCTGTAGTTGTTATTTCTTTGCCGCTCTGTAGATGATCTTGTCAGTTACATGAGATAATTTTTCTGGACTATTTACCATGTCAATAATAATATATCACGGAACGAAAGCGTTTAACAAAGGGTTATTTTTTCGATCGTTTAAAATCGAGTCATTATTATTTGTTTTTAGAATGTTGCTAACTATGTTAAAATGTCGTCTTAGGCCTAAAATACTCGACGAACAGCAGCCGCAAAATTCCGCCTGTTGAAAAACCTATGTATGTGACATTTCGGAAAAGTTTTCGTTGACAGTTTGTACAAGGGTTTGACAGCAGGCGGAATTACGTGCCCGCGAAATTCCGGCTCGTGTATTTTCGGCCTTAGAAGATGAATAAAGGTTTCAACTGAAAAGCCTTTCCACATGGAAAATCCTTGCCATGCTGTCAGTACTGTCAGTTTGTCTAAAAACGTCAAAATCGTTTTCGGGCTTGAGACCCGTGACAGTGCTTCATCGGATGCGATTTTTTCGGAAGGCCTGTTGAAATTACATAAATTATTCCGGAATGCATTTTTCATTCACTTTAGCAGTATGATCCCAAGCGCCACAGATTAAGCTTAAACGACTGGAAAATTGAATATCCATAGAAAAAAAATGAAAGCTCCACAGCTTCATTGGTCTGATCAATAGATGGCGTATTACAACTCATCATTATATTGCTATCCTTTTCTTGCAATGTGTTTCGACAACTTTCATCTTATCATGACCTATATAGCCTTCTAACTTTCCGAGCAAAAATCTATTTGAATGGTCGTGTGGTCAGATACGTGGGTATCAACACCAACGACCATTACTCAAATCTCACTTGCTTCAATGCTGGTGGTTTCCATTGGAATTTAGTATTTAAACAACCGTATCGCCGTTCTAGTTCTAGCGATGCATAACTTCAATGCGAAACCATACAACAGTACAGAGGAAATGAGAAAGCTTTCCTCCAAGCGATCAAGCTCAACTGGTTGGGGTATCCCACTTTTGTAATATTTGTGGGGCTTGGCTAAAACGATGTTGTACTTATTTAAAACAATACAATAATATAATTTATTAATCCTAAGCCCTTTTTGTGCGTGACCGTCCCGCTCGGCCGCCTTATTCCAAGAGCGCACGATCGTCCTTTCGATCGTGCTGAGTGGCCTCTCGGCTCGCTGAGTGACCAGCCAGTCGGAGCCGAACTGTATACGCAGGTTGACTCACTTTCCGTAATTCGCCCTAAAACGCCTCCATAACACCCACCAACAGAGAGCGCCACCAGCTTTTTCGCTATTTTTAGAATGCATGAGTCGTTTGCCGTCTGCTAAACGAAGTCTTTGTATATTCCGTTTAGGTAGAGAACTTGAGTCGTTTAGAAGCCGTTTAGTGGTCGTTTAGTGGATTTGTGGCACTTGGGATGTGTTTGGCAAATCTGGCAAAACTGACAATGGAAAAATAAATGTTTGCGTTTGACAATTCTTGGAGCATAATTTCCCTGATTAAATACATGACAAATTTAGAAAATCGTGTACAAGTTGTCTCCGAGATACGTTATTTCCGCGTATCTCAAATTCCCGCGAATTTCCGAATCATGCGGTTTCCAGTCAAAATATAGCTACAGGCGGTCCCCGAGATACACGGTACCTCTTATACGCGGATTCGGAGATACGCGGTTTTCTAAATTTGACAGTTCTTTGAGCAAATTGTACTGATTTGACACATCAATTGTAAATTGCCAAATAATTTCCGTTTCGTTCGAATGTTAAAAACTATTCCAAAAGCTTTGAAACTGTTATAATCTGTCAGAATCATATCAAATAATTCATAAAGTAACTAAAACCACCCCCTACTTGCGAAATTACACGAAAATCAGTGATATTTTAGCTGGAAATCACGAGATTCGACTTACGCGGAAATTCGAGATACGCGGTATTTTGCGGCCGTTTTCGGTCCCCATTAACCGTGTATCTCGGGGACCGCCTGTAGTTGCAAAAGTAATTTTGCTTTATACGGGTGGTTTTAGTCATCAAATTATTTATTTAATAGGATTCTAACCGAAAGTTAATATTTTGAATCGTTTTAAATGATTTTTATAGTTTGATCAAAAAGAAATTTATTTTGTTTTTGACAATTGCCAGATGAAAAGATTGTCTGCTTTATGCGGATGATGTTAGGCTGTTTCGTATCGTACGTAACACTTCAGACTCTCTTTCTCTGCAAAGATCGATTGATGTTTTCTCTGACTGGTGTATCAATAACGACCTGCTAATTTCTGTTGATAAGTGTACGTCAATGTCTTTCTTTAGAATAGCTAGTCCGATAAGGTATATCTATAGCATATCAGGGACACAACTACCGCGGTGCAATACGGTCAGGGATTTAGGAGTCACCCTGGATCGCAAACTAGATTTCCGACAACATTACTGTGATATTTTAGACAAAGCTAACAAAATGCTAGGATTTATTCGTCGACATTCGAGAGAACTCAATGACCCACACTGCCTGTTAACTCTGTATAAGTCCTATGTTCGTTCCATCCTCGAGTTTAGTTCTACAGTTTGGTGTCCATTCTCTAGTGTTTGGTCCAATAGAATAGAAGCTGTCCAAAAGAGAGTTACTCGTATTGTCCTACACTTCACTCCGTGGCGTAATGTAACCCCTCGTCCATCGTATCATACTCGTTGTTTGTTGTTTGGTCTGGACACACTTGCTAGGAGACGTGATAATGCCCAATGTACGTTTTTGTCCAAACTTATTGTCGGTGAGATAGATTCGCCAGAACTACTGGCTAGAGTCAACATAAATGTCCCTCCTAGAGTGTTCCGTAACTACAGACTAATAAGAACTGACCTTACAAGACGTGCATACAGCGAGAACGACCCAATGACTGCGATGGCCCGTAAATTTAATCAGCGTTACACTTCATTTGACTGGCACCTACCTACTAGATTTTGTTGATCCGTTTTGTCATTGTACACTGCGTTAGTTATTTAAGTTTTAGTTTTAATTCAGTGATAAGGCCGCTTGTTTGGCCAATCACTTAATACAATAAACAATACAATACAACAATACAATGTATGTGTCAAATTAGTACAATTTGTTGTCAAATTAAGAAAACTGCGTATGACTGCATCCTTGTATAAGAGGTAGCGCGTTTCTCGGGGACTGCCTGTATTGTGGAGATGAGTGTTCATTTTTGCTACTTGGGTGCCCAAAAAGTTGTAACTAACGCGGGTATGCGTTTGTTTTCTCGCGCTAATGGACTGTCGTCGATTCTAGCAACCGTTCTTGCTCACCGACTGTCATGCGGCGTCAGGCACGCAGCTCCCACGTAGAACATTCCGCGTCATTGCTGCAAGCGATCGAAACCAGGTGCGATGTGTGGTGCGATTCAGTGTTAAAATAAACATCAGCCAAAAGTGTTGAGGACAGCACATTAATTGCTTGTGGCCGTAATCGAACTCTCGTTGTTCGGCTCAGCAATGTTCTGCTGGTGCAGCTTGTAAGTATAGTGGGGCAGATTCACTTATCTAAGTTAAGCTCAAGTGTTGGAGAAGGGAGGTGGGGAGAGAGGGGACCATTAGCTTTAATAAACCCAGCAACCGCTTCCTCCATCACACGGCTTCATGCTTTCCCTTCCCCTTCGCTTTGCAGCGTCTACGTCCTGTTCTTTCTGGGCTCATTCTTGGCAATCGGCCTGCTGACGGTGTGTTTGCTGTTGCGACAGCTCATAAAATTCCAACGCCGGAAGCGGACCGATCCGTCCGTCAAGCATGTAGCATTCTTCCACCCGTACTGCAATGCGGGCGGTGGCGGCGAACGGGTCCTGTGGTGCGCCATCCGGGCGCTGCTGACGCGGTACGAAAACATCAAACTGTTCGTCTACACCGGCGACACGGATGCGAAGCCGGCCGACATACTAGCCAAGGCGGAGCGTAGCTTCAACCTCAAGCTGGCGGCGGATCGCATCACCTTCGTGTACCTCAGCAAGCGCTGCTGGGTGGAAGCGTCCAAATACCCGCACTTCACACTGCTCGGGCAAAGCTTGGGCTCGATTGTGCTCGCGTTTGAGGCGCTGCTCAAGCTGCAGCCGGACGTGTTCATTGACACGATGGGGTACGCGTTTACGTATCCCGTGTTTAGCTACTTCGGTGGGTGCAAGATTGGCTGCTACACTCACTATCCCACCATCAGCACCGACATGCTGCGGCGCGTCCAGTCGCAGACGCAATCGTTCAACAATCGAGGCTATGTGGCGAAGAACCCGTTTGCCACGTGGCTGAAGATCGTGTACTATCGGCTGTTTTCGCGCATTTACGGCTGGGTCGGGCGGTGCGCCGACACGGTGATGGTGAACTCGTCCTGGACCGAGAACCACATCATCTCGCTGTGGGATGTGCCGTACAAGACGCACCGCGTCTATCCGCCGTGCGAGGTGTCGCAGCTGAAGCGGCTAGAATCGCTGACGGACGAGCGGGACGAGCAGATCATCATCCTGTCCGTCGGCCAGTACCGGCCGGAGAAGGACCATCCGCTGCAGCTGCAGGCAATGTACGAGCTGCGCACGCTGCTGAACAATGACGAGGCGCTGTGGAACCGGCTGAAGCTGCTGATCGTCGGCTCGTGCCGGGACGAGGAGGACCGGGTGCGGGTGAAAAACATGCAGGATCTGGCGAAGCATCTGTCGCTGGAAAACGCGGTCGAGTTCCGGGTGAACGTGCCGTACCGGGAGCTGCTCGAGTGCTACCAGCGGGCCACGATCGGGCTGCACTGCATGTGGAACGAGCACTTCGGCATCAGCGTGGTGGACTGTATGGCGGCCGGGCTGATCATGGTCGCGAACCGCTCCGGCGGACCGCTGATGGACATTGTCGAAACGTCCGAGGGCAGCCAGAACGGCTACCTGGCGTTCGATGCGTACGATTATGCGCGCTGCATCGCCAACATACTGTACAACACGCCGGAGTACAATGCGCGCATCCGGGAGGCGGCCCGCGCCTCGGTCGAACGGTTTTCCGAGAAGGAGTTCGAGAACGGATTTCTGCGTGCGATTTCACCAATCATGGATTGAAGCTTCGCACAGCACCGTTGTACCCCAAAGCTCAAGGTTAGTAATCGTAATCCGCCTGTTTGGTGTTTTGCTTTTTGTATCTCATTTTATCACGTTCCCTCTGTTTCTAGAACCTCTGTATACACAACGAAGGACTTTCGGAGTTAGCTTTAATTGCTCTGTTGCATCGTTTCTTCATCTACATTGTAAAAATGTTAGCAGCAATGAGATCGGCCAGCGTACATGTGGTGAGCGAAAGTAATATCTATGTGCAATCAATTTTGGCGACCGCGCACAATCTTGTTTTTTGAATTTATTTGATTTATATTGTTCTTTAATCGTGCAAA
Source organism: Anopheles coluzzii (assembly GCF_943734685.1). Lineage (NCBI taxonomy): Eukaryota > Metazoa > Arthropoda > Insecta > Diptera > Culicidae > Anopheles > Anopheles coluzzii. Next base: position 74,936,934 of record NC_064671.1, read on the forward strand.
AGATGTGATATGTAGTATATTTTGGAAGTACTGGTATAATTTCAGCGTTACAATATTCAGATTAGTCCTTCGAAATGTCAGCGAAAGCCTTAAGCTTATAATATTTGATGATTTTTGTGGAGGCTCGAAATATGATAGATCCGGACACACGAAATTAAGCTTAACATTGAAGCTATATGGTCAGACCTTGAAGTATTTTTGTGGATTTTTGAAGGACAAGCCGAGTCCCTTCTGGCAGCATTGGTTAACGATTTTTCGATAAATACCTACCTGCATTTTGAGCAGGGTAAGATGTTCAAGCAGTTATTACTGCAATAACTTTCCTTCTTCCATCATTCTGTTCTCTCAGTTCTGTTCAAGGTTATTTTTAACCTTTCGTTTCGTTTACATTATGCAGCCCTTTGCCTACCCGTGAACCCATGTACTCTATGGGTAGTGAGCGTACAATTCGAATTACAATTCGAATGAAAATAATTCATGTTTTTTTATGTGTGCGTTTGTAACCAGCACTGAAGCGTTGTGATTATTTACGATCGTTGACCATAATTTTTGGTATGGGATATTCCACTCCTTTACACTCGATAGTGTGTTTCCCATCGCTTTTTTCTACGATGTTCAAGGCAATACTTCGTTCCTTGATGTCTACGTAATGAGAAATGAACAATGTGTTCGTAGCTATGTGTAGCTTTGTTCAGTAGGGTTCTAAGTTTTAGTACTATTTGTATGGGGAGCCACTGAACCACTGTCTCCACATCAATGATAGAACATTCGAAGACATATGCTCTTCGTGCTCAAGGCTATGTTTTTCGAGAATATTTATTACATTCACCTGAACATGTTAATGGACATGGCGATGTGCCTAAACGTAAAAATCCTTTTGTTTTTTTTAATTCTTTCTACATCCATTTAAAAGTGATATACCATGCTCATTTCTAGAATAGTATCCGTACTAAATCCTTCATCATTAAGGTTTAGGATGTACCGCTGTAAACGTTCTTTATCGCTTGTGTCATTTATTTATCTGATTTTTAACAGCAGTTTATTTGTCCGTTTTTTCCGTTCCGTAGAAGTATTCTAATCGCTTTTCACCATTGGTGTCGCCAGAGATATATTTTTTCTGTTCTCTTGCTGTTGATGATTCGTTCACTAGTTATCTTGTGTCGAACGCATTGTGTTTTATTTATTGAAAGTCTTTCAATTCATGAACCTCTTTCTTCAGCGCAAATATCTCACTATGTTCTTCGTTACTGGATTCTTGTTTTACGCTACATGCATTTACCTTCGCCCCCCTTGAGGGATAGAGGAATGGGTAAAAAGATAAATCAAAACTCTTTAAATAAGGAGTCGATAGATTTAGTCGTTGTGAGTTAACCTAGTGCTGCAATCAAGTGTGGAATGATTGTAACATATTTGACGGGTTTTAAAGACATACTTAGAATTATTATTAATTAGGTTACTGGATACCGGTAGCCCAACGCCTTTTATAATTCAAAACTTCTTGCTACAGGAAGCGGAAATCGCGTAAAAGGCGTAAACCTTATCACATTAAACATACTTATATTAATATTACTAGTTACGCGTGACTGCGTCTGATTGGTGAATGTAGTAGTTTTCGAAGTTTGAGCAATTACGGTATCCTGCCGGTACGCATCGGAAGAGTAAGAAGTAATTTGTCCGCTTCCATATGTACAATACGTGCAGATTGTAGCGTACATTGCTTACTTAAATAACAACACGTTCAAGTAGCGCGTTCATCTCCCGATCCATGCATTTCGAGATTTAAGACAAAGCTTTTTTGTTGTACGACATTCGAGTGTTTGATGGGTTTTAAAGAGATATTTGGAATTATTATTAATAAGGTTACTGATACATGATTTTTGTTCTTAACGAAATTGGACAAATTGGAACGTCTTGCGCTTTCGTTTGAATAATCAGGCTCTGATACTCGGTACAATGTTTACCTCGACCCATTGTTCCACTGCATGCCCTCTTAAGCATTCCTTTTGTCTCATTGCATTCTCAACCGCCGTAAATCCACAAACTGTAGTGGAATCTTTACAAGATCTGATAAACAGACCATTATTGACCATGCCTCCAGGCTCTGATACTCGGTACAATGTTTACCTCGACCCATTGTTTCACGTAGCGACTAACGCGCACATCCTGGTTTGCCAAATAACACTTAACTGTTCGCGATGTGTGCTTTGAGTCGTTATCATGCTGAAAGATGTAATGCTCTTCGCTTCCGAATGTTTCTCGAGCGTATGGCAACATCTTACGACTAATTCTGTGTTTCTGTACTAAGAATTATTACTAATTAGGTTATTGGACACCGGTTGGTTTTCGAAGTTTGAGCAATCAAGGTAACCTGCCTCCTGCCGGTACGCATCGGAAGAGTAAGAAATCTCCTCTGATACTCGGTACAATGTTTACCTCGACCTATTGTTTCATGTAGCGACTATTTCTCTCCGGTTAGATTTTGTGTTTTACTTTCGCTTTCTGTTTTCTGTCAGTTATGCTGACGTGTATTCTTATTAGTCGGTTGCGCGTCCGTCTCAACACGCAACGCACACGAAATGCACGTCTTGGCCCAAGCTATTGCGCAGCTATCCCAAGCACACACATACACGTCGTTCGTAGGAATTTTGTCAACAGCAAATTCCGAGTCGCATACACCTTTATCCTCCAATATAACGTTCTCCCGTTTCTTTTCTTATCCGCGTTTTAAAATCTGTCAGCCACGCAGCAAAATCCACTGAGCCATCTGCACAAAACGCCTCTGTACGCGACGGGTGGTTCAACAATACTATATTTGGACATCACTCTTCAGGTATAATTCTTAGAGCACGAGGGTGGAGTTTTCGGATGTTTCCTGAATATCACTGATGTTTCAGGTAGAGGACAAACACAACTGAATTAATTACACATTTCACTTAGTTTTGCAAATCGAGACTTGACCGACAAAGACTTAACAGCACCACTTCACAACTGCACGTACTGTGCGTAACTGTGATTTTAACTGTCTCCAACTGTCTGTAGCATCTGTCTATGTGTTTTAAACTATCATGGAGTTGTTTTAATCTTTCTACTAGTAGTTCTATTTTTGTTTCATTATTCATCATATTAGTTTATAAATTAAGAGTTATGCAGTACCTTGGAGTTCTCGTAGATGGTGTCCTGTCCGGTGTCCGGTGTGATGCACTGTCCCTAGGTTCAGGGATGTCTTCTCTCACCTCCCTGTCCGACAGTGAGCCCGTTTGAAGGTTATTATGTGCAGCTTTCGCTGCTTTTGTCTTCCGTCGTTCCGTTAAAGTCAATAGTTACAGTTGATCCATCATAAGGTGTGTTTCAATAAGGATCATATGCATCTGCATCGATTTGGTAATGTTTTTACCTTTCGAGGCACGTTTAATTAGTCGCATGGTAACCTTATGCCGCCTTTTACGCTCTGCCTCTTCATGCAGCATAGCCGTCATGTGGTGTAGCTCGTTCCACTTGTTTTCCATAATGATGATATGTCTTTTCTGTCGTTCCCGTATTTATAGCACTTTTGTCACCTCACTTTTAAATGTTTTTGTTATACTTATTTCTTTTTCTGGTGATTCACTTTGTCGTAGTTTTTCTGCTTTTGGTTTAACCTTTTCACTCCTCTATATGGCTGTTTATTTCCATGTTATTACTTTCGCTGTCTTTTGCAGTCGCAATCACAGTGCTCCATAACAAATGAGGTCTCACTAGTAAACCTTGCACTTCGTCCAGCGTGATGGACCGGTTTTTTTTTATTCAATGAAAATAGTTGCTCCTATTTCATGCAATTCTGCTTTTATATATTCCCTAATGCATGACCTATCGATGCGTGCCTTGATCATGTGCAACATCCAGTTTATGGTTTGCACTAGCTCGAATTCAATTGTGTCATCCATCCTAATTGTCTATATATTTTCATTTTACACTTTTCTGCTCGCTTTAACTCGTTTTATTGTCTTTTACTTTGGCAGCGATAAAATTTTTAGTGCTCTATCGTGAGCCTGTTTTGATAAAAACTTGTATATAGCCTTTAACACACACACGATTATAACTGAGAGTAAAATTATGAGGATGTTTATTTTAGCATCTTGTGATAAATGCTGTTCCGTGTGTATGTTTTGAGTTTGTATAATTGTTAGATCCTCATTGCCTTTTATTTTCGTTTCCCTTCTTGGCATTACCACTGCCCATTATTATATTGTAATCACTGTCTGCTCTTTTATATCACTTGTCACTAACTTACCGATCGCGATTTGTCTAGTTTGCGGCGATGCAAACTGTCACGGTCGCCATGTAACACGTTGGTTCGTACGCGACGGGTAGTTCGACAATGCTATGCTCGGACATCACTCTCTAGGCATATTTTTTAAAAAGCACAAGGGTGGAGTTAGATTTTGCGTTTTACTTTCGCTTTCTGTTTTATGTCAGTTAAGCTGAGGGTCAAGTTTTTGAGTTTACATATGGTTGCAATTCTTCTGTAAGGTCAGTTCTGGGTTCTTGTGCTTACGCGCTGTTTTGTTTCTGCGGGGTTTTCTCCTACCACTGTAAGAGCTTTTCTCCTTATTTTCGATACAACGGCACAAACAGCGATCCCGTTGTTTGCGTCCTCAACTACGGCCTTCAACGCTTTTAAGGCTGCAATGAATGTTACAGCTTCTTTTTCGTTGCCGTTGTATGACGGCACTAGTGCCGACGCGATCTAAATAATTTCTACTGGCAAAATCATTGTTCGTGTAATGTTATCTTGATTTTTTTTTCGTGAAACTGGATGAGTTCCGTTAATTCACAGTAGATTTTCCTACTGCTTCGTACCAGATTATTTAATTCCTCTTCCCTTATTTTACCTTCAAGTCTGACAAGGTCGATCTGTAATTTTTCGTACCCGGCGCTAATTTGTTTTTTAATGATTCTAAGCTGACACGACCTAAAAGTTTTTGCAATATCTTTCAGCCGGTCTTTAATGGTTTCTAGGTTTGAAATATGTTCAGTTAGTGAAGATGCCATGAGAATAATTTGACTACTTTTTTTTTTCTTTAGTTATCTATAATTTCATTTATTGCGAGAGCCTTAACGATTTCAACTGTGGCTGCCGCAGTATCTAAAGCTCCTTTTCTCGGTGTAGCCCTCTTACAGAAAATGACGCTTTCTGTAGACGCAAGAATCTTTGAAAGGGTTACCTTCTCGTGTTGATTGAACATCCATTGCACGAACTGCAGTGCTTTCCTGTAGTTACTGCGTGCTGCTTGCTGTTGTTTTTTGATATTTGCTCGCATCTCGTCGGGGCTGTTTTCTGCGTCTGGTTTCGCTGTCGCTTCCTTCTTGCAGATGCTACCTCGGCTTTGAAGGGGTTGTGTTTGTTCTTTTTCTTTGCTGCGTTGATTCTTCCGGCTGGGCGCTGATGCTTCGCTTCCTGTGCTGCTCGGGTTGGAATGCGCACTTTTCACTCACTCACTTGGTATTTATACCTTTTTATTTTGGCAGTGACAAAACTTTGATGGCTTGTTTGTGTGCCTGTGCTTTAACCATTTTGTACAATGTTTTAAATAACTTAACCACACAAATGATGACCATAAGCGCCAGAATCAAATTTAGTTTGAGTTCGTGGACTTCGTGTTGCTCAGTGCGATCGATCCATGACAAATTGGATCATCTTGCGCATTCGTTTGGATAATCACGCTCTGATACTCGGTACAATGTTTACCTCGACCCATTGTTCCACTGCATGCCCTCTTAAGCATTCCTTTTGTCTCATTGCATTCTCAACCGCCGTAAATCCACAAACTGTAGTGGAATCTTTACAAGATCTGATAAACAGACCATTATTGACCATGCCTCCAGGCTCTGATACTCGGTACAATGTTTACCTCGACCCATTGTTTCACGTAGCGACTAACGCGCACATCCTGGTTTGCCAAATAACACTTAACTGTTCGCGATGTGTGCTTTGAGTCGTTATCATGCTGAAAGATGTAATGCTCTTCGCTTCCGAATGTTTCTCGAGCGTATGGCAACATCTTACGACTAATTCTGTGTTTCTGTACTAAGAATTATTACTAATTAGGTTATTGGATACCGGTTGGTTTTCGAAGTTTGAGCAATCAAGGTAACCTGCCTCCTGCCGGTACGCATCGGAAGAGTAAGAAATCTCCTCTGATACTCGGTACAATGTTTACCTCGACCTATTGTTTCATGTAGCGACTATTTCTCTCCGGTTAGATTTTGTGTTTTACTTTCGCTTTCTGTTTTCTGTCAGTTATGCTGACGTGTATTCTAATTAGTCGGTTGCGCGTCCGTCTCAACACGCAACGCACACGAAATGCACGTCTTGGCCCAAGCTATTGCGCAGCTATCCCAAGCACACACATACACGTCGTTGGTAGGAATTTCGTCAACAGCAAATTCCGAGTCGCATACACCTTTATCCTCCAATATCACGTTCTCCCGTTTCTTTTCTTATCCGCGTTTTGAAATCTGTCAGCCACGCAGCAAAATCCACTGAGCCATCTGCACAAAACGCCTCAATTCCCTCTTCCACGTCCCTAAAGGAGTAGGGCTGCTGCACTATGCTCGGCTCTACCTTCGGTGCTGCAATGCTAGCTGCCGCTTCAGATTTTTCATCCACATCATGATATTGATCCATAGTAGAAACATCCGCGCTGGACATTTCTTCACTTTCTACTAGTAATCTAGCCATTTCTTCTTTGGTTCCCGTTGAGGGCAACCCTTTTTGCTGGCACCTTTTCGCTAGGCCAGTCTTCGTGAATTCTTCACACAGATCAAGAATGCGCTGTTCCAGCTCATCCATTTTTGATCGATCAACTTGTTTTGCCAAAATCAATCGGTCACAGGAACACTTTCCTTCACTTTGACTGATTCCGCTCACCTCACATTCACAGCCAAATCGAGTTAAGTCAATCGGTCACAGGATCACTTTTCCTTCACTTTAACTGACTTTCACTCCACTGAACCGAAATTTGAGTCTAACTCTGATCACCAAATCAATTAGTCATGGGATCACTTTTCACTCACTTTAATTGATTTTCTTAGATCAATCTACTCAACGTTGTAATCACTTTTGTCTGGATGTTCATCCCACAAGCTACACGTAAAACCACTGTTGTCTAGATGTTCATCCCACAGCTACACGTAAAACCACTGTTGTCTGGATGTTCATCCCACTTCTGACATCAAATGTGGAGTTTTTTATTCGATTTAAGACAAATAACTCTTTATTGATGACTTCAGTTCACAACATGTTAATCGCTTCGCGGTCCGAATTCAACTCCCCGCGCTTAACCCGCGCTCCCGATTTTAACGCTGCGCGTTCTCTCTCTCGCAACTCGTTCCTAGTTCGCTCTGAATTGAAGTCAAGTGCTTCCGACGTCATTATTGCGTCTTTGTTTGTTATTCTTTTTTTGTCTGAACAATACCGACTCCACAGCCGATACCAATTATTTACTCACCATAATTACATAATCTGATTTCTAATAAGCCTTTAGGCTCAATGTCTTTATAAAATATAAAAACATTTACGAAAGTGCAGTGCGTTACAATATTTCACACGCCTTTCATCCCTTCGGTGTGTACACAGGTGAGGTCAGCACCGAACAGTGGTAAGGCCACATAGTGGTCACCACAACTTATGCCAATCCTCTCATGTCGTCCACTGAAAGTAGGAATAGCACACATGGCAACGACGTCTGCACTACACAGGCGCATTCACTAGTATGGGTGTCTTTGCGTCTTCGTATAGCACGCGAAATTCTTGATAAGTCGCGTTTTCACTTTGACGATCACTTGCTGATATGCTTTTGAACAACCGTCGATATGATATGATCCAGAAACTGTACATTTGCATCTTACACAGCCCTTTGATAAATTCTCAACCATGTGTTGGATAATTCACTTTCTTCGTCAGCGGATTCACGCGAAATTCTTGATAAGTCGCGTTTTCACTTTGACGATCACTTGCTGATATGCTTTTGAACAACCGTCGATATGATATGATCCAGAAACTGTACATTTGCATCTTCCACCGCCCTTTGATAAACTCTCAACCATGTGTTGGATAATTCACTTTCTTCGTCAGCGGATTTTAGCGAGGCGTCCCTTCTTCCGCTCACTTCGTCGTTTACTATTTGTCACATATGATCATTTCCATGTGATCAGTTTGAGTCCATTTCCTCGAAATGCGCTTCTGCTGCATGTCCCTCATCTGACTTGCTCCTTTCAGATTTTTTAAAGATGTGGCCAAATTTATTACCCTTCCAACACGTAGGACCTTGCATCCTTTACATGATAGTAATATTGCGGTTCTTAAAATAAAATTATTCTACCTCTCGCAGCATTACTGTCTTTCGCGAGGTTCACGGCCTCTACTGTTTCATCTGCTTTGGAAATAGGCTCCACAGCGTCCCACAGATCCTCGATCTCTAGAAAGATTTCCTACAAATTTCCACGTTGATCGTTGACCGACTAGTCGTTCGATATCGGTGCTCGATTCCCAACCAAATTGATACGTTAACAATTATACCAGTACCATTCCAAAATTATATACACCCGAAATAATCTCCTTAATTTCAGCACGTTCAATATATTAATCTGAAACAAAAACAACATGTATATTGATATTAAAACCAAGTTCAGTTTCGCTCGCTTCTTCTCAATATCAAAGCTCCTGTACGACACTTCATGTGAGTGTTTTACGTATTAAATCTTAAAAATAATTATTTCGGTCGCCAAAAGATTGCACATCGGTCGAAGCTGCATAGAATTGCTGGTTACATTTTCATTAAGAACAGTTTTTTTTTAATGTACACGATGCCTGCCTTTAGTGCTGTTACAGTATATAAGCTTTAATACCACATATCGGGGTTTTATTTTACCGGCGATATAATATAGTCTCCCCTCTAGCATAAGACGGTAAACTAGACTTTTATTTGGAGCGTTCGTGCTCTATAATCAACCAAAAGTAAATAGTAAATTTAAAAATGTAAAATTACATTTCTGTTGCTAGTCGAATAAGGTGAAGTCAATTGGTGTAAAAAAGTGAAATTTATTGTATAGTGTTTTATTTAATTGTATAGAATTCGCGCAGGTTTAAAACTAAAATTTTGAACTGTAATCTATAATAAATATTTAAAAACGATAATTAAAAAGTTTTTTTTTGTTATGAAATGTATGATATCACAAGAATGGTTGATTTTATTTTTAGTGAATGAGTCCTTAATTTTAACTCGTGTTGTGAAAACTCAGCGATGGGAATGGGAGTAAGTTGCAATCTATTTTTGCTGGCTGTTTTTGATTCAGAGTTTTACTTTCTGTGTGTAGTGCGGACATCGTTCAAATGATCATCATACCCGTCAACACTACATGGTGTATCCAGCAGTGTTTGGTGCGGAAGATATCTTCGTGGTTTTGTAAGCTGTTTGATTAATGAATAATAAAAAAAAAGTATTTATTAATTTCTTTTTACACGGTTCATGTCAATTTGGAACAGCTTCCTATTGATGATGAGAATGTCATTCCAAACCGAATGATCCCAACATGGGATTAAACATTACGATGTTTTAAGTCATTCAGGAATGAGTTGGCCGAGTGAGACTGGAGCAGTGTATATGTTTTCCGTTTCGTCGCGTGGAGAGAGGGGAAGGGAGGTAAAACAATGATAATGGCATATTTGTCACTTCATAAATCGGTGTGAGCAGCAGTTTGCAGAAAGGTCCTGAATTATTTTTTATACGAACTTCTTACCATTATTTCATTATGGGTATGTGTATACTCTAAAAATCGTGAGACTGTCAAAGGATTAATCAGGCTCGTTTATAGAAATGATAGTCAATAATCCGATACAAGTAACACCTGCGTTAGTTTGCATCTTTTCTGTCTTTTTCCTCCCCTAAAATTGATTCCTCATTCAAGAGATTTTAATACATTGTTATCTTCACCTACCTCCTGGCACCTGGTCTCACTGGCGAAACCCTCTTACCTGCGTTAGAGAGGAATATTTCTAGAAAAAGTATAGTTGGTCTCGTGTGGCTGGCGGAACAAAGGTGGAACCGCTAAAAGGACGAACTGTAGATCCTGATACTCGAATAACACGGATAATAGGTCAAAGTATATATTTTATCCCAAATTCAATTTCTTTGAAGTTTAGAAGTTTTTATTTTTATTTTTTTATTCAATATTTGAATATTTTCGTGAATTTTATCATTCACGTCACGCAATGTCATCTTTGTATTGAACTGTAATTTCTCAACAACACGGATGAAAGAAACACGGATAAACGGTGTCCCACTCTGCAGAAGTTGACAAGAGCTATGCAGAATGGCGTTTTATTTTCGCTCTCTTTTTTCCTCTCTCTCTCTCTCTCCCTCTCTCTCTCTCTCACACACACACACACGAACATTCACTCATTCTTCCAAATTGTCCAAAATCCAGTCGATGTAATTTTCCACACGAGTGTATACACCAGGAGCTGTTTCCTTACCGCATGTTCTCAACCCGTACGACACCACGCCGTACTGTACGAAACGTGCGTTGACAGCGACCGTTTTGAGCGGTCCACCGGAGTCACCGCTACAGTTGTCGGTCCGATTCGCTCCGATCGCACACATCTGATCGCTATTGACGGTGACGTATTTGTCCTTCCTTTGCAGCAGCTGCTGGCACACGTCATTTGGAAGCTGTCTGAGCAGTCCTACCTGTAGTACGTCTGACGATGTATCGTTTTCCGTCAATCCCCAGCCGGAAACGTAGTAGATTTCCTTTACGGTGCGCATTTCCGGCAACACTGGCAAGCAGATCGGCATCACATCTGCGCGGATGAACCGGGGTTTAGAGAACTCTGCGATGTGTCAGCTGTTTTTGCTACTTACTTTCGTTATAGGACGCCTCCGATGCAAGTCGAATCAGCGCAATATCGTTCACCTTATGTCGCGCACTGTAGTCTTTGTGCTTGATCGTTCGCTCCACGGCAATGTTCTGGGGTGGCAAAGCGCACCGCTCCCCTCGCTTGTCGCAGTCGATATCGCTCTTCAGATCGAACTCGCCCAAACGTACCGAGATTCTGGTGTTAAAAAAATAAATTAAAAAAGAGATAATGTAACAATGCAAACCTGCGCTTGCTGCGTTGTGCAAAGGCACGTGATCGTCGATTATCCGGACGGCATGGGACCGAAGTATGTAACTGGCTGCCGGTTAATCGATTTCCAAGGACAATCGATGGTCCAACAAATGTCATACTTTCATAAAAAATATTAAAAAATAATTTAACAACTTGATCATCGGTCAAAATGAAAGTTGTCAGATTCATGCGCACGGTTAAATCGTCCCTGGATAATCGACGTTCTACTGTATTCCCTTATAGAAGTTGTAGCAGACGCCTATCTCTTAGTACAGTCGTCAGCTCACACGACTTAACAACATGCCCGTCGTGGGTTCAAGCCCCATTAACCGTGCTGTTATATATACTGTTAAGAGCCGTCATCTCGATATCAAAGAGCCCGCACTTTGCCGATCGCTGGTATTAGTACTTTAAAGCAAAAAATACAACCGGCGTTGAAATTAATTAAACAAAATCGTTTTCATCTCGGTCGGCTTCCGCTTTTCTGCACTGTGCAGCGGTAGTTATGTAGAGACCATGAACGGTTTGTCAAACATATGAATCGTCTGAAGTCTAATCAGGAGTACAGATACAGGATCTACTAGAGATGTAGGGAAGTAGTGTTTTCATGTAAAACCGTCCATAGAAGAGGGGTTGTGCGATAACAGATTGTCTAAGGATGACACGGGACCGTCAGCAGTTTCGGAAGCTCCTGGAGCAGGTACAAACGGCGTAGCGTTTATAAGCAATGCATATGCTTTACTTACATAGCTTTTCTCGAAAAGCAATGGGCTGCAGTCAGTACGTAGCGCTTGTTGATCAACGTACCGCCACAAACGAATGCAAGTTCCGTGTCTTGCAGCAGTGCCATCCAGGGATACTGGAACAGTATGGCGTCTATGCCGTTGGCAATCTTTTCCTCGATGTACGGACCGCACTTTTCTAGATCGAGCAGCGTCAGGTTGCGCTTACGATGGTTGTTGCTGTCCGCTTCCTGCTGACAGCACACCTTGAACAACTGTTGGTAATAGAAAATGTTTTAAAATCCATTCAATTTCTTTTATTTCTTTGGCATGTTTAAAGCTAATAATAACACCTGTCTGAAACGTCTCGTAAACACCAAAAGAAGAATATCGTTGTGCCGTGAAAAGATATTAAGCAGACTCAACAACAGTTCCTTACGTAACCTACTGGCAAAATGTTCCTATACCGGTCTTGGAAGTGTAGTATTTTAGGGATCTTGAATAGTGATGGGTAAAGTTGGCAAAAATCCGGAGTCGACTCCGATCCGACTCTAATAAATTCGGAATCGACTCCGGAAGGTAGGTCCTCGCTGCAATATCCGGAGTCTTTCGGAATCGTCCGGAGTCGTACGGTGTCGCCTGGATTCGCCCGGAGTCGAAGTCATCCGGAGTCGTTCGGAGTCGTTCGGAGTCGTCCGGAGTCGCCCGGAGTCGGAGTCGTCCGGAGTCGTTCGGAATCGTTCGGAGTCGTTCGAAGTCATCCGGAGTCGTTCGGAGTCGTTCGGAGTCGTCCGGAGTCGCCCGGAGTCGGAGTCGTCCGGAGTCGTTCGGAATCGTTCGGAGTCGTTCGGAGTCGTCCGGAGTCGTTCGGAGTCGTTCGGAGTCGCCCGGAGTCGCCCGGAGTCGGAGTCGTTCGGAGTCGTTTGGAGTCGTTTGGAGTCGTCCGGAGTCGTTCGGAGTCGTTCGGAGTCGCCCGGAGTCGGAGTCGTTCGGAGTCGTTTGGAGTCTTTTGGAGTCGTCCGGAGTCGTTCGGAGTCGTTCGGACGACTCCGAACGACTCCGACTTCGGGCGGATCTAGTGGTTCCATTTTGCCGGAATCGGAATCGAACTAACAATAGTCGGAGTCGGATCGGAGTCGTGGGTGCGCTCCATACAGCACATCACTAATCTTGAATCGTTTAAAATTAACGGACTCTTGACCCGTTTTGCTTCAAAAAATCGAACACGAAATTGTGCAGGCTTGGACCGCTGCGCGCTTGCTTAAGCATACTTACAAATTTTCCGTTGTTACTTTCACGGTGGCACAACTTGTCGCGAAAATCGCGCTTCAAGCTGACGGACCATTTGCTGGGATCGGTGTGGTGTGGTCCGAAATGTGCACACTCATTTATGTCTATGCAGTGTTCACCGCCTTTACACTGGTTGTACTCTGCGCGGAGTTTAAGAACAGTGGCGTTAAACAAATACAAATAAACACGCACGCACGCACACGCACGCACACACACACATACACACACACACACACACACACACACACACAAATATCCTTTCGTTGGAATTACAGTAACTTATACTTACGTGCCACTACGATCTGACAGCATGCGACAATCAGCAGTGCGACTGCCACTACTCCTGCCATGGCTGATGCCATATTGTTACGAATCTTCACAGCTGAACCCATAATAGGAAATTATCGCGCTTCGGGCTCTAATTTCGGTAGGTGCAAATATGCTACCGGTTCAGTCACACGTTAACGTTGGTGCGTTGTCCCCAGAGCACGCACTGACAACTCACTTCTCGCGCGCCCGTACACACGACGAACCCGGCACGACTGATGCGGCGCGTGCCAAATGCATGCCAATTTAAGAGTTCCCAGCAGCGCTCTCCCATTAACCAATGTGCGGACCTGCCTCCTGCCTTTGTCTTCGCCGCATTGCCGGTTGGCTTAGCAGAGCCTGCTGTGCACGAGCCTTCACCTTGAACGTTATCGCGTATAATAACGAACCAAAATCTCTCAAAAATCCGGTTAGTGTTGCGGTTTCCCAGTTTGCCATAAAAAAAAAAACATTCAAACTGATGCTGAAACCAGCATGCTAAATGCAGAATGGTTCTAGGAAAGGGAAAGAAGTGCCGCATGCGGCCCGCGTGCCTTACTGTGCCCGATCACTGCGCTGCTACACACGATCCTCGGCACCGTATGTGCGAGTTGCTTTCTTCGGTGGGTCACAATCGCGAAGGTGTGTCCGTGAACTGAAGATGTTAAAATGTTGAATAAGAACGAGTTTTTGCACCAAACGTGACGTCTTCTAAGTGTGTGTGTATTTTTTCCCTAATCTGGTACAACCGGGTGACGCATCAAACGATAGTCGAAGAAGACAAAGTTCTATTCAAATGGAAAACGATCTGTACTAAATTAATACGGGGAACCCCAAACAAACAGGAATCGACGAGGTTATCAGTGGTGTGTTTTTTTATTGTTCTATTTCTTTCTTTTGTAGAGAGTAAGACTTTTTAATGCAATCAATCGGTTACGCTGCCTAATTCCGATAGCTTGAGACCATTAGTTTTCATCACTTTTGAATTTGTTGCAATATTTTAATACCAAAATCCAACTTTACTCCAGCGAGCTGTGTAGTGCAGGAGGGTATGAAAGGCACATCTTCCCTGCTTTAAGTTACTCTCTCCATCATGTTGCCCTACAATTGTTTCTAAAAAACCCTCTGTTTAACTTATGCATGTTTCAAGATTAACGAATCACTATCTTTTGTGTTAGAATAATTTTGCAATTATTCGTATCATATTTGTTTTGTGCTTTGGTTCTTGGCTTTTTTCCCCTGTCAAATTGTGGCATTGCAAACGATTCGGCTTTTTCCACTGTGTCTCGTGGAAACGATTTGCAAGTGCTACGTTATGGCAGTGATGATGAATGCTGCAAACGTGAACACTTAACATACTCATGAATCATTACAATCTTTTATAAATCTTTAAGGATGCATGAATCTTCAAAGGTTCTTGAATGTGAAGAGCTTCATGAACATTTGGAGGTTCGATTCGAGGTTTCAATCATTCATCATAGAAGATTCTTCACAAAATATTCCTGAAACACAACAATAGTCACGAAGATGTGTTCAATCGAGGGAGGGTGTGTGAGAGAGAAAGAGAGAGAGAGAGAGAGAGAGAGAGAGAGAGAGAGAAAGAACGAGAGAGTGCGAGAGAGTGCGAGAGAGAGAAATAATCAAAATTGGAATAAAAAAAAGTGTATAGTCGCCTTTTTCAGATTAATACAGAGATACATATGTTTAGAATTGAGGACTAATAAGAAACCGTTACATCAAAAGTAAAACTTATTTCTACACAAAAACCATTGAAAGCCCTTTACAGGCTTTTCCGAGTCAATTAAAAACTTTTTATTACTATTATCATTTGAACACGCTTTATTTTTTATTATTTTTTTATTCAAAAAGAACGGCTTCGGCCGTATTGTGAATTGCTTGAACACGAATTACACTCTTGATCACGCGAGGCGCAAGTCCCCCGTGACATCCTTTTTATTATTATCAGGAACTATTTTTCTGTTGCGATTACTACATGTTAAACTACTTTTAGAAAAATGGCTTTTATAATTTTTTTTCGTATTTCATTGATTGATTTTAAATTTCAAATAAAGCTGTATTTCTGAAAATTTTCACGTTTTACTCCAATAAAATGTAAAAGTTTGTATATTTGCCGAATTTACCCGGCCCGAATTTACGCGTTTCTTACTGTAATTCCTATTTCCTAGTCCGATCCGAACATTGGGATTCGATTGCGATTCGATTAGGATTGGGATTGAGTTTTGGATTGTGATTCAATTGGTATCGAATTGTTAGCACATTAAATTATTCCACATGGGTTATTTCAATTTCAATAACAATCCGATCGCTATTCCATTTGGAATAAAGATCCTTTCGTAGTCGAATCACAATCGAAACCCCAATCCCAATTAAATCGTAATGGAATCTTTAAGGGATTTAAATCCCGTGATTATAAAGTATACATATTGTTAGAAAATACAAGCAATAGGCAAATTATAAGAACGTTACCTAAGCACATTTTACATATTTTATGAAATTATTTAGTGTGTGTTTCCTAATCCCTTATAAAATATGAGTGAATTATTTCTATTATTTAAAGTTAGACACATCAGACGCAAAACTTGCCGGCTGCTCCATTGCTTCCAGTATCCAATCCAAATAGACATCCGTATTAAGGTAAATTGCGGGAAAATAAATACTGCAAACTCTTGGCCCGTTGATAAAGAATCCGCGCAGAAAGTGCTTTTCACTCGAGTGTAGTGTTTGCAGGGAGTGAAGTGTAATACCAGCGAATACAGCGACACATTCATCATGCTGCGTTTGTTTGATCATCACGCAATGCTGCGTACTATCTATGGTGAAGCTCACCTTCAAGCCTTGCCACCGCGTTTGACATACCAGCGGATCTAAATACCTTTCATTAACGGTGATTATTTTGGAGTCAGCAAAAGCTGAGGATATATTATAAGAGGCCATTACTAGGCTCGATGTATCATAACTACGGATCGAATCCATGATCGGCAAGCAGATGGGCCTCACATTCGGCCGAGACGTATCTACAGCAGTTGCAAGCTGAGCCAACGCAATATTGTTATCATGATTGGTTCGGTTATAGTGCGGGTGAAAGATGATCTTCTGGGTGGCCACGCGTTGCGAAGGAAGACTACACAATGCCGAGTTATTGGCCCTAGCGCACTCTGTTTGATCTGTATCAAGCCCGAAGTCTATAACATTTCTGAAAGTAGAGAAGAATCTTCGCTTAGGATCTCCAGCGCAAGTCAAACCACACAACCGAACTTACTCTGCTGTAGCATCGCTGAAGCAATATGCTGGACTTACAACATATCGGTCGCTAATGAGTGTCACCGTGCATTTGGTGTCATTGAAAAATGGTGCATTAGAGTGGAGGGCTCCCCTCCACGGCATTGGATAGAAGTTCGATGATTCTCCGCAGGTTGTAAAGTTAAACAACTCTCGCTTGGGTGCTTGCTTAACGGACTTCAAATTCACTCGTTCTTTTCTCGTTGGGCTGGGGAAGGAAGTTTGACGCTCTTTTTCCCGCATGTTCTCTACCACCCAATCAAGATCCGCTAACATAATCCTGTTAAACAAGTAGGGCCCATAAATCAATTTCTTGAACATATTTAGATCATTGTCGTCCACTCCGTACAGAAAGTAGCGCATTCGTTTATCGTACCACACGCTCGTGTGGAACGGGGTGCCCACGAAGGAAAATAATTCTGTTTGTCGAATCTTTTCTGCCTCGATTGCGCAAGTGATGTTCTCGTCCAAGGTGACGAATTCCCGTTCAAGTAGTAATCGTTGCTGGCAATTCAGGTGATCGATGATTTTCAGCTTTTTGCTGTCAACGTAATTCGGGTCTGTGGTAGACGTTATGAATACTTCTGTGGGTGTTTGCCGATGCAGTTGATGCATGAAGGGCAAGCAGATGGGTCTAATGGATGGATTCTTCAGATTGGCAGGCTCGAGCAGCTCTATTAGTGCAAATATCTGGCTAGGATGATCAGCAGAAGGGATGATAATGTTTTTTATTTCTACCTTCTGTTGTCCGCATATGTTAAGGGAACAGTCGGTGATAATATCCCGATTATAACTACCTAGACTAAGAATTCTCCTAGAAAATAAACAAAATAAACGGAAGCTCCATAAGCATTAGACATCTACGCTACACGCAAAGTAACTTACCAAGTTGAATTGCTCGCTAAAATACTTTTCGGGGCTAATGCGTACCATTCGCTTATGAGCACTACAGTATCTGAATCCAAAAAGTCTTCATCCGTAACATTTTCGGTAGATTCAAGCTGCCCGACCCACGGCGTGACCGTTAGCGGTCCCAAATTTTCGAAAGTTGCGCCGGGTATGCCACAGGTTTGCATATCGAAAAGGTGCAATTTTTCCTTTCCCGGCTGCTGCTGCAACATGGCCCATTCCGACTCGAGTGTTTGTTGCGTGGTGTTAGCATTTGAAATTGTCAACCCATCCACTGACTCTAAGCTGCGGTACCGCATGTTGTACAGTATCCAGTCGATATATGGTTGCACATTGTTGTAAATTGGTGGTGCCCGTGCATTACAGGCCAGTCCAAGCAGCTCAAATCCTCGTAGAAAGTATTGCTCCTTGCCGTCAAACATCTTCCTTTCCTGGAGCGGTGCACCCGCCACTAATGGATAACAATTTTCTTCATCCCGTTGGTTTGCTATTTCTGCACACAGTCGTTTGTTTTCCAGCTCCAACACAATGTTCTGCTCAGCGTACTTTTTCATACACTCGACGGACTCTAGATAGTGAATGGGAATGTTTTTGTAGGAATCGTCTTCCCTAGAAACCGTTGCTACGTGTAGGTTTGCCTTTGCGTTCGTTCGTAGCTCGGGCGTTACAGGCACGCAGATGGGCTGCACATGCGGCTGACTGGTGTCGGCCGAGACCTGTAGCTCGATCAGTGCGATATTGTCCGCCGTATTGTTTGTACCGAACTTTGGATGCACAATGATCCTTTCAATTGGGCGTTCTTGTAATGGATAGGGACATACCGAGGACTCATCAAAATAGGTGCATTGCTCCTCCCCGTCATCAATAAGATGACCTAGCGCAACGAAATATCTGTGGAAGGAAAACGTGTGGGAAAGTGATTGATGATACCTTTCGCAACAATGAAGCAATACTTACTCAATCGCGTCATTTTCGAAACAATGTGCAGGTCCGACCGCGTACCATTCATTTATCAGTATAACAGCACACCTAGGCTCATCTTCAATTCCTACTCTGACAAACCCAAGCCAGGGTATCGTAAATCGTGAAACACCATCCGGATAAACGATAAATTGTTTTACGCCGCACGTTTTAAAATTGAACAGCCGCAGTTTCTCCTCGTAATCAATGTCCAGCACATCGCTGTCGTAGGACAGCACGCGCTGATCAATGTGCGGCTTAATCCATTCCAGGTACATGGCCACATCGGTATAGGCAGTGTACTTGAGCGGATCACACAATCCTGTATTTCCGCGCAACGGAGTGAACGATACCAGTCCCCTGACGTACCACTTGCCACCGATTTCAAAGAACATGCCACCGCCGCTATCTCCATTGCAAGCACTCACACCCTTCTGTCCTTTCCCGCAGAACATGTCCGTTGTTAGATGAGTGCCAAACACCGTGCGATCGCTTGCGATGCACGTCAATGCATCCACCACACCAACCAAG
This sequence comes from Anopheles coluzzii, assembly GCF_943734685.1. NCBI lineage: Eukaryota > Metazoa > Arthropoda > Insecta > Diptera > Culicidae > Anopheles > Anopheles coluzzii. Next base: position 74,956,104 of record NC_064671.1, read on the forward strand.
GCCTGCTTCAGCTGCTGCGACACAACGTCCTGCTCATTTAAGCCGAATCCAACGATCGTGCCATTTTTGCCGACGATCAGATCCTGCTTACTGTCCATTGTCCATAGACAGACGGGCTGGACGTACTTGGTCATTGTGATGTTAGTCCTGAGCTTTATAAGCGCAATGTCGTGGATGATGCTGTTGCTGCTGAACCCGGGATGTACTATGATATCCCGTACATCGTGTATCTGCGTGTACTCACTTGCCTTTTCAAGATGGTTTTGTCCCACGTGTACTAACACGCGGGTTGCAGAAATCACACCTCCAGCCGTATACACGCAATGGGATGCTGGTAAAATGATAACAATGGTGCTTTAAAATAATGTCTAGCACATTGCGCATTATTACATACCGGTGAGAATAGTGTTGTGATCAAGGATGGATCCACCGCATTCGTATTCATTGTGTTCCTTATTTCGATAGAATATCGCTGCATGCCACGGCCAGTGACCGGCCTTCGCGTCTACACCGTTATGGATGAGGTAAATTGACTTCACCTTACGTCTACCGCACGTTAAATGATTCTCTTCTTGTGCATCCGCGACACTACGCGAAACTAGACACAGAAACACAAACAATAAAGGAAACCGTTTAACAGAACAACACATCATAAGACAATCTAACACACATCAAAGCTTTCGGAGCGTTAGTTAACTTAAGACACCAGACCGCACTATTCCGTAAGCTCTTTCATCCACGATCAATGGAAAATCACGGGAGAATAAAGAAATGAAGTTCATCGTTATGCACTTTGGATGCACGGATTTTGGAAGAAAACAAAAACGCCAAACTGGTTCCCAATCGCAGCGAAAAATTCCGGTTTACGAATCTTTATCGTGTACAGTGAAATAACTTATGCAAAGAACGGAATATTCGCATGAAAAGCGAACAAAACCGGTACGATCGTTTGATCGGCTGATAGCGCGAGTTAGTATATTTCCGAATAGGGGAATGATAAGAGTAAAAACTCATTTTATTCTGCAAATTGTAAATGTAACCTTATCTAATCCTTTTAACAAACTGGAGATCAGGAAATGTAAACAAAAACACACGTGTGGAATGTTAGAACATTTATTTGTTTTTGATATCGAACAATTGATCTGTGTGGAGTGAGAAGTTAAATGAAGAATTCTAAACCAGAGAAAGATTGAGAAGCAGTTTTACTTGTGAGCGGTGTGTGGGTTTCTTTTCTCGGGGCTCTCTCGAGATTTCGGGGCCCCACGCGATAGCTTAGTTTGCTGACTGCCTAATTCGCCCCTGTCAGCATACAGTACAAGGTGGCAGCATGGAAGGGATACATTTTGTAGATGTCATACAATTCAAACCAGATTTTTGTTATCTGCGAAAATGATGTTTTTGGCACCACAAAACAGTTGTCGATTACGGCCTGCTTGAACCACTAGTGGGACTTGGCTTTCAGTAACTTATTAATAACCGATAGCAGGATAGTCAGCCCTAGACCGCAACAAATTGCATCGGGTGGCATCGGGACATCAGAGCATTGATAGAAAGCTCTAATTGCATGCGAGTGATCTTTTTTCAACATAGACGATACTTTGTAGTATTGGGCGTGCTTTATTCTTGCAATCGAGTCATCTCGACGTCGAATAGATTAATATTTTGAGGATTCTTATAATTCTGCAAATGTCTGGAACGATGTTGTGGTAAATATTGTCCCAACGATAAACAATAATTTCCGGGCTTTGTAATCGCTCTTTTTTCATCTTTGTACTTTTGCTGAGCCCCGTTTGTAATGATCTGAATTCACCCTGGGGCTTGTTGTCAAACTTTGATTCGTAGCTGGATTCAGGTGTCTGAGCCGGAGTCGTAGGGGATCCAGACTCTACTGCGGAATAGTCATCTCTAAAAAGATCGTTTGGTATTGCGTGTAATATTCTGTTTTAGTTTTTTCTGTTATTCGGCGGAATATGAGGCAATGTTCAATGAATATTCATTGTTTTGGGCCTAAACCTACTGCGTCGATGTTGGTGATCGATGCTCCATCCGGACGGAGGCTGGTTGCTGCTGCTTCATCGGAGTTGACACATTTTGCTCATTTTTTTTTTTATTCAAATTCTTTTTTTCGCTGTACGTTTAGGAGTGATTCAATCAAATTCTCGTTTTTAAAGTGTATGCACAAGGCGAAAAAACTCTAAATTAAACGCTTGATCTCAAACACCGGCCATCTCCGACTCATGCTTACAAGCTGCCAATCAGATCAACACTGCACTGGGAAGATGTTGTTTGAAATTCCAATTGGATTATTTCCAAAAAGAATTCCACCATCGGAAGGAGCGCTACATTTACTATTGGGTTTTTTTTTCCTAATATAAAAGCTTGTAAGCTAGGAAACATTTCACTGAAATTTAGCACAAAATTAAAAATCTATAAATTGGGCACATTTAGTTTTACGTTGGTCACTTGGGGCAGAATATGTGGCGAATACCAACGCAAATTAACGTTCGAAATATTGTCTAGTTAAAGATGCCCGGACGAATTATTGATTAACCAAATAAGATACAATAATAATACCCAATAACCGCAAGAGTCCTCGTGATCACACATGAGCTTTCTGGACGCCGAAATTACCATCAAACTAACTCCATTACATTTGTGTCAAACTTTTTTTATTCAAATAATGAAATACATAGGAGCTAATCATCATCATCATCATCATCATCATCATCATATACCGTTGGTAATCAGCTGTAATTTATAAGCAGCATTTCACAGTTCTTCTGTTCAGGCGGATATTTTATTTTTGTAAAGCCAATATCTTAGCTTGTGATACAATACGACCCTAGAATTTCTGGCACGTACCTTTAAGGAACTTCGAAGAGTCTGCACATTGAAGAAAAAATGTACTTCAATGTTTTTTAAAGGAAAAAAAAACTTGATTTTATTTACTTTCAGAAAGTCCATTAGAAACATTGAAGTACATTATTCTTTTAAGGTTATAATAATAACATAATGTAAAATATTTAAAAAAATAAATAATGGCTTATTTCACTTCAAGCCGAATTTAGCAAATGAATGCCCGAAACCGATGGGTAATTACCGCGCGGCACACCGGACAGTTGTCGACGCCCGTAGAACACTGTACACAAGACACTAGAATAAAAAAAAACAGGAACAGCACATAATTATTAAATGGCAAAAAGGAATAAAATAAGAACCCCCCCATTACTTACATAGATGAGCACAGGGCATGAACACAACCTCCGCTTCCTGTGTCAAACATATTTTGCATTCGCGCTCTTGTTTCATGCGTTTGTTTTCCTCTCTCAACCGTTGTGCCAGCTCGCTGGACGTTTCATCGATCGGACCGGAAACCGTTGCACTGGGCGTGGTTGCCGTATTGGCACCGTTCTTAAATCCAGCGATCCCGTTCCGGAGCACCTCGTCGACGGTGTCGGCGCCAAACACGAGCCTCAAGAAACTGCACTCCGCAAAGCATCGGGCATGCTCCTGCCAGGGATCATCGGTCACAAGCCAATCCCGGAGGCCAGCGTCACATTGGAAGCAGCGCACCTCATCGTCCGTGCCGGTGTAGTAGAATCCGGCCACCGCCAGCCGGGTCGGATTTTGCATGTGACCAAAGCGCCAGCTCTCGAACGATCGGATCCGTGCATCGAGTACGGCAAATTCTGGCATGTACGGCATCTCTGCCGGTTGCACTTCCGATCCGGATGCGGACGACATGATCGCGGAAGCACGGGCACGACTCTAGTTGGTAAGAAAACTGCGCACTCGCGTGTTAATTGCGCACAGTTGCAACAAAAACAGTAGCCGTTAGCGGCATACGTTTAGCGACACTTACGTTGGTGCAATGGTGGAATGGTGCAACTGCAGTATAAGGGGATTTACAATGTCCAGGGATACTCCAGGGAGAGGTTTTGTTTGTTGATTATGCTATGATTCACACTCCCGTTCTTGTTATCGTGTGAAACAGCTGCTGGTGATCGTTCCCAGTGAGCAATATTTTATAAGCAAAACTGATTAACTGACGTCAATTAGAACGCCCAATAAACAAAGACAAATAAAAATGTGCTGTTAAATGTGTGTATACAACAGTGAATTCATTACCCTTGTTTTTAAATATCTCCCGTGTTGGGATACGATTGCGTGCCAACTAGAGAATTCACACTCGATAATTGAATTGTTCTTGGATTGACAACTTGCTCGTCTGGTCCAAGGTGTATGGATATTAGGAGGTGAAGTGCTTCAGAGCAAATTGACATTTCACGACTTGACATAACAATACTGGGGGCCAAGGTGTATGGATAATAGGAGGTGAAGTGCTTCAGAGCAAATTGACATTTCACGACTTGACATAACAATACTGGGGGCCAAGGTGTGTTTATTAAGGAGGTGAATTGTTAGCGCGTTTTCCGGGCGCCATCATTGAGTATTGTTATGTCAAATCGCATACAATTTTCTATACCCCCCTCCAGCCCTCACCGATTTTAATACCGGAGCATCCAGTATTGTTATGTCAAGTCGTGAAATGTCAATTTGCTCTGAAGCACTTCACCTCCTAATATCCATACACCTTGCTGGGGGCTCCGGTATTAAAATCGGGGAGGGCTGTAGGGGGGTATAGAAAATTGTATGCGATTTGACATAACAATACTCAATGATGGCGCCCGGAAAACGCGCTAACAATTCACCTCCTTAATAAAGACACCTTGCTGGGGGCTCTGGTATTAAAATCGGGGAGGGCTGTAGGGGGGTATAGAAAATTGTATGCGATTTGACATAACAATACTCAATGATGGCGCCCTGAAAACGCGCTAACAATTCACCTCCTTAATAAACACACCTTGGTCTGGTCTGGTCTGCCAACTCCAACATGAAGTCAACAGTGCGTGTAAATCTGACCACACGACCTTTTAAAATTAGTTTTTTGTCGGAATGGTAGAAGGCTGTTTAATCTGTGTTTGTTTAAATAGACGTAGAGCGAAAACGTCTCACATATCAAAAAGTAGTTCAATTTTGGAGGTTTTCGATGATCAACTCCGCGTAGATCAAAGCTTCACACAAAGTCATCCTACATATTTTTTAATTTAAAAACGTAATAAATTACCAAGCGCTCCAGAACGACCGAAACCTTCGCGGTCGGCTTGGCTGTCGGGTCCGCAACAATAAGTTCAAATCATTTTTTTGCGTTTGGCATTAATCTGGCTCGTAATTATTTGATCGAATGAAACAAAAAGTTTTTTATTAATAAAAATGTATATAAAATCACGACAAAAAGTAGCTCTGTTTGCAAAATTGAGCTACTTTTTGTCACGTGTGTTGTCACTATATGTGAAAGAAATTATCTCACAAGTATAAAAATAATGGAAAATCAGGGGATATGTGTATTTTTTGTCTTTGATACAACCGTTCTTTATTTAGATTTTAACAATATCAAACCAACATCGTTCCGCCGAATTTGTTATATGGGTAGCTTTTCAACCCCTAGTTTCCTACCCCTCGTAGAATGTCAAACCTTCAATTGACATGTGTAAACAAAACACGTGCGTTTTGTTTACTGCACCGATTGGCCACCTTTTTCCATAACACACTTCGTTT